>NC_091528.1:4559900-5263650 GCF_041682495.2 Bombus fervidus
TCTTGTTTTTCCAAAGGTCCAGCTTCCCAGCTGCGTGTAATCTTGGAAATTTTCGTTCCCTCTTATATCATTATACCTAGCAGCATATCGTATTCATACGGATTTTTTAATAGCGACACCGTTGGATGCAGAATGAAATTCAAGTTTTTGAAGTATCGTTCGGTGCTTTCGAGGCAAACATATCATTTTACATTCCATAAGTTCAGCTGTTTATGCGCAGAACTAACTCCCTTTTTACAGACCTAGACTTTTAGCCTCGGATAGGTAAATTATACAACAGATTTGTTGAAGCAAATTATTACGTATTTATACGGATCTTCTTAATAGTATAGGGTGCAAAATGAAGTGAACATTTTTGAGATGTTACCAGATATTTTCCAAGGGAACGTATTTCTCCGCCTTTAGTAAGTTGAATCGCTTATGCACGAAATTAATTCTTCTACAGTCCTAGGCTTTTAGTCTCTGATAGATTATACAACAGAGATAGATAGTTGTACGATAGAGTCGTTGAATCAAATGTTTGGCTCATTTTCCAATGAAATAAAACGTTTCTCGGTGTTATATCGTGACGTGCAAAATCTCACCGATTTTTTGAACATTTATTCAAGTTCTTTGACGGTGGCGAATGCAAAATGACAAACGCGAAGAACATACGTCAAGGAAATATCTGTGCCGGAAAGAAAAATTACGCGCGTTGCACTTTGAACCGTCGGGAATATCGCTTGGGAAATGTGAACTTTCTACGAGTGCTCTGACATCGAATAACGAGATCCTTGGAACTTTCACAGTCCAGATCTTTGTGCTTAAAGGTCCCATTAGAAAATCGTCGAACGTTTCCGCCAGCTTCTTGCCACGAACGTTACCGACTTAAATCGTCAAAGATTTCATTACTCCTGAAATCTTAATATCCTACCCTTAGCAATCCGAGTCATATTCGACGTTACGTCTTGTATGACTCATGCTCCATACGAGGCAAATATCTCAGTACCGTTTTCTGCAAAATTTCGTCTATCATTTGCACATTACTTAATCAAATGTAGAACACGATAGAACAATTCACGAGGTTGTTCCTTCTAGAAGCAAAGATACGTTTACGTTTTTAAAAAGATATAACGAGAAAGAGAGAGAAAGAGAGAGAGAGAGAGAGAAAGGAAAAAGAAACAAACGAACCGGCTTTATACAGCTGTTAAAAAAGAGGATTTCACGGGAAAGGAAATGAACGGGTAATTTTGGTAGACGTGTGTACGTGCGTGCACCTACATCCTGGTGGTCACGGCATCGAAAAAGAGCAGGATGGTGACGTCACAGAAAAAGGAAGCAACGCGTGTACGGGTCATCGTTGTCTGAATACGTATATACACGTGCAACGAAAACCACGATTTCACGGGCGTACACTTGTGGACAAACGTACAAAGCTACCAACGAATGGTGTATATCTCGACTGATAATTACGGAAGGGGCTCGAGCGAACTTCCGCTCAATAAAAGCTACCCGATCTCGACAATGTAAACGCCTTGACCGATGTACCTGCGTATAAGAGCTTCTACTTGAACAAGAATGCATAAAGTTTCCTCAAATCCGGTAAGGATTACTACGTACCGAGCGTTAAAATCATCAATCATCCATGTAGCTGTCATATCAATCATACAATGATAGCTGTCAAGTTGTACGTGCAGAATATATTACAGTGGTATTTCCGCAGGTTGCTATTGTAACTACAGCTGTTTATTACTGCTGCTTTCTTTTTGATAACTGCACTGAGTATAACTTTTAATATTATAGCGATAATATACGAGAAACGAGAAATTTACTGTTACTGTTGCAGATGTTTGCAGGTTTTTACGACTGCAACAGGTACAAGTTCCTAAACCTTTTCATATTGCTAAAAATATAACAGCCTGTGTACAACAATATAACAACCATATTTCTAAGCAATTCTACTAGGAAAAGTAGGACCCTCCTAGGTTCTTGTGACAATCGTACTCGACGATTATACGACGATTCTGCAACTATAAGCCGTACACGACTGGGACAGCTTTCTAGTAAATCTGATAGCCATATCTCTGATAAAAACAATCGTATACCATCAATGAACAATACAACCAGTCGTTACTTAAAAAACGTTTCTTACGACAATAGAAATTACTATTCGAGCAATTTTCTACGTTATGAGAGATGACTCGTTGCGACTAATTAAATCCACCTGTGTGGTTAATACCCCAGAGAAGATGAAAAAATACGGCGTGTCGTTCTGAAAGAACGAGCATGACCTTGAAATCTCCTGCACCTTCGCTGTATGTATATTCGTAAGTTACGTTCTCCGGAACGATAGCCTACTTTTTCAGATTAAATCCAACAAAGATTGGCTAAAAATCTGCATGCCCGCGACAAAATAGAATTCCTATCTTCTACGAGCCGTAGGAAAGTGGAAGACGCGAAATAGAATTACTACAATTAAAATTCGAGCAATAAATAATAATAGCATAATGCGTTGCGCCGATACTGAAAGTAATATCTTCGAAGATGAAACTTGCACTAGAAAAGCCAGGATTCGTGATTCCTTACTTTTTCCGATAATAAATCTACTTTTTTAATTACGTTAGAAATGTTGTTAATTACATTAGATATAGTACAAAATGATTGGAACACGGAATCGACGAGCCGCGTTACGATGAACATGAATGGCGCATGAATCACCGGAAGTCCATGATATTTAACAGTAATAGAACTTTCATTAACCGGGAAAGCATGCATCGCGATTTTATACTTAAAGCGCAGGCAAAATGGAATAATTAATCCGATCGTTCTTTCCCTATAATTGAATTGTACCGGAAATTTTACATTCTGCGCGACATTGACCGTGTGAAACTAGCTCAGACCATTTTCATCGATCAAACTGGTCTAACTAGGTTTGCTACTTGCATTATTCAAGCGTTTAATTAAATCTTGCAACGAGATCAAATATTATAATCGTTGGCAAAATTCCAATCAAAAGGGCAGCACTACAAAGATGTTATAAAAATATAATATTAAATATTCTAACTGTTTCTTTTTTCATAATTCCTAGCCAATTTCTATAGTCTTAGGTTTTAATCACTCCCTATAAACAATTTGCAAGTGGATTAAGAATTTGAAACTGTAGCATTAGACGGAAAATGGCAAAAATTTCACTGGAAAAAGTGAAAATCATCAGGTAAAGAACGCAAAAACAATTTAAAAATTCAACGGGTTATTTAATAAGCCAATGCTAGCTTACTAATGTAACGAATAACTAACTGGTGGAATATTTTGATGATTTTTGTGAAGTCTATGCGATGAATATCTTGTAATTTCTATATTTTCCGATTGATTTCAAATTTTGCCAATATAATCATGACAGTCGTATCCCAATACAGTGCTAACGAGATTCCAAAATCTTTCCTATTACGCACATATATATATATTCACCAAAAATGTCCATCAATGTTCAAACACTTTCGTGAGTCACTAGATCTACGAATACTTTCCAATCGAAAAATAAACACGAAATGAAACATAAATAAATTAGAACGGTGAAAAAATGCGAGAACAAGAATGGATAAAAATATAAAAGATACAGTATACTCTCCTATAAATGTACTATAAATCTAAATGTCGGTCTTTAATCTTCTAACAATAATTTTCTATAACTGCTCGCATCTTTTGGTGAGTCACTATACCCACTTCCGAATTGACTTCGAACAGTCGATGGCTGTTAGGACAAAATCTAAAATATTATAAGCTCTTATATAAGTTCAAAAGACGATAATAACCGGGAACACGAAAGCGACAATTCTCGGAAGATGCGGACAACGGTATAAAACAGAAATGTCAAAATAACTGAACTGACCTGACTACCGGTTGGTCGCGAAACATTCAGGCAGCGAGCCGGTTTATTTTCAGTATTGCCGCGGTATCGTTTCCAGTTGGGCAACCCTCTATTTTCGAGCCGGCAAAACGATTCACGCTTTTCGAATTGTTTCGCAGAAACAATCGAAACGGAACGACATCGGTCGAACCAAGCAAAAAGTTGCTCTTTCAGGTTAGAAAAACCCGGTCACAGTGCTGCCAAATTGCAAAGCTAATATCAAAGTAATTTGATGCGCATGCGCAATGCGAGACTCTCTGTTTCGCAAGTATTTCTATGCAATTTTTATGCAAATATATTACAAATGAATAGATGTTTCAGGCCTAATATGTACTTATTGGCGTACAAATTTGTATAGAGATAATCATAAAACATCAATTACTATAATCTGCTTATTATCGTCATGGTAAAGTATATGTATTTTGTAGAAGATAGAGAACCGACGCGCGAAACAATCTTTATTACTAAGTTACTTTTGTAAAGTATTGATATTATTGGTAGTCACAATCTATGAAGAGTATTTTTTAAATAAGATGCGATAAAGTGAAAACCATAACTTCAGAAGAAATACAGTAGTATTGAAACTTTTTCTCTGTAAAACACTTTTTTATAACTCAACGCATAAAGTTACCCTATAAGAATAGAAGTAATGAAATAAACTTACAGCTTTCAGCGTCTCCAGTTCACTGATATCCGCCGAGGATTGAACAGGCTATAAAACAGGAAACATAACGTTAAACCCAAACATAGATAAAAAAAACATAATTACTAAATTAATTCATAAGTAATTTTAATGAATTTTTCTCTGGTGTAATATGCACGACGGGCTTCTAATAATCGATACAAGGGAAGTTTTATGTAACTAATAAAAGACAATATCTCCATACTAGAACACGATGCTTCACATAACGCTTTATTGTACATAACAAGTAATCTATATTTAACGCAATCCATACTCCATTTCCGTTCAAGAAAATATATCTGCTTATGACGAAAATACATGACACAAACGATTTGGTTGATGAGAGGTTTAATAAAAGTTAAAAAAAAAAATATTTACCTCATTCGTTTTCCAAAGGTTTGGAGAGTCCTTAAAGGCGTTATTATCCACGACGGTCGTTAAGTCACTTCCGAAATTGATGAGGGAGAAGAAATTATTGTTGTTGGCATTGGTCTGTGTATCATCTTCGCCGGTCGTGTTGTTAAGGGACTTGTAATCCAGCGATTTAGAATCACGGCAATTGGTCACGACAGAACGCGCAAAGTTACTTTTGAAGTGGTTCAACGACACTTCACTTCCAAGTGCGAACTCCACTTTCGGCGTATTGGAATTCATGATTCCGGATTTTAACAAATCTCGTGATCGTTAACAATAAAAAAAATCTGCTCTCCCTGAAATCGAGGTTATTCCCTTTCGAGATATAACCTGGATGCAAAATGACTACAAGAAAAGACGGTCTCGTAGCGCATCCCGCGAATATCGACGAACACCATTAGCCGTTGATTATAATTAATAATTCTAGACTCCTAATTATCTTGCCGGTTTTCACTTGTTTTCCACGGCCACGTCGTTTTATATATAAACATTAATAATTTGATACTTTGTTACACGAAAATTGAAAATTATATTGGTAGGAGTACTAAATGTGAATTCATTGATTAATTCAAGATTATTGTATGTAAGGAAGGATATATGATTATAGAGAAACTTGTAACACCTCACACTACCGATGCACACAGAACGCCTGTGCATGTCAAACTGACAACGAAACCATTCGGTTGAACGGATTCAAGTCCTAACCTCACCCCTCTATATCAAACATTGGAAGCATCTGTAGGGATTCACGTGTTGCACATGCGCTGACCCAAAAACTGTACACCATTCGATTCATCGTATAAATTATCCTTCTACCTAAATTTCATACGGAAATTTTATAAACAAAATCTCTTCAATATAATTAAATACAAGTTGTAAATATGAATAATAGCATTATTATGATTTTTATAACGATTAAGATTCATTCGTAAATTCGTTTATAGTAAATTCTATTTATGAAATATGTTGAAATCTCTTTTGAATTATTTTATGAATAGCTAAAAATTAATGCAAATTTTTTGAAATATGAAATATAATATAATATTTGTTATATAAATTGTTTTTAGTTAAGACAAATATCTTAGCGCCAGGTAGCGTTAAAACACTGATCTTTGTTATAATATTTATTATATCAATTGTTTTAGTTAATACAAATATCTTAGCGCCAGATAGCGCTAAGACACTAATCTTCGTTAAGACTCCCCGTTCTACATTGAATATTTTTTATGGTTACTAATTAATTTAATTATAAAAAATATTAATATTTTTTTATTTCTGTATAGAGATACTGATCATTAAAATATTGTATTTAAAATATATATACTATACGTATTTATTAATTTCCATTAAATACTTTTGTAAATAGATGAATATTTATTAAAATTAACTTAAATAACTCTCGTTTTGAATATTAATTTCTTTTACTTGAGTTAATATTGACTATCGTAATGATTAATTAAATGTAATATCAGCTAATATTCTAATATACATAGATTCCAAATTGTTGATGCCAAATTCATATCTCAATAGGTTGTCCAACTAGTCGCATCTAACATAACCTCCAATGATGAGCTGAAAATTGAAGTCTTTTATGTGACAGAGTTGTAATTTTGTGTTGTAATATAACTCAAACTGATAAATATTTAACGAAATGCCACGTTTACCATTGCATCCCTCATCGGGGATTGGTATTACGGATGCTTTCTATCCTAGATCAATACGATTTGTTCGTTATGGATGTGCTAACAGACCTTTTTATCACATTGTTGTTATGGCTGTAAGTTTTCACAAATTATTTTTAACTAAAACTGCAACCATACTACTTTTTAATGAAAGAAAAACATTATTTTATATCCGTTTACTCACCTATATAAACTTATAACTTTTCGATGTTTTAATTTTTTTATTTGTCAGTCGCATTTTTTTGCTATAATTGAGTTTTATTATGATTTCTTTTTTAATACATATAAGTTACCAAGTAAATAACTTAGTTATTTACATTGTATATAACGTTGTTTCTAATACAATAAATTACACAGACTTGGTTGTTTACATTTCTATAAATAAAATTTTTATATAATATACATAATAATAATATAAATCTATAAATACGGTGTGAACTAATTTCATTTCAGACTAAAAGTGGACAACATAAACCCCCGATAGAACAACTAGGTACCTATGACCCTATGCCAAACAAATACGATGAAAAATTAATTTCTTTAAATTTCGAACGGATACAATATTGGTTGGGACAAAATGTAGCAGTATCAAAACCAGCAGCAATATTGTTAGGACTTTGTGGTTTCTTTCCAATACATCCAAGAACATATATGAAAGCATGGAGAAATCGAAGAAAAGCTGCAGCAGAAATTGAAAGAAATAAAAGTGGAGAATCAGAATCGAAAACAGAAACAGAGGCTACAGGCTAACATATTTTAGTTATTTTATTTATATTATATATTTAATATGTAACCAATATATGCATTTGAATAAAATTGTTACTAAAAATAAAATGTTAAATTGGTTTAATAGAACATTAATAAGAGCTTAATAAAGGACAAAGTATGCAATAAAGTATGAAGAGTACAAATAAGTATACTTATTAGATTTCTGTCTTAATATACTATACTGAATATATGTTTAATATATGTTAATATATGTTTAATATGATAATTAATGGTATGTAATAATCAAACATAAAAGATGTAAGATGTGTTTTACATGTTTTAAATTCGAATATTATGAACTTAAACATAAAAAAAAATTTCCCCAGGTGAGGCTCGAACTCACAACCCCGGCATTGCTCACAAATTTACTGTCATATAAGTACCGTGCGCTAACCGATTGCGCCACTGGGGAGTTGTAGTTTGCAATTTCTTATTTACATACATAAGGACACTAATCAAAAATATTGATCAAAATAAATAATAATTGTTAAATATATCTTAATACGAGTATTAAAAAGATATTATGTCACGAAAAAGAATAATTTCACTAATTCCATACTTCTTAACATAACCTGTATATGAAAATATGAAAATGTTAAAAATATAATGCACAAAATATACTTGAAATAAATATTTATTGATTCTTTATTGTCATACATTATCCGACGATACTTTATTCGCTAACGTTTATAATAGCTTAAGTTTAAAAAAATATTACTCCATATCATCATTAATTTCCGATTGATTACTATCTTCATACATATCAATAACAGAACATAGATCATCCCATAAGTCAATGACATTTTCTTTTGTAAGGTTTGGTTTGCAAAACTTTTGCAGCAAAGATTGATTTTCTTGTGCAAACTTGGCAGTAACAGGAAAGTGCTGATTACATATATTATCAGTTTTTTCAGGATTTATGACAAAATGATGCTCCATTTTCCAATAACGCTCCGAAAACAATACTGACCATTGAAGTATTAAATACACCTGCTTTACGTTTTCAGTTGAATGTATATATACTAAAATTCCACCATTTTCTTCTTTACACTGTTTACAACTTACATACTTCCCATTATTCAACTTATCAAGTATCCTTTTTCTTACCATGTTTTCCTCACTGTATTGTGAAATTGCTAGAAGAACAAATCTTTAATGTTTAAGTACTGCTTTCTCGTGTTACACAAAAAGTTATATAACTTGTAAATTACCAGATGTAAGAAGTGAAAAGTTTTTCATTCTAGTCATATTTTGTACCCAAGATTCAATCTCCAACATATAACATTTATCAATATTTATAAAATGACATGTTATATCACAAATTTCAAATTCCTTTTCATCCTAAAATAAAGCAGAAAAATAATATATGATAACAATGTATTTTATTATAGAAGTAGTGTTATTTTGTGTTATATACCTCCAATTTTACTGTTAACTCTACGTATAAATTTAAAGCTTTCGTTTTCAAACAAGTTGTATATTTATAGACATTATCATGTAACCATTTCTTATCTGTATCTTTAAATGTTATACCAGAGACTCCACAAGAAACATTACATAGTATATGTGTATATTGTCTTTGTAAATTTTCTTTTGTGTTATTACCAGATTCTGTAGTCCTTGGCAAACTGATTTAGAAATAATAAAAATTAATATCAAGGGTATAATAGATTTGATATAAAAGGATAAATTTAAGGATAAATATAATACAACTTTAACATAACAACTTCTTGCTGATTTTCTTGTTCTTTTAATTTTTCAACTAAGTTCTGTGCTTTTGCAACAAGCTCATTTTTTAATTTATTTAATGCAATCAATTCAGGATCTTCCATCATCCTAAAATAGAATTAGATTTAAATTATTAATTAACTGAATATTTGAATTTGTATAATAAATGGATAATTTTATTTGATATATTTTTAAAATAATGTGCATTTAAAACAATTACATGCAATATTCTCTGATACAAATACATACTTATAATTTATCAAATTCATGTATTTTTATTTTCAACTATTAAAATTATTTAGATGTAAAATTGAAGAAATGCATTAAAAATATGCTAGAATATAATTTACGATTACCAAATGATATCTTGCAGATTGTAGATAGTATCAATCTAATATTTTTGTATTCAGGTTATTAAAATATTATAAATTAAATATCACGAATAAAAATATATAAATATAGGAGGTATTCGTAGGCGCACATAACTTAATTTGTGACATAAACTTAACCTTAATTTATACGAACATCTGTTGTTTATGTCAATACGAGAATATTGTACATAAACGTAGTATAATTTTATTTTTATTATAAATTTACGTGATAACTATTTGTTTAATTAGTATGTAACAAGAAGAATATTGAAAATCGTTATACTGTCTGTAACGAACAATAAAATTCATTGTTTGTTAAGGAACAATTTCGTTCGTCTGTGAAAGATATAAATTAACGAGAAAGTTCTCATGTTTTACGTGTAAGGGTTAAGAAAATTGTAAAATATTGAGACAATGGATGATGAAACATTAAACAGGTGAGTTTAGGCTTAAGTTTGTTCATGTTTGAATACAAAGGTTAACTTATATTATTTGCATATGTATTTCATTAGAGATAATATGACGCTTTCAGGATCATAAAATAATGACAATAATGTAAAACCTGGCATAATCGGTTTGTTGAGAATTAATAAAATTATTATACTTTAAAATACTTGCTATAGTCTGTTTGTTGAACTAATTTAGGATATAATATAGAATATATAATTTGATTTTTAGACTTGCAGTTGAGGCATTATTAGAAGAAGCTAAGATTGGAGCAAAAAGAGCAGAAATAATGGGACCCAGTGGATGGATAAAACCAAAGGAATCTATTAATAAAAGATTTCTTCATTCAACATTACGTAATGTTGTTCTTTCAAACAAATATCAATTAAAAAGAAGAAGTGAGAAACAATTGCGTATACCTGAGAGTACATTAAAGTAATTTTTATTTTTTGCTCTTAGTATAAGTATTAGGTCCTTGCAACATTCTTTACTGTCCTTCTATTAATTTAGGATTAAATCATTCAGTATCATGAAAATCTATGTCATTTAGTATCTATTAAGTAATTGTAAGCTTCATTTTAAGCTGAATAAATGTAATATAAAAGGCATTCACTTAAATATAATGAAAAAAAATTAGTCATCAACGATAATTAAAATGATGGAATAAACTGATACAGATTTAAAGATGCTGAAAATTGTAATTAATGTAAAATTTGATAAATACAAGTAATCGAAAGAGAATTTTAAGCATGAAAGTATTACATAATACAGCAAAATGTGATGTAATGTAATGTATAATGTAAAGTAGCAATAAGGACTGAATAAATAAATTACAATATATTCCTTGCCTTAACTTTATAAAAATATACAGCATAGATTAATAAGATAGAATGAATGTTAAGAAAGAAGAATTTAATAAAAAACAATGTTAGAAAATGTAATTTCTTATTTCAGAAAACTATAAAGTTTTAACTATTGATTAATTAATTAATTTAACTGTCTCGTTTAAAAATGTTTAAAAATGCTAAGTTAGTGGACAAAAATTATATTTATGAAAATTATCTTAATTTTCACGTGTTACATGTATCGTATTGCATAAAAAGTATTGATTCTAATTGAATATAACATGAAGTAAATGATCGACTAATTAGAACCAATTCATTTTAGAAATAGAGAATTGTTTTATATTTTACGAAAATATTACATACTTTAAGACAAATTATAATCCAAGCAAGATATAAGTTGATCAGGTAAAAATATTTTATTTATTTATGAATTTCATTTTACTTTTCAGAAACTATTTAAAACAGATAAAATAATCGTTTTATTACATTAAAAAGTGGTATAATTGTAATAACAGAGCATCAATTATACTATTGATCATAGTTGTCCATAAAATTGGAAACCACGTGATTTTCTCTACTATCATTTCCGTTATAACAAGGAATATAGGCCTTTTACGTGTTTGAAGCGTGAGGAGTAATCGTCAATTTGTTCGCCCGGTCTTGTAACTATACTGATATAACTTATATAAAATATAAAATATTATTTGTTCGTTAAACCATGGCGACCAGTTTTCGAGGACTTTGTAGATTAAATATTTCTCTGGCAAAGAATGCATTTTTTAAAAATAATTTTATAAATGGTACGTGATATTCTTAACCTAAACCTGTACTACATAGACATAAATTAGAATAACGAGTTCAAAAATATCCATAACGCAAATAATATGAGAGAAGAATGGTTTCAAATATTAATATCAATATTAATTCTAAAATAAATAAAAGATTTCCGGAGTTGATCTTATATTCTTTTTGTTTGTAGCTGGGGTTAGGTGTCTGTATACGGAACGAGACTTAGGCGTAATATCGTATGAGAATACGAGATATCTATTTCGCAATCAGTTTATGACAATAGAAAATACATTTCGTGACAAAATGCAGGAAATATGTCAGAATGAGGATGGAGTAATATACACGGAAGATTTAAAAGCAATGATACATTTAGCACAAGCTAGTGAAAATGATATGCAACTGTTAAATGATATGTTAATAAAGTACATTCAGAATCAAGAAGACAAGAAATATGGTAAATACGTATTTGGACCAGTTGTAATGAGAATGTATTATCATTTGAATCAACCACAATATGCCTTGGAGGCATTTGATAATGATGCATTGAAAGAAAGCTTTGATTACCGCACATCCTTCCGTATTTTAATGTGTTTGTTATTTAAAAATAATATGTTCAAAGAAATGAGAGAGGTATACCAAAAAATTTTGGATAAGAAAGGTATTGATTACATTGGAAGCTCTAACGTCTTAATGTATGCAGGATGTATGAAGGAGGTACATTTTAATTAGTAATTCTATATTATATTAATTAATATTTTAGGTTTTTAATTAATGTTTATATTTTTATTTAGAATACTCCAGAAGCACTAGAATTCGCATTAAATAGTTGGCAATATCAGTATGATAAAATAAAGCCTTCTATAAGAAGTTGTGCATTGTTATCATGTTTAGCGATTAAACATAACAGACCTGAAATAGCTCTGGACATATTAAGTACAGTACCATTCAGTAAAGTTCTAAGTATTAGGAATCTTAAAATGTTGGCATATGTGCATTTGGAAAGATATGTACAAATAATTCCTTTCTTGAAATATGGATTAGAACAAAATAATACTGATAATAAATCTAACCCTTTTTTCACTGATGTGGTATGTAAAATTAAAGTTTATTGCTGTAAAGTTAATTCAATATCGATATTTACGTGCATTGTTTAATTTTTTCTGTTAATAATTAGTTTTGTTTAAAACAGACCTTATGTAATAATTATAGTATGGGTTTCTCTACATTCTTCCTTACATTGCTTTATATTCGCATTACAGATTTATGAACTGGAAGAGAAATTGAAGACACAAGATGTAGCAGAAGGCAAACAACTACTTGATTTAATAGAACAAGTAAGAAAGCAGGATCTTATTCAAACCAATGTAAGTTATTATAGCAATTTTGTAGAAATTTGTAATTATATTTTGTAATTAATGTATAATTTTTATTTTTTTAAGTATACTTTGGAAGAATTTTTACTAAGGCCAATGTCATATGGAATGCGAATGAAACAAAGCATGGGAGGTAGAAGGAGGTTTAGAAATCATAACTTATACCAATCAGAAGACACAGCTGAATTAAAAAGTTATTTGTAATGCATTTTCTTAGTACCTTCATAAAAAATTAATTATACATGATTTTATCAACTTTCTTAATGAGGAATATTTCCTGTTAAAGGATTCTGTAGTCAAGTTGTATCCTTGCCTAATATATAAAATGTTTTATTTGTTTAGGTGTATTTACTGTATGGAATGTAATTCTATGAAGTAAAAAAATAAATTCAGAAAAATTCAAAAGACTGAAGCACGTATTATTTTCTCTTTATGTATGTGTTCATGAAATTGCTAGCAATTCGCTAGTTACTTTTTTGTAGGTCACAATAAAGTATATCTTTTAAAATTGCATTTTATGATGTTTATGACGCTGATCTTCTACGTGATAATACTTTTACATAAGATGAATTTATACTCGCATATGTAGTTTCTATGATCTACTATTTGTCTTACTAGAATCTGCGATAATTGAAAAATTATTTTTAACGATTCAAGATGCATTTCTCTCGAAAAATCATTAGACTAATCGATGATTAATCAAAGCGTTCTATATAAGATACATCGGTGCGATCAATCGATATAAACGATCGAATTCGATTTAGCTTTCGAAAATTCCGATATCGTTCCGATATTGATCGAACGAAAGTATTCTTTTCATGAAATTCTGGTGAATAGGTCTGATCGTCGATAACGTGCACTTTGGAAATGGTCAGGAAACATTTGGGAGAAGAATATGGAAACCCTTGTCTGCGGTAATAATATATGATTCTACCGGTACGTGTGAACATGTCAATTGATGCGGTCATGTTGAAAATTATGGTATTTGGAAGTAGAAGAGGTACGAGTGTCGGACGGACGGTGGGACATGTTAGGCGAGAATTAGTAACGCTCGTGATGGTAACCGTACGAAACGAAGGAAGAAAAGGACGATGCATCATACTAGCTCCGTTGCGGTACTGGGTTTGGGGAGTCGAATGACGTCATGTTGCTAAAGCGACGCGGCAACGCTAAGCGTCTGCGTGGGTCGACGGGTGTCTGGGCCAGGATCAATAGCGTGCCAGCAACCAGGTAGTAGGTGTGAGTGTATGTAGGTTTCTGAACGGTGGCAGTCCAGGAGACGAACCTTCCGAGGTAGGACACTTCACGAGTCGAGTACAGTTCCAGTGTCGTACCAGAAAGCGCCATGCCAGTATCACTGCATCACGGAGCCCTCATTGCCTAGGATTATCAGCTTCTCCAGGTAACTACGACTTTTCTCTTTTCTCATATCGTATCGTTTCGTTTAGACTCTAAATTAATACCGGGTAATGACAACTTGCAAACGTATCCAGAGTGTTGTGTGCAGCAACGATTCGGGGCCACCACCCACGGCCAAACATTCCAGACGTCTCCCTCAAATGCATTTCGACCGATTATCCTCATTAATCACCATGTACTACCGTATTAATTTATTTTACGATTGACCGTGGCTGGACCGATGTGAACGTTGAAATTTCTGCTTGATCATCATCCTTTTTTGTGAAAGGGATCGAGTCGAAGCCAGAACAAACGAAATTGATAGAAAAATCGGCGAGCAGAGTTCAATCTGGTCTGGTGGTCAATTGAGGTCGTAGTATAGGTCAACAGAAAGATTGACAAGGAAGACGGGGGAATATAGACAGGCTTAGATAGAATAGCGAAACGAGATGGAGCTCGTGGTGGGGATTGTGCGTAACACAGATATGGATCCCTCGACTTCTGCATGAATGTTGGTTGTCTAGTCGCTAAGAAAAACATAGGCTTGCTTTGTTATCGCCAACTAATGACTAACTCGTTATCGTACACCCTCTTTCGGTGGCGTCACTGGGGATGCCTCGTTACACGTTTCATCCCTGGCTATTACGTGCAACTTGAAAAGACGCGTAACCGAGAAACAAGAAAAAGAAGAAATAGGAGATCAACTACTTTCTATATGAAATATTTCCCATATGAAATGGAACAACATTTTTTTCACCACTCTTTTACACGACGGTTTCGTAAAACTTGTAAAGTGAGATGAAATGTGTCGAGCGGAACAAGTCGAGCGTATTTTACTTGATTAAAATTAACGCCAGATGGAGGTGTTTAGCAACGGAGGGAAAGCAATTACTTAAAAACACGTCCATGTATCCAGGATTTGTTTGATAAAGAAATTTATTCACACTCTTGCTTAAGCGCTCTCGAGAAGCAGCAATACAAACACGTTCCGCGCATACGTGTACACACATACACACACTTACATATATGTGTGTATATATATATATACACATGCTTACGTATATGTATATGTATATATACACAACACACGTATACTATATACACATCCGATGCTGACCTAATTCGTATGGAGTACCGTTCGCAGCAATCATTTGCCTTTCGCGTATCCTGTTGTCGCTTTCAACTTTCAGCTTCTCGCGCGATTTGCGTAATTAAATGGAACGCGCGATACATCGTATTGTTCAATAGACCCGTTCTATTTATTCTTTTCCCAAGATCAAGAGAGTTCGATGATATATAATAAATAACATGGAATTCACGAATTCGTCCAATTTCCAAGATAACATTAATTACATGCCGGATAATTCATAGTTTCGTCGATTCTCTTAATGAAAATCCATTTTTCGTGCTCGGTCAAACCCACCTTTGTCACTTTCTCTCTTCCGACGTTTACTACGTAAAGACTAATTATTAATTAACCGATTTTCAGTTAATAAAATCTCCTGCTTTCCCTCTCACCTTATTTATCGCCGAACCTAATTATTAATTAAGCGATTTTCATGGAATGGAATTTCAAATGGATTCGATGATCGAGAACGAGGTTTTTCACTTCATGAAAAATCTATAGGCATGTTCGTTTTTTTTTTTTTTAAGCTGTTTACTGATTAACGATACGTGCCTGTTTTCGAAAGTTCGTCGTTGTTTTCTCCTCGAATTATCGAACCGTTTACATTCGACGGTGATCAACGCCGTTACGATTTTATGCGTGTTTGAACGGCGAGGAAAACATCGATCAAGTAAAACAGCGTATACACAGGCAGGGTGGCACGGTTGAAAAACAAAGCTGCCTTAACTGTATGGTCACTTACGGCGTCTGGCAGTGTAGTAGGTCAGTGTGCGGCCAGACGCTCGCCCAGTAGAATCGGTCCGCGCAAAGTCAGGCAATGTCCAGTTCTTCAAATATATACGAGTTTCTGTTCCCTTCCCTGATTTTCAAATAATCCCCATTCTTCTTGGGGAAAATATCCTTATAAATTGCTAATCCTATTATATTGCTGTGAAATGTAGTCGCAGGATTTTTAAGTGTTTAAACAAAGTTAGAGCGTCTTATGTGTATCGTGTGATTCCAATACAATGCCTGATTTGTTCGGCCAATCGTTTTATGGTGTTCTAAAAAAATATTCAAAGTCCTGATTAATTGAACATTGAAACTTCAATAGTGTGATAATTTCGGGAAATAAAAATTGATTCTCAAGCGTTGAGCAACAGTCAGACGTTGGATAGTTAATCGGTAGCAGTACACATTTTCTGAGATTTCCTGATCCAATCTCTGTTAAAAGCTTCCAACATAGTATCGTAATTCCTGTCCGACGGTCGTTTATCATGTTTACAGCTACGTGTACATATGTCTCTATAACTTGGCTTCGCTTCAAATCGGCAAATTTCATCGCGTCTATTTTCTGGAAATTATTCGATTTTTAGTTGCTCCATCGGGATATAATAAATTTTAGTGCGCTCATAGAGCTAAATTACGGATATTTATAAACATAATAATATATTCATGACTCTGCGTATTTGTGGGATAAAACTGATAACCCGTTGATGTATACTTTTATTGCGCGCGAACCGTGTTCGAACCGATGCATATATTAAATTTTGTTGAATATTTTAAGATGAAGTTAATTTAAAATTCTTGTTAAAACCGGGCCAAAAACATTCCCGATTGAGTTTATACGAGGCAATTAGAAGCCAAGCTAGACAGACGCATTTACAGAAAATTTCCTAATTTCGGTATTAGAATAGACATACGTATGTCTAATTTTCCAGAAACTAAATGATTAACTTCGACAGAGTCAGTCAGTTAGACTTCTACGTGGCTCGTATAAATTCCTAATAAAAATTAGAAATCGAAATATTTATATTTTCCGATCGAATTAAAGATAATATAAAATTTTTTCTTCGTTTTAATAAGTTTTCCCTAAGGGGATTCAAAAGTAGAAAACATGCATAGGAATTATTTTATCGGTTCAAATATTTCTTTTGTCAGAATTATTGCCATTTAACCTATTAGACCATATTTTAATCACGAATAAAAACGTAAACGTCGACTTTCATTAACGAGTTAAATTCTCTTGTAGCATTAAACAATGATTTATTTCTGCATTACAGGCTGCCGCAATGTGGCCTGGAGTATTGAAGTTATTGGTGTTACTAACATTCTTGCTACATCTATCAAGGTACGTTTCTCATCCATTCTTCATCATTCAAGCTTCTAATCGCAGGAATCGATATCTCACATTTAATAAACAAACTAAATACTTTGGAAAAATAACTGTAATCTGTCAATTTAATAATATTATTGGTTAATAAATTATTGTACAGGAAGTTCCAGCGAGCAACGTTTAAGCTATTCGCGATCAGAATCAAATTTTCAACTTTTAATGACAAATTCCAGCTGCTGAAATTTAAATTTTATTATCAATTCGAGGTCCAGAAAAACAACAAAAGTCTGAATGAAGATAAGATTATGCAATCAATTAAATCTGTTACTTCCAAGGGTTGAAATATAAATTTTGCATCAATTTGGTGTCTAGAGAAATGAACAAAATTCTGAATAGATCAGTCAATACTATAATTTATAATTATAAATTTCAAGTTTTCATACGTAAATAAATTATAGAGTTTTAAGCACTTGTGGAAAATTTGAAGGTGCAAGAATGCACACGATGCGTATAATATGCAAAAATATATAAGATAGATATGTAGTGACACCATGTTACTGTACCAAAGTTGTACCAAGGTCTAAAGACAAACGAGCAGCGGACAGATTGTTATTGCCGTTACTGGTAATCTTCAAGTGGAGTTACATAACAAATATAACTTCGAATTTTTTTGCAATAAGTTCGTCAATACAAATATATGAACGTGTTCCTTACGACATAGTTGAATTGTTATCCTTTCTGTGATCTACTATTACAATTTCATCCACTCGTTGCATTATTAAATATACCTACATGTTTAATCCACCTCAGATATATTATATAAAATATACAAGATAACCAAAGTAGAGTATTTATTATAGTATTTAATATAGGAAGAAAATTGCTATTTACATTCCGTTTCTTTAATTATGTTCATGAAAGTATAAAAAACGCATCAAAATGCGCATTCTACGTATTGATGTCTAGAAGAACAAAAGAATTCAAAACAAGTAGCAAGACGATAGAGTGTAAAAAAGATGTTATTTATATATTTCTTATTATGATTGCAGATGTGCGCAGATGCAGAAAAAGGTGGTGAATTTCCGGGAAAAGGAGAAGGAAGTGTTAGACGACATTCTAGGACCAGGACGGTACGACGCGCGTATACGGCCCAGTGGAGAAAATGGAACAGGTGAATATATGAATGTTCTTTTTTTACGTCCATTATTCCTTCCAGTCTTCCTTACCAAAAGAAAAAAAGAGAAAAATCGACCAATTATACCAACATTGTCATAAAGAAGTCGGATACGATTAAGAAGACAATGAAGCCTAAAAGTTTAGCTTGAATAAGCCTCGGATAAAAGGGTAATTCGTTTTGTCAGCTGTACCGCTTACAACAGTTCTAAATGAAATTCTATGATACTCTAATCTGATCAAGAGCCCTGCAACTGGTTATCTAGCTGATATTTTTTCTACGAAATCAAGGATTAATTAATGCGCTATTCTAATCGTCATTAAATACTCCACGTTTTTGTAGAGCAACTTGCAAATGATTTGAAAAGTTAGAACAAGTGTTTGAAACATTCTTACGTATATACCAACGCGTATATTACTTTAATAGGATATCCTGTTACTTTAATAGGACTAGCGAACAGAGAGTTTCGAATTATAATGTATATGAATCTTATTATTTTTGTGAAACATTTTTTTTTTTTATCGAGACGCCTCCAAAATTTTGCATATTCTAAATTCGTGCAATCTGAATGTTAATTTCTTTCCTCAAACTAAAGTTTCATTTAGTTCTCGTTTCCTATGTATATATATATTCCTATGTGTGTATATATATATATAGAGAGAGAATTTTTCAAACTAATCAATACTCGAGCTGCACTGTGAGGCACTTGTTAGCGATTCTGAATAATCTAAACCCATGTTATCGGTTTGCTAGTAGAGCGACGCATTTGAGATTCCTATCCGTGAGAATTAATTGTGAAATTGAACTATTTACTAGAATGGAAGTGCCACAATTATCCAATCAATATACCATTTAACAAGGATATCATATTTCATAAAATAAGCTTTTAATCCTTTTTTCAGCGAGCGATATAGATAAATAATACTTTACTGGAGGCTGATAAATATTTTCATTGCAAAGTAATTGGCTCTTCTCGTAAATTAATCATTTTCTACTTGAAACTTTTCATCTCAACCGTTTCAAAATTTATTTTTCTCCCAATTAGTCGTGTCACTCGTCTAGCAAACCAACGACATGCCTCGGACAGAGCTCGATTCCGCAAAATTTCATGTTTAACTATAATCTGCTGTTGATTTGCACAATTCTTACTAACAGGCATAGTTGTCACTACTCAAAGAAAGAAATAGAAAAAATATATATATATATATATATACAACGATATGAAAAAGAGGGAAAGATCGAATGAAAGATCGAATGAAAACGTATCCGCAGTCGAGGACACGTATTCATGGGGGTCGTTATAGGCTTTACACCCGGCGAAGCACGTAAAACGTTTTAAGAAGTAAACGTGTCAAAGAGGAACAAGCTACTGTATTCGAGGTAACATCCCCGTTGGCAGTGTGCCGACAAATTGCAGGCGTGACGAGTTTTGCAGCGGATGGGGGAAACAAAATGCGTCCACGAACACGACTTTTGTTGGAATCGATACCGGTAGCAATGGTCAACGACGAGCTGGCACACGATCCGTTGTCATTCCGTGACAGCGAGTACCAGATCATGTAAACGAATCGTGTTCATACACATACGGACACTGGCTTCTATGTAGTAGAGAATGCATATGTGGAAATTCTATCAAGTTTCTAGGAACATCTTCCTATAGATAGAGCAATGAAATTCTTCGAATAATTGGCATAAGTGATCTATTTTATTCTTGACGAGTTAACAACCTCGTTGAGTTAATATCTACGTTGCTTCAAATAATAGGGGAACATGTCATGTTTCAAAGTTATATGGTCGAACAAAATACATGATACCAGTGGCAATTGGCTTTTTCTTTTTTATAAATCCGAAGGTGAATTTTCTTTCTTAAAATAAATTTTACATGAGTTCTGGGACGAATGTAGCGTAGGATGAATGTATTCAGAATTTTCAAATAATGAGACGAACGAAGATACTGGAGTTGTTAGCAATCTTCTTTTGAGAGTTTGCTTTTTAAAATCTGTCGCATTTTCTATGGGAACACACACATATGATACTGTTACTACTGCATTTAAAAAATCAAGATTGTTCTCCGGATCCGCTTTACGTCATCTGTAAAGAAACGATTGCCGTCAGCATGTTTCTTCTTCAATCCTATAACTCTCACAAGTAATATGTTCACGTATTATTTGAAATAAGGAAAATGTTTTAGGTAAACATAGCTGGTAGGGCACCCACGTATGTCAGAAAATAAGAACGAAAATTTAGATTTCTATTAACATTCGAGATACTTTTATGTAACTTTATCCCTTTGGAAGATCGTTTTGATAATCGTTGTAAGTAATTTTATGAAGAGCATATTTTCAGACACTGATACTCGTATTCTCAATACAGAGTGTTTGAAAATCACAGATTAGGAAAGTACAGAAGAATAGAAGGTACATTTTTTGTCTAATCGATTTACATTCGTTTCTATTTCACTTTTTATGTAACAACGTTTAATAATTATTATTACATATTTGTTATAATTTCTTACTGGAAAATTCCTGAAATCTGAAATCGAAAGACTCAGGCTTTGTTCCTTAAAAATGAAAGAGAAACGACGATACGTTTATTAGACTAAAATGTATACTTTCCTAACTAATAATATTAAAACGCTATGTCTATAGAGCTGACATTGTCTCAGTATATTTCTGAAAAATAAGAATACTTGTAACTCGTCAAAATTTCAAAACAATATTTCAAAAACGGTAATTTAAAATGCTGAAACTTTTGATAACGATAAAATAGAATATCTATCGTGCTGCACCAGGATTTATTGAAAATGTACAAGTCACGTTGAAGAAACAACGCGAGGAGAACACAGAGATCAATTTTGCTTCTGTGTAAGATGACAGTCGCAGCATGACGTATTTCACGTAGCCTTTCGCTTATCTGACAGAACAAGACAGGAGATCAATATGTTTATATATTCATTTATTTTTCTTTTTCCAAAGAAATTTGAATGCAAAGTAGTGTACGGTGGTAATCTGCCAAATTTCCATATCGCGAAGATATTAAAAATGGAGATGATGATGGAGTGGAGAAGGAGAGGAGAGATGGGCAGGGGGATGATGCTACCTTGCTAGGAGAAAAAGGGATGATGACACTTGGGCAACCGAAGGTTTATTATTTACATATATTTTTCTGTTTATATTTTGTCTTTCTTATGCGAATGAAGTGGATGGAAATGTAGACAAGATACCTCTATTCATATGTATACACGACATGCATACATGATAGTATCTGAAAAAGAGTCGCTTGTTGTGTCTTTATCATTAGTTCCATTTTAGTTTCCTTTTTATCGTTTTAATACTTCTACAAATTTTACTATGAGTTTCCTGCTAAAGAAATTTGTTCTTTCAGTTGCAGTGAAGCTTTTAACCATTTTAATACTGATACAAACGTGGACTACGTCAAACTAATAAAAGTTGTCCTACTCTCCTTGAACATAACTTTTTTTCTTTTAAGGATAGTTGAAATTTTGACTGATTCGTTAAAATCTACGTTTATTGAATAGCATCCTGAGTGATTCTTTTGTTTTATTCATAATAAATCTTTACGGATTTATTTAATTCAATTGAAGCAGATACTTGTCAACCCTTTCATTTCTAAATTACGTAACAGCCTAAGGACGTATTTCTGCAATATTTCTATCCAGAGAAACAAACGATTTGCACAAATATTTGGCATAAAGTTTATTTGGAATTCTATCATTACAGTCTGACGAGAATAACATTCTATTTCATACGATTACTTTGTGAGAATGAAATTACGATCCTACTATGATATACGAATTTTTATCTCTCGTCTCAGGAAAATAAAAGAATACAAATTTTAAACGCTTCGAAACCGAAACGAGAAGCATAACGACGATTCTTTCATATTTAACTCGGAATTAAATAGTCGTTCGACGATAGAAAACTACAATTGGACAAAAATTGATGTAACAGGGTTAACAGGTATCGGTATCCAGGTTATGGGAAATTTTTCGATTACTCTTCACAGTCTCTCTATTAGCCGTAATTCTCTTCCTCGCTGGAATTTCCAACGTTCTAAATTCCTACCAGCGAATCACGTTGCGAGCTAAGTTCGATTAGTCCTAATTATGCGCCCGGAACATATTCCATCTCGCGTAACTGTCTACTCTGTACAAAACACCGTGTAGAATTTCAGACAATGGCATTGAACGCCTCGGAAAATTGGACCGCGAATTCCTATTGTTCGATAGGTCAGAGAAAGTATAGTATATCGTCGATAATTACAGTCGACTTCGTACCGCCTCGAGGTTCATGTTGTGTCACGAGGGTTTCTTTTTTTTTTTCTTCTTTCTCTACCATTTCCAGATGTACTCGTTGCCCTTTCTTTTCTCTTTACCATCAGACAGCATATTTAGAGAGCAGCGGTTTTCCTTTTTTTTCCTGTTTCTCTTTCTTTTTTCTCTTTTCTTTTTTCTTTTTTTTTTTTTCTTTTTGCGGCCACACCAATTTACAGCCACAGACGAGTTTCTAATTAGAAACAGGGAAAGATTTCGTTTCAGCTGGTAGCTATGACTGAGAAACACAACCGTCTGCTTGTTAATCATTGTTACACGATTGCTTCTTGTACCGTACTCGAGCAAAGGAAAACAGAACGAAATGGGAACAGTTTATCGGGTTTACTCAAATGGCAAGCGAAGGTAAGATAGCAATTCTATCTATATTCTTACGATGGATCGAGTAACTTACGACGAAACAATTAACGTAATCCAAAAGAATAAACGAAATGTTTTAACAGCGGAGTTCGTTCCGTGTATATGCTGATACTGTTATGTAATTAAACACGAGGAATAGATAAAACAGCTAATGCGTCTAAGTAGATAAAAGGTTCGAAGTAAATTGGGGCAGATAATTACACGTTTATAATTTATCGTAGTTACATATACCGACAGGCTGTTTCATGTAGCGCGAATAAAAATTCGATAATTCTAGCAGATAAATGTTTACCATTGCGAAACAACATATAATAAAATATCTTCGAACGTATGGAATTTTTAAGGAAAATTCATAATTTCTTTCAATTATAAATCATCGAGACTACACAGTGGACGTTAAACAAGCGTACTTTTACTACACCCAATGTAAGAGCGATGGAGTTTTATTTTGACAATCAGCTTTCGTTATCTTAATAATATAATAGTTTTACAATATTGCTGCTGATATTGCAAGAACTTTGATAATATTTCTCTAAGTAAATATCATTGAAATTTCTTTGGAAATCTCATGAAACAGTCTGCATACATGACGATCTATTTTTAATGTGAGAGTCCGATTACCAAATCTGTTTTGGTATCTGTGTCACAGCACTTTGCCCGTAGCTTCCGAACGTTCTAGACATTTAATCCCTTAATCCGTAGTAGAGACCTATACACCGTGTACATTTTCTACTTGTTACACGAGCACATCCGAATTCTCGATAAAAATGAAACAAGCCTACTTTGGTATAAATGTTCCCGTATATGTGTGTATCTAGCCACAATGTGTAGAACATACGAAATGACTACAATCCCAGGATTAAAGAAATCTTTAATCTGTCCGATATCTAGACGATTATCGACAGCGATTAGGACAACTTACACGAAGTCTACACGAGGAGATGGTTCGAAAAAGCGATTGAGGATTTTCGTCTAATTTTCCCCCTACTCTGTCCCCTTTACCCCGACAACCCTTACGAAAGAAAGTAACACGGCCACTCGTAGGAAATTCGGAAAAAAGAGAAACGAAAAGAACACTCAAGAAAATGAACAAATTTCTGGTAAACGAAAGTAAATTACAAAAAAAAAAAACGAAACAAATAAAAAGACAAAACTATTCCAGTAGAGTATTGTAAGACACGAAAAAAAAAAATTGACTGACTAAAAGGGGGCTCTATTGTTTTTGCCCTTAGATGGGCCGGCCATTGTCCGGGTAAACCTGTTTGTGCGAAGCATTGCGACAATTAGTGACATCAAGATGGTAAGTATACATTAAACCAATCCAAAAATCTTTACAACGCGGTGCAATGCCATTTCTCTCTTGGCGGGTACTGTTTCCTTATTTTTCTGTTGCTTGCAATGATTAAAAGTAGGCGCAATGTAGGTCTTAGAGTCTCGATAATCAATTTCAGAAGCAAAACGAGAACCCACACAAAAAAAAAGAAGAAAAGAAAAGAAAAGAAAAAAGTAAAGAACGTACAAAAGAAAAGAAGAAAAGATTGTTGAACAAGGCCTCAGCATTTACGCGAACGGCGACCATAACAATGGCAGCAGGCCAGCATCTTGTCCCTTCTCCGTTACCATTCATTATTATGTCAACACTATCCGTTTCTTGCCAGTGATGCCAGATTTTATAAGAATTTTTCTGGGAATTGCGTGTTAATTCGACAGAGAAAATCCGATAAGGAATCCTAATTGTTGATCCTGCGTGCGATTTTTCACGACTCCAATAGAACATCTTAATTCGAATAGAAGGTTTTTTTTTTAATTCGAACAGAATCTTTTAATTCGACAGAGAATTATGCGAAAATCTGTTTCAATTTAACGGAGAATCGTATGAAATTCGAAACGAAGAATCATCATCCGATAAGTTTTTCATGCAACTCATTACAATTCGAATAGAGGAAATCTTTTTAATTTCACAGAGTGGCGCGAAAATTCTATCATACGACCTATTCGAATTGAAATGGTAAATTTCGATTGGAATCGAATTCTACAGTCGTGTGGAAATCTTCCATTTATATACGCCAATGAATAAGATTCCAGTACGATATACGAATTGCTAATGGTACGAAGGAACAGTCGTTAGAAATTCGCATGAGACCTCTGTCGGGTTTACCCTCCTGCTGGAATCGCATTACGTCTAATCGATCGCAAAAGGAAGTTTGCATTAATCGGAACATTAGGAAAAATCTTTCTTTCTCTTTCTGTAATAATCGGGAAAGCAATCTTTGCTGATGCACTGTGGTTACAGTCATACGTACGAACATTGTCCGGAAATTCAGTTATTTTAAATCTTTGAAAAATCGCCTGGCTTTGATGTAATTTACCTTACCGTGTGTACACGAATAGACATTTCCCCCACAGAATTACTCGATCTTCAACGAAACATTGTTGGCTTGTATCGCCGTACGTAAATGTTGATAATCGCTGGCGACCAGGTTTTGGCTAGAATTTGCAATAAACGAAATTAAGCGAGCGAAGCCAAAACCAATAAAATAGATCTTACCAGTACCAGCGTGACGGTGCAAGATATTATCTCCATCAACGATATTTCATTTTCGATCGAATAATTCTATTCAAAAATAGTTCTTCACAAGTATTCGGCAAATGGCCACGAAAGTATTTTCACGATTATCAATCGTATAAATATACGATTCTAAGCACGGAGGGTGTCCTTCCCGAAATAAATCCTTCGATCTGGGAACACTGTCGCGCGACGCTCGCCATAGACCCCTTCGTAGATTCTGATTAAAAGTCTTGTCTGCTCCCATCGATCTCGTCTATCACTTTGTTGATTACCACCTGCCGCCTCCCCCTCACACTCGTTCTCTCACACAGCCAGATATACATATTAATCAATATTCGTTGCCTTTATTTTTCATCTGTGTACAATATTGATTCTCCCCTTTAATTTAGAATGACTGATCACACACAAAACCAATTAGCATCTCTAGCATAGATACAGGCATGTGGCATTCTAGCTTCGATGTTCACGTATGTACATACACAGTTTATACGCTATACATAGGAGCACAGACGTTGTTGCAGAGGGAGAGACGAAGAGAGTAAAATGAAAGGTGAAGGGAGAAAGAGAGAAAGAGAGACGAAATGGAAAGATAAAGGAGAAGAGGGATAGGAAAGCGAGAAAAGAGAAACGAGAGGAGAGAGAGAGAGAGAGAGAGAGAGAGAGGGAAAGATAAGAGAAAAGAAATGGAAAAGGATTATATTGGCAGAGTGTTTGGTCTCATAGGTTCCCTCCAACTTTTTCATCCCCGTTTTTCGTAGTTCCTCATAGTGCTTGATGACTTAGTAATTACGTTTTGCTACGTTTAATTGCGTTCACGAACGATCGGATACGTCCGGTATTACTTGTTCTACCTTTTCAACGTGTCACACCATGTGAGTACACACAGAGGATCGATACAATTATGCGTGAATTATTTTCCGATCAGAGGCGGTCCTGACAAGTGGTTCTACGATAGGCGAAATCACACGTTTCACGTAGCTTCGTGACGAACCGTAGACGCGTCCAGGCATACTTGAGACAAGGTTGCGACGTTCTGCGAATTTTCTGCATGCATTTCACGCGAGTTGCAACCTGCGTCAAGATATTGAGAAATCGGAGAAGGATTGGAATTTGAAATTTATCATAGTCTGTCTGGACTATGATCGAGATTCAACGATAGAAAAATTAATTAATAGAATGTATACGTGTAAAGACACAGGTCTATAACGCGTCCAACCAAAGTATTGAAATTTAATGAAACTAACAGTACGTGGAAAGTGAGTCAAAAAGATTTATTCGAAGAGCGTCGAGCAACGAGAATGTTTTTGATTCACTGTGTCGACGATCTCTGTTTTACAAAATGCATTCGATAGAGACAACGATTCAGAAGAGAAAGCTATCCAGAAGTAATGTACAGAGTTTGTTTCAAATTTTCGACACTGGAACACGAGAGTCTTTTATGCTCACGTAAACCCCCTGTCGAATTTCCATATTGCTAAATACAAGGCTAAGCCGCTTCTTATACGCGCGCTATAGAATGATTTTCAAAATTCGAAAGAAACATTCGAAGATTTGAAGAATCATTTTAGTAGCTCTGCGTTTCGCTTTAAAATGCAAGATCGAGTAAGATGCATTTATTTGTTTTATCCTTTTTTTTTCTTAATGCTTTCTTAATCTGAGAATAGTAGCATTGACGCAAATTATGTAAATTAAGGATTAGTGAATGCTCGACACTGACTACAGGAACAACGTGTCCGACGTCTTGTCCTGGTTCATGTAGGGCGGAATGTTACGCAAACACTCTGTATGGCTCAGGACGATACGGCTGGCTCGTTCAACCAACAAATTAACTCTTAAACAACTTGTTGAGATTGCCCACGATATAACAACGCAGAGAACACTCAGTTATATCAGAAGCATTTAACGTAATTCAGTTTTTCAAATTGCCTCACAAAAATATTCACGTATTACACGAAACAGCACAAATAAGAAATTATGGAAATTTCTATGAATTACCCGCATAAGACGATTTGATTTTTACTTGTATCTATATTCGCTTGAATATTTCAAAAGTCGTAACGTTTTCTAAATATTTATTGAGAATGTTCATCAATTACGCGAAATAATTGAGATTTTCTGTCAATTCACATTTCATTTACAAACTGTAGTCGTTCAAATATTTGTCAAAGAATATTTGTCAAGAATATTTGCGAATAGAAGCGAGAAACTAATCGGTCTCTTCTTCATTTAACGCTTGTACGCGTAAGAAGTTACTTTATCTTGTCAGCAAGAATTATGTACACAAAATTAATAAGGAAGATGGTAATATTACACGTATGCTTGTTCAATATATACGAAGATCCAAACCAGGAGGAAGCTATAATTTCCTGCAGCTATTCTCGATCCACTAAACTCGAAAATTAAGTACGGTAATTCTGCTACTGCTTCGTTTTTTTAAATGGTAAAACCATGTTCTTAAGGATCCGTAAATAATATACAAGATGTTCACGTTATTAATTGTCAGCATTTCTTTGTGAGAAACACATACAATGATAAGGTTTTTGTTTTATCGTTCGGATGTCAGAGATAATGAAACTTTGTCTTCTTTTATTTTTCTCACAAAAAAAAAAAAGAAAAAAAATAACGCTCGGAGCTAATAACTTGAACACTGTGTATACACGAACGAAAAGTTCTTATAAACGCTTGTAAAATTCTTAGACTCTCGATATACTTATATGTTATATTCATCAAGTAAATGATTCCTTAACTCATTCTTTCCACTTCTTTTTTTTTAGTATCTACCTTCTTTTCTTCTCTTTGATGCTTTTCGTTAAGAATCTGTATTTTCACTAGTTTGCTTTACGATTGATTAGTTCGATCTGTTTCTCTCCCCAAAGTTATCGTTCATTTTTTACTACGATATGTATATGTATAACGACCCATAAGAAACTTAAAGGTAGTTTGATGATTTTCAAGAAGCAAATAATACGAATCACTCGAATCAACGATTCACCACTACTTTTTCGAAGAAATCTAATCTCTTAAAGCGAAGAAAAATAAATGTTCGTAATAATATTAAATAAAGTACAGAGAAATACTAATAATAAATTAACGACGAAAAGAATATATAATTTCCAAAAGTTTGCCCGTTTGATTGCAGGAAGCGCAGAAAGCGTAGAAAGCTCGAGAAGCGTTTCTTTCTTTTTTCATTACATCCCTTCGATGCGACTGATATTACTCAACGATTGATTAATTTTATTTATTCTGTTTGCTATGTTAGATGGGCCCGCGGTTGTCCGCGTCAACATATTTGTTCGAAGTATCTCAAAAATAGATGACGTTACGATGGTAAGTTAAATAAAAAAAAAAAAAAATATCAAATGCCCTAAAAAATCACAAACACACGCCTACACGTACCTCTATTATATATACATACTACTAATTGTTGTACTACTAAATGTTGACTGTACAATCTGTATGTATTATAAATACAGAGATCGATATATATATATTATGCTATTATACACATAGAAGTCGTTCTCCGATTAGCTAGACTATCCCAGCAACTATGGAGTTGTTATATAATTGTTCGTCGTTTTTTTCCAAATATTCGCACGATTTCCGATTAGTAGACTCACTTTTCTTCCAATTGTAAGAACGAACTTGACGTATATCGGTTCCTTTTTCCGAAGAAGCACTCGTACGAAAAATATGAACAGAGAAAACTTAGCCTCGTGTCCCGCGTGTTTATCAACATCGATGGCAAATCTACGAGATTCCTAGTATACTTAGTCAATCGACCATAACAAAAAAAAGTTCTTTCTACGATCGAAGCGCAACTAATGATAGACAAAATTTTTCGATCCTTCTAGTATACCATAGCACGGTCTGGTACTGATGTTTCCGCAGTCTTATAGTTGAAAGCCCTTTGAAAGTCGTTCTCTCGAGGAATGTGAATAGACATTTGAACGTTTAGAACGTCTAGAAGACGAGAAGATTTCGATTATAGTTGGCCAGAGAATAGTAGCTAGACGTGCAATGAATATCATTTACTATGTGTTTGTATGATAATACATACATATTAACCAACGTATTATACATATGCACACGTATTTCACTGCTAATTCTCTACGTAGTATTCTTATAATATATAAAGCTGCTCTTTGTCTCGCAATATATATATATATATACAAATCTGGGAAGAGAAAGAAAAACGAAGAAGAAGAAACACACGTACACGTTACACGTTTCCTCTTTACCTCTTTGTGTTGTCTCTCCCTTTTATACCAGGCTCTCTCGTGCGTATTTAAGGCCCACTATCATAAACTTTTTTAATTCCACTATTATATTATCTCGTATGTTATATTAAGCAAGCATATGTTTTGTATGCATAAGAGAAACTTGAACTGTTACGAATAGCACGACCAGAAATTTTTCTCCGCTCGCGAGGGAAAAGTATGAATTCTGAAAATACGGTATCTCTCGTCTTTTTAATATTTTTAATATTTTCAGATGACTATAAGAAATATTAAAGATATTAAAAATCTTCGGCGAAGTATCAGAATCTTATTCCAGATAATTCGTTAAAATAACGTCGTGCTGCGCGTAATTAAAAAAAAAAAAAAAGAATACACCATATATACTGTCGCTCACACGCTATTGTGTCGTAGATGATTTAATGGAGTTTGTCGTTTTTTTAACATACGCATTCTCTGTTTTGGTTTTTCTATTCTTTGTTTTTTCGTTCTTCCTATCAAGTATTGTATCACGTGTGAATCGTTGAGATGCTGACAAAATTGCCGTTCGCCTAATGGTGCGATATACACGCAGTATCAAAAATATATACACTCTGTTCGAATTTCTTGTTCGTTTCCTTACTCGTTTTATTATATTATTATCCTCCTTCGTTGTTTTATATTGCACATACGATTATATTTCAAGTAACATCCGCTAACGATTTTTCTATTTAATCCCTTATTGCATAATGTCAACTAGACTCGGTGTGTTTCGTGCTGCTATAGTTTTTTTATTCAGAGTTCCGCTAAAAAGAAAACTTCGTTTTCCCGCACACTAACGCGGCTTTGTATTTGCTGCAAACTGCAAAAATAAAAAAGAAGAGAAGAAAGTGGGTGGTATCTATAATATGGGGTATTTTCTTTCAACAAAAACGTTTATGGTGGCGTTTACATTAACACCATGCTATTTCCAAAAAATATCCTTTAATATCGTTTCTATCTCTTCTGTCTTAGATCTGTCTTAAAAGAAAGTTCAAAGAATATTCCCAATATTTAGATATTTTTAAACGTTTCGCTTCCGTTTGATCATTCGTTAACTCTTTTAGGGGCAAAAACAAAATTGTCGTATCTTTAGGATTCTTTGAAAAAACCAGCCCTTAAAGGTGTTAATCGAAAAACTGGCGAAACTAGCGTGCACAGAATGGGATTTTGAGGAATTTTCGTAGAATTTTGTAAGACACTTCGCTCCTTGCCAGGTGTTTATCGAATGTTAAACGAAATACTTTTCAGCTGGCTTTCGCCGCTTTTTTAATTTCCACAATTACAGCTATCACGATTAGATCGGACAATTTTTAGCTACATTTTACTTTCTTTAAAATAATCGTCATTGTTTCGACAGATATTTTGTAGTTTTTGCTCTGAATTTCGTCTTCTACGTGCTATAGCAGTAGGGCTGAATACTTTTCCTTCAAACTGCGAGATCCGTTCAACTGGTGAGTCATTCCCTTTTTTATTTCTCGCATGTGTTCTTTCTCTCGATTTGTCTGCGTAGAAAGACTAGCTCTTTTTATTTATTCTCTTTCTTTCGTATTTTATTCTACCTATTTAACGAACGCAGTAATTCTTTGTCCTTTTTTCTTATCCGTAAAATAGCACAGGTAAACAATTTTTTCATCCGTCTTACGAATTTTGTAGCATTTACGAAGCTTCGTTTATTATTTTCAGTCGATTAGTATATCTGTATCTTGTTCAACGCACGTAGAAGAAATTATTTAATCGCCAATCGATACTGTAAATACGTTTAATGCCGAAGTCGTAATTATCAAACGTTTCATATTCCGTGGCTTCGCGTATTTCTCATCAACTTTCAACGCAATTTTCTCGTAATTCCACTTTTGTTTAATATTACAGAGATAGAAGGTAATAATTATTAAATCTCGGTTCACTAGAGACATATTCGATTTCCTCGTTCGAGGTAGTAGCGACGTAGCAGCAAGGAACGCGTGTGTTCGTCGGTCGATGTGTCCTTCAATGTAAATTAGAGTTTAATAATTAAAATATTTTGCAAAAAAAGAAGAAAATACGAAAAGAATAAGGAAAGTTAAAAGAGAAGAAGAAAGTAGAGTGCAGTAAGGGATTAAACGATGGCGGGGCATGCACAGCATGTTGTACAGATGTGTGCAATTTTCAACCATTTGAAAAACGAAAATCACCGGTTCGTTCGGTACAATTCTAATTAAAACTATCGATTTCTGCGTGATGGCGTCTGTAAAGTTACAAAGTTGTTCGATGCAAAAAACGACGACGACGACTACGGGAAATTACGTGAAATTATAGTTAATAAAACGAAATCGTGACAGAGATCTCGTTTTGTCAATAACGAGTTCATCATCGTGAACAAGCAGGTCTTTAGAAGTTTGATGAAACTTCAACGTTAGCCTATCGAATAATTTTCGAATATTTTTCAAGATACTTTGTCTTATTATATTTTCCTATCTCTTTTTCTGTATGTTTTTCGTGTTTCCTTTGTTCTTCAATTTGTACGACGCTTAACAAACATTCTATGTATATATACACATGTATGCGAGCTTTTCTATTTATCCTTCTTCGTAGATCCTTTTCCTCAAAGGATGCATTCGATCGAGATTTCTCGAAGGGAAAAAGGAATAACAGGTTTCGAGAAACGCGGATTCCAATGGTTCTCCTTCGTTTCTCTGTGTAACGTGCAAACAGAAACGAGGCAAGAATCGTTCGCTATCACCGTCTGGAAGCTGCTTAAAAACCGAAACGATATCATCGTTCATCTCATTCCTCACGAGTTACACGTTTGAATACCTTCACGAGACGTTCAGTCCATCATCCATTGTCAAGAGATCTTTTCCCCCTTTTGTTTCGACTTCGACTCTCGTTTAATCCTCTTTCGAACAAGTTGCGTATCGTCGCTGAGACAAGTTACGACGCTTACAAGCTCCAACGTAATTTTTGTTTCTTCGCTATCATAGAAAATAGTGTAGCTTCAACGATATTATTTTTATAGAGGTTGTCTTGTCAAATTTTGGGATACCTCACTCGCTACCTATTTGATTATCGTTACATCTAATCAGGCATCTCCTCGTCTTAAAATGTGTGACTGTAATCGTACGTTTTCATCCTTCATCGTGATTCAGCTTTAAACTGAACACGTTTTTTATGAAACGTTCAAAGTGCTCCTTTCAATCGCTACGTAAATGGTAAAAATAAGTTGTACAACACTTGATCTAATTAAATATCGTCAAATAGAAAACCGTTCTAACTCGTAGCGTAAGACTCGATAGCTGTAAAAAAAAAAAAAAGAAATCGTCATTTTAATTGTTGCTATTTCTATTACAGGAGAAAGAAATATGTTCGAAAGATTTAAACGATATACTAACTCGACTAATTTACATATTATAGTCTAAAGTGGGACCACCTTTTCAAGAAGGATCCACATCATTGACATGACTACGCTAAACGAGTTCAACGTTCTTTCACACAGAAGCGTGAACGATTTAAAAAGAGGGATCGAACTAAAACAAAGTGCACTCGATCATTCCATTGAAACCATTAGCATTCATATAGAGTGGCTTGCGAATTTTTTTATCATTTTTCCATTTTCTTCAGCCTCTTTTTATCTATTAATAAGTTTCTTGAGGTTCGAGCGTCAAACGACTATTATATGAAACAAATATAAAAATTGCTTAGAGAAAAAAAAGGAAAAAGAAAAGAAGCTTGGGAAGATGCTAAAAATTCGCAACATTCGTCAAGCTGTGATATCTCGAGGATCGAACACACGGAAGCCACCATAATTCGTAGCAAGTGGCGCGAAACGGCGCCGAATCGTCGCATAAACTAATTCGACCGCTCGTTTACTTTGTAATTCAATTGTCGAGGCTCGCATCGTGAAACATTTCATCGTGGAAGATTAGCTAGCTTGGATGTTCTCATGCGTATAGATCATACCTCCATGACACCTCATAGTCATCCGCCTGTCCTATATTACCGGAGGAACGACGATTTACAGGCAAGCAAGTATCACGTAGAAAAGTAGCTGAGAAAAACAGAAAAAAAAAGAAATGCTCTATCTTTTTTTTTTTTTTAGCGAGATCGATCAAAATTCCGAGAACCGCGAACCATTTCAGAATTTCCTTTGAAAACGAAAGAAAACGACGTGAAACGAAAAGTTCCTCCTAGTCATGATCCAAAAGACAACCATTTCCTTCTTCATTCATATATACAGCTGTTTCGAAAGTGAAACAAAAAGGAAAAAAATTATGCCGGAAAGAAGCGACCGAGTAACGAGCGAAAAGAGCTAAAACCAAAGAATTAAAGAAAAGAATAAGAAATAAATAAATAAATAAAAAATCCATGTAAATCTCGGTGCCACGGTAACTGGTTTTTTAATTAATCGATTTGTTTTGTTCTGTTCCGGTCGACGTATTAGATGGGCCGACAAATGTGAAGGTCAACATCTTTCTCCGCTCTATCAGCAAAATAGATGATTATAACATGGTGAGTGCAATCTAAGTCAATCATCTCAAACAAAAGGCCTATATATACCAATCTGTATATCCACACATTGTGTATATCTATTAATATTTAAACGTCACGTGTATATGATGCCGTAAGACTTGCACTTGTCTGTACTTGTATTTGTATTACATGTGGTGTGTATATATTTATACGTATGTGAGGGGCAGCTTCGCAAACGAGAATACATACATATATAAATATATACATGGTGGATAAGCCGCGCTAACAGTTGGATGTGTGCTATCAGTCGCACCTCGTTGATTTTTCTCGATGTCGTTGACTGTCATGTTGATATACATATCTATATATATATATGAATATATATATATATATTTACTATTTCATACATATGTATACATGTGTGAATATACGTGTATATCCGTATAACGAACGTTATATGGTTCAGTTATCCATACGATATATACGTACATTCATATATATATATATACGTGTATATATACATATATATTTGATTGTCGGAACGTTCGATTTTTTGATTGTGCTGGTCGTTGCAACCAAGTCTGTGCCTTGTTGGAATCTTTTTGCTAGAGAACTGAAGAAAAAAGGGGCGCGACGGATAATGAGAAATATACGAGACGATGCATAAAACGTATAGACTCGACCCGTGGATTGCTTTCTTGTTCCACGTTTTTTCTTTATTATTCCTTTCGATCATGCGTGCGAGCGATCGTGTCAATCCTGACCCATCCCTCATTCTCCTATCATATTTTTCTATATGAGTTCTCTCTTTCTTTTCTCTCTCTCTCTCTCTCTCTCTCTCTTTCTCTCTTTCTTCTTTTCGCTTAAGTCCCTTTTTCCGTGAGAATTTTAGTTTTATTTTTTATATAAGTTGGTCAATTAAATTTTCCTATCCAAAATGCAATTCGGTCGAGATAATATTGGCCCAGAAAGGACGATATATTTGGTTTTGCAGATGAATGTCTGTTGAGGATTGTCTGGTGTCTTCGAATCGGTGATTGCCGTGACTCCCCTTGCTAAACGTGTCCTGAGTGAATTTGTTTCAGTAACAGGAGTGTTATCATTCGGCTCGGCTAATATGCAAGTTAAGCGTGCGTGTGCGGAGTTTCGTTTCAAGGTTCACCAGCATTGCGTCAACCCAGCCTCTTCCACGTAAAACATACCCTTATCGATTACGTGGAAAACCACATTTTCTTTCGAAATGTTATTATAGAAACATATCACGCAAAAGACACTTTTATCACAATACGTGGAAAGTTGGAAAATCGACTCGAAGCTACGTATTGTTCAATGGGCTGTATTATCTTAAAGACGAATTCTATCAATCAAAGTTCCATCTTCCTAAACCCTTCATACTATTCTTTTCATCCTTCATCTCTAAAAACATCGACTCTATGAAATCTCGAAAGTTACGTTTACGAAAATGGTTGGTCCACTTCTCACAAAAAAAAAAAAAAAAAGAAAAGAAAAATACGATCCTTCGTACGCAGGCAGTCGAAGTCGAAAGTCAAAAGTCGAAGCTCCTTTAATCACTCCTCTTTTACGCGCCATATTCTCTTCTTTTTCTTTTTCTCTTTTCAGTCTTAATTTCTCCTTTTGCTGCGTGATTACTAGAGCCTGGACAGAGCAATCGTTGCGGAACACTTGGAATCGTCATCATCTGCAACTGTCATTTTGTCCATCCGATTTCTCAACCCTAGCGTCGGTCTTGTATCTCGTTGGTAACAAGTTCAAAGTACCGAAAAGCGTATTTCCATTTGGCTATCGCGCTCGATTAAACGACGAAGACGACAGTGGTGATGGTTTCGAACGATCGCCTTTATTCCAGCTCTAGTGATGCTCGCGATGTACGTGTTATCGTAAAAATGTCCGAACACCGGCAAGTGTTAGGTTTCCTGGGTAAATCCTAATATCTTCCCGTATTCCGACTTTTACGGTAACATATACGTATTGTACACTGTTTTGCCGTGTATTGCTTCTGCATTTGCCGGTTACATCGACGTTTTATGGCCGACAAAATTGAGATAAGCAACGTAAGAGATTTTAAGGGATTTTAAGAAATAGTTTAACCTTGCTGCAATCCTTGGATTCATGCTTTTATCCTATTTTTATTTCATTCTAGCTCTTATTTGAACAAGCAAAAACATATTTGTCATGTTCCAAGAGAAACTCTACCGCGGATAAAGCCAAAGAGAAATTTATTAAGAATAAAGAACACGATCGGGTGTAAAATGATCCGAAGAACGCAGCACGGTTAAGAGGGAAAGAAAGAAAAATTAAGAAAACTTAAACTGATAACCAATGGTCACGCGATAACCTTGTATATCGTTAGCATATTCTTTATTATGTCTCTAACTATTATCTTATCTCTGTACTTGCATCGTTGCTAGAAGAAAATATATGAAAGCATATTGCGGGTTGAAATTGGACGATGCACAGAGAGATCGATGACTTTTGATCTTCAACATACCGCGCTTTACAAATATTTGGGAGTTTTACGCTCGTATTTTGTAAGTATCTCTTTCTAACGAAATTTGCATATTTCATTACGAGTCGCTTGTTCGCCAATATTATTCTCACGAATATCGTTCACGAATATTAAACTCGCGAATATTACACATATTATTCTCGTAAATACTCTTCGCGAATATTATTCTCACGAACACTTGCAGATTCGCTTCGCCAACACTTCTCAAGGACATATGCAAATGTTATCCGCTCCACGAATTGGTTGCACGCAAATTTCGTTTGCCTCGCCGATATTCTTCTCGCAATTTTTATTCCACCCATTCGCTCGACGATCATTCGCAAAATCAGCCCGTAAGATGCCCTGCGCATATTCCACCGTCGATATTCGTACTATCTACGTTCCTCAGATTTGTACAACGTCGCGTTCTTCCATTCTGCTCCGATGTCGATCGCAGACAAATAACACAGCCGTGTTATTTAATCCGTTTTAACGCCTTGTAAATACGAAACGCGGACTAAACTCCTACACGACTGTTTCGTACGTAGGGCCGGGCGTGAGGCGTGTAAAGATTTAATGACTTTCGACTCCGAAGAGGAAGCTTTCGATAACATCTGTCAGCCTGCAAACTGCTCCTTAAACATCGCAAACACGCGCGGTTGAGTCTAAAGGTGATGATGAAATGAAACGATAAAAATCGACTTCATCATGCAAGTCTTAGAGTGGTCTTTTTTCCTTTTTTCTTTTTCTTTTTTTTTTTTTTTTTTTTCAAAAGCTGATTCAATCTTCCGGCCTCCAGCTTCTCTAATCGTCGCTGAGCATGATAGAACGGTGATATTTCAACGGCCACGACCGTCATTGTCGGTACATATTTATTGAAATGGAAACGAGTTATTGTGATTGACTACGTCACGAATCGTGCACACTTATCTCTATCGTTTCTTTTTTTTCCCTCTTTTTTTAATTCTAAGATTGCATGTTCTATTGTACACTGTCGATACAAAGTTTGGAAGTATCGTTGTAAGAGATTTTTTAAATATAACGTGTTTTTTTTTTTGTTTAAGACAAATAACGTTTTCTATAGATGTTAGAAACCCTCGACATTCCTTCGACGTGGTTTTCTAAATAATCGAATGACGACGAGTTCGAAGTAATTCGTACATGATTCCATAACTTTTCTTTAATTCTGTAAGTAAGTCGTTCTCATGAGAATAACTCTGACATTTTATTAGAAATTGAACTGAATTCAAGGAATTTGTACAGCTTTGAGAACGATTCTCTGCTTCCAAACTTTCTGTCGGTGATGTATGTATATGTACATCCCAGTTCATAAATATTAGAACACCTGCTGGTCTCGTTCCAAACTTCATGATCGATTCAAATTAGCACGACGATTATTATGCAGTCAGACTCAGGCACAAGTATATGCGGTAACTTCTTCGAAATTATCATTAAATGTTTGAACAAATTTGCTCTTCTAGATACTGACGACGAATAGGTTAAGAATTTTTGAATATTTAAATTACCTAGCGTCGGAAATTTGCCTTCCAAAATAAAGATTTACGTATGTACTTCTCTAGTCTCGAAGATTGACCTAGATAGTCTAACCTACTTCTTGAAAATTTCAATAATATCGTCCTATCTTTATTTTTGGAATCCAAATTAGATATAGGGTATACTACTTCAATCTTCTTATCCCATGCGTTATTAACTACTTTTTAAAGGAGCGGTCAATCTACCAGCCAAAATAGGCATTAAAAGAAGATTTCTTAAATTCAGAATCAACAGGCATTTTTATCACAATACGATATTATACATATATTACGTTATTTATACGAAGTGTCTGCGAAATTATAGTACAAGCAGTACACGAGCAAAAAGAAACATCGGATACCTCGAAACTTACAATTAACGCACGCTTACCCGACGAATCTTCAAACTCACTTTTCTCGAAAACGAAGCATTAAACGAAAAAATGTTATTGCTCTTCTTCGACTTATTTTTTCATGTAGAATCGTCACTGGACCACTGTTTATTGTACTATGATTTCGAAAACGTCATGGTACACGTATGTACACACGTAATTTTCTTATAACTGTGACTGTATTAATTATTTATAACGCAAGATTTTTAATTATTAGAAGTTTTCATGACTCCCTGATAATTTTATAAATTTATGCCCCATTTTCCACGAGTGTCCTAATATTAATGAACAGGGTTACGTACTCCAAGAGTCTAGCCCATCCTTGTCCTAGTCCATTCGTCTCTCTTCACGTCCGACTCATCTATCTTTTCTTAGCTATCTTTTTTTCTCTGTCTGTCTGTATCGTTGTCGTCCATTCATCACCGGATCATAAGATATTTCGCGAAAAACGTCGCTGGAAAAAACCCGGCCGAGTCGAACTTCATCGAGCCATCGATCAGTTCAACAGCTATCCATAGGTCAACCTTCATATCCGTTCGAAAATCACGAGCTTGTCGCTTGAGAATCGTCGAAGTGGCGCATCTACGCGATAATCGACGCGAAATATTGTGGGATCTCGAGGAAAGATAACGTTGAACAAAGGAGGAAAGACGCGATGCAAAGGCCATCGTGAAGAAGATTAACACGTTCACTGCTGATCAATCTTCTATCGCTTATGACATGTACTATGCTTCAACGAGTCATTCTTATCAGACATCGTAACATTTTATGGTACAATACATCTTTTACATCATCCGAGGAACATAATTTGGATCATTCGATCGATAACGAATAATGTTGAAAGTGGAAAGTCTATTCTTATTTTCTCATTTTCTCAAAATGTTCGGTCGGAGAAATACACGGTGAATGTGAAAATGTTAAAGACTCGATGTTTTGAAATTCAGCTACACCCATTTTGCAGAATATTCTCCTTTTCTAATATACTCTGATATATTTGTTACGTTCTATCGTTATGTGGAACATGTATTTCAAAGATTTTCCGCGCAGCTGTTATGTCCCGTGAAGGGTTCCCGATGGAGAATTAACATCGTCCAGAGAATAATCTGCGAAATACGTTTCCTGGGGAATAATAATATTCTCAAGATTAGTTTGGCGCGATGTCGATAATCCTCGAGAAATATTCTTCGCACGTATATCCCTCAATATCGTCAACGGTATAGTAATAGAAGCTGCGAATATAATTTCACTGACTTCGTACTTATCCGAAAACACAATCGGTAAAAACAAGAATCGATCATCGATAATAATTGACATCGTTCATCGGAACCATTTTCTATAAAGAAAAAACTGGAACTAGGAACAGACGTCGAAGATATTCAATTTGCATTAAATTCCTATCTCAAATCAAGGAACACGATGTGATGAAGCTTACGATAATAAAATCTTTTATTCAATGGGCTTAAGCGAATTTTCTCCAGCAAGTTATATCGTTGTTTCTCTTGAAGAAAGAAGGGATAAAAAGGGCATTCGAAGAAAAATCGTGCAAATATGCTTTTAGCTCGTCGCTCTAGAAGGCTTGACTGTGATTATGTATAGAAAAAAAATCACTTTTTCCATGCAGCAACATCTCCTATGGTTTTCCTTAAAGGGAAACGTTTAGAAGGACGACATGGTATGTACCGTTCGTTTCAATGGAACGATCTTCTCCCTTTTATTCTTTCATCTTCGTTTCATCTACTTTTTTCGTATTATTTCTTTTCTTCTTTCATTCATTTTTTCCTTTCTCTTGCTTTACTCTTTTTCTCAGTTTAATATTTTCTCTGTCACGCATACGATCATTTAATTCAGCTACGAAAAACGTCTTCCAGCCTATGATAGCGAAATCACGATATAGGAAGGTATTGGGTTCGAAGATAGCACGCTGTGTATTGGATTAAATTGGCGTTTGCGATATCGTTACATTCGCTACTTGCTTGAAGCGAGCATTGAAAAATGCGATTTTCTACCTGCAAACGACGATCTTTCTTCTTTTGTATTTCGCTGATATTTGTTAACAATATTAATTGCTCGCGTCTGTTGTCGTACAATACGCTTGTCGAACGAACTTTAATTTCGATTCAAAGATACGGTTCGTTCACAATAAAAGTTTCATTTCAACTCCGACGTCGATGTCAGTTTTTCCAACTGAGGATTAATGAGTATAGGGTTTACATAATGTCGCAAAATTTTGCGTCCAATACATTGTTATGACATTGATACGATAGAAAAGCTTCTGAAATGCAGTTACGTTAAGAAATCGATATCGAGTGAATGGCAGTTTCGCAGCGTCAAATATTCGTCTTTAACGATTAATTATGGTTAAAATCATGGTCTAATATCAAAAAGAAATTGAGAAGCAGTACGTCTTTAGAAGAATTAGGAACCTTTAGAAGAATAAGAAATTATTGGCTGATGATTGAATTTTATATAATTTCTAATCGGTTCGGAAAGAACGAGCTGTTCTTGAGACTTTGATACCGAAAGGTAAGAAAATGCGAGGATAATAAAATACCGACGTAAGTGCTACTTTTGACACGCTGAAATTTGCGATCCGTACGATAGAGTCGAACTATTAGCTGACTCGTACTACTTGCGTGTAATATATTCATGAAAGTGAAAGTGAATGGGCTGAATGAACCGTCGAGATGTATCACTTTTGCAACGTCAGATCGATCGAAAGTACGTTGAATAATTAAATATCGCCTGTGAACAAGGAATTGTATCGTTTACCTTTCACACAAATACATGCTACAACGATAATCGTTGCAAAGAGCGATTACGACTTACGTGTTTTAAGAGGCAAAGAGATAAATATAAGTAAATGATAGAAAACAAAAAAAAAATAAGTCCATATCTGAATGAAAATTTTGTTAAATACACAAATTCTTCGCTTGACTATTGGTTATCAATATTTCTTTTTAATCATCATCTATTCAATGAGCTAAGGAAATTTGATTTTTGTGGGCAAATTCAGATGGGTTGTTTTAATAGCGTATACAATATAGTATGAATATTTAAACAACAGGAGTTCCATAAGTAAAATCGCGGTTTTTTAAATTTTTTGACGATTACTTCCTTATGGAGCGCTTATGGAGTGTAAACGGATTTTCCACCGAAATAAAACGATTCTAAACTGTCTTTAAAAGTAACTTATAAAGAAGATTATTTTTCAACCGCGCACAGCGCCCAATATTTTTTGTCGCGGAGTTTCAGCGAGCTCGCGCGTGTTTTACGCTCAATTTTGAACGGGTTTTCCCAACTCACCGACACGTATATAAAAAAAAAAAAAAATAAATAAGAGAAACCATGCGACTCGCTATACCGAGGTTCGAGCAAACGCGCTGAAGTAATCACGCCACGAGCGATCAAATAAGAGAGAAATACGAGGCGAAAATACAAACGTCGGGAGGCTGTGTAGATCCTCCTTTGCGATATGTTGCTCAATTTTCAGAAACTAGCGGAATAATGGTAAGTGTTCGCAACCAGGAATTAACCAGTGAGAAAGGTAAAAGAAGTTGCCAGATATTAAACGAACGAGCGAAACCAACACGAAAACAAAGAAAAAGAGAAAAAGAAAGAAATGAAAAGAGGTAGAAAGGAACGAAGAGAAAGATCGAACGAAACAGGATCGTAAACGAGAAAGGATCACGTCTAGGTTTTAATTTGTATTCAACTTGCCGACGATTGAGGGAAACAAAGTAAAAACCAAAGAAAAGAGGAATGACCAAAATAACCACACAAAATGTTTTGGAAGTCTTCTGTAACTCCCTTTCCAAACAAAAAAAAGTCAAAACTAAAAAAAAAAAAAAAAAATAGAAAAGAAAGACAGGACGCCGTCGACGTGGACAGGTCCAGCCGGGAAAAAGTTAAACTGTGAGCCAAGATGCATGCGTTGTTCACTTGCAATGTACATATAATACAAACACGTACATATACGTCTATATATATACATACATATATATTCCTCTATTCTATCAATAATTTCGAGACAGAGACATATATATATATACGTATATGTATTACATAGCATATGTAGTTACTCTCTGTTTCTAGCTGGACCCACTGGTAGTTACGTAGTTAGTTTCGATGTTGCTTCGTTGCATGCCTCTTACATTTGCTTCAACGCGATGTATACAACTATACTTGAACATCATTGTTTGTTCGTCCACCACCGCCTTTGGCCCAACCCCCTCTTTACCCCATTTTTCTCGGCGACGAGACTTTTCATTCCAGCAAGATATCCACGCAGCCTTGATTCTTTAACGCTCCGTAGCCAAAAAAAGAAGAAGTGTAGCAGAAAGGTAGAGAGGGCGGAGAAAGAGGAAAATTTACCACGACCTTTCGTCGTTGGAGCAGAAGTGCTCTTTGCCGTTGAAACGACCTCTAAAACCGTACAGGGTTAATCTTTTTTCTTGTTTCGCCTCTTTTTTCGCTTCCTCTTCTTCTTCGCCCTGTTCTTTCTCCGCGAGAGAACACCTTTCGTGGGCCCTTACGCTTCCGGCCTGGAAAGAAAAGACGAACAGTTTTAAAGTTGGACGTGTTGTTGAAAAGACACGCGAGGAGACATAGTGACACAGTGGTAACGAAAAATCGAATTTCCAATTGACTGTTTTGTTCTTCTTTTTCACGGAGCGTTAGGAGAGTCGAACGAAATATTTTAGAACACGATACTTTCGTTCGATTAGGCTGATTTACGAGATAAGTAGGCAGGATGTTCGAAACATAGTTGATGAAATTATTCGAGATACAAGGGTGTCTCTAGTTCCTTTGTTCTATATATATATATATATATATATATATATATATATATATATAGTGACATTTTATCACCATTTTTTTCGTATCTTGTTCCTTTCTCCCTTATGAGTTTGTAATTTGTATATTTATTCGTTGCCGCAGTCGATCGGATTTGTCGCTGATCAAATCTGCAAGGATATTTGAACCTTTTAGTATCCAGCGGATTATCTGTATCATTCGTACGTGTTTCGTTAAGTTTCAACGATGGCTACTTTGAAAATGTCATTTTTAGAAGATCTGTCGGTGACTTTAAGGTGCTGATGTTACGCAATTACTGACCTCGTTCACGTTTATTGATGCAGCTTACTGTTCTCTCGTTTTTTCTTTGAAGTCTCAGACCGTTTCTATTCGTCTTCAATGTAACGATGCCAGATGTGTGAACATTATTCACGCGCCAGACAAATTCCATATCTAGAAAGATTTAGCTTATTTCTTTTCTCTTAAATGATCTGCCCAAAAAAATTAGAAATTATCCACCAGTTACAAGTACTTTGTTTAAAAACGGATCGAAGACGACTTTGAATAGATGTGATACGATAATTGTGGAATTAAAAGTGGAAAGTATTTCAGTTTGGTTCGCTACTCTATTACCATAGTATTTCACTTGCTTTTTTCACAACGTCAACCAGGTCAGTAAAACAATTGTCAAGCATTCGAAGCAATTGCTCATAGACTCGGCGATATTGCACGACGAAAAGATAAAAATTATTTTCCTGTCGAATTATGACAATTCTACGTTACATATGTGTTTGTTCTTTCAATTAATTAATTGTGTACAAAAGTTTGTTTCTTTATCGCTGTATCAATTCCATTGATTTCTCATCCCTGTTTGTTTTCCGTAGATTGATTTCACGATTAGGGAGGAGCGTAGAAGTTTCGAAGCTGACGTTCCAAGGAATAATTCGAAATATATAACCAAGTACTAATCGAATAAAATTAATTCACGATATTAGTTCAACATTTTCAATTAACTTTTAACATACAAAGTATCTTACTTCTGACGACTGCTTTGAAATTTCTGTAGCTGCTCCGTTTATCACTTTGATTTACAAACGAACTTTCCATACGTCCGTTTCGTCATTATAGAAATTCCAAACAATCATTTCGAGCATAAATTACATATTTGCTATTGAGTTTGGTGCGAGCAAGAGTTCACTCGATTAAATCATTCCCATTTCTTTTCTCTGCAGGAGTACTCTGTACAGTTAACATTCCGGGAACAATGGCTGGATGAACGATTAAGATTTAGTGATTTTAAAGGTACGAAGAATCATTGACTTTATTGACCAATATATTTTATAGTTCTCATAGTTTTATAAAATCTCATCATATTGGTTTCGTCATAAAATTGCAGGTCGTCTAAAATATTTGACATTGACGGATGCAAGTCGCGTTTGGATGCCAGATCTGTTCTTTTCGAACGAGAAAGAAGGACATTTTCACAACATTATTATGCCGAATGTGTACATTCGTATTTTTCCCAATGGTTCCGTTCTATACAGTATACGGTAAATTAGAATTAATATATTTAAAGAATGAATTTCTCTTTGCTGTTTTCTATAATCTGAAAATATTCTTATGTTTCAGGATATCCCTAACATTATCATGCCCGATGAATTTAAAATTATACCCCTTGGATCGACAAGTTTGCTCGTTGCGTATGGCAAGTTGTAAGTACCAGACTTTGAGCAATTAAAATTAATATTACCAGTTACAGTGACATGCAAAAATTTCCAGCCAGAATAAAGCTTTAACATTATTACAAAACTAGCAAAACACCATTAGACATCTACTTTGCTACTGCACCAGATTTTGAAGATAAAAAACGCAGCTTAAAAATATCTAACACTATGCAGTCACTTCAATATTGAATATAAGCGTATAAGTAAAAGAAGATAGTACAATACACACAAACACTGTTATATGGTTGAGTCAATTTATAATATTAATATAGATAATATTCCATAAAATTTTGAAATACAAAGTAAAAAATCTTCCTGTCCAGAAACGTTTACATACCACTGTAAATCATTGAATTTCTCTTTCTTCCCTTTTACAAATTCGTTCAAAAATTTATAGTTAGAAATTTCATTGAAAGTCGACTAATCGATATTTGTTTTCCAGATGGTTGGACAACCGATGATTTGGTTTTCCTGTGGAAAGAAGGAGATCCTGTCCAAGTTGTTAAAAACTTACACCTGCCTCGGTTCACGTTGGAGAAATTTTATACCGATTATTGTAATAGCAAGACGAATACCGGTCAGTAAATTACCTTCCTTCTTTCCTTTCTTATTTCATCTCCGTTATTCAAGAAATGGGTTGCTAAAATATACGTATAAAGTCTAATTAAATATTCGATCGACTTGCAGGAGAATACAGCTGCCTGAAAGTTGACTTGCTGTTCAAGAGAGAATTCAGTTACTATCTTATTCAAATCTACATCCCCTGCTGTATGCTTGTAATTGTATCCTGGGTATCGTTCTGGCTCGATCAAAGTGCTGTACCAGCTCGAGTTTCACTTGGTAACGTTTCAATTGAAATCAGCAATTCATTTTATCCATCCACCACTACATTCATCTACTTTATTTATACCATATTAACAGATTTTAAGATACCTTTATATTTTCTTTCATTCTACTACTTTTTCATATTTTATTCTTCCTAGCGAATGCTATAAGCTCACAAACTTTTAGACTTTTCTTTTATGATACTCTGTATAGTGGCGAACTCATAAATAAGGGTAGTTCTTGTACGGTGAAGTATAGTGACTAGTACTTAGCAAAAAGTATTGGCAATATCCTCATTTCATCAATGAATCGTTTTTTCATCAGCTTCTATACTTTATTTCCATAGTAACAATGTGAAACTTGATATACTTGGACCTAATTAATTACCATGTAAGTTTTGTAATAAATACAACGGCGTACCAATACTTTTTGTATTCGCTGTACTTCACTTATAATAAAAATATGAAAACCATCCGATGTTCATAGTATAAATGGCATCAGAGTAAAAGAAATGTACCTTTAAAAAAGTAGAAAAAAAAGTAAAAATGAAACTTTCCATGGTGCAATTAATTCCATTTAGCAGTGAAAATATTCCTTGTTTATAGCTCGTAACTATACAGAGTCATTAATTAATTCATTAAGGACCAACCAATGATTTATCATAATATTACAATTACATTTAATTTCTTCATATTTCACAAACTCGGAAAGCCCAGATGAAAGAAATGATCACGGTAAAATTTAAAATTCTCTTTCATAGCCACGCTGTACTAAAAATAGAATTCAATAATTTAAGTTGATGGAAAAAAATCGCAAATGATGTGTCGCGTTGACGCGATGTTGGCCCTTAATGGCTTAAATTAGAGTCGTTGATTTAATATCAACTCGCTTTATTATAAATAAACTCTTGTGAATTATCGTTAAAACCAGGTGTTACTACCTTGTTGACGATGGCTACGCAGACGTCAGGAATAAATGCCTCACTGCCACCGGTCTCTTATACAAAGGCTATCGATATTTGGACAGGCGTATGCTTGACTTTCGTATTCGGCGCTCTCCTTGAATTTGCCCTAGTAAATTACGCGTCGCGGAGCGATATGCACAGCGATAACATAGAGAAAAAGTATCCACCGTCTGAAACCGAACAATCCACGTCGATGGATTTACCCTCTGATCAAGTCGAACCAGATAATTCGTCAAATTTCGCTATGGTCAGTATACAACGATATTAAAAGCTGTTTAATGTTCGATTAAATCTTAAGCGCTTCTCTATGCCATATCTTTCTTTTCCTTCCTTTTCCTTTTCTCGTTTATTCAATCGAGGCATAATGTTGTTTATCGTATCTTCAGTGTTTTGTGTCTTCCTTTTTCCTTCTTTATGATATGTAGATGTATAATATGTAGAATCCTATATTACCGACACACCTTGATTCGTTCGTAATATAATTGTAATTTTGATTTTAAACCAGATGAAAATAATTGGTAATTTATAATTGAGTCCTACACTGTGTCATTGTCTTTGCCATAGCTTTTTTATTATTTAAAGACGGGCTTCTCGACTAGAGTATTTTTTAAATGCGATTTTTGTTTCTACCTCTGTCTTTGTATAATTGTACGTACTGTTGTGGATTGGAATTTCGTTGGGTCTCCTTTTCTTTCGATTCTTTCTTATTTCCGTCCAGTTCGCTGTAACACCGCCCCTAACCCTAATTATGATTTTCTATAGCATAGCGCGATCGTAAAATAAGAGAAAAAAAAGATCTCCTGGCAACATTCATCTTTGGTCAGTGATAAAAAAAACTGAGTTTTCGGTTATTTCGATGATATGAAAATCATCGAGAAACGTTAGAAGAACCGAGAAACTCATCAGTTTCAAGCTTCTTTTCGTTACTTTAGTAATTATTCTAGACTTTATTAGCTATTCGCAAGATATTTTATAAAGCATAGAGCGTTAATCGTAAGATATCGATATCTTTCTTTTTGTCTTTTCTTTTTTTCTTCTTAACAATATAGTTGCCTGAAGCGTATAACATTGAAAAAAAAAAAAAAATTCTGAATCTAGCTATCATAACGTACATTCATTCTATTATTTTACTTTTATTATTATAAACTGCTAGACCGGATATGATGGACCACTTCAACATTCTCTACAGGTAAATAATCCCTTTAAAGTCTAGTACTTTATATTATAACTTGACTTTTACATTCAGTAATATGACTTTCGACATTTGGTAAATAATTGATCATTCTAGAGATAATAATAATGTGCTATAGTTTACTGGTAATGAACGTTATATTTTTGTAACAAATGCCTGCTATTATAGATAGTAAAGATATCCTACATTTCATAGTATTTCTTATCCATTTCTTATCCATTCTACAAGACAGATACTTTTCTACACTCGTAAAAACGAAAGAGGATGTAAATCTGACATTTGTCCTATGGTAGTTTATTTAACAAACGAGAATGAATATGCATAAACTTATTACGATTTTACACGTATCCAACATTTCCATACAAACTAACTTCTTCAATTATCGTTGATCAAAGCTGGATGTGTGTGTAGACCATTTTTGGCACCACCAGAATTACCATACTGCATGATACTTATACAATCTTAGATCGTTCGATGAGAAAACGAATCCATAAAGGAAATATTTTCTGCTCGTTAAGTTACGTCGTTCTCCTGATCTCTTTTACCGATGTTTCGTCGCGAGATATTCCATGAAGATCGAAAAGTTGAAGTGCATGTACGTGTAAGTTGAGAGGAAAGTACAGAAGAAAATCACCAACACTTTTACCAAAAACTCGCATCGCAGTTAGCTTTTCGTGTTAAATGTTCCATCCATTACCGTGTTTGCGAACGAATCTCCTCGATAATCAAATACGATCTTACCACTATTCTTACACAAATACAGCGGCTCGTTAGCACGATGGAAAATATCATACAATATTAATATATCATAATAGATATAACAAATAATTCTAATTAATATATTTTATTATATAATATAAAATATATTATTACAAACATAAAAACAGTCGTTAAAAACATAGAAACAGTCGTTTCACATACATAGATACTATTCGTGTAGGAAAAGAACATTTGTATAGGTAAATCTTAAAAAGGAAAAATAAAATTCTCAGATATAATGATACATCTACAAACATAAAAGATTCTATAGAAAATGAAAGATTTTGAACATAGATGGAAGAAAATTGGATACTTCGTATGTTACCTAATGTAATATCTATTAAGAATTGCCGACTTAATGTGTCAACGAATCGCTGTAAAACGCTCGAAGAACAAGTAGATCGTCTCTGTCTATTTACAGTACATATACATACACTGAAAATTATCGCCTACCGTAAGCAAGATAGAAAAAGAAAAGAAACGAAATTAGATATGAAAGAAGTAACGCGCGACTAATGCCTGGACGTGATGGTAATTTTTCCAGAAACCTCTGGTCCGACAACCGGAGGACACTATGTCGATGGATAGGATGCAGCACTGCGAATTACATATGCAACCACGAAAAAAAAACTGCTGCAGGTCGTGGCTGTCCAAGTTCCCGACGAGGTCCAAGCGCATCGACGTCATCTCACGGATCTTCTTCCCCATCGTATTCGCTTTCTTCAATCTCACGTACTGGTCCACGTACCTGTTTCGGGAGGAAGAACAAGACGAGTAAATGTCGACGAGGAAGCGCTCGGATCAAGGGACGTGGCTCGCGGCCATTCCAAGTATACTTACACCACAGCCACCACCACCGGTAAACCTTATCATCGTTCGCGTTCTCGTCGACTACATCCAGACCATCAGCAACCTCGTCAACCGCCCCATGACTGTCGCCTGCATCGGCATTATCCCCAACGCGGTAACATCCAGCAACAACAGCCGCAACAACATCTGCAGCAGCCGCATCATCATCATCAGCAGCAGCCGCATCATCATCATCAGCAGCAGCCGCCACCTCCGGCTCCACCGACACAATATCAAACGTTACCCTCGAACCATAGACACAAACACCATCCACGTTATTATCTTTATCAATCGCATCAGCCGAGATCCGCGTCGTTCTCGTCGTTACACAACGTGGTCGAAGGTAGCAGTAGATGTTCGTCGTTACCGAGGGGTTCGCGGTATTCGTTGAAAAGCCCTGCGAGATCCTCGCCTTCGCCCTCGCCCTCGCCCTCGCCCTCGCCCACACCCTCCCCGTCGCCCACTACGTCTCGCAGAGTGACACCGTCACCGCCCGCGGCGACTGTTCGAACAATCCCGCCCCAAGACATCCGCCGTTTCCAACGACATCCGCTTCCCCGTACCGAGCGGTGCTGTTGGGGTCTTCTACCGCGACGTTGGTTCACCTGTCGAGCGAAAGGTACTGCAGGGATTGACTTTGTCTCGCGTATCGCTTTCCCTCTCATGTTCATCCTGTTTAATCTGGGTTACTGGTCCACCTATCTGTTCCAAGGTGATAAAGGCGATTACATGCATAACAAGTAAATTCGATTTTGACATCTATTTCACGCCTGTCATCAATGGATCGGACGAACGAGGGGAAAAGATGAATGTGCGAGCGACGTCAAGACCACGTCGTATGCCGTGCTTCAAAGTCTGTCTGTAACTGCTGCCTCCAAGAATCCTGTTCCCTGTATCGCGGCGAATTTTCCTACGATGTGCGTCATCCAATGTGTCAATGTTCTTATCGAGAGCGAGAGGGTGTGAAAGAGCGTGTAACGTTACGTCAGACGTTCTAGTAATATTATCTTCGATACACTACGACGATGCAGGGAATAAAGATTCGCTCGATGCTAGTTTCAACAAGGAAAGGATAACCGTAGAGAGAGAGAGCGGAAAAATCGGGAGGCAGAGCGTATTCCGACAGAAGACTTTTTAATAATCCGTGCCTGAAGTTCGATGACCATACTTTTAAAGACCAAGGTAAGCGCAACGAAATACGCAACGTTTGGTACGGTAGGGAGTAGTCGACGAGATATTATATTATATATAAATGATAATATATATATATACATAATTATATATATTATATACTATATAATATATATGTATCTTATATATGTATATATTACATAACGAGACGCGAAAACGGGAAACGAACGTGGTGTAAGAATTATAAGCTCTTATGAGACCGTATACATATTAATTATACACATATAAACACTCCTCTGTAACATATTCGGAAGACCGCGTGCCACAGGATGATTAATCAATGTAGTGGGCCCTGTATAGCCACGGCCTGTTAACGAACTACATGCGAATAAATTTATAAATAATATAACGTAATTATAATTGACAAGTAAAAAAGAAAAAAAGTCGTTAAATGCAACAATGATTCCTGTGTATAAAAAGAAAATCCTCAGTCTAAACGGAATTAACGAGTCAATGTTAAGCATATTATTTAAATAACCCGATGATTAACATTGATTCGAAAGTGAACCAAAAGAGAAGAAAAAGACGTGAAAGAGAAAACGATTAAAAAGATAAAAGAAAAAAAAAGTGAAAAAAAAAAGTAAAAGAGAAAAGTAACGTTCTCGAGGGGACAATTAGTTGATATTACGAGAAAAAAATCGCATTATCACGAAGGATTATACATTTAGATATTAATTATCGATCGAGGCGGTAGTATTACACACGAACACGCGACAGACGACTCTCTCTCTCTCTCTCTTTCTCTCTCTCTCCCTTCCTCTTTCTTTCTCTCTCTTTTTCACATACAAACATACACGTCACGCACACAGACACACAAAATATAACGTTGCTCTCCTTTGGACTTTTTCGAGATCTCGGGATCTCTAAAGTATTGCTCATTGACCAGTCGAGACTGAGGATATTGTTCAATGTGAAAAATATATAGGTGGAAAGAAAAAACCGTAAAAAGAAAAAAAATTGAAAAAAAAATCGAAAAAAGGTATATATAAATATATATATGAAAAAATGGACTGAAATCGAATGAATCGAGCGAGACACGATTCATCGTCGGATAAGGAGCGTAGAAAACTTTATTTCCGAGCAAACGTACCGCAAAGAACGTTTGTCGATATCCGTAAGGGGGAAAGAATTAAAAAAAAAAAAAAAAAAAAACGAGAAGAAAAAGTCAAGCAAAAAAAAAGACGAAAAAAGATCTAGATAAGATTGTGTTGCAAAGTAATACGGAAGGAAAGGAGAATACGAAGGGGTGGAAAAAAGCGGGGATGAGATTAAAGCGATTTTAATTTACTCTGCGCGTGCTTCGTTTTAATTGTCGATTCGAATGGACCGCCATTTCGAGACACGTCGAACAAATTTCCTGCATCGAAGCGGGTCTCTATAGTAATATACGCGTATATTTTATAGTAGATCTAACAAGCGTTCTGTCCGTTCGTATTCCTTTCGTTCATTGCATGCGACGAAAATTCGTTTCTCGCCAACTAATCTCTAAGGCACATTAGATTTCCTTTCGACAGGAGGCTCATAGAGGAAAGTTTGTCGAACGAATCCTTTGGCGTCTCAGTTTTCCGTATCGTTGTTCGTTTGTCTGACCGTCGCCATATTGATTCGTCGTTGAAATAGTTCGATGCTTCGATCGTAAAGGGAAACTTTTAGATCAGAGGAATGACATAGACGAGGGTAAATAACACCGATATTTAAAACGAAAAGAAAAAAAAAAAGAAGAAAATAACAAAGCTTAAGGAAGAACAGTAAACAGAGGAAAGAAGAGAGCGAAAGAAACGACTGAAAGGATGAGTATAATATCGAGCGCAAGCGAGGAAGAACAAGAAGAAGAAGAAGGGAAGAGAAAATAAAAAGAATGGGAAAAGAGCGTTGTGCTGATTTTATCGTCGTTTCACGCTGTCCTTCCGTTTTGCTCATTCTCGTTGATTTGTCCGTTTATCATAGCACAATGTCGGATCAGTATAACGTCCTGCTCAATAACGACTGACATAAAAACCAATTATGATGATTAATTGTATATACGTATTCTTATCGTGACTAACGAGGTGTAACGCGAATGAATGAATTCCCGAATTTTAAACTGAAATTTCGATTTTATCGAACGCGCCGTGCGACTCGTGGCCACAAATTAACGAATAATTGAGCGAGAGATGGCGAGAGAAAGAAACTGAAAGCGAAAATAAGAATAAGAACAACGTATGGTAAATCGTTTAATCGTGGAAAGTTCTCTCCGAACAGTATTATAATTATTAAAAGAGAGAAAAAAAAGAAAGAAAGGAGATAGAAGAAGACGTAAGAAGAAGAAAAGGAATAACGAGAAAAGCGGAAAGAAGAAATGACGAGCGTAGAGAAACTGACTCTGAAATCATCGTTGGTCACTGTCTACATTCTACATGATTACGGTGAATGGGTGAACGAATCGCCGGACTGGTCACAAAATAAATATGGTAAATCGTAATTGCGCGACTAACGCGTATCACGTTCATTCTTCGTAATTCAAAACCCGGCAATCACGTTCATGTTTTATATTATCGGTACGATACGAGTACGTCATTTTGTCAGACTACATCGTTCCAGGCGTGTTTCAAAATCATAAAGAAACAAAAGAAAAACGTAAAAAAAGAAAGAAAAAAAGAAGGAGACAACTCGTGGGAACGATGGAGAAAGCGACAACCACGCGAGATTACGAAGAAGAGCGAAGGAAACGATAGGATACAATCTTTCTTTTCTTCGTGACGTCGCGTCGAGTCGCATTTCTCTTTCGTTTATTTCGTAAAAAATAAAGAAACAAATAGAAAAAAGAAAAAAAAAAGAAAAGAGTCACACGCTGAAAAACGGCTGGTACGGTGTCGATCTTATCGTTGTCACCTTTCAAAATTAGTAGCCAAACGAGAAAAAAGAAAAAGATAGAAAGAAGAAAATATACGAGAGAAATCGATAAATCGAAGATGAGGTTTTTTCATTTCGATTCGGGATTTTGTTTGGAAATGCGAAAAAGAAAAAAGAAAGACGAAGAAGAAAGAAAAGCGAGCGATCATCTTGCGGAACGCGACGTATTTATTTTTCACGATATTATCGAGAAAAAAGAGAAGAACAAATCGAGCGGCGATTTTGAAGTGTAAGATATAACAAATGAATGGGCAGAAGGGAATGTTTCGTTCTTCAGCTAGTCTTTAAGTTTCTGTGTTCTTTGCCAGTGGCCAATAGTTGAAGGCAGGAGAAAAAGTACAATGAAAATGAGGATAATTTAGATTTAGTTGATACGAGATCATAAGAGGATAATTTAAAGAGTATAAATACTTCGATATGAATATTCAAATTTGCCCAACAGCTATTGGCGGTAATTTTACACAGCGTAACTCGCCCCCATATACATCAAATTTCATCAGGGTAACTAATCGAGCTAATAAAATCTACATCTATAATTCCTGTTACTAATACAGATTCGATTAAGTTTGTTCTAATTATAATCTTAATCGAGAAACTTTGATTTATTATGACACGATTGAAGGAGGATTTTATCGATTTGTTTTTCTACTCCTAAACCGCAGATTTATCGTATAAGTATCGTAGGAGTCTTTAATAAGTATCTAACGTTAAGTGAAAATGTCTTAAAATGTAAATGGGATTGTTAATTTTTATCTCTTTCAGAATTCCAAGTCGTTAATGATAAATACCGTTTTATATTTACAAGCAAGTCTCATCAATCTTCTGTTTATTCCGTGTGTTTGACTATACTTATCTATAGAAAAATCGTATATAGCGAATCGTACAAACTACGTATGCGAAAACTATGGGGGAATTTTGATAAGGTAAATTAAATTAAACTCGAAACGATTTTATTTGAGGAATAAAATAAAATATGTATACGTATATATGAGAATAATATAGATAAGAAAAGTCTGCCCTGTAACTTCAAAATCGCAACATTGTCGGGAAAAAAAGATAAGGTACCTATTTTAAATTTCAAAATACACACCTAAGGATCTAATTTTTATTGTTTTAGTGCGTTTACTATGTAATATTATTATAAGTACAAAAAAACGTTTCTCTATGTAGTTTAAGATATGTAATAAGTTGAAACAAGAAAGGAATATATCTATCAGAGAATCACAAGTGTTGATTATTTTAAAAACAAAAAAGAAAAAAAAGAACAAGTGCAGTATAAAGTGAAATCGAATGAATAGTTGATTTATGTTATTACTCAGCGACTCCCTAATGCATAATGCACCATTTGATGTATATTTGATGAATAAGAGATTCTTGAATCAAAAAAGAAAATGATAATTTTCCAAGTTTTCTATTTCATCCCCTGTATATACGTTTTGGCCCAGTTGTTCATCAAGTACATCGTTCCTTCAGTAAGTTAATTAACTACAAATTTGACTTTACGCAGACACAACTGTCATCTTGATATTCTTGCATAGTTGAATTAATACTGTACATGAAATTATACGCGTATTATAATTTATAAAGTCAATAATATTTAAGATTGGTAATAAATCAAACCAAGTTTTGTAATTACATTTTACAAAATTACAAGTCATCCTACTCGATGCAAAATTATAAAATTATAAGAGAGAAATTTATAATTTATAGTCCGTAAATAGTCAATTTAGAAATATTATTAATTAGTCAATTATTGTGCAGAAAGATCCAGATGTGCCATTACGTCCTAGTTTATCTATTGCGTTTCAAACTACTCTAAATAAAATTTTAATAACTTATTCTTACGTTCAATTTAATCTTTCAATTACTATATAAAAACGTGTTCGCGATCGCAGCCAATTAGCTCATATTATTCGTTATATAATTAATAACTATGTCACGCATACGTGACTCTAATGATAGCTCTGATGAATGATGTAATTAGTAATTATATATCGAAAAATACAATGTCAGGTCTTACCACATGAAGGTGCTGTGAGAGGGAACCTCACCATCCACATTCCCAACCATCCTTCTTTTACAAAAAAAAATATACTAATTTTATACTTAAAAGACTGAACAAATTCTGCTTTTGATATAAGTTTACAAAACCCTTCGGTCATTTCGTAAAACAAGTAGTAAAAGCAGATGTTAGGAAAACCGACGCGAGAAACTAAGTATAAAGCTAAAAGTTAGATTAAATCTTAAATTATATGCAAAACTATATTATAGCTCTATATGAAACGATATTTCGTACTTATATCAATATTTTTAGTACGAAATTAGTACGAAAAAGTAGAATAATTAATAGTTAAAGGATATATAAAGAACATATTTAAAAATGTGAAACGCGTTTCATTAAGAATTATATTATTTATCCACATTACACTACTATCTACTAAATATCATCCATAATTATGCATGAACCTAATAACTACTACTTATATTTAGATACTAAAGCACAGATTAACACTCCTAAAAAGTATATATATTTTATACATTACACATATATATGTTTTAGCAGTATTAACTAATGTTCCCCTATTAAGTACTCCTGCATATGTTAAAGATAGTCTAACTAACTATAAATCTAACTTAGATGCGTCCCACTTATTAATTTTTAGAGAAGATCTATCTAATTCGAAATTTATAATCTAACCTATTTTGTAAAAATCTGAAGGTTATCATGAGCCCTATTTATATACAAATATTTGCAATGATTTCTTCAAAACCTTGAATATCTTCGATGTACTTACATATCTTGAAATACTTTGTATAACCCTTTTCATTGATACCGTTGGGATGTCTGAAACAAACTTAAATTCAAATTAATTCAAACGAGATTAAAAACATTTTCATTGGGCCCATCTACTAGAAGTTTGTTGTCCAGCATCTTATAATCCTATGTATCATAAATCTAAATGTTTCTTTTAAACCTTTCCATAGGGACCTTTTCCTATGTTTTTCCTAGAAAGAGTACAATAGATATATGTAAATTATATTAATTGATATATGTATATTATCTCAAACATATATATTTTATTACGATTCCTTATTATACATATAAATTATAATTGTATGCATATGCATATGTTTTAATAGATATTTAGATAATAATTAATTAATAGATATCAAATACAATATGTCTCATGTATTAAAGGTGAGATTAGGAATTTAGAAAGTAATGAATTTGTAGGAAATTTGTGATTAAGTTCACCATAAAGAAAATATAAAATAATATGTACTACATAAACTGTGTTTTGGAACGCAAAGCTTACATTTTATTAATACGCATGCGTACGTTGTTCACGCGGTCTAAATAAGTGAGGTTATTTGTATTAACAGAAATACAATCGTTTGCAACAATTTTTGTTCGTTAAATAGCAACGAACGAAAGAAGAGTTTGGAGTATTTAAACAATTTTTGTTTAGAGTTAGTTCTAATTTTTTCGAAAAATGGATGACGAAGCTGAAACATACAAATTGTGGCGTATAAGAAAAACGGTAATGCAATTGTGTCACGATCGAGGTTATCTAGTTACTCAGGATGAATTGGATCAAACTTTGGAACAATTTAAAGAACAATTCGGGGACAAACCAAGTGAAAAAAGACCAGCACGTAGCGATCTTATAGTTTTGGTTGCCCATAATGATGATCCGACAGATCAACTTTTTGTATTTTTCCCAGATGAACCAAAAATTGGTATCAAAACTATTAAAACCTACTGTCAACGTATGCAGGAAGAGAAAATCCACAGGTAATTTGATAATTGTGTAATAATTTATAGAATATTGGAACATAATAATTTTGAGTTTCTGTCTTGCTTTTCCACAGGGCTATTATTGTTGTGCAACAAGGAATGACACCATCGGCAAAACAATCGTTGGTGGACATGGCACCAAAATATATATTAGAACAATTTTTAGAATCTGAATTGCTTATTAATATCACAGAACATGAATTGGTACCTGAACATATTGTACTTACACCAGATGAAAAAGAAGAATTACTTACCAGGTACAAACTAAAAGAAAATCAATTAATGCGTATACAAGCTGGTGACCCAGTGGCACGTTACTTTGGTTTAAAACGTGGTCAAGTTGTAAAAATTATTAGGCCTTCAGAAACTGCTGGCAGATATATTTCTTACAGACTTGTATGTTGATTCAATGTTTCTATATCAATTTATTCTGAAAATTGTATATTGTACATTATTTTAAGAGTAAATTAGACTATATAATTTTTATAATTACTATGTAAGATAAAGAAAAAATAAGATCTTGTTAAAGTATACTTCATTAAATTTTAAAAGAAGATAAAAGTCCATATCTGTCACATGATACTTTATTATACTTCAGTTGCATTTCATAATTACATGATTGGTAGTTATCTACTAACTATACATCAGGCAGTTAATAATGCTTGGCATTAATCTTGTAACAATACATTTTCTTCATAATATAAATTTATCTTAATTGGCTTATTAGCTGTAAAAAAGGTATAAGCAGTGTAATTTTATACATCTTTAACAGTAACGAATAAAATCAAGATCAACAAAATAAACTTTGTTCAAACATATCTTTTATTACATTTCATTATTATACATTTCTTGGTCCAAATGTGTCATGGTATACTGTTGTCATAAGACAACTTAATTCCAAATTCATTTAAGCAATTGTACACATATAGTTTCAAAGCAATATTTATAACAGCTATATTTGTATATTGCTTTATTTGTTGCTATCTTAAAGACTGTTTTAACATTTAATATATGTTAATTAAAAGAACAAATATAGATCACACATGTCAATAAAGTAATTGCAATAAAAAACTGAAACAGTAAGGATAATAAATTGTGCACAATGAATATTTGTAACAATAAATTCCTCTTAAGTACAGAAGGCAAGTGAATCTAATGTTATATGCTTATAATCTAAGCTACTGATTATAAGAAGCCCTTGACAAGATTCAACTATACTATATTTATACTCTCAGTAACATTAACCACAAAGTTAGAATGAAGTACATAAATTTGCGTTTTAAACATTTCAAACTTAAATAATATAATTAATCGCTATGTTTCTCCAAATTTAAACTTTATAAAAAGTGAACATTAGTATATTATTTGTATCCTGTTACAAATTTTCAATTTCATTAATATAAGAGTCACTTTTTTCCAGGAACTATATAAAATATAGTAACTAATTTAAAAAACTATTAATAATAAAAAAATGTTTCGATATATTAGTGGAACATAATTTAACAACAAACATGTTTTTTCTTTTCATTTTTCATAGTAAGAAAAGAAAACTTATTCCTTTTAGTATTTGCTTTCTTTTTTCACTTATTTTGAATATAGTGCATGCATTAGCATATGAGATTACTTATTTATATGATGATATTTTGCAAAGCAGTTAGATGAGCTAAAATATCACTTTAGTCATATAAAGTTGTAATTTTAAAAAATAATTATGGTAGATGGGCATAAGTAAATAATGCATGCAAGAGTTATTAATATAATATATTGTTATCAATAAAATGTAAACATAACGAATAATAATAATTACACAATAAGACTACAGATCTTTATTGTTTACACGGAAATAAGAAAGCAAGATTGTCGAAATAATTAGATAAAAAGAAGTATTTAAAAAATATACACGAACTTTCACTCTTTTAAAATTAATAGATTTTGAAACAAAAACGTTATACATACCATTCGCTTAAAAGTCAAATCTATCTCGCACGGCCGATTTTATATTAATCGTATATACGTATATCGCTTTTTGGCATGTCAGTGAAATGCATTACGGAACATAAATTTTCGTTCGAAGACAGTAAATAATGTGGAATCAAATGAATTTCTCATGCAAAAATTTATACATTTATTCTAATTATCTACGTCCTTTCCATTACTAATATTTCTTAAATTACAAAGGATAAATCAGTCGTTGTGTTTGAGTCTCAATATGAATACGTATGTACGACGTTTGTGTAAAAAAAACTTGTGTTCTCGTTCTCTTTTCTTCATCATAAAATCTCCAAAAGAGAAAACACAATATCCAAAAAAACTATGTTTCATAGCATAGTTAACAATGGTAAAAATCAAATTTTCCAATCATTTGCATACGATTGGAAAAAATTAAAAGGCAAAACAGCTAATTTTAGCCGCTGCTATTCTTTTGCTAATACTTCAGAAAATTTACTTCGAGAGATGCAAGAATGATTATTCCACATACAGTCTGAATAATACAAGTCTATATATGATACACAGCAAGTATATCTGATGTCATGATATCAGATGTATCTTAACCGTTGGAAGAATACTCTCTTCCCCAAACATTTGTAAAAATATTCACAACATAGAGGCAAAATGGTGTGCATTTTATGCCAAATGGCGACGCGTTTTAATGCTATATCTATATAAAGTTCTCGTATCTCGTATATGGATAGCTTACTTAGGCTCTTTATCACCAAGGTCCCCGTTTCTCGAACAACAAATTCGTATTAAAAAATACAATGTTTATACCAGCCAGCTTATAAACCTGTCTTTCGAAACAATAGGCATTTTCTTCTTTAATACGACCGATATTTGTCATCACTGATGTATATAGTTAATGTTATATATTTTCATACACATACTCCATCAATGGACTACCAAGATATTCGAAACACCATTTAAAATTTCATTTGTCATATATAAATACTGTAAATTTACTTCCACATCTATTTTCTACTAGAGTATTCACAAAAATGAAATTTAAGGTAACCAAACCAGGTGCCTATTGTATAACACAATTGTCTATCGGAAACGTTGGCTAGTAGTATCAGTCCCAGTGAAAAATTTCCTTTATAGACCAAATAACAAAAAAGACATGCTACCCTGTTATATGCTATATCAGGAACTCTACATTTGTTTATATAAATTACTAAACACTGAGAATGTTTTTCAATGAGACCAATAAAAAGTATTAGCGATAATATCGAGTCCATTTAAACAACTCTACGTCTAGACCACCAATACATCCTGGTAGCCCATTCGATAGGCGGAGTTTGCAAAATGTTGTTGATTAGTTCTGCAGTAAGTCTGATCCTGTACGTGATAGTGGTGGGATAATGCGGCCGATGCCTTTGGCCTCTGTGTGCACAACATGAGGCCTAGAATAAATTATTCCTTTTTAACAAAATTTACAAAAGAACTATAAAAATAACTAATCAGAAATCCAAATAATATTTACCTAGGAGTGATATGGAGTAACATATGTAGAAGGAAACAGGCCTCGCCTATTACCAATTTCTCCATGCCACCAGTGTTGGTCTGTACGATCAGTAACAGTTATTACATCACCTCGTTTGAATTCAAGTTCACCAGGTTCTTGAGGTTGAAAGTCATATAATGCTTGGACTAAACACTGAAACAATGTGCATTCTTATATTGCAAAATCAACATCTCCATGTCACTTAATAATTTAATTGTTATATAAGAGATAATTACTTCTTCTGGCACCATATCCCTTAATTTAACATCTTGTGAACGAGATACAGATGCTGTACGATGATATTCCACTAATTCATTAAGACTGTTAAACTTGACCACCCAGAGGAAGAATTTACCTTGAGCATCTCTTAATACTTTAAAATGTTGAACACCATCTGAACATCTACAAAAAATTATTAAGTAGTTATTCAAGTAATTAATTTATATCACCATATCAACATTTTTCTTAAGAACATTTTACTAACTTTACAGACAAGGAGAAATCACCAGGAGAACTTTCACTGATTCTAATAAGAAAGGCGCCTTCATGTTTGTTCATTAGTAATCTTTCTGCATCTGCTCTGGTTATCCTTCCATAGTACCAGCTGAATAAAGCAAATAAGATATAAGATACAGTTAGATTTCTCCAAAGAATGCATGAATATCTAATAAAAGAAATTTGTAAGGACACTCACTCATGATTTTTCATCTCTATGTAATTACTTGGAATGAGTCCTTCTCTGGAGTCTAATTCAGCTCTGTACCAATTCATGTCATCCTCCATATTTAAGATCTGTAAGAAGATCATTACAGGTATGCCCAATTTGTTACAAATACCATTTCTTAATAAAATATTTCCACATGCAAAAAAGATTAAAAGATCTAATTATGATATACATTTATTTTTTTACTTCAATTATAATCTCTAGTTTCAATAAAAAGTATAAGAACCAAAATTATTACAATTAATTTCATAAAATCTTGGACATAAATTAATGAATACTTAATAATCTTAAAATCATTCTATTTACACAACAAATATATTCTAAAAATTAAATTGTAGATAACATGAACAAATAATTTATACATGTAATATTCAAATGACAGCTTTTGGTGTGAATCATCAGATAAATAAGAAGAAAAGAATTTACTATCAGAGGAATATAAACCTGTAAATTGTCTGTCACATATTTTGAAATAAGCATACAAAGGAAAACTTTATATTAAATATCTCATCAAACATGCTAAGTAGTTAATAACAAAGGTAAAACAATTTTTTTAAAACTAATAATAAAAGAAAGCAAGACACTAAACTACCAAAGTAGTTTTAAAACAGAGCATTTTTGATAAAAGGTTGAGTACATGGACAAAAGTTTCCTTTTTTTTATATTATATTTTCATTTTAATTTCTTTGATACAAGCTTTCATATTTTAATCGTCGGTAATCCTAGTATTAGCATATAAAATACATGCATTATCGTAAATATCCTTATGGAGATAAAACATCCTATAATCAAGATAAAATATAAACAGGTTCCTTTTTAAAGCCAATAAGTAAACTAAATAAGCCAATAGCAATTATTAATATATTAAATGCGTGGAGTATCATAAATATTATCCTTAAGCGATGTACTCTATCCAATTGGGACGGAAGCAGTTCGGAAAGTTCGGGATCGGTAAGCTCTCTCTAATGAAAACCAGCAATACAAAGTTATCTCCCAGCATTTTCATCGTTTCCAAATATGTAATTGTTAGATAATTTGATTAACGGATACGAACCTTTAGGATTTGGCTTCTACGAAAACTAAGCTCATCTTCGGCCGTCGCCGTGAAATCGTGCTTTGCTATCGCCTCCATTCTTCTTCCTCGTCCCTCGAGAATAAGATTGAAAGAGAGGGAAAAAGAGAGGCAGTGCTATATCTAGTCCTCAAAGGCAATACCAAAATCAGCCTTTGTCTGTTAATGGGGAAAAAAGAACTGAAGATAAATATTTAACGTTTTGTATGAATTTTATTCTTTTCTTTTCAACGAAAGACAAACTCGTTCGTTATGGTTGGGTGTCTATCCGTCGAAAGACACGTAATGCCCACGATACAACGCGCACACACACCGACCACTTGTGCTTTTTTTCTGTCCGTGCAATTTTTTGAATTAGTCCTTCGTTAGACCACCCCGATTAATGCCACGTTGAACCATACATATTACACGCGATTACGATGGTTTTCATGTATACCGGTTTATTTTCAGTCACTTGTACGTTGAACTGTCAAAACTGAAAATACGATCATCCACTCTCACGGCTGTCCATCGCTCGTCTTATCAGACATTACACTCGACTCTCCCACTGATCCGCTCACTGTGTTTCGGTTCAACAATGCGCACTGACCACTGCGCACCCTGACGTCTGAATTCTCTCGTCCAAATATACAAATGTCAGGTCAATCTATCCGGATACCGATCGAATAATTACGAGTCGGAGATTCGAGTTAAACGACCCGTCCACGATCGTCGCGAGATTTTGTATGCCATAGAAAGACGTGTACGATTCTTCGAAACGAAAAGCCTAGCGTACTACTTTTCTGTGGCGCAGGCGCGCGCATGCGCGTTTCCATAATGCTGCGTCGACTGCTCCACCACCATTTTATACTTTATGAGATCGTCAGAATACATACCCATGTTATGACTTTGCAAAGGTGTTTTACATTTTACGTACCATTTTCGTCTTTTTATCACTATATTTTTATCCTTTCATTTTTCAATTAGAACTAGGTTAGATTCTGTTCGTATAATCTTGTCCCACGATAGGAATACGAATGAATAGTTACAATCTGAAAAAGGGTAATATGCGATATATCAATATGACATATTTTTAAATAATGATATATGTGTATGTACGTTTGAAAATAATTTCTGTTCTTAATATTGTTGGAGATTTTTCAGGAACAGTATGACTTTTCACGGATATTATCATAGGAACAGAGACGATGACGAGTATTGAGGTATTGCGCATTTTCCATTTTCCGTCATTTCCTGCTCTATACAGCAAATTGCGATTGAATAATGGACATCGAGCATCTAATAATTGCTGAATAAAACCTGTATTTTTCGCACAATTACTGTACCTATTATACCGTGCTCGTATCACGTATGCAGTTTCAGAGGTAGAAAAGAGAAGTAAAAATCGATTCTACTATTCAAATGACTATCAGTAATCGAATACCAAAAACATGCAGTAAAATTTTTTTAATAAGGATCTATTCGTATCGCCAAAGTGAAGTCCACAATAGATTAAATGTTCATAATATATATATAATATATATATATTAATAAAAAAAGAAGAGGAGCAAAAAATGTCGCAATTGTAATGCCTTTGTTAACATAGTTCAAACGTTTGCATACAAACTGACATTTGTTAGAAACAGAGCATCGGTCGTGCAATGAATAAACATTTCGCGGCGTGATCGTTATTGTCGAACGATCACGTGAATTATAAACAATCGTACAGTGAAAGCAGGCTAGATGAGTTTGGCCAATGTTAAAAATTTCTTTACTGTTATAGATGAAAATACGTTTCTACCTACTGGTAGAAAAATGATAACCCAATGATCGGATTACGTTGTACGGGAGAGTAATTTGGTATTTTTGACGAAGAATCAACACACCGAAAGTTAGCATTTGGCTTATAGAGCATATATGTACTTCTAGCTACATTTTCACTCTATCTACAATCAATCGTTTCAAGCAACGGATCAATGCATCCAACTATTGTTAGCTTCGCAGACTGCGCGTTCGTTTTGAAAGTATGTAAACACCATATTCTCCAAGACTACTCGATCAGTTCGATTGCTTATTAGAGTAGAAGTGATTAATGCAAGGAACAATTTGTTTAAATTAACTATATTGATCAATAATTTCTTACTATATATAGATGTTATTAAGTGGTTTAATAAAGCGTATGTTATTAACGTTATAAAAGAAGTGTTATGAAGGTCTCTATCGCAAAGTGTTCTCGTTGCCTTGGTTTCTTTTTTAGCAAGACCACAAAAGAAATTATTTAAAAAAGAATAATAAACCATGTCAAAGATTATGAACATTTAAAATTATGAAATCATCAGAAAAATTTCACAACGGTTTATAAAATCTTTGAACGACATTTGTAAATAAAAGGTAAGCAAGTAATAAAGCTTTTATTGTCGAAATGAAGCTGATCAGTGTAACCGGGTTAAAAATTCCTGTGAATCCTTGTCATCGTGTTTGAGAGCGGCTCGTCACGCGAACGATGTCGGCTCGCCACTGTATACCAAACTCTTATGTAAGGCTCGTCATGCGAATACATTTGTTTATTTGGGTTATTGCTTAGTTGTTTGTAGGGGCCGATGTTTTTAGGAAAGCAACACGAGATCCATGCGCAACGATACACACGGTTGTGCGCGTTAGCGCGGAAATTGAATTACCTTTGTGCGACTGCAGCGATGAAAGCGAGGCCGGATTGTACCATCTTGCAAACGGTCTTCCAATTAAACGTAGCTACGAAGTACAATTTACACGTCAAAGGATCTCGATGGTAACGTTCCCATTGGTTTTGTTCCAAATGGGATGCTTCATTGATCATATATTGCTCATTAAAAAAGTTGGAAGCATCTGATGATTGTCAATAATTAATCAGGGATTAACGGCTGATACATATTATCAATGAGATATTAATAATTTAAGAAGTAATTGAGAAGCACGATGTAACACACGTACTGAAGGGGTTAATCTTTATTTCTTCCTTTTTTCTTCATTTTAGTACAGTAAAGAGAGGATATTCGCTTTCAATCGCAAATACGTTGATCAAGATTAATTTGGAGGGATTAGTTCGTTAACTAACGGAGCGACGAGATGATGGGTGTTTAAGAGTCCCATTAGGATGTTCTCTGAAAACTTGTTTGCAATTTAAAGTAAGTCAGCGTTTGGTCGGAGGAAAGAATCGTGGGTGGAAAGAAAAACTTTGTGCCCAGGGGATGAAAAGACGGCTGGCATAAAATTATATTTGTTCAGTCGAATCTTGGACGAAACGGGTTGTAGGACCGTGATCAGAATTCTTATGGAAAGGCAGTGCCGAATTCATGAATACGCGCGCGTTCGCTTCCTGTTCAAGATTTACGGGTATCACAAATGCACGCTTCCGCCCACATTCAATGAAAGTTTCCAAGACATTCGCACGCCATTTAATGAAGCTCTAACCCTAGCCTTCATTTTCAATAACAAACGTGATTCCGTGTTGCTCGTTTCTTTGATAATGCGCTCTCCTGCAAAGTAAAGTAGGAAAGTTCAAAAGATCAAATGTCGAACGGCATATTAAAGAGAATTTATGTAAATTCAAAGCAAGAAACATAACGTAGTTAATTACGTTATATTACCGGTATAGTAATTAGTTGAATTTAAAGTAGCGATTTTTGTGATATAAAATGTCACGTCGAATTAAAATCCCGCACAGGAAAGGTTTCGATTGCGGGAAATATAAACTGCACACGCGTTAAAATCCAGTTAATCGAATTTAAATGATATTCAGCCTTTATTAAGGTTTCCCGTGACTTCGCACATACCTTTAACACCGCTGTTTTCATTATCATAAGCGTTACGTTATTGCAATCTTACCAAGACCGATACTGTTACACAGGTGAGACAGTCATTAACAGGGAGCAATTAAGTTAACTGTGTGCAAAATGTTGTCATTGAATTTTGATGATCTCATTACCTTTTATTGGCTGTTATGATCTCAATACATACAGGAAAAGCCTTGTAAAACGTTAACTAACAAATATAGGGCTCTGAAGGATCGACAAACAAATTTTCGGTTCCATTTGGAAATTTTATTTCAGTCATACTGTTCAATATTTCACCAAGAGCAGTGGTTCTTAAAATTACTGGATTAACCTTGAACCCAAAATCGTCCGCACTATCCCGGCTGATCCTCGAAGAATACAAGCCGCAAACAAGAGAACGAAAGGTATTAGGAGAAGAAAAGGAGTGTTCGAAAACAAGGTTAAAGACAAGCACGGTAAAAAAGGGGGATAGAGAAACGGAATGAAAGAAGAAACGTAAGAAGAGATGAAAAATGAGTGAAAAAAATTAGGAGTAAGAAGAGGGCTCTGCTCGTGTCTGAGGGCGACCCTCGGTGAAAATGCAATTTCGGTTCTTGTCTGGAGACGACGTAGCTACCATGGCTCATCTTCCTGGCGTCCGTACCTCCTTCAACATTGTTGAAGGCACAGCCTCTCGTGCACACAGAAGTTCTTCTCTCTGGCATGTTCCAGGAGATGAAAGGCTCCCGTGGCTATCAAAGGGAAAGGGAAGAGAGGTAAAGGCCCCACCCGACAATGGCCCTGAGCTCCAAGGTTTTCAAGCTCGACGTCCAGGCCTCGGAGGACCAGTCGTGTGATTTCAACCGGCCTGTCAACTTATTCCCATTTCATCCGATTTGGATAAATATCACGATTGTTTCGATTTTCCAATCATCTAGAATTTCCTGGAACAAATTTGAAAATACCAGAAAATTCAAGTTTATCATATAATATTATAAAGCCTATCGTTTAGAATTTAGCAGATTCTACGGGGAATTTTCTATGTGTCTAGGAAATGGAGGAAAAACATCAGCGTATTACTCACAGAGAGAAACGTTTCCTCTTTTAACCGATTACGAAACGAAGAAAGAAGGCGGTTCTAAATTTACATTGGTTCATTTTGCATCCTCGTCGACGAGGTGAACGCGCTCTTCGACCAGCGACATCTCGCCAGAGAGCCATCTTCGGCGATGAGAGAACTGGAACAAGGTGTACGATGAATTTTCTACGAGATGTTTGAGAGCACTGCCAATGATTCAGCGTTTCTGACCGATTGCCACAAGAGTGAGAGGGAGAGTATCGATAATGCACGTGCCTCATTTTACATTGTTGCATATCTTGATGGAGAACATTCAAAGTTTCATACTGCTTTCTTGGAAATCAATAAGATTAGGGAGTGCTTTGAGATCTCCTTAAATAACTCATTTCATCTATTTAATGCTAATAGATATAAATGATCTTATTAATCCCAGTTGGTAATATTCCTAAATATAAAGTAAAGGATTAGGAAAAAGTTTATGGAACCCAGTCACATATTCGATAGCGTAGCTGTAGGCGCGAACCAGACATAATAAGGCATTTGTATGTTCATCGTGATTTTGATATTCGAGGTCCTGTCTTTTTAGCCATACTTTTAAATCAAGGATCGAGAATAGCAAAAAGGTCGTTAACAAGTGTGAAATTTTACTTTTTCAAGAATATTTAATATATTTTATTGTTTACATTTATTGAAAGTATGTTGCAACAAATTAATTTTTATTTTTTTTTTTTTTTTTAGAAGGAAGCTTTAAACGGGCAACGTAAAATCATCAATAGTAACGTAGAATCAACGAGACATCGTAATTCAATTAAAAATGAAACAGAAAACAGTTGATAACGGAGTACGTTAACAGATTAAAAAGGTATAGAGAAATGTAGTCCTTTTTTTCGAAAATGCATGCGCTTAAATGAATCCATCAATTCTCTCTAGAAATACGATGAAAGCACGTGTACAGTATACAGTGTACTACGTATACGTCACGGGAGTAGAAAGAGATGGAAAAAGAAAGAAAAAAAGAGACAGAGAGATACAAATCCAGTCGATGGAAATGTTACTGTAAATCCGCGTCAAGATCAGAGCTGACGTCATCCTCTGACGCACCATCATCTGACATACTCTGCATTGTTCAGCGAACGTTCGAAAATGTATATTTTCTATTGGCAAATACTGTTATCGTTTTTCAAACGTCAATATTCGTCAGTTTCTAATTATCACATCACCAATTATTCAGTTTACAACCTACAAATAAAAAAATCGATTATCGAGTCAAAGGAAATGTTAAAGGTCAACGAAAAATCTAAAGTCAGATGAAACATTTGTTTTACATTTTCTCAATTCTTTCACATTTTTTTAATTATATGTAATTCTAACGTTATGAAATATTGGACATATAAAAAAAAATGTATATAAAAAAATTGATATAATTTAAAAAAAAGAAGTTCAATATGGCTAATTACACTTTATCGCAGCAACTTCTTTAATATAAAATTAATTTCGGTAATATAAAATTTCAAATTATCAAAATATCAAATTATGATTCATAAAATATATAGGAAAAGTGGAAGGTGATTATAAGTTACTGTATTTAAATTATGTTTGACGTCCAAAGAGATTAATTTATTTATTAATTATTAACTACAATTAAAATTGCAACCATATATTAATTGATGCTGAAAAATAATAAAGTCCAATTAAACTGAATAAGAGTGTACAGGAATTTGATTATCAATCATGTAATAGGTGTTACAGGAAAATGGTAGTTTCGATACGTGCTGCCATCTTCGCAATTGGTTGATGCTTCTGGTAAGGCAGAGAACTGTACGTCATAGTGAACAATGACTTAGATTCTACATGAGAATGAATAGAACATCTCGTGTTTGCGGGCTCTGTAACAGGTGTTCTTGTTTCTGGAGGGGAGTTCGGACTGCTGGTTGCACATCAGTGATTTCTATCTTCGACATCAGACGTTGTCTTTTCGCTGCCAAAATTGTACCCAGGAAACTGGTAAATTTCTACTTAGTTGTTACTACTTTTATCAAGGAATAAACACGTTTTTTTAATGCAATTATAGTACAAAATAAAGAAACATTGGGTCACAACAAAGATTATCACATAACTTAGAAACAGGTGTAAAGAAATTATGATTAAAATATGTTTTAATATATTTAATCCATAAGAATAGAATCAAATCTAAATAAAATTATTCTTGATTCTGTTCTCGTAGCATTGAGACTTGTATTAGAGAGTAGAAAAAGCTTTAAACTAAGCGTTGATTTGAAATTTTGAAGAAAATCAGCTAAACCACAATTTCCGCTTCGTTCTTATGAATAGATTATCTTTTAGAATCAAATGAAACTAAGGCTCGAAATTTTTGTTGATCTGATAATTTGCATTAGGATGATCATTGTGTAAAAATATGTTGACATAGAATGTCTGAAGAGACAAAAATTTAGAGAGGGTGTAAAATGACTGGTTTTCAGAAATATCGAGGTAAAGTAGGCAGGTGTGCTTCCTGCAGACGTACAAGTACATACATAATAAGAAGATAATATTCAAGCATAGAGAAGGAGCAGCGAGCGTGAGAGTGTGAGTGATCACGTCCTGTACTTTCCTAAGCACCTGCGGAGCCAGAACAGATCCGGCAGGTGCAAAAAGGATACGGGAAACCCCGAAGAACTTTATGCAATCCTCGTTGAACGGGTAAGTCCGTAGGTTTTGCTATAAAATTGAATTAGAATTTAACAAAAGTTTGATAAAAATGGAATATTTGGAATTTGATAATTTATTGTTCTTTCAACTTAATTTTGTAAATAATCATCATTATTCTTTTACTATATCTTCTCAAATATTTATACTTGTTACTAAAAAAGAATAATTTTCTGTTTGTGATAGTTGGATGATATACTTTATTAATCTTTCGAGTTAATTTAGGATATGTCAAATAGCCAATATTAACTTGTTACTATACTTTTTGAAATATTTGACTTTCATAGCACATTCATATGTGTTCCAGTTTTAAGAACTTAGTAATAAAACATGAATAATTTTCTTTCTGTGGTAGTTGATTGGTATACTTTATAAGTAAATATTATATTTTACAGCTATACTTAATAAGTAGGTATTATATTTTTAAGAAAAGCATTAAAAAAAGAAAACGGTATGGCTCAAAGCGCGGAGGTTTAAATGTTTAAAGCAAGCCTTCTGGTATAGAGCGCGGCGATTTTCCTGTCGTTTCCCGGGTAACTTTTGCGTCAGCCTTTATCGCCGGAAAAAAACTCGTTAGCTTGGCGCGGCCTAGCTGGCCTGCTTCCAGAACAAACCGCCAGAGGTCCGGCGTTACGTGCGAACCGAGGCCGCGCCGATGAATTTGGTGACGTAAGAGAATAAAACCACCATAAAGGCTTGCTGGTTCATTAGCGCAAACCGCGGAGCATGGCATCCTTGTAGAGAGAGCGAGGTTATAATCCATAGTCTGATCTCAGTGTATCCACAGTACGTACCTTTAAAACGTGCGTTGCGTTGGCACAGAACTCCGACATTCCACTAGACTTACTGACTAAAGGATAGTAAAACGATAAAACATTTACGATCACGGAAAGTTTTCAGATCTATTTCACCTAATGCTTCTATGTATTTTAAGCATAATTTTACATTAATTACAGAGAGACAAAAGAACACGAGAGTGAAAAAAGATTAGATACAATGTTTTATATAGGTTAATGAAAGTAGAATTTATTTCAAAAATTGTTCGTTACATTGTGTTACGCATGCGCAGTAATGCAGAGTCTTTGTTATTACACGGTACAAAGATTTGGTCGATTATCGGAATTAAATATATTTATTATTATTATTGAATATTTCACAGTAAATGTTTCAATTAATAATCACTATGTATTAATTTGTACCGTCAGTAGAATATGTTAATATGCGTCGTTGACGTTCCTATATTTCTTTTTATTTTTAAATATTTGATACATGCTACTGTAATTGTTACAAGAGTAAATTACTTTTCGAAACGCGTTTGGTTTTTGAATTATCGACATGTAGTCCTCCGGTTGTTCAGTGCTGCAGCGAAACGCAGCAATAAGGAGAGATAATATACATACTTGACTTCCACTCGAAGAGGTCGGGTAGATAAGAGAAGAGTGAACCTGCGAAATTGACTTTCGTAATTACCGACCGAGAATGCGCCAGTATCCAAGGTAGTATTCGGCCGATCTACAGCCGTAGATCATTCGGATACGATAAAGTTTGCAATTTGTACGCAAAGAGAAATGACCTAGGCTTATTAATTCGGCCATTCGCCAATTACCGTGTCGATCTTCTCTTTGAAACTCCATTTAATCTGCATCGCAGTAATTGCTACATAACACCTTATTTTTACATCTTGTGCATGACCTCTTCTATTTTAAAATACGTCGATCGATATGTTAATACTGTAGTTCATCTTCTTTCAATTTTGGTAATGCTAAGATTGCTTTATGAATTGCGTTATGGAACGATACAGAGATATTCTTTATGATTTCTTTCTTATTTTCAGTTTCTTAAAATTGTATCAAGTATCAGAAAGAAACCACCTAACAGGAAAGGCATTGTATATATTGTTTTTACAGTAAACTTTCAATTGCTTTAGGTAGTATAATTGAATAATTTCCGGAAATTGGAAAAACATCTACATCAAGGAATTTGTGAACAAAGTACAATTTGGAACGACACACAGCATGTGTGTATCTTGTATATGAATCGATAGTGGTTCGCATCCAGCGTTGCGTAAAATGACGTCAATTGGCGTGTAAGGATTATGTGAAAAAACTGACCGTAATCGTTATTGACTACTTAAAACGCATACAATTAAGGCTTTCTTTCGAAAGCAGGTTATTTAATCATTGATAACTTGAGACTGCCTTCTTTACTGGTAAACTATGGAATTTTTATCTTAAGAGTTTTCTTCCTTTTCTATCCATTTGAATTTTAATCTAAAAAGTTGTAATTCTAAAAAATATAAAATTCACATATTTTACTATTTAACGCGTTAATATTATTATATTACTAATTCAAATACATTATGTTGTATCTATTTATTTTCTACGAGGAATAAAATTGATTCATAGTATTTAATTTTTAATTCGGTGGCTAAAGGTGTTTCTAACTAAGAAGTGACCCAGTTAACAGGTCAATATCGTAACTGTTTCGGACGATAACGTCATTCAGACTTTCCGTTATTTCTCAGTGAGATACTATATTGGATCAGAAAATAACATGCTACTTTCAGAAGTCATCTCGAAAATCCAATTAGTGGAGAACTGCTTAACGGAGCACCAGTCACTTAAATTGTACTTTACCAATTTTCTTCCTTATTAGAGGATCAAATGGCAAATGAATGAAATAAGCGTGGTATGTGCAGTATAAACACAAAATTTAGCAATAATATACATCTTGCCTTGTGCATGCTGCAATTTGCAAAGAATGAGGTATGTGTGTTGATGGAACGAAAGTTCTTTTATCAAACAATTTAAAAAATCGATTTTATTCTAACTTTGCTATATTTCTTGAAGACTTCATTTACTACTAAATATTTTACATTTACTTTATGCAATATGATAATTAATATAAAGCTTAAATACGTTTATAAAATTTATCACGTTCACTTTTTAGATACTGCTTTTGCTTGCAATTATATTTCTGGTAAAGAAGTTACGAGTTTGAAGGATCTTAAATATTTCTATATTGTACTACAAGAATTAAGCCAAATTAACTTCTAAAAAAGTCTTGAACATCAAGTATCAATTTCCAATTTCAACTGAATAGAAATTACCACCAAGAAGTATTCTGTAAGCTGTGGCAAGCAGTACAATTTTTGGTCTCAAAAGAAAGTGCGCCACTGTTATGCAATTAAGATTTTAATAGAACTCTCATGTCCGTGAATCTCCGTGTGCGTTTCCTTTGTTGCGCTTAACTCTGTTTGCTCAACCCCCTTTTCACGGTGAATTCTTTCAGTGGCCGCACCGAACACCGCATCCCTCAAGGGGTTAATTTCATTTCGACTGTCTGGGCAACATGTGAGCCGAAGGTGTGCATCACGAAAGAACCTGCCACTGCACCAGCGTGTATTGTTGTCGTCGACGTCGAAAGAGTTCAGTGTCAAACGTCAGCGATTTGTTTTCATGATGCACGAACGCTATGGTTGCACAACAACGATTTATCGCTGACGAATGTTATTGGCGACTCGTGATCAGCGTGTACGCAATATCTTCACGGACGAGCCATCGTAATGCCGAGCGAGCCGATTTTAAAAATCAATTCATCTCCACGCGCCTGCGGGTAACGGTCGATGTCCAGCTTTTAATACGTCGTTAAGATTGAGTGCTCGGATTGCAATTGAACTGTCGCGTTTTGAACGCCGACAAACCTGAAAAGTATCGAGAAAAATCTATACATAGAATGTTTAGTAGTTCTTTGCGCTAATTATTTGAATCCTTCTTAATAGTTAACGGCGTGTTGCTTGAAATAAGTAGACAGTTAGTGAATATTAAAATATTCATTGGAATGTGCATTTTTTGGTCATTAAGCAATGTTTAATGACCAAAATTTTATTTGATTCTGGAGAAACAAGCGTAGTGATTACTTAAAAATTTAATAGTTTAATAATAACAAACTAACATTTAAACAACACACCTCAAAGTTAAGGTCCTCCGAAGAGTTAAATTAATACCGTATACAATATTTATGTACAAAAAAAAATACCTTGCTTTTGAAGTGACAATCTAGATACCGGAAGATATAATAATTTAAAATACAAAGCTTAAATTATGGACTATTTTTATTGCAATGATAGCGAACTTGTCAATAAGACAATTATTTTTCTTGAAAGAACTCAAAAATATACATACTCATGAATATTAATTATCACTAAAATTGGTTAAAGTCACCCACTAGCAGCGGTAAACTATTTCTGTGGTTAAAACGGATATTATTAAAGATTTTTGGAATATACGCTGCGAAATAGTAACTGGCCAATCGAGAACGCGTTATCTTATCATCAGCCAACAGCCCAACTTCTCCATCCAAATGCGTGCTCTAGTATACAAGAGATAACATTTCGCCTCGTGGCCAATGAGATTCTATTTGAGATCCTGCTCGCTCGGTTGTGGAGAAATCAGAATCCGGAATACGAGACATGCAACTCGATCTTGCGCTCATCTCGATTTCAGTCTCCCTTCCGATCAAACACCGCTTCTTGGCAATCTTGTAATCTTGCCGAACAAGTCCTCTAGACTCGTTGATCTAGACATCGTATACGCCGTGTTTAGCTCTATATTTTTACATTACGTATGATTAATTATTAATCGATAACTTGTAATTCTAGTTAAGACTCTCTTAAGACTTGGTATCACGTTACGTTCATCTATAAATTGCATTACGTTCGCAATACGTATTTGAATTTAAGAACGTTGGTATTTACTATTATCACTGTTTTGCATTATAAAAACATTTTCAAGTAGATTAAACTGTGGAAATCGTACTCTTTGTGATATTATGTATGTGTAACTTTTATTTTGCATATTTATGAGTAGTAGAATTAATAGAAAATATTGGAATCAAGCGCAACTTTTGTTTTCACAAGTGAAAAAAAGTTAGAGTATAGAGAATTTATGCTTTCGATTTTAAATGACGAACAAACGTTTTCAAATGAAACAAAGAGAAATGTTTGTATTTATCGCTATATTACAGAAGATTTGTAAAATCTCACATCGTAACTATGTAAACGAAGAAAAAACGATAGCTTGCTTTAAAGATTTTCAAAAATCTTTACAAATATTGAACTAAAATTTCTCTTCGTTCAAAACTATCGCGAGAAAATCAAATTTTTGATGAAAGAAAATACATATCGAGGTCTGGATGCCGCTATCGTGGCACACTGTTTGCCATGAATTATGCTGAGATTTCATAAGTGCTTCTGACCTTTACTGCGAAGAATTTTCTTGGAACGATGACGACGATGATATCGCAGGCAAGAGTTAATAATCGATGTTCTACGTTCGAAAAATGTTTGACAGAATTAAGTAACGATTACGTAGACATTCAAGCGAAGGATAAATCCCACGATTAGATAATAATTGTAATAGTTGCGATTTAAACAGTCACGATTACAGTGCTGTACTATACTTCAAACGCTGTTTTGTTGTTGTATTGTTTTCTTTCTTCGTATAATTTTTTAATTCAAATTCTACTTGTTAAATTATTTCTATTAACAACTAAAAGGTATTTAATTTTTAATTCCTGGGATTTAGAGAGAGAATGTCATTTTTTGCTATTTTTAAAAAATGTTACGAGTACTTTTAAGTTGTTTTATCTTTTATTTGCTTTTTTAGCGCGCTATTGAATTCTTGCCTATTCATGAAGGGATTCCCGGAGTTTCATCTCGTGAAAATGCATGGAGTCCGACAATTAACATCGCATCCATTCACGTAAGCTCGGTGGCATTACGGAAAGGAAAAAAAATAAGCGTTCATTCATGAAAACTCTTATCTGCGTATACATAGCCATAGATTACCAACCCCGTTTCATTCACACGTTCGTGGAACAGGTTGAATTTATCGCTGACGTCTTTCCGTTGAAAAAAGGACCATATTAATTTTACAAACCCCATTATTTTATATTTCATCTTCTTTCAATTTTTGTCCAAGATACCAAGAACTCCAATTTTATTACCTCGAATTACTGTAAATTGACAAAAATCAACGCATTCGCTTCAATCACTCTAAAATAACAAGAAGAAAACCATAGGAACTGAACTGAAGGTATAACAACATATTCATATTTTAACAAATTCCTGTTAATCTATAATCAGTCCTCTAATCCAGACTTCCTCCATAGAACACTACCATGTTACAACACCTTTGACTCAAAAATGACGGCAGTAAGGAAACCATAGAAACCAAATAGAAGGTATAACATCGTCATTTCTTCAACATCATAACAAATCCATTCGAATTCATTTCACCAGTTAATTCACAAACATTTCTTTTATGCACAAATGTCATGGAAGAAACGGTATCGAAAGAAACTAAGCAGGAGCATCGTCGAATCGACTCACGTGCACTGGAATACAGGCGAGCTTCGAGTCACAGTGCAGGATATATGACGCAAATCGAATGCACGCGGTTCTGTTTACGTACGAGATAAGAGTTTGTCCTGGGTCAAGGCTGCACGCAGTTTGATAATCCAATTCAGATAACGGGAACGTGCATAGAGTTTGCTGGACCTTGAGTACATACATACATACATATATATACATATAACGACGGTCTACGCGAGAAAGAGAAACGTCCGAAGAGAATACACACGAGGCAGAGTAAGGCAAGGCGAGTCTCAATGACTCATTTCGCGAGCAATTTGTCAAATCATCCGCCCCTTCTCTCCCCTCGAAAGACCCGCCCTCGTTCCCTCTCCTTCAAACGGAAAGACTCACGTTTATCGTGAATAGTACGCCTAACGTGCGCACGTGACATTTCGAGTATCTCGAATTAAACTGTAAACATCGTAGTACAACCGACGGTTGAAGACCAGCCACGCGGACAGTGTCAATGATCCTACTATTTATTGGATCGTTGCTTACGCACGGCGCCATATGTCTGTGGATATGTACGTGTACACGTCCGGCTATATGTGTGCGGGCATCTCTCCTTCCTCGTCTCGCTTTTGTCAGTCGTGACCTCGAAGGTTATTTCGTCTGTCTACCTCTTTATCTTCTGAATCTCCTTGCGAGACCCGATTTTCGAAATCTTTCATTCAGATGTTCTGCGGTGAATGACGCGACAGGAATTTGGCTTTGATTCTCGATTGATATGATACTTATGTATGATAGGAGCCTGAAAATTTATACTAGCTGTCTGTGGATTATTATGTATGATTGTTATATCGTATCGTTATTACAGATTGGTACAGATTCAAACAGATTGGTTTTGGAATGTACGTGTATTCAAGTGTTTTCACACTTGAATGCTCTTCTCTTCTCCTTCAATAGAATACCATGAAGTATACGTTTCTCAAATCTCTTCAGCCTCTATCTTTCAAAAACTCGAAGAACACTTAGGAACAATGAAACGTGAACAAAGTCATCTCTTCTACTCGTAAATCCTCCAGATATCTTCTCTGAGACTGAATCTTCTCGATGACCGTGATATAAATTGCACGAACAGCCCCTGGTGACTTTGCAACTGCCGCCAGATTCCATGCAGCGACTGTACGAGTTTCGTTCCCTGTGACTACTCTTCACGTCTTCATCTCGACCGATTCTCCGTCACGATTCATAGGGGTATAGGTAAACGACATCCGCGTCCGAGTGGGCACGTGCGTGTGCGTTCGCGTGTCCCGTAGTTTGTGTCGTTGACTGAGGGTGGTGGTGGTCGTGTGATGGTAGTGGCGAAAAGGGGGAAAAGGGTGCCGGTGGAGGGAGAGCAAGCACGTGTGAGGACGTAGTACGATTTACTCGCAGATCGGTGGAACGTCTTCCTCGTTCCCTCCCTCGCCCTCTTTCTCGTCGATGAGCTGTCTTTCTTTCTCTTCCACCCCTTCCCCCTATCGCGTACTTCTCTTCCTCATTCTCCTCCTCTTCGTCGTTCCTCCTCCTCCACCTCTTCCTCCTCCTCCGCCTTCTCCTCCTTCACCACCTCTTCCTCCTACCACTGACATTATACTACTACTACGGGGTACTCCACTTTCATTCAGTCGCTTCTAAAAATAAAGTCCCTGATTCACAATGCATGAATGACAATCACACTGAAAGGAATACCGCACAGACTTGTAGCCTTTCTCACTCTCTTTCCCCCCTATCTCACTCCCTCTAACCGTCCCATGTCTTCTTTGTCTCTCTTGTCGATCTCCTGCTCTTGCGATTTTCCCTCTCCCTCCGTCTTTCTGTTGTATGTGTCCTGTCTCGTTCTACCATTCCCGAAGCACTCTCTCTCGCTCTCTTTTCGCTCCTATCACTCTCGCCTCTCCTGTCTCGCTTCTTTTTCCAACCTGTTCTCTCGTTCCCTGGCGCCAACCCCCCTTTCTCCCCCCTCTCTCTCACTCTCACTCTCTCTCTCTCTCTTTCTCTCTGTGTCTATGTATGTATATATGCCTGCCTCTGTGTGTATATGTGTCGTACTCTCTTGTAAGAGAGTGAAATCTCGGTTCGCCTGTTGCATCGAACTATTGGTTGGTTCCGTGTAAATAGATCCCGTGGAAATTCGAAGTAGCATTGCCGCGTTGCGCCGGCCTGATCGATCGGAGGGATCGATCTCGTACCGGAGAACTTGTTGCACATCGTGCCAGATTTTACAAATGTCACGGTCCGATGTTTGAATTGGCATCACAGAGTATGTACGTCCGTTTGAATAAACGTTATCGTTTGCTCGTACTATCCGATGGTGATCGCATAAGTCGAGGAATAGGAAGCAGTTGGAGAATAGTTACTGAAACGTTTCTCTGCTCGTAGGTGTTTGGGTGAAGCGGTGGCTGCTTCTTTCGAGGATAAATAAGAAGTTTGATATTGCAGAGGATGAAAAATTCTTAGTAGAATTCGCAAGACTGATACGATAACGAAGCGAGCTATCTAAAGCAAGATCGTATCGCTGGCTGATAAACGAATTCTGCGAGGAAAACAAGTGTAGATTCAACAAGATATCGTTGGTACTGCGTTGTGACAGTTCCAGGCGATGTGCGTGTTCATTTTAAAGTACATGTATAATTAAAGTATAGCGATGAAGGCATATAGCAGGATCCCATGCAATTTCTTATCCATATAATTACAGAATTCTTAATGTCTTAAGTCAAGAAAACGAGGTAATTCATCATGCAACTTCGTAACATTTTGAACTTAATAAGCTATTTATTAAAATGTTCTTTCTTATTGCCAGACTAGTCCATGATAAGTCATAATGCTAGCTTTTTAATTTCGTCTTTATAAAATGATTTTACGAACTGATTTGACACATATACTCATTAAGTTATATTCACATTTGCTAAAATTAATTTGTCTTTAGTAATTTTAAATTCCGCGCCAGACGTTTCTGACTCTGGAACATCTTATTCAATTGATTAATCTATTGTACTATGATAATCTTTTTCTCTCTATCTCCCTCTAATATGAATTACATTTTAAAACATATGTACGTATATTGTAATAGTAATAATGTTTCATAGTTTCATTGTAACGAATGGTCTGCCACAGACCATTTATTTTACGAGGTTCTTTTTCACATAGAATGATTTCCGAATTACAGAAGGGTTCGTTTTATGAAGATGAACAACGAAGATAGCAACCGGAAATACCAGCTATAATTTGGGAATGCACAATTGTCCCGTAACGCTCTGAAGGTTCACGGAAATAGGGGCGAGTAACCCTGAATATCTCGTGAAGTTCTCGACTCGAAGCACCCAAGGAGAACTGGTTTCAACTCATCATAGTCACCTAGCTGTTCACGATACGGCATTCCAAAATAAAAAGCAGAATAATCAAATGTCCCTGAAAACAGCAAAACACTGCCGAATTCAATAATATTGCTTGAAGCTGTTTTAAAGTCTACAGGTATTTCGAAAATTCTTCAGTGAAGAATTAACCGCGAGGAGAGTTATATTGACTCGTACATATAAAGTAAGAGAAAAAAAAATGTTTTAAATATTATAAATATCGTCATGCGAATCATTACATTAGCTAAGAAATGAATGGTGTCTTAAAATAATATTAAAAAACGATGAATATTGTTACAGAGACCTACTTTCATCACCCTTGTTGAAGTTACTCACGCGAAACATCCTTGTTAGTAGATAATCCTATAATAAATGCAGCCTACGGAAACTTCAAGACACTTCAAATTCTTCTTGCGAAAGAAATTGCAGTAACATCCAACAGTGCTATAAAATTATGGCAAACGTTTGCGAACGTTTTTCCACTTACGATATTCCAAGCGACTACATGAAAAGTTAAATATTTCTTTAAAATCAAAATGCTTCGTGGCATCAGAAGTTAAAGAAAAAGTGACTCCAGTACTTGGAGAAAAGAGAAAAATAATTCAAAGTCGGATAATTCCAAGATTAAAATATCTCTCTAGTTGAACCATGACTACGACAATCCTGGACTCTAATCTGACTGCAAGATTTCAGCGAAGGGACAACTTTGTGTCCAAGAGTTTCCCTTGACGAGACTCCCTCGTTATTATCCGCCGCTGCGAGCCTCTACTCTAACTAAAGAGAGACTTTAGAGTGCAAGACAGAGCTATAGGTAGAGAGAGCAGCAGTACCAGCAGCTCGAACCGCTCACAGCTAAATATATCTCTCTCTCTAGAGTTACTCAAGGTCACAGCGCTTGGATTGGCCCACGATAAAGCGCAGCTCCGTACCCGTCCCTCGGCTGCCTGGCCTTATGCTTCGTTCGCACACATTCTGCCGCGCCGTGGCCCACATGTCACTTCGCGACAATGTCGTATACCAGCCGCATCGGGTACACGTGTTCGATCGAACGCAGCAATAGTCACTCCGCATGCGAGCCGTATTTTCAGCCGCGATACGTTCCTATATAGTCACGTCTACACCTTTCGATCTTTTTTCCCATTGTTCTATTTCATTAGTCACAATCGCAATTTCGCATTAGTTCGCGATCAAAATTCTGTGTTCTCGTTTCACTCACGCTCCGTCGTTTCTTGGAACGTTTATCTCTTTAAATCTCACGGAACACTTTCGATTCTTTTCGATCATCGAATTTTTAAATCTTCGCTATTTTTGCATTTTGATTTTAAAGTAGAGTATTTTATGGAAGTTGATTCTTTTTATGAGTAAAGTTGCCTATTTTCTTTAAGTTAAATATTAAAATTAGGTATTTCTGAAAAATATAAATTACAGTAAAAATAATCTGTGTGATAAAAAGAAAGATATTTCGGAGATAGTATCATTTTAGCCCATTCAGGGAATATACGATATATTGCATACGTGATGTTATTATTATTCTATGAGGCACGTATACTGACTTCCGGGTAAACCATAGACACGGAAAGAGAGTGTGACCTGTTGCTGACGACAAATAATTGGCGAGTTACAGGTCGCTCTTTAGAAACACCAACAGAAAGGCGTAGAATCTATGGGGCGTATGTTCCGTAATAATGTATACGCAATGTAGGATCTTACAAACAATGGCGTAGGCTTCAATGCAGCTTAAGTCCATTATAAAATTATTTACATTTTATTAACATCATTCGTTTGCGAGATTTCTATTAATTCTGCTACGTTCTTTAAGTTTTATAAAAAAATCATAGATTAATATTCATGATTTTTTACTTTAACGTTATATTACAGTTTTTCTTAAAACATCAAATATCTTTTCATTCATTTAAACGATAACAAAATTGCTACGTAAAGATTTAAAAAACGTAACGAAGTTAACAATACCAAAAGATTTCAATGACACAACCGACAAATGCTCGAGTATGAAAACACAAAGAGAAAACGTATCGTGAGATAGACAATTCGTAATGCTTTCAAAAACTATTCATTCGATTTGGACAGGGATGTTCCGAGGTTCGACGGTGCTGATAACAGAACCAAGCTACACTCGTCCTATAGCTGAATTTGAGGTTAGGTGATTGTCCGGGTGTGCGGTAAGCATCGATAACGACGATAACGGCGCGCTGCAACCTCGCGGCTGTAGCAACACGATCTGGCAACCCTGGAGCGGCCAGCAGTGCCGGGGTTGAATTTCAAGCGCCCGAGGGACAGAGGGGGTCGGGTCTCTCTCTTTTGTATAGGGGGCACGAGGGCTTCACCGATGCTCGGCACATAACGGTGAGTCGATGGCCATGATGCGGGGCTTATGGCCGGCTGCCTGGTTCTGTTGTCTGTTAAAATGCGCTTCAAAAGAAAACCAACCTTTCTCTTCGTCTTCCTTCTCGGGCCCGCCCCCTTTTTCCCTAAAAATTACCTACAACTTGCTCTAGGCCTACGGGGTTGAGTCCCAATAATCGCTCGTTTCTCACCACCCGAATATTCCCCCGCGTATTAATTACCAGATTCCGTTTTCCCTATGGCCATTTAAAATACGTAAACGGCAAATTCGCGCACACGCGAGCAAAGATTGAAATCGCGAAACGATTGAGTTTTAATTTAGGGAGACATTTCCCCATTTTTAAATTTTAAATACCTTTTGAGTAGTGGAAGTATGAAGGAATGAGTGTCTCAATATTTTCAGTTCGATCTTTTAAATTAGATGATCTTTTTCATTAAAGGAAATTGTTCATAGATTTGAATTTGATAATTTTTGTATGAAATATTAGTTTTTAGTTTTTAATTTTTACTGTTGGGTAATTTATGGCAAACATATTTCAAGGTATATACTTAATAAGCTGAGAGTCCAGTAATTTGCGAAACTGAGTTACCCGCTATTGAAGACAGGTTAATCTTTCGTACAACCCCCGGCAATAAATATCCGAGTACTTTCATGCGCGCATAGCTAGCTAAACTTTAAAATCTTTACCCGCCCCAAGCCCTGTAGATTTTAAAATTGCTGACCTTACCATTTTTGTTATGTATTCCGAAAATAGTATAAAGCAACTCAGAAAATTTGTAAACCTATTCCCATTGAAATTCCCATTGTGTTACAAGTTGTGAAACAAAAGAACTATATGTACGGTACTGCTTAAACTTAGTTTACAGAAAACGGACCTATATAATTTTAAGTATTATAACGGTCACTTGCTAATACCGTTTTTCAAAACTTCAAAATGAGAAGAATGTAGCCGAAAGAAATTCGAATTTTATGATTTTCAGATGCTTTGAGTTTAGGATAGCAATTTGTGATTGTAAAGTTTCGAAAGATTCTCGGTAAGTTTCTTCGTTCTTGCTGTGCAGAAGCACCGACAATGGAAAGTTACCGAAGCGCAAGCGCTCGCTCGGCACTTTCCACCAGTACACTCAACCGACCGTAGCAGCCATACAATGCATCGGTGGTAGTGCTGCTGACATTGGTAGTGAGCCGTTTGCTATGGTACTCATGGGCATGGGCTGACGGTGAAGCGAGATCTCACAACGAACACATCGGTATCGTCAACCAACACCAACTTGCCGAATGCTTATACGGCAGCACACTATCGCACGGCGTAGCATGTGGTATATGACGGTATAAGGGGTATGCTAGATACAATGAACGTTCGTTCTCTTACGTTCGTATATACGTATATTCAACATAGCGGAGACAAACCCTTACGCGAAATACACATATATAAGAAAAGTTTTGAAGAAACGGCCATAAGTTTCCCTGTTGCTTGCAATTTTGCACGACGGTCACGGACACTAGCAACAAAAAAGTAGTGGAATGCAAAATTAACGGATTGCGAGGACAAAGGAGAGAGCACCTAAAATTGGACAAACCCGATTTTTCAAATTATTTTAATTACTAAAATATTTGATGAATTTTACAGGCGAAGTAAAATATGAGAAACGTTAAAAAATATTTTAGAATGAAATTTACAAAAAAAGAAGCTGCAATTTTATAGCATGTTCTCTTAATTGAGTTTCAACTCGTCGATTCGCAGAACGAACGTCATTAAGCTCGTAAGCACGGAAGTACAGCGCGCGTGTCGTCGCGTTTACAAAATTGTGAAATCGCTCGTTTCCCAACGGCTCCGGCATCCGTCTCGTGATCTTCCTCCGCAAGCATAAAAAAACACGTTTACTCCCTCTACGTTTTGCAAGCGACTAATCGTCGAGCATTTGGGAGTGTTCAAAGCACACGGAGACTTTTTGAAAATGTTCGTGTCCCACAAGGGTTGCAAGAGTCTCCTTTCCTGCATATGCCCTTTTGTGCGTGTTCGAGCCACTTCTGGCGTACACGTATATCCGTAGACCGTGACGCGTTGCACACAAGCTCCGTCCTGTGTATGCGAGACCCCGTCTACCTACACGATTTAATCTCGCTTGGTATAGAACGTGACGGTGTGTACGCACGTAAAGGGACGCACACAATGTTATCGAGCGTTGTGTTGGAGCACACGGTGTGTGCCAGCCGTGCTACGGCACCACTGGCGCGCCTCTACCCCGGCTTTAGCATCGATTTCCAGTCGGACGACCCAGCGCGATCGAGCGAACGGTACGCGCCTTCACGAGGAGGTACATATCGAGCGCGTCCGCCGCTCGTGGGAGTCCGCGAAGAGGGGTCGCAAGAGAAATAATACAGTTTATCGTCGAAGCGACCGACGAATTTCTGCGTAAAGCATTATATATGATAAAACGCAATCCATCGCTTCTATTCCTTCGCTTTACGTATTAGGAAGGATAGGAAAGAGAGAGGGGCAGAGCGAGTGGGAGCGGATCTACGTAGAGGGGAGATAGGGTCGGGCGATTTAGTAGTAGTGTAGAGTCTCGAGAGGCAAGAGGAAAAGGGGACGGGCAGAAGGCAGCGAAGGCGCTGCCCTCAGTCGGTCGGCCGCTTTACTACAGTCAGCATACACAGAGTAGAGCAAGCGATTGACTATACGTAGTCTTTGCCTAAGCGCGCACTACACTCTGTGTGTTCCCGTTTTTCGAGTGAAGGCTTCGAGCTTCGTTCTGCCCGCTCTTTCGCTCGGTCGGTCGGTCGGTCGGTCGGTCGGTGTGATTGTGAGTGTGTGTGCGCGCGCGCACTCACACGCGCTCATCCAAATAGAGACGGACAGAGAGGATAGAGAGAGAAAGACAGATACAGAGTGTTGAGGAGTCGTGCAGAGACAGGCGCGCGTACACAGCCATCGAACGTGGTGATTCGTACGGAGGCGGACGTGCGATAGAGCTAAAAACCGAGGCCGTTTCTTGCGAGGGAAAAAGACACGGCGTTGTCCTTCTTATCTTCTGGTCATCAACGTCACACCGTTGCCGTCGATGAGATCGTCAACGGGTTTTCGTCATCAACGCTTCAGCGTAAACTTTTCCTGCTCGACACGGAGATACACGAACAGTTACATGGGAACAGTCCGTACAACAACCAGTTCTGACAAACGGGAGGATCAAAGACGATCGTGAGTAAATAGAGCGAGAAAGAAGGGGGTGGTACGTACCCTTGCGGAACGCGCGTGTATAGTATCATCCGCGCGACGGACGATTGAAGTACGGGAGAACCGTCGTGTGTATTCCGAGAGTTCCTCCGTATATCGGTGCATACGTGCGTGTACGAGGACTACTGAGAGAGGTGGGGGCAGATAGACTCTATACTTCGCGGACATCCGGCGGGGAAACCGCATGTATTCGTACGAAGCTCTCTGAGAGAGCGAGGGAAAAAAAGAGGAAGGATCTGCTGGCGCCGAGGGAAACACACGGGTGCTCTCTCGAGTGCTCGACGAAGAGACTTCAGAGAGGAGAAAGGAGGTTCTTTGCGTTCCGACTGCTCGCGTATCTTACACGTTCTCCTTGTTGTCCAGCTTAAACCGAGCCAGATATATATCATCGCTTTTCATAGACGTGGTATAGAATATTAGAGAATTCTGTTATTTATCGTAATCGTCGTATCGTTGATCCTCGTGTGTGCGTGCCCGCACGCAACGGTTGAAATTTTCGGTACAAATAATAAGGGTGGTGGAAAAGAGGTGGAAGGACGTGACGGTGAGAAAGAGAGGGGTAGAGCGAGGGATCAAGGGGGAAAGAGAGAAGTGAGAAACACGCCGAGCAGTGCTGCTCCCTATTGGCGACGTCGAGTCGCGCTCCCCACCCGGGACAGTCGAACGAGGTCCGAAGGCGAGTTCTCGGCGTGTAACTACGGTGATTTTCCCTTACGAGAGTGTACGCACGAGACCTCGTAGCTCTGCAGCACATCACGCGTTCCGCGTAAACATCTCTCGACTTCACGATATATATCGGTGGTCTAGTATTAAACTAGAAACGTCAATCCTGGGAAATACAGTGAAGAAATATCTTTCGGAGGAAATCGAAAAACAGCTAGAAGGAGAAAGAGACAGACGGAGAGAGAGAGACACTGGTAGTGAAGTCCGCTTTACACGCGTGCTATCGTCGATAATTCTCTCTCTCGGAACGCGATCAACTCTGTGTGTGCGCCGATCGTGAACGCGTCCCACGCGTGTGTCGCGTATCACCGCCGCCGGTGAAACCAAGAGAATTCGAACGAGTCAGAGGGTAAAATAGGATTTCTCGCGTGGTCGGTCCTCTCCCGTGGCACGCGCGGAGAGGGGTGCACGAAGAAGTGAGAGAGGGAGAAGGAAAGAAAGCGAGACACCGCTCGAAGAGGATAGAAGAGGAAGAAGAGGGAGAAGGAAGGACAGAGAGTGTTGAGAGGAGCGACGAAGACGTGTATAGTGCACAGAGGCGCCGGTGCTGCGCCCCAACGGCCGTTCGTCGAAACTCAGTTATCACAATGGCTTCCGTGAAAGACACAGCAACTTTCTTCGCGGAGGGCACAGCGAATCAGTTTGAACATGTCTTGAAGCTTTATCCGCAGGCCCTCAGACTCAAAGCCGATCGGAAGACGAAAAAGCCCGAGGAGCTGATCAAGTTGGACAACTGGTAAGTTCGATATAACGTCTGATATTTCGTCGACATATTACGCCCGATACACACGGGCCCTCCTTTTCAACGAGGGGCTTCCACCACGGGCACACACGGGACAATGAACCCGTGGCGCGCCAGTTGCCACCACATACCGCATGTTGTGTGTGTTACCCGTATGGCCCCCTCGTCGGACCTAGCTGCAATTTCAGATAGTATATTTACTCTCTCCTATTCCCATGATCGACGACGATCGCCAGAGCGGCGGCTTCGAAACACGGTGGCCGCCAGATCGCCTTTTAACTAGTCGTAGAAAGGATACATACTCGTGTTGTCACGTGGTGATTCTATTAACTTACTTTTTTCCTTTTTACTTCCTTTTTCTTTCACAATAATACAGGATGATATTTTGGTTAGTTTTAGTAGTAGTAATTGGATATTTAATATGGATTTTCGCCACGATAATATTGACCTAGGAATTTTCGTGGGAATTTTGTGCCACCTCATCGAGGAAGTTTCGACGTTGCCATTACGATCTCATGCTCTGCTGTTGTATTTGGTGTTGTTTCGTGTGACAGCGTGTTTAAAAATTTTAGAAAGAATGTTACGATGCACGAAAAAATATGATACAATTTCTTCTAAATATTTTTCTGTATTTCCATGAATGTTAAATGGATTTTCGAGCAAGCGTCGCGCTGGCAACGATGCCAGTGAAAGAGGCGACTCGCCGGCGTCGCTTTCACGGCGTCACACAACTACCTTGACTCGTTCGGACACGATTAACGAACCTTTCTCCACTCTTGTTTTCGCAATTCTTTTTTTCAATGGTTGGTTCATCTAGCCTATATCCTCATTTCTTTTCCAAATCAAATAATTAACTCTTTGAAATTTTACGATACGGAACTTTGCATTTAACCCTATAGTCTGTTTCCTTTAGCACCAATAACACTCTTGCATCTTTTATATTCAGTACGATTTTCGCATGTTTACACTATGTGAAATATCCGAAGATGTTCATTTAAATATTTTCAAATATCTAATTCATCATGATATTAGACATTCAAACAAAAAATTTCAGAAATTCTATACTTGCAACTGTTTCGCAAAATTGTATTTAATCAGCTAGGTTTTTTAAACAAATTTTAGGTGCTAGCATTCTATAAAAATGTATTTTCTATAATATACATTTGACTTACTGCAATGTATAAAATGTGTACGTTTATTTTCTCTATGTGAATAGAATTCGCATGTTCTTTATCAATAATTTATTGCTTTTCGGATTCTTGAATATTTAAAATCTATTGTATAATATCTATTGATATTCCAAAAGTTGTACAAGACAATTGATTACCCTTTTTTGGAACTACAAGCGCTAACACTAAACATTTTCAGAATTTTCTTCTATTTATTCGTCCCTTGCCAAATTTTAAATTATATATAATATTCGAATCAAATGTGATATTGCTAAATCTGAAACCAATGTATATTCTCTCTGCGGAAATCATTTTCTCACATCTTTTGTCATGTCAAATAGACTTTTTGTTCCACAAACTGAAATCTTTTGTGTATCCTGCTCTGACCTATACTTCTTTCTGTTCAAAATTCAACTTATATTTTCTTACTATGCTTTCGTAAGTTATATACGTTAATGTAATATTTTTCGGATAAAGGCAATTTTACGAAAGCTTATAAAAGAAATCACTATTTATTTATCTATTTACATAGAAAACTTTATTATGTTCCATTGCATGATCATGATTGCAAATTCAACTAGGTTAACTCGTAAACTAGTATCATTGAGTCATTGGAGACTATAACAATTTAAGGTTAGATTACTTAATTTTTTGACTTTTTAACTTAATCTAATTCTATTATACCTATCTTTATTATGGAAAATGTAAAGTACAAAATAAGATATTTTACCCCAAATTTTAGTTATCTAACATAAATTATCATAGTTTTCCATGAATCAACACAGTTATTTGAGGTTAAAATATATGTGTGTATTTCTAGATCCGTAATTAAAAACTAAACAGTGTCCATTGTTGACAGCCGTCAGTTGGTTTTGTCATAATGTTCTTTTTATGTTAAACAGTGTCGATAATATTTTTGATAATAAGTATTTGGCAATCGTTTATTAATGTAGATTCTTATCATTAGATATGCTTGCTGGATAAAGTGTAAATTTTAAATGAAAGAATAGTCCTCCACTATCAAACATAACAAAGCTCTGTAAATTGTGAAGTAAGGTTATGTCAATATTGTCCAACTTTGTTTTATTTTATTCATTCACGGTTTAATTTCACGCACGGAGATCTAAAGGTTTGTTACACGTGACAAACGTACTTTAATTCGTTATTACGTTCAACGAAACTCGTGTAATTTGATAAAATATTTCTAGGTTAGAGTTGCGGGATTTCATAGAAAATCAATGCAAGACTATTTTTCTTTTTTCAAAAATACTGCTTGATACAGGAAATTTATATTTATCAAGAATTTGGATACGAGTTTATTCGCCTACAAATTGATAAATTACTTATCGTGTATAGAAATATGTAAGTTCCGTAATTACCAAGTAAACAGTAAAGTTAATATCTATTAATTTTTACTATATGTAAAAGAATTTCGATGAACATTGTGTTTAAAGTTAACAAGAGCAGTAATTTATGGGCACGTGATATGATGCAGAAAAATACGTAGTAAACACGTTATCGAAGGACGTAACTAATATAACATGTAATATTTTGTCAAGTTACAAATGTAAATAGTTAATTGTCAGAAGATAGGATATGTAATAAATATTTCTAAAATTGAACAAAGAGGTTTATCGTGATTCTTCATAACTACTTCAATTTCTTATTCCGTAAAATTCTGGGATCTGAATGGAAAGAGCAAATCCTTGGAATTCGTTTTATAATCACATTGTTGGCAAGCAAAATTTAATAATGGGAATAGACCGGAAAAAGTAGCAAATGAAATGTTATGTTAACACAATGTTTGCTCTTAATGAGATAATACACACATATATTTCTCTATTAACACATTGCTGGTTATTGATGGTTATCCGTGACTATTATTAGAGAATGATTTTTGAAATTGGTCGAAACATTTGCATTAAATAAACAGTTATTAAAAAGTTAAAATTGTTCGAATGCCTTTTGACTTATTTAATATTTCACATTGTTAGTATTCAAATTATTGACAATTTTACGAACGTAACTGTTTATTTAGTTTGAATATCTCAATTAACGTTTAGTAGGGGTTATTCAACATTTAACTCGGAAACATTTGTCAAATATGGTACACGATATAACTTATAATTATTATAACGAAGATTAATTGCTTGAAAATTGTGAACCTTATTATTAAGTACTAATATTTCTACTAATTAAATACCAATTACGTATCGTGCTGAAAAATGATATCACTACGTCGCTATTGACGAGACACATAAACTTCACGTAGCATTCAACGTGTACATATATCAAAGTTGAACGATTTTCATAAAATTAAAAATTGTATCATTTTTCATTCAAGAGCCTCGTCCGTATACCGAATATTTTACCTCCGAAGAAAATTACCGACTCGGCTTACAAAGCGTCAGCAGCAGCCCCTTAAGAATCAATCCTCTCTCGTTACACAAATTACCAAAGACAAGGCGTTGGATAAAGCTCGTTTATCAAGACCGACGCGCGGAATTTGGAGCGTGGAGACGATAAAAACGAGGATTTATCAAGGGGAATCCGATTTGTCTGGTTCTACTGCGAAATTATAGAACGCAGCTCGATGTAAACTCGACTGAAATTCGGAGCGAAATGCCTGGAACCGGGACAGTTGCCGTTGACGAGGCGTCCGCGAGCGACAACGAGGTTTCCACGGCGCGTGCTTCAATTCCACTGGCGTCACGTCTGGCTTAATTAATTAAAGGCAGGTTCGAGACTCGTTAAATTCCACGTTACGACTTTTTAGTCTTTCCTACGACGACCGGGAATCGGGCAATAATAATGGAATCTTTACCATCCACGATCGTCCCGCGTTCCGCCGTTTAATTATTCATTCTCTGTTCGATAGTGCCCTCTTTTTCCACCCTTCCCCACCAATTTCCCTTTGTTTTTGTTAATTCCGCATAGATCAAACTAGCGTCAATCTTTCTTCGTTTCTCTGCACGTCCCCTTTGACCAATCGTTCGCTCTTTTTTCTTCTTTTTTTTAACAACCTATACACACCTTGGAAAACTTATCCGTACCAGTTAAACGAGCGATTACGATAAATTGAATTGTTGGCTTCGGGGAAACGCGTCTTCTTTGTGCCTGAAAGGGGATGAAAAGTCCAAGAACGGTATTTCTCGGTACTTCGCTATTTATCATAGCTAAATAAAACTGTGATTTTCTCTTTATAATGTTTTCATAAAGAAATATTTTTAATAGGGTGAAAGAAATTTAAGGGGACGTTAACCCTCTATAAACAAATTGGATCGTTGATGATCTAGGAAATTTTATATTTGGATCTTTTTTTCCGGGTTTTCACATTTATTTACTGTAGCACAGACATTTATAAGCATCCCAGAATTTTATCAGATGTCTGAAGAGTCTGGAGTAATAGGAAAATTAGGTTTGCACCCAGTTTGTCTATGAAGTATGGAAAATTGTTTGTTTGCGAAGAGTATATATGAACAAAGAGATCTCCAGTATCTCTAAACATGTTATAGATCGTAGTCACTTCTTTTTATTTAGAAAAAACCTATAGAAATCTTTCAAAACAACCACTGTATAATTAATAAGCGTTGAGAATTTCTCGTGACAAAATTTCCTACAAAAATAATTTCATCTAGTAGAAAAGTCCCACTTGGGGATTGCGATTCTTAAATTTACAAGCCAAGTTCTGTGCCTTTATTCCACGCTAAGGAAACGAATGATTACTTTAAATTTAATTGTTGACTTCAGAGAAATACATCTGATCGTATCTAGAAGAGCTGAAACAAGGAATCCATTGAGCATACATATTCCAACGGAAGTCAATGGATGGGTACAGTGGTAGACGAATTTACTGAACCATTTATTGTTACTATTATTTAATACATGTAAAAGAATAATTTTCTATTGTGGTTTTTGTTATTGATAGTTAACTGGAAATTTGCAACATCGTGATCGATGTGGAAGTGGAGAGGCTTTGCTTGCAGTCCTCTTCTAGCTGAAAGGCGGAGGGGAATGGTACCGTTGTTTTCATTGCTGGCAAAGCTTGTTTACGTCAAGGCTACTTTTCTACGGCGTCCACCGATGCCTTGTCATCGTTACGCGATGTATCTGACTTCCTCGAATCATGTTCAGTGAGAGAAATATGGTAAACGAAGTGTGCGTCAATGGAAATTGCTCTGGGAGATATTTTGGAAGAAGTGCAACTTATAGTGGCTCGTTAATTGGCTTATTAATTGGCTTACTTCAGGGTTACTTATAGCGGTTCACAAAAGTATGTGAACACTCGCCATAGTAAACTTGCATACTTAATATAGAAACTCGTTCGACATTCTTGAAGTACTAAATTTGGAAGAATTTGGAGTATTCCGAATTATTATTACGTAGTTGATATATTATATCTAAAACTTGCTGTATATCTAGCAATCGAATTTTCAAGTTTCTTAAATACTTCTTTATTGAATTACTTAACATATTTGTAGACACATGCCGAAAATTTGGAGTACCTTTACTCATTCAATAGTTCTAACTAGTCTAATATGTTAAAGTCCTAATTAATGTGAAATCATAGTTTCAATTTAGTATTTCATTATTCTAAATTACTTGATATATTTAAAATGTAGGTCGTAGTTAATAATCCTAAGTTCTAACTTTCTTTAATATCTCACCGTTGTAAATATCCTACAATACGCTTAGTGTACTCGAAATTAGAGCCTTAATAATCAAATACATATTTTCAACATGCAATCTTCAGTACTCTGTATCAAATCGCTTCATCTTCATTCAAACTTGCTTCATATTGTTTATTATACTTTTAGACTCAATAATGCCGCATGTAAACCTAACACCGAGTCCACAAGTTTTTCAAACGTTCCCTCCTATGTGTCCTAGCGATTATTTCTCTTTTCATCGTTTGTTTTTCTAACGCTGTAAGAAACAGTTGCGTAACACCACGTGTGCTTCATGGCAAAGAGCCCCAACGATGCAGGTCGCAGACGGTTGTATTTTCAAAGTCGGCTTTCTCTTCATTGATACTCTTTTCTTTTGTATCAGCCGAGAGTCGCATAGAAGTACACCGCCAAGTAGCTTCTTAAGAAGATAAACTTACAAGGATTGCGGACACGGCTCGCCCGTGTCATTCGCGAACTGAATACCAACTCGAGGTGCTTGAATTTTCCTAGCTCTTTTACATTCGGTTAAAGATTACCGAGAACAGTTTTTAAAGTTATTCTATGCGCCGCTGGATGATCAGGTGAATGAAGTGAAAGTTTAGGGAAATACGTTTTCCTTGAGCTGTACGACAGTATTACAGCTGTTACGACAGTTATAGTTTGGTTTAGATTATTTTTAAGTAATACGACGATATTACGAGTATTACTATAATAATAATCTGATTTACGTTAGTTTTATGTCTTTCGCTGTTACAGGTGACTATTCTCGTTAAACGTCAAAATTATCGTATACTAAAAAAGATAACTACATGTATCGTTCTAATTTATACCTACTATCGTTGAGTCATAGGTGATTGCAACTGTTCGAATTGAGTTATTATTGAATTAGATCCTAACCTAATTAGGTTTAACCCTTTCGGCATTAAAGGTGACTATTGTCATGAAACATGAGTCTCATCGCACATTAAAGATAACTATATATCTTTTTCATTTACATTTAGCATCGTTGCTTTGTAAGTGACTATTACACTTTGAATAAGGTTATGTTATATTTAGTCCTTTCTACTTGCTATTAAAGGTGACTATGTATAGTTAGAGAATAGCGAGCTCGTGGTAAACTAAAGATAACTACAACTATTCAACGAGTGTTCACTATATATTAGAGATGACTATAATCGACTAACATTGAACGCTCGTTATAACCACCTATGAATATAGTTACGCGAAGTTGAACTCTTTCCATAGTAAAATATAACAGAATGATTATAAACGAAGACACTTATACAATATCTTGAAAGATAAGTCAACAACTTTGGTTGAACACAGCATAATATGCTTTTCTGATTTACTTTCCTTTGTTCAATTTTCATTGTTACGCAATATGTTTACACTAACATAAAATATAGTCTCATGACTCAGTTGTCTCGTAGACGTAGCGAAAGGAGTAAAGTATTTCATTTTACTTTATATATTATATTTTACGCGGTAAAAATTATTAATGGCCTTCGTCGTGTAAAATAAAGAATACAGCGCAAAGTATAATCTAAATCGAACTGCGATAGTCATCTATAAATCAAAGAGTTAAAGGGAGATACTCTAGCTTTGAATCCCATAGGATCACTGACAAATGATGTGAGTGCCAAAACGAAGATCTTATGTGTAAACAAATGCCATGTGCTTGTTCATTTTGGCACTCCGGTTAGCTCTATTTTGAAATTGTTCTGAAAGCTAAAACAACTTACTCTAGCACTTACAGTGTTTACTGCTATATACCTATAAAATTTTATGGATGTAGTTGTTCCACTTATGCTTATGTATTTAATTAGATAATCCAATGCGAACAGATGATTATTATCGATATACGACTGTGTATAATATATGTCTTGTGCTGGATATGAGATAGAAGAAAGAATCTTCGGAGTGAATTTTGTAGAATAAAAATAACAAGCCTCTTTGTCTCTTCAGTGGCCCTGGGAAAAATTGTTTTATGTCAAATGATTAATTTTTTTGTCCCGTTTAATTTAAAGAATAAGTCATAGAAGAAGAATTTAATTTTGAAATCAGTTCAGTCAATTTAAAACGTTAACCAAATTACTGACTTGCTGTGTTATTTCATAAAAAAGAAATTTATCGAACAATTAATTTACCTTAAAAACCTATGGCAATTTAGGAGAAAAGTAACCTTTAGTTTTTTACTTAACTCATCCAGTGTCGAAGTTACTAAAGGAAGAGACTTGGGGAAATATCTCGCTAATCAGGATAGAAAAAATTCTATTCACGGAGATTAAATTACGCATTGTAGTTACAAAAGCAGGTAAAATAATCACCATAAGTATATCGACTCTTGCACCTCTGGTAATTAGAATTCTTTCTTGAAGAAGGGACAGGTGAAAAGCAACGTTCGCAAGGTTGAGAGACCGCAACTTTTTGCTACGGTCAAATTACGCTTTTCCGGTTTGCAGTTTGAAGAAACCCGAGGGCAACAGGATACTCAGGTGAAGAAGCAGGGAGAACCTTTCACGACGTGGCGAGGGAAACACGCGCAGAATGATCATCGCGATCTATTCGCCTACATTTTCCTATATCATCGGGTTTTCCGTTAGGTGATACACAAGTTCGCTTCGTAGAAATATTTTCGCTGATTCACTCGTTCGTCAAAGCGATGAAAACATTGGGGTCAAACGGTTAGCGATCGAACGTCGAGCTGTAGTCGATGTGGTCATCACTGTTCGATTCCTTTTGTGCTTGTAATTCTAATAAATATCTGTTTCGTCGTCTTCACGGAGTTTCTATGGTCCCGTCGATTTCGTCAATCGTGAACTATGGGAATGGGCTAGTTTTGACAGTTTGGTCACCGATTTTTATTGTGAAGTTACGATTACAGTGGTTCTCAACCTTGTTTTCTCGTAAGATCCCTTGCTTTATCGTGGTTTTTATTTCATCGTGTTTGCGGAAATAATTTTAATCTTGTTGGCATTTTAGCTGGCAGAAAGTAGTTAGATATAAAATTATGACAATGATAGACGTGTCTGTTATTCATTGAAGAACATTCATGGAAGAACGATTGCAAGATAATCTTTGTAAAATTAAGGTGCTGCAGGTGCTCAGACCGGTTCTCGTGACATTTCTCATTTTATCGTGGTTTTTGGAAATATTATTTTATTGGAATCTTACTTGGCAGATTCAAATGTATCTCTACGATATAATCCTAATTGCGAATATTTTTAATCGAGTCAATTGTATCTATGTATCCACTTGGAAGGATGATCATTTTTCTTCCTATTTAGTGACTTTTTACAGCACCGCTTAAAGTTTCGCATTACTCTTCTAGCGATAGTTGGGATAATAAGCGAATGATAAACGATAACACAAGGATATACAAAAGAAATTTGGTGATTTTCAGTAACGTTGCATTTGGGTTCAGTGCTTAATGGGCTAATGATAGAAGAATTCCGAAGAAGGAGCAAAAAGAGAAGAGTATACACCTGATCGCGTTAAAGTTGATTTTTAAGATCTCGTTGTGATTCATGAGTCTCCTGTCCGATTCATAGGTTTCTTTGCACGGATATTGGTTGGAATATCTAGCGAATGACTAAGCTATCTTCGCATTTTAAATATCTTACCTCTTCAGCCATACAGTTACTAGAGTCTTTGAGAAATTCAATTTGCCAAAAATACTCAGTTACAAAAATCTAGTGGATTCCAAAACGCGAAGTATCAAAGATATTTAGAAATTCACTTCTTCTACTACTAGATACTTTGCTCAAACACCTTGAACAATCAAAACAAACATCCGGAGCACAAGAAACGACCACGATTTTAGAAGTATCATAAATACTTGAACCTTTTGAAACTTTTCAAATTTATATAAACCTTCATCTTTGAAAATTGTCATTCAAAAAATATATCAACTAATTCTGCAATTCTCTTTACAAATTACAACATCGGGAACACGAAAGACCATCTAAAATAACTATTTAAAAATTCACTTGATCCAATAACAGATACTTTGCACTTGAGCCATCCGCATAAATGAGGGGCAACAAAAATCTTCGCAATTCTAAAAGTATTATAGGTAATATCATAATATCGTAATTTTACGTAAAATTGTATCGGAAACGATTTGGCGCTAATAAGATATTAATGGACACGTTTACAGCGATGAGAAACGGTCGTGAAAACGATTGGTGTCGGGACTATTGGGCAACGAGGTGTTTCAAAACGCGGTGAAAATGGCCCGCCGTGAAAGAGGAACAGTCCCGTGGATGCGCGTGCTTTCCAGGCTTGTTCCACGTTGGAATTCGTGAAATATTCCCGCGGATTACGGGTAGGTGTGCGCGCGAGGGGGGCGGAAATAAAAGAGGCGAAGGATCGTCGTAAAAGCGAGCTGGAAAAATAAGGCTTGTAGAGTTCTCGCGAGGCACAATCCTCCTCCTCGGCGTTTTAAAGCACGGCGATTGTGTCAAGGTTGTTTTAGCGTTGCGTGGCGTTCTGTGGCGTGGCGCGCGAGAGCCTCTCAAAATGGTTGCGCGGCCGACGTCCTGAAAAGGTTTCGAGCTATGTCTCAAAAGAACCGTCTACACCAAAGAAATGCTCCGTTACGACACTTTACTCGATTGTTTTCTTTCTTCGACTTTCTAGACCTGGACGATCGACAATGAATAACCATGCGAATAATCGCTATCAATTGCATGGTAATTGCAATTTCTTGCTACTTTGATATTTAAATCGTTTGATCTTTTTTATTGGTTTTTTCTTTTTTTGTTTATGGTTTCTTATTGATAGATCGAAGATTTTTTGAGCATTTATGGGAAATTTAAAGATTCACGTATGTGTAAAGTACATAACTTGGTAACTTGGTGCAAGTAGTGACAATATCAGTATTTATAAGTTGAAATATTAGCGCTTAAAGGTACCTTAAAAAATTCGTGTTCAAATAGTTTGTGACACGGTAATTTCTGCTGTTTCAAGTTTTTTTTCTGATACAAAAAGGCAAAGTCGAAGCTTATACTATTTGTGTTTTTTATGTCGACTTTGAACCTTTTACAGAAAGTTTATTGGTATTGACATGTACAAATATAAATAGCCATTTCTAGATAGAATTTAAATTGTCTGTGTATATAATTGTTTAGGAACTCAATACTGGGTTTAATTCAATTTTGCAAAAAAAAAAAAAAAAACCAGATATGGTATTAATTATCCTTACCATTTTGAAACTGAATTTTTGCCATTTTCTTTCTGCTGTTTGTCCGTAGTCTTCTATATTCCATTAAAAATTGTTTAATCACTATTTCGTAACAATTTCTATGATGAAATTTTACGACAAAGATAAAAAACGCGGGGAACTTCAAGCATTTTAATACATCTTGAAAAATGAATAAATTCTGAATAGAATATTTTAATGAAGTAAGGTAGAGTTCTCGTCATAATTCTGAGTGAGACAAATCTTTGCCTCACTTAGATCCTACTTTTTAATTACGCTCATAAGAGTGCTACATGTTTATCAGTTTCACTGTAGAAACAGATCCAAGTTTTTCGAAATCTAATAAAATATTGCGAAACATATAATATAAATACATGATGTCTATGACTTTTTATGGACATAATCAAAATATTATACTTGAAAGTATATGCTGTATGAATATGTTTAAGAAAATTAGACTATATCTATAGGAACCCATGTAATATACAGTAATAGTTCGTAGTAATTCATATACGTTACGAGTTTGTAATGTTTTGGAATGTACTTGGTTTATCAGCAAATTGGTTGAAGCCAATTAACAATTAAACGAATACTCGGCGTGCGTTCCTTTTAACGAAGTATTTTCATCCATGTAAAGACATGTGAAATTTCACTTTAAAATCTCGCCGAGGAACGCCCACGTTTGGTATTAATTCAACGATCGACGAGAATCAAGCGAATGGAACTCATTTTTGAGGCTTCTTTTTTCTTATACCCTTCCGCTGTCGAAGCCAGTGGAAAAGAACCAATCCAATATCTCGTTACTTTTTTCTAAGAAAATCGTAGAAACTTTCTATCTTTATCAATTAATCGATAATAAATATTTATTTATTCAAGAAAAGCAATCCAATACATAATATAATAAAAATAATAGAAAATTCGATCCAGGAAAAAAGAAAGCGGATAAAATAAATTTAATTTAAAAGATTTAATAAATACCAACCAATAATAAGAATAAATAATATGGCATAATCATATATACATATCAAGGTTTATCCAATTTTTAACAGATTTCTGTTATTCCTTTCATAGTCTTTAATATCACTTAAATGATTTTTGTTTGTAAATTTAATTTAAAGCGACCTAACAAATACTAACCAACTTTAATAATAAATTATATTACATAATTACACATTTAATTATGTATACATCAAGGCTTATCCAATTCTTAACAGATTTCAGTTTATTCTTTCTTTTTTATTTTTTTTCTACTCTGAAATATCATTCAAATACCTTTCGTATGATTTTCAGCATTTATTTCAATAAAAATTAAAATTCATCTGCTTTTTACAAGTTTTGGTCGCCATGGATTTTGCTGAATTATCGTCGGGATATCGTGCAAGGTTTATTTTGCTCGCAAAAGAACTCATTGTATTCTTATCTCCGCTTTATTGCGAAAAGAAGGCAACAAAAATACCAAAAAAAAAGGGAAGAAAAAAGAAAAAAGAGCCGTAGAGCAACGACAGTTGAACTCTCGTTTGAGAAATTACTTTTGGCTGCGAGACAAACTAACCGCTCTACGGTTTCCTCGGTGGTCTTTCCCCATCTTCTACGATAATACTGTTCATTATCGTCCAAGTTTCACCGCAAACCAAAAATCCTAATCTTCAAACCGTTTCATCGTTCTTACACAGCGCGTAATTGGAAACATTCTGGGATCCTTTCTGCAACGTTCTATGAAAATAACAGCTGTCTTTTAAATTTTAGTTTCGAAAAAAAGCAAGAATGTTACCTCGATGGAGAATTATTAGTTTTCTTTCATTTCATTCAGGATTCTAGCTGACAGAGGGGAAAAGAAATTAAAGTTGTGTTATTAAAAACTTGAGAAGAGATGCGTTTCTCTTATCGATCGATAAAAACACGCGCAGAATTTAAAAAAAAGGATTCAATCCTGAAAGTGTTGGAAATTGGAATACTAAAGTGTTTGATTTTATTCGAAAATTCCGAGCAATGAATCTCCCAGACTTCCGAAACATCATTCACGAATAAAAACTTTATCTTCAATCCTGAATTGTAAAAAATTCGAATTAACGATAATAACTCGAATTTCCTATATTCTTATTAGTCATTGGAAAGCAACCTCAGCAACGCAAATAAGCTAATTATCAAGAATACTACTCGTGCACAACTATACAGTTACGTACTATGAATCACATACTGTGATTTACATATCGCAAATTTATACTCGCGAATAAGTAAACAACCACGTGCGATAAACAAATGAGAAAATCGAGCTAAGTACATCGAACGTGATTGGGAATCAATCGAACGTATTCGTTCTACTATCGGCTACTGCAATCTACGTAATACGTTAATTACCACCTCCACGGTGCTTCGCGTGCTCTCTTTCAGACAGTGAACCGCCTAGCAGCCGTAACTCAAGGAAACACGCGTCCAAGTGTCACATTATATGAATGAAATACAAACTATCCGTAACTAAGTTTAGCCGTTCAGTCAAACAGCTGATCTCAGCCGACCTCCGAAAGTACCTACAATAAAACCACGCGAGAGAGTGCTCTCCGTATCTGTCTCTGTCTCTCCCGTTGCATGGCCGTGTTCACGGATGCAGCCTCCGAAGAACAGAGAACTTGTCTCTCGGTGTCGATGACCCGAATAATGGGGACGAAGAAAGAGTTCGCTGGGAAAAAGAGGAAACGTTACCTGAACCGGGACGTTCGCCGCTAAATGAAACCAGATTCTTCGGAAAACGGCATAAAATAATATGAACAGAAAAAGTACAGCTCGATATATTAGAATACGAATGGTGATAGGCAATGGCTGAGTCAAATACTGAGACTTTAGGATTAAACATTTGGATTACTCTGTATGTATAATGAGGATAGCTGGAATGAACGTAATTGGTTTTCAAATGTTTGTTACGGTATCTGTCGGATTTATAATTTATTATGAAATATGCATGGGATATAGTGGGTAGCGTTTAAATGGGAAAATTTCTTATTATTAATTCCTTAAATTTAATTTAATTTAGTTCGTAACCGTTACTCGAAATAAAAATTTTGTAATTTCGCTTTTATCGAAATTAAGAATGTAAGAAAATATATAGATGACAGAAATAGGTGTAGAGGGATTAATTTTTCCCTAAATTTTGTTGCATTGTATACGCGTTGAATCGGGGGAACACGTGTTTTCTAGTGGAAATCGTTCACCTTCAAATCGATTTCGTGTGACGATGTTGATATTTAAATGTATTCAAATTTATGTAATTAAACTAACATGTGTTTGTCTATGTGGTCAGCGAAAATTACACAAGTATTAAATTAAAAAACGCGAAGAGTGAAGATGGAGGTCGAAGGTGGATGTGATCAGTTGTAAACATTTGGATTCGAAACGTTTGAAGTATAAAAGTATTTAAATTTTGATTCGAATTTTCTGCCTGAATTTCGAATAATATATTTATTTTACACATACACTGATACAGACATTAATATAAATTAGCAGTACGAATATAGAAAGGGAGAAAGAAGTTTTGAATATTATAATGATGCCTCGATAATTTGTAAAACAAATGAGTCAAAACTTCTATGATCTATACTTGAGACTCGTGAAAAGAATCACCTAACTTTCATAATGAGGAATCTTTCTCCTCAAATTAAAAAATGATTTATTTCATATTTCAAAAATATATAAAGTTCACTAAAGGACATTATTAAGAAATGGAAATCAAAATTATTAAAGTCTGTAAAATTCCATAGTGATACTGAAAAAAAAAGGAAACAAAAATTATCAGTTGAATTAAAGAGGGATTAAATGGATTAAAAGAGAATGATAGGTTGGAATAAAATTGGAAGGTTTTAGAGAATAGAGAAAATATAGAAATAAAGTAGAAAGATGTTTGATGGAATATCGGAAAATCCGACGTGGAGAACGTGTCCTCGATTTGGCTCGTATTCCATCGTCGATGTCTGCCAGACCACGTGAGCGTCAGTAGGTGGAAAACCGCTTCTTGCGGCTGCATTTTTAATCAGTATTCCACGATTTCTATGTTCCATGATACTGCTGGTTACGTAATCGTTCCCCTGTAACCGTGATCTTGCATACCCTGACGTTCCATTCACAACTGTCTTCGCTTACTGACCATCCGGTGACGTTTTCTGTTTGCAGGTATCAGAATGAGCTTCCAAAGAAGATCAAGTCACGCGGTAAGGACGCGCATCTCAATCACGAAGAGCTCGTGCAAACGATGAAATGGAAGCAAATAGTGAGTCGATATTCTTTGCATACTGTCCTCTATTATATTTTGATTTTCTAACTCTCTATAACTCGATTCTTTCAAAGTTAGTACTAGAACTCAGTCTTTCGTTAATCACTTAGTTCGATTTCTTTAATGAAAGAAGCGGTAGTGTGGTGCTATAGAGAAAAATTCGTAATATTCAGGAAAATTTGTATTCTTTGTTTTTTTTAACTTATCTTCTCTTATAGAATCATTGCCTTGAAACACACTGTATAAAGTATTAAACAGTCGAATTATTCAAGAACTTTCTACTGCTTTACAGTAGTTTAACATTGGATGTTAACTCTTGTTACACTAGCGGGTATATAGCTTTAAAAAATGTATAGAATTTGATTTGAAATTTTTTTTTAATTATAGCTCTAACAATCTAAGCAAGTCTAAAGTTAATTGCTTGCGATGAAATATTTAAAGTTACAAGATATTCAACCTACGATAAAACGGATTAGATTTGAATGTAATTGATTTTGTCTGACAATGGACTAAAAGATTCATCATTCAAGTCACGTGGAGTTATAGAGGGTTGAATGTAATTACAAGAAGAGGAATTAGCTCTTCTAAATGATTAAATTAAAATTGACACTCTGAAATAGTCAAACCTCAATGTAAATATGCTTTTCCAACTGTAAATAAGTTGTTCGATTATGCAACTTGTTAAAGATAGCGATGTACACCAAGTTCATGATTCTACGCTAAAATGCGAATTAGACTCGTGGGTAGCTTGTAGACTCAATCGAAGTTTTACAAGTTTCAAAGTTCATTTGAACATATATATGTCGCGCATAGCGCAAGGATTCCAAATGGGTTTTAATCGCGGCACACGTTTCACTTTGATTATAAATTTTAGTATCCCGACGATAATAATTTATTGAAGATACAAAAGGAAAAAGCAGATTGATAATACAAAAACATATATACGAAGGATTAAACTTCTTCTTTTCTTTCGATATCTCTTCGAAATTTAATCCAACTGTGAACAGCTCAATTCCGATAACAAGATTCAACTTGTACTTCCATACTGTCATTTTAACTTTCTTTCAGGAAATATATTTTTCGTACATACATATCAACTTGTTAATTCTTAATCGAAAATTTTTTAATCGGAAACTTCTACAGCCGTGGAATTAGGAATGAATAAAGACAGATAAATCTTCATTAGATCGATTTTAGTCCTTGTAAATGTACGTACGAATGTAATCTATTTTTAATAGAAACGAAGCGATATGTAGAAGAATAGAAGATTTTCAAATGTCGACACTATCACGCGCAAAAGATTGACAATTTGACTTAAGACATTTTCGGTAATTAGCAGGTTAAAAGCTACTAATTAAAATTCAAAAACTAATTTTATAATTTATCGAACACAGCTTGGAAATTTCGACATATGGTGGTACGTGTACTTACTATCTTGAACAAGTATTTCTAAAACCTGTGTATCACCACCATATGCGGTAGTAATATACGCCATAATTTATTTCATACGCGCTGAAAGAGTCGACGAAACAGGAAACGAATACGAGAAGTAACGTTCACGTGGCTTTCGAGTCATTAGTCTAGCAAATCGTGATGTTTCCTTTAAACGTTGGATCTTTTTTTTTATTATTTGCAGCGTGGGAAGTTCTATCCTCAATTGTCCTATTTAGTAAAAGTGAACACACCTCGTGCTGTGATGGCGGAAACGAAGAAGGCGTTCAAAAAGCTTCCAAACCTTGAACAGGCGATTACTGCCCTCTCGAATTTGAAAGGAGTAGGCACCACGATGGCGTCAGCCCTATTGGCAGCAGCATCACCGGAGAATGCACCCTTTATGGCGGACGAATGTCTGATGGCAATACCGGAAATCGAGGGCATCGATTATACCACTAAGGAGTACCTCAACTTTGTTCAGCACATTCAAAATACCGTCGAGAGGCTGAACAAACAAAGTAAGTGTCTCTTTTAATATACGTTTAACTCACTTATCGTCGATTAATTATCGAACGCAGTATTCTTAGTTAAATTTAAAAAAGGAAAAAAAAAGAAGAGCGATACATGGAGCAAATTGTTCAACAAGTTTTCTCACGATCTTTCGTATTAGAATTAACAGAATTATCAATGTAATCAAAATGTCCAATTCATAATTCTTCACACGAACTTTATACATTCACAATATCTCGAGATTTTCTCGAGATTTAAATGATTTTTGATAAAGGCTTATTTTCTCACGCATCCCTCGTTTTGATTTTTTTGAAAGAAGCTTTATATCTTAGTCGTCGATAGTTCTAGCGTTAGGACAATTAGAGATCAAGTTTCACAAATATTTGTAAAACTATTTTATCATTTTAGTATGTACCTCTATGTACATATTGATTATTCATTTCTAAACACATTTCTTTTTTTTCTAAGAACTTTGTGTTTGTCATGATGAAATCACTATATTGGAAGAAAAATAAACAATTTTTTATCCAAGCCCTTCTACTATTAAAATGTATGTATTGGTTTATGTGTGTAGTTGAGATTAGTTAAGTTATTTGATTTCAATTAAATGAAGATGATTAGCAACAGGATCCTGTTGCGAATTAAAAGTACTTTTTAGAATTTCTAATTTTCTGTTCATTATCACGCCGATTGGCAGTTGTTTGAATTCGAAATACATAATTCGAAGCTACTTTATTTTTTATTTGTACGAACAAAAATGAATGGATTTATTTTGTATGAACAGAAACTTGTACTAATCACGTGGAACTTCGTTTATCCAAACTTCTTATTGAACCGATTAAGTCCGCTTATCTTAATACGAATTCCTATTATTTAGGCAATAAAGCATAAGTAACGAGAAATCGATGAAGTATTATATGAATTATTTGACTTCCAATGGATTCACATAGATACACTTCTCCACTCAAAACGACTTGAATTCGTACTACATAATTCGACTAATCTGAATTTACTTCATCCCCTATCACGATTATATCAAGATCTCACTATCACTTTTGTTTCCCAATTAAATCAAATTGTATAACATTACTGTATCGATTAAATATATAACTCGAAACGAAACATTAAGATAATATTTCGACGATCAGACTGCATATATTTATGAAAATTTATATTTTTATAAACAGAATCTAAGAAACAACCCAAATCGGTATTGATTTCACTTTTTGTATATTATAACAAGTACAGCAGTATCTCGTTTGTTTAAACGAAACTTTCGTTAATATCCGATTAAATAAATTCCTGCCGATCCAATCCGTTTATCTGAATGTCAACTCTTAGTATGTGAACGAAAAATCATAGGTGGTGAAGAAAATAAATAGACACTAATTACATAAACTATCTGTCTTCCGACAAGTTTGTAGAAACGGATTTCCATTGTACTTTATTTTGGATATTTTATATGTATATTACCGTGGCTACAGAAAGTATTAGCATAGTAATTTATCTTTAATAGCATTTGTAGACTACTTAATTAGGCCTAAATATACTAAATTTCATTTAATAATACCTTTAATAATATACCCTATAATATAATTTATTATTAAGTATTATCTTCGTACAACTACAGAGATTCGATTCTATGAAAATGGAATGCAGAATGTGATAAAAAGAAATACTTCATTGGAAAATATGGTCATGCGCCAGTACTTTTCCTAGTCACTGTATGTAGGTTTCTTCATTGAAAATTCCCATAAATGCATAAAGGTCCGCAGTCTCGACGATCCTTATCGCCTAACGATTAAATATTTAACAGACGTTTGGTTCTTTTTTTTTTCATTGCAGCGTCAAACGGCAAAACCTGGAGTCCCCACAGGGTGGAACTCGCCCTGTGGACCCACTACGTAGCGTCCGAGTTGAAGCCAGAGCTGCTGGACGGCATTCCAGGCTCCACAGAGAACGGGAACTCTCATCCGCCCAGCAACGGCGAGGCGACAGAACCATCGGACGACAGCAATCAGGAAGTGGCAGTGAACGGTAAGGAACTAGGCAGTATTGATCCGGCGGCCATCGACGAGAACAGCATGACCACGTCCTTCACCGAAGACTCGATGGATAAACCCGCTACGCCGATTACAGCGGCCGTCGCCAGTGAAGACACGAACGATTCACTTGCCACGAACGACAACGACGACAGCAACAACACGCCTCGACCGACAGACAGCGAGGACACCGAAGACTCGCAGGACGTACAGGAGCCGCCCACCAAGAAGAGTAAGAAGTGACCCACCGCCAGCCAGGGAGCCACGAATACGAGCAACAACGTCAGCACCCTCGTGTCGGCCGCCAATCTAACGCTGATCGCAGCGAGGCGCTTCTAAAAACCGTCAGGGTCACCGATCAGGGTCGCGGATAGTAGACCTGTAGCCTACCATCGCACCATCACGATCGTTTTGATGATTCTCCTTCGCTCCTGCTCTCTCTCTCTCTCTCTCTCTCTCTTTTTCTTTCTTATTCCTCTTTATCCATTTTCTTCCTCTTTAACTCTCCAACTATGTACCTTGCCCATTTCTTTTTTATTTTTCTTTGCTTTCTTCCCGTTCCTTTTTCCTCGCCGTGAATTATTTATCCTAGATTCATTAAATTCGTAAGGTTCCTCTTTTTATCTCCTCGTTCCTTCTCTTCGCTACATCCAGTATCTTTGGTCTTGTCTCGCCTTCTTTTTGCTATTGTTTGTAGAAATATATCACGAGACCTCGTTGTAAAATAGTGTTACTGCATATATGATGGAAAGTGGAAGTTGTGTATAAGCATCTTGCTGGTCTTTAGATATCCATCGCGCTGGATCGGAGGCAGAAAGAAGAGGTAAAAAGCTCGATATTTCGAAGATTTCCTTCTGCATTCTCATCGTTTTTCTTTATATTTTAGTGACTTCCTCTCTGTTCTTCTTCGCGTCCGTTTTATCATATCGACCGATTCTGAACAGGTTCTTTGGGATGATCGTACGATTAGAGTTATTCGCGACATTTCACGTAACTTTTATACCATGTGATAATAGTGATAGCTACTTTCTTTCGACTCTACGCGAAGGAAACCTCGAGATGACGGAGCTTTCTTCCTTCTTCTGCTGCGCGCCATAGTTTTTAGGGACTCTGAATATTTCTCTTTTTTCTTTCTTTTTTCATGGAGATCGAAACGAAGCAATTCCACGCGGTTACTGCCTTTTGAACAAACACCCGCTCCCCCTACCCCCTTTCCGCTTGTTGCGCGATAGCAAAACGACGTAGCGTTTAATTCAAGAGCCAAGACATCATTCCTTTTTACCATAATTTGTACCGGCGTTTTTGAAGGCCACCGAATTACGAAGGGCGATACGAAACGGCGTTGACGCATGTTTTTATCTTCTCCTTTGTTCTTTTTGTCAAAAAAAAAAAATGAGAAAATGTAAAAAAAATAGAAAAAATCGAAAAATACCGTGAATGAGGTGTGAATAGCGAATGGGAAATACAGAAGCGAAGGGAAAGAGAGAGTGGGAGAGAAAGGATGAGCGAGAACGTATAAAACTGGGTGTGAGAGATATCGAGTAACTGATTCCGTGACCAGCAAAAAAGAAAGAAACAAAATAATAATAATAATAATGATAAATGAGAAAAACGGCGGTACTACACACACCGATCACAATGATAATATTACTATTAATAATAATAATTATTATTATAATTATAATACCGAATCATTACCATAATTTATATATCTAAACAAGAAAAAAAAACTGCATGTCAGAGTGATGCATGGAGCAAACCAAATACCTTGTAAGTAAAAAGATACTTTAGAAACAAATAAAAGTAACGCTTTTTTGAGTCCACCAAGAAAAAGAAATACGAGAACGAGTGGGCGGTCGGACCTGCACATACATACACATAACTACACACTGATTCGCGCGCGCAAAACCGTACACGAATACCTGTATAGAATGCGGCCATGGTAGCAAGTTCGAAGACTAATAGAATGAAGGGACAAAGACACCACACGTATACCACATCAAGGTTTTCATGTACAGGGATTTAACTAGTATTTTTGCATTATTAAGAATTATTAATTGTCCGAGGGAAGACGGAGCCGCGATGACGAATGCGAACCGAGGAAGAAGGGGTGAATGACGACGATGACGGTTATTGGACGGTTGACAAACGAACAATATATATCAGTAACAAACCTAAGACAGGAAAAAGAAACGATTAGGCAAGGTAATAGAAATATAATGACGAACTTAGGGGGAACTGAGGAGAGAGTGAAAGTGTTTAAAAAACGAGTGCAAGATTGCGAGAGTGATAGCGAGAGAAAGAGAGCGAGAGAGGAACAGAAGAATAAAGTAAACCACTATAGCTTGATCAAGAACGTTCATTCAAATTTTATATATATATATATATAATATGCATATATTGTATAATATATATATATATTGTATATATATTATATAATATATATTTGTAATTTAGAACAGCGTGGTCAGGCTACTTTAGATACTGACCCTATTATTAAACGATACACACGCCATTGTGGCAGCTATGCACTTGTTTGGCTGCACTAGAATAAAGAAAAAAAAAAGGAGGAAAAATGTCGGAAGAGAAACAACTGACGCAAGGGACACACCGACAGAGAGAAATCCACCCCTTCGCGCGAACAGTTCGAATTTCTGCTGTATTATCGATGATTATTATTATTATTATTCCTGGTGAACTTTTATCTTAGTACGGAGCGCGTTAAGACGGGTGTTCCATCCGAAGCAAATCGGTATGACAAATCGTTGCGACAAATACGGCTTGATGCGACGCGGAGTAAAAAATGTCACTCTCGACGTGTCAGCATCGTTAGTAGTGACACGGGAACGATTTTTACATCGTGAAGCAATCTTACGAACTAATTCGTCGGCTGACATGTAGTGAACTTCTGCGAATGAACGCGACGGTAAATGAGAAACAAAGAGGGACGTGGATGAATAGGAAGAAAAGAAAGGAAGAATGCAGCAAGTATGAATCTACTTTAACGAAGAGAGAAAAATCGTAGTGATCCGTTCTATTTATTTAGCGCCTAATTTATTCCGTATCGATCGTTTCGTTGGCAAGGAAAGAAGATATATAAAAATAATATGATGATATATTTATATATATATGAATATATAGACATGTATGCGTGAGAGAAGTCCCCCACCCCCACCCCCTCCTAAGTATTTCGGGATTAGGAGAAAAGGAAAAGCTGGGGGAATACAGAAAAAATGTATGAACGTATATTTTTTTGTCCTTTTTTTCTCTTGCGATAATTAGAAAGTAACTCTTAAGTAGTGATTAAATTGACGGTGATGACTATAAGATTGCTATAATATACATATTTGTGAAGTACGAAATGACGATTGATTATAATACTATGATAATGGTGATGATGATGGTGATGATGATGATGACTCGATGATGATAATGATGATGATGATGGTGATGTTGATGATAACGATGATGATGATGAGGAGGATGATGAGGATGACTATGAAGAAGACAGTTATGGTTATGATTATAATTACGATCATTATTATATTATTCCTGCTATTACTGCTATTACGAATGACTGCGAGCACAGTTTTTATTGTCTTATAAACGTAAACGGATTAATGTAGCGGAGTTGTTTGCTTTTTTTTCTTTCTTTTTTTTTTCTAAACGCCTGATAAATTATTATTCTCGCACGTAATTATACGAGACATTCCACACTGATTTCTTCTTGTTCTGTGTTGTTTCTCTCTTTTTATTATCGCTATTTTTTCTATTTCTCTCATTCTTTCTTCTTTTCTCCTCTCGTTTGTTCTCTTTTACGTCGGAAACGAAAGAACACGGAATAACCGAGAGAGAATCGCGGAAGCAAAAACACACTTATGAACCGATACACTGTGAAGAAACGATGATCTCGCGACGAAGTTCCACGTCCCACGCAACACAACGAATGACAACGTCATTCTGTCAACGCACTATTTCTGCTTCCCACGTGTACCACGCGTGCTATAAAAACTCTCTCTCTCTCTCTCTCTCTCTTACTCTTACTTTCCTCCCGATTTATCGATTTTATAGACTCGAATCTAGAAAGACCCACGATATCTTATCTTTTTCTCTGCTTTAATCCTTAACAGAGCGTAGATCTTTTTAAAGAAGATCGATTTCTTCACGATTGCGTGCGGTACCGCGAATTTCGATAGACGAATGAACGATGGAAGCTGACCTGACCCAGGGATAAGTCGCGTGATCGATGAGGGGACTCGCTGAGAAGGGTCAGATCCTTCCAAGAGGGAATTAAGTACATCGTCCTCTTGTGTCGCTTTCCTCTTGGATCTTCCTGGAGCCACGAGAAAAATTATTCACGAGTGAAACAAAGAAGATATTCGCTGAAATTTATCGTTCATTTCTCGAGGGGCTGAGAAGGGACAGTAAGGATTGAAGATTTGCAGGATCGTTTTCGCGAGACCAAGGTTCATGACTTGGAGTAACTCGATCGATTTTTATGCTTTGTGATTGTTGGATGGAGTTAAATCGAATTTGGTAGTCAATGGCAACTCAAATCATATTTGTCATGTGTTATCATGTTTGTATTGATAATATTGACTTTGGAATATTATAACGATTCAACGATCTTTTGGTCTCCGCAAATTAAGGTTCGTTTATACAGAAGAGCTGAGCTTGGAACGATTACTATAGTACTTGAGATACTATCGTACTTAAATGATTGTCATCGATGGTTCGGCAAATGCTTCAAACATTTAAACAAATGCTTGAAACAATGTTTGCCAAACATTCGTTAACAATTTTTAATGGCTTTTATTTAGCTTACTTTTCTGTCCATTTGTCTGGCTTGATGGAATTTTGTAAGCGACATTTCATCCACTTGCTGAATTTTTAAATAAAAATAAAAAAAATATATATAAATTTTAAAAATTAAGAAAATCGTTTTTATTTAAAAATGTACTAAAAAGAAGGAAATAATTTTCTGAACCAAGTATCGTTAAGTAATTGAATGTAATAATAGTATACAGGGAAATCTGTATATATCGAGCACACGTGGTAATCATATGATAGGATATTACTCAATTGTTGAACTCATATTACTAAAAATAAGTATCTGGCGGTCCCATTATACATTTACGATGCATCCTCCATTCGGCTAACACCTCTTTTGTTCTCTTGAATGAATTTTTTCGATAAAGAAATTCCTAACGAAGACAAGGAAGGAAATTCTCTACCGATTACAAGTTAAAAGTGAAAGAACATTTGACTCAAATCATGAATTCAAAATTTATCTCATCAATTACAGAGTCTTTGAAAGTGTTAAAATTGTGAAAACTTTGAAACTGAATTAATATGATCCTACCAAGTTTCTATTTTTAGTAATATGAGTTCAACAATTGAGCGATATAGATAATATATACAGGTTTCCCTGTATAGTATTATTACATTCAATTAGTTAACGATACCTGGTTAAGAAAATTATTCTTTTCTTTTTAGTAGATTTTAAAATAAAAATCATTTCCCTTTTAATTTTTCAAATTTATGTATCTTTTTTACGATAAACTGCCTTTCAACTAATTCCGTCTTCGCTCAAGGGTTCTTACTATTTAAGACGAGCAAAATATTTTTTATTTCTATATTTTCGGGCTCGTTAGTTTAGAAACGGATTTGGCTTACAATTCCTTTCATTTGTCCTTCAATATTTGTCGTATTTGCCTTAATATCTCTCCTTAGTTAACTAATCGCTCATGTACTTAATCTAATCTACTCTACTTCTACTTTATTATTACTGAACTCTATCTTCGGTTTTGTTTGTTTGGCGAGCGAAATATCGATACTTATTTTTACCACTGGCTCAGTTTTATTTAATAAGATATCAAATGGATATCTTGTCAGTTCGAGGCATTTGGAAAATTTTGCATTGTGATTTTTAACGATTGTTCTTAAAGAAGAGAGTCTCCTCTATTCTTATTACACTTCTATAATGCAGTTGTCACTGCATCTATATTTTCAATCAAAGAATTTAGAGGATTATATCGACACTCGCACACTCAGGATTTTCACCGTAAATGACTGATGTAACGAAACATTCGTCTCAAGCTTCGACAGCGTGATCCTTTCAAGCTCAACAGATGTATAAATCAACGTTTGATCGTTGAGCAAGATCATCCAAGGAATTTGAAGAAGACCTTCCTTGCCAGTGCACCTCGAGTAATGAAAAAGAAATCGATACAGCGACGCGTTGTACTGTTTTCAATAACTTAAACGCGACTGTTCGCAAATCGATTAACATCTTTTGACGAAAACAAAACTAGCGGCGGCGAAAACGAACCACGATCTTTGCTGTTCGATCGACGTCAAGGTTCGCGTATCTCAGGTGTCACAAGAGGTTCAAGATCCGGTGATCAATTCGATCATCTTAACAAACTGCCATTTAACGTTACTAATTAAGCGATCGTAATGAATCAACGGACACGCCATGTGCTATTATTCTTTGTATCGTGTCTAAAATCGCGTATATTCAGACTTACAAACGTTGTCTGTAGATGTGTGTCTTCCCACAAGATTTCTGGATATTTGATCTCACGCATTTTTCGGAGTTCTGGATAAAAGTCGCGGACACGTAAAGTATTGTAATATACGACACACGATATAACAAATCGTGAAAAGTGTACACATATTGACTTCTATAGGAAGATCACAGGGGAAAATTATGATAAGTCATGTTTCTATATCTTTTTTTTCTCCTTTTCTTTGCAAAGGAGCAATTTTCACTTACTTTATCTTGCGTCGTTTCAGGCTAGATTATTTATTTAAAATATATATTTACGAACATCTCAAACGAGAAAAATAATGTATACATATGTGACGATTGTATCTTTGTATCTTTTGCAATCATACTTGAATTAAAGAGAAACTAAACGTACACATATGTACCAGCATTCCTCGAGAGGGTAACATTCAATACACGCCAATCCCGAAACTATCTTTTTATTTCGCTTTCAAAATTGAATAGGAATTTTCATCATCCTTTTAGAATATTCATCCATTGTCACGACATCAGTTACTCTTTTAGGTCGTTCTATATAAGATGTCCTGTATTTATTACACATTTTTAGAAGGTCTATATATTTTATAGAAATTTGTATGCGGACACACGTCTGCAGACAATGTCTGTAACTCTATAAACGCCATAACATTCTTTTTCGCGAATCAAAAAATCGCCAACAGACGAAAAAGGAGAGAAATAAGAAAAAAAAGAAGAAAATCACATTTTGCCTTGCCTTCGACAAGCACCAGTCGATCTTTAGCGATCGTTCGTGATGTCCATTTACCAATTTTTCTCGCGTCTCTTTTGAGAGAACAAGAAATGAAAAAAAAAAAACGAAAGCCGCGCGACACTTTTCGAATTTCAACCCCTTCACCACCATCGCTCCAAACCCCGGTGCCCGATGAGTTTCGACTACATTTGTATAGTGCGCTTCTGCGACCAATCACGATTTTTGTTTCCTTTTAAAGTTAGAGTAACGTGTAATTCTTGGATTAATTGTAAAGTAACGTGATGTCATTACGAAGTACGAGGTTAAATAAATTATTTGAAAATGTTTCTTGTTGGTGTTTCTGCTTAACCAGAAACTGGACACACTGTGTGAGTGAAAACATCGTACGTTTTTTCTCAGATGTTTTAAAGTATCTTATAAAGTTGATGGAAGATTTATCAAGTCTTTTGAGAATTTCAAGAAATAAAACAAAGACGAAAGACGGCAACTATGTACTTATAATCGTAACATAGCGTGAAGCTTTAATTCTGGATATTTAGTAGAAAAATAGTGAGATTATGCCATTGAAAGGATTCTTTAAGATTATTACAGGACAGTTGTTATCTCTTCTTTTTTCCGAATTTTCCAAGATATCTATCATTTCTTTAACACATATCTTTTTACGAAGATAAAATTAAAAATCTTTTTAATATTACCTAATCGAGTGTACCTCGATAAATATTGGCTCATCCCATAAGTAATATATTGATTTTCGTATTACTAGATCAAAATAAACAATTACCTTTTGGTAATCGATCAGTGATAAATTTTCTCGTATATTTTATAGTTCACTGTCTTCTTCTATGAAGTTTCCTATTTCAATGTTTTAGAACTCTGATAGTAACAACTCCCCTTTGTTTCGAACTTAACTCTTAGAAAAACCGCATTATTTATGAGACGACCCAATATATTTTTAATATATTTATGAATCAAGTGCTACAAATATTGGTACATTTATTTAACGAAGTGATTATTAATTTGTTCTTGAAATCGTTGAACCGTGTTTCGCATTACTTCCAACATCAAACAACGTAATTGAGAAATTTACCAGTCAACTGAAACGACGTACTGGGCTGTCTGATGCATCAATAGATTCACAAGAGTCATACAGGTCCCATTACGCAAAAAGACACGTTGCAACGTTCGTTAATATGTACGAAGCAATGAACTCGTCTCTCGAGGCATCTAGTCAACGCTAGAGGAATTGATCTGTGAATTAAAACGACTCGACTTCGCAAATAATAAGTTCTTTTGGTAATAATCAGAAATAATATGCAAAAATATACGAAATTACCAAAGTAAATTGCTGCTTATGGTATTCAAATTTAAGGAATGATACGAATGTTTATTTAGGTTTCACTTAAAAATCTTGAAGTCTTTAATAAACATCTATAGTCTAGTATGAATGATTCTAGAAAATAATTTTCAAAATCCTTGCAAACAAATTTTTTATGGCGACTTTTAATATCTTTTTGTGACTTCTTTATTAGAAATGTACCTATTTTTATGGAAACGTGATAATGAAAGAAACAGTCGCGGATTATCACATTCAAGAAAGATCATTTTGAACAAAACTCCTCCGAATGATCAAAAACTCAAAAAACTTTGTAATTAAAAATAAGTAGAACTAATCAATATAGGGAATAAAAAAAACGCGTTTCAGACAATTTTTATTGAAAAATACGTCATGATATACACGGTATGTCATCAGTCATCTATAATAAATCTGATATCGAATAACCATGTGACACACTATGCATGTCACCCCAATAAAATAACGCTTTGGTTAAAATTTCAAAATGATGTACACGCAACAACTTCTTATTCGAATAAATTCTTATCCAAATAAATACTCAGTCCATTGGATATTTATTGATCAGTGGCGAATAATATTTGATTCTTTATTTTTATTCGTTATCTTTTATTCGAATAAAATTTTCTTCGACGCTAATAAAAACAAATAAGGGTTCCAAAAGAATTTGCGAACATAGGCCATTTAATTTCCTATTAAAAACAAAGAATGAAGTCAAATGTTTGAAAGTATAAAACAACGTCCGTAGACTTGTACAGAAGTCTATACCGGCAACTTCACGTAAAATTTATCGCGAAGAAGCGACTAATTAACTCGGTAAACTTTCATGCACGCGAAAACGAGCAAAAGCTCTCGACGCAAAAGGGGGATCGATCACTTCCATTTTCCGGTTCGATTACGAACAAGGAAAAAAACATCGACTTTTCCCCTTTTCCTCTTTCTATAAAAAAAAAAAACTCCATCGTCCACGTTTTCTCCCGTTACTATGTTTATGTCGCTATAAAGGTGAACATGAGGTAAAAAATAAAAAATACCAACATTTTGTGCTTTTTTTTATATTACCATCAGTATAATGTACATAAACACAGAGTAGGCGCGGCTGATTCTTTTCGTTCCCTTTTCTTCCCCACGGTTCACTTTCCAAACAAGGTTATTAATTTTATGCTGACCTCTCTGAAGAATAGACACAGTAACTGTAAGAAACATTACTTCTTAAAGACTAACTACAGAGAACGACAGAACTATATAGGAAAGAATTAAAAACCTAAAATAACAAATTATTAGAATAATTCGGATGGTGAGGGTTGGGTCAATTCTGACTCACGCAGATACTTCATGGGCATTTCTTTCGAAAATAGAATCACGTAATATTATTTTATCAAACTACATGGACAATTTTATTTTCTATGTGGATTTTTCTATCGCATAGAGTTGTCATAAAAAAATCTCTCTACGTAATCAGATGTTCGTTTTATCATTATAAAATAAAATAAAATATCGCACGCTCGTAACAACAGTGATCCAGCCTTCTGGACAACTTTTAATCGACTAACATTATATACAATATTTGAAAGAAACCACTCGCGATAGAATCGCTTTTTAAATTAATCTAAAGAGAAGAAACAATGTTTCACATAAAGCAAATGAACCAGATAATCTTGATGAAGAAAGAAGGAATTTGATGGCATTCGTAGATGTAGGGTTAATGGCAACGTAATACACGATACACCGGTTGTAATTACACGTCCATTAACCGTACGCCGTAGCGAATGGTGCGCAAACAAACGGGTAATTGATTCGAAATTAATCGTACCTAAAAGGAGCAATTAAGTTTCTTGCCTCGGTGAGAACCATCGATGATCACGAGGGAGATTGGAAGCCAATGGTTCAATTGGGACAAGCCGAATTTACGAGATAATTGTGCTGTCGCTGATTAGAAAAGAAACACAGCCATTACTTCGTCCGTTGATACGTACATGGGGATCGTTAACCCATCCCCATGACGATATTCCCGATGTCGATGACGATCGTTATCCGACGAGGGTGATAATGATCGCGATGACGACGATGATGATACTTGGCTTCTCAAGTATTGACATAGACGAGACGCACTAAATAATCGTTGATTCTGGCTTGAACATTCATTACGGTGATTGTTAATTCGGATAGCTGGATCGTTAGAGGATAAAATAGAATGTCGAAATAGAGGAATTCTGAAAATTATTGCGTAAGAGATACAATTTTAAGATAATAATTGCATTTTAAGTCAAGATACCATCTTTAGTCGCTGATAATTATGTGTTAAACAGTTGAAAATTATTATTTCTTGAACAATCTGTCTGTTGAAAATTCTCATTAGATATAGTTATAGAATTGGTATATCGGGTTATCAATGCAATGTATCTATTTCTGTTAGGAATAATAAACGTGTTTGAATATAATATTACCTATTATAATGCCTACAATATGATAACCGTACATGAATATGGCTATTGGTAAAATAAATAAGCAAATGATATTACTAAATGATAGATTAATTGAATTATAACAATCAATAACATAATTTAATTACACAGACCAAATAATTAGACCTAACGAATGAATAGATCAAATAAATGAATTTCATAATAAAAGCTAAATAATTAAATAAAACTGAATGTGATGACATCGCAATTAATCATATCCCTTTCTATCAAATAATACATTATGAGAATACAGTCCCATTTAATAAAAACAGCAACTTTTTCCTTTATCCGTGTCTCATTATCGCAATAAAAATTGCATTAGCATGAACAGAAGGAATAATAAGACGTAAATCAATTCAATAAATGATCTTTATTTTAAATCCTTATCATATTATATCGATTCCGAAGTTTCTTTAAATTTTAAACATAATTTCTGGGGAGCTGATCATGGATGACCGTAATAACTATCGTTTATACGCAGAGTATAAAATGGTCAGAGAAAGAAACACTTGATTTACAAGTCTGGAGAAGCCTGAATCCACGTTGGTCACGGGTCGGACAAAGTGAAAGTGAAACGCTCTCCAATCTCTACACGACTTTCTCCCAGTGCTCGTTCCATGATTCCACGATGAAACTCGATCAGCAGTCACCATAAATCTCTGCATTTCTTTTCCTTTCTTTCTTTTTATTCGCTTTTTATTACCTTTGAAAAGTACAAGAGTGGATCTTTCGATGCATAAAATGATTCGTAATAGAATTTTTAGAGTCAAAAATAGATATCTTCGCTTAGTTTAACGAATCGTCCCGATTAATTTAAACGAGAATTCGAAGGATGGAACTGAAATAAAATCCGAGTGCGTGGTAAGGAAGTTTTTATTTTCGCCTGGTATGCGTTATTATTTTCGTCGCGACGACCATCTCCAAGCGTTCCTTTCCGGCGCTTCTAAAATTAAGGACAGAGGCAACCTTGCGGCGTGGTTCGTTGCCAGGAACGTCTGCTTGTAGCTACCAATGTAAATTTCCTCCGAATCCTGATGGGAAATCAAACGAATACGAGAAATTCATCAAGGAAAAATCGCCCATACTACGAATGATATAGTTAATCTTTTTACACAACAATTTACTGTCAAATCGATGATTCGTTTTCTGCGAAAGACTTGTGTTTTTTTAAATTTTACAACTCAGATCGGATAGGATGATCAGCTAATTTGTATAATTTCGCTAATAATATTACTTGAATCGTGCAAAATGACATGGCTCTAGTAATTTTGATGTTATAACAGATTTGTAAAAGATCATCGCGTTGAATAGAATAGCAACTCCATTGAAAATCATCTAAGCAATTATGCTCCAAGTGCAATGCACAAAGGCTTCTCCCAGATTACAGAGGAACTTTCATGACGTGAGGTCATTCGGGTCTTAAATTAAAGCATCGAGTAATGACACCAATTGATGCTATGTAATATACATTTTACTTGACAATACACACGCATTGTAACATTCCACTTTTGTCAATAAGGTTCGAATCAGAGCTAGCAACAGGATATAGCTATTTAGTTTTACGATTCTGATTGAGGTTTTTAGCTCTTATCTCCTGAAACTCCTGTCAATTCTTTCACCCACAGACACTCACCATATAAACTGTAACGTCTGGTTGATTTTACGATTTATATCTTAATCTCTTACGTGACCAGCTCACGAGTCACAAGCTGATGCGTCTCACTCAGGTCACGTTCGTGTCCCTCCCCAAAAAAATTGGAACAGAATTTATGACGCTTAGTACTCACACTAGAACGTATCATTGTATCATAGCAAACTTGATCAAATTTTCCTTGAAATTATTTCAATTACTTTGTTATTTTCATAAAATGAAACAGCATAGAAAGGATAACTTTATTTTAAGATCAATCAATTTTCTGTATTAGTACCCAAGTTTTCAAAGGCATCAGAAGAAGTAACAAATACAAGATACTTAAACCACGGGTTATCGTCTGCAGTTCACATCCAAATCTTCGAACAATGCTTCCACCAATCCTCACCTTTCCTCCAATTTCTATCGTATCACCCATTCAAACTTCATAAAACACGTAAACCACCACAGCCAATTCTACATTGTCTCGTAAAAATTGCAGAAGTCTAACCATACCAGAAACACAACATACATGCACTGTCAACGCCATTCACATTCCTCCGATAAAACGACGCTTCGATGCTCGATCCGTCGAACTAGAAGAAAGCCGGAGGAAAAGGAGCGCGGGGTCATCACCGTCGTTCCAGTGACCCAGTAAGGTCTGGCACGACCTTCGAGGCGATGTGTTCACCCATTTAAAGCATCCTCTCCCGTCCTCTCTCCCGATATTCTCTCTCACTTTCACTCTCTCGGATTGCAAACTTGTACACATAAACCCGCATCGCCTCTCTTCGCACAGATGCACATGGCCAAATATACACAGAACCGACATACATATGGACGGTGAGAGAGAGCGAGAAAGAGAGAGAGAGAGAGAGCACGGAGAATTAACCGCGGTATGGAGGGCATCGCGACGAAGGAGACGAGGGAAAGGGCAAAAGACGAACCGTATACATATATACCATTGGGTGGACGAAGTACGTGTGAACGTGGAAAGAGAGAAGACAGAAGGAGAAAGAAAGAGCGTGTCTGGTGGTAGGTCGGCTGCGAGCGAAAGAGGTGACTGCCGCGAAGGGTGGAGCAGGATAGGATGCAACAAAGCACCGACAGGTCGTGTGATACCCCGTTACGTCACAGACGGAACAACTGGTTGCCTCATGGGGAGTTTGAGGAGCTCTCTCGTGTACCAAAGCCACGCGGCGGAAGGTCGAAAGGGAGAGGAGAGGAGAGACGATACCGGATGGGGGTATTCCCAGGTCCGCGGGACCGCGAGGGGAATCCCGCGGCCGTCAGGAGGGAGGATGATATATACAAAACACAAGGTCACGAGTACGGCTATAGGTATCTCTCTGTAAACACGGCCGGTGACGTAGCAAGCACGTGCTACGACGACGTTACCATGGCGGGGGCGATTTGAGGGACACCCTCTCCGCCACCCTCTCTTCTCGACCGCTCTTCGTAACTGCTCTCTCTTCATACTCTCTTCCTTCTACTTTCGATTTCTCCTACCATCGCATCAGGACTTTTCTTCTCCTCTCTCCTGCCACGCATTGTTTCTCTTTCCCTCGTTCAAGATCTATCGCCTGGATCTTCTTTCGTTCTAACTTCGACTCTCTAGAGAGCAGAGATCCTCGAACTTTACGTATCAGCCGTGACTCGGTTCCGTCAGCTTCTTCATAGTTGGTTATGGATGGTTTTAACCAATACGATGAAGGTGCCGATTGGAGAAAGTGTGTCTTCTCTGTCAAAAAAGTGTCGCAAAAATGAAGGAACTCGAATAGGGTGAATTAATCCGATTCATTAAGGTGTGTTAGCTTTGGCGTAAGATAGTTCAAGGGCTGTCTTAAGACGCTTACTCTGTTATGTAACACAAAATGTTGAGTTTTAACTAAGGCTGCAGCTCAAGGAATCGAAGCTCGAGGTTGAACGACTAATATAGAAGAAACTTTCTGTGGAACAATAAAAAGTACATCAAAGTGGTGGATTTTAGAAAATTTTGTCAAATAACGGATAGTTTGGGAAGTATATTGGAAAGAAACGAAATTTTCTATAATTCGTTTCTATATGCCAAATATAAAGTATACAGCACAAAATATCTGAAATGATTTAATCTTATCGTTAATGGTCCACTTTCTATTAACATAATTGCAATTATTTCACTAATGTAATATTTGCTTACGATCATTTCGTCACATCCTGTCATTAGGCAACGTTAATCCACAGACGCTTTGTTTGACGAAAGTTGTGGAGTTTTGTACGTTCAACTCGGATCGAAGATCCTTCGCTTGGCGGACGGTGGAAGCAACTCTAGAGTCCGGCGTAATAACCCTTTGAATAATACAATACGAGTCCAATAGCAAATTGCCGACGATATCATGACACGCTTTATAAACGCAATTACACTTCAGCATTCTGTTTGTTACTTGTGCCTGTACGTCCTAGGGAAACACGATACGCTCGAGGCTTTTGACCCCGAGCAGCTGTCCTTCCGGGATATACACCTCCGTTCGTAAAGATTCGCGAGTAAAGGAGCTAAACCTGAAAATTAGGAATTCATTAGGGACTTATTGAAACGCTTAATCCTCTTGTGTAAAGTCACGCCCTGGTGTCTCATATCAAAGACTATAACGCGTGAGAAACATAATTTTGCTAAGAGGGTGAAAAAATAAACTCGTAATTTAAGAAATATCTTTTTTTTTCGTGATTACTATTACATGAATCGAAGTTATTCACGTTTTATGTATCATCGTTAGCTTCTTCACATCCACAGACATATTTGTCCAGCAAATGTTACAATCTTTACCCGAATTAATTAAAAAACACATAGTATATGTACATGGTCCATAGATGATAACACAAATTAGTTTCCTACCCACGAAAAAGAACAGTCGGAGATCATCCGACAAAATGATACGAAATAGTAGTCTGAATTCTTTAAAAGCGCGAAACAGATAAAAAGAGAAACCTTTCCTTCCGGTACGAAGAGATTCGGCTCTCTGAATTTTTCAAGCTATATCGTAACGTATTCCATTGAGGCAGACGAAAGCGTGCAGGACTCGTTTTCCCGCTACACTCCCCGAGGGTCAGTGCGTCCCTTTGTCGCCCCCTTTTCAATGCTGCCTGCTTGCCTGGCTCCAACTCAGTAGCAGCAGCTGCCTCTCTCACGAAGAGACGTTTTTCAAAGTCCCCTTCCGTGCTAACGATCACCGGGTCTCTTCCTATCCCCGATACGAACACGCGACGAGGGTCGAAAATCCCGCTGGGAGATTATTTTTCCCTCGTCACCCTTCTACCTTCTCTCACTCTTCTCTCTCGTTCTCTCTTTCCGACCTGGCATTTCCGCCAACGAGAACTCGAAGGAATATTACGAGCCTGGAATACGTTTCCTAGACGCGTAGAAACTTCTACCCTAACCCCTAGTCGACTTTATCCCGGCGATTTCGTCCTCCTTCGACGATTTTTACCTCTGTCCTTGATATGTATGATCGAGTTCGGTTTCTTAGGTTTATGATAAGCGGGTTTTGAATTTGGCGTCTCTTTGGCTTCGTTGTTGGTATTGCGATAAGATTAGAGGTTTCGGTGATCGATAATTGTCGCTATAAATTTTGGTTTGCCAATTCCTGTGGCTGTGGCAAGGAAATGGATCTTAGGAATTTGATTTATTGAATATTACAACGAGTATTTTACTTTGGATATATTACATGTATATTTTGATTACGTTCCATGTATCTGCACATCTATAAATTTTCCATAAGCGCATAGTCTACAGCCTAATCAACTTCAAATTTCATCAATTGTGGTCAAAATATACTAATACAATCTTCTCTAAATTCACGTTAAAAAATCTCAGGAATACTTCTGGTCATTTACAACGATAATAACTTCCTAATACTTGTATTATCGATCTCATTACCATTCGATAAACATATACATTGTAAATAAAATTTCTTCTTCTTTAACGTAATCAATAACAATCGACATCCCATCAAAATCTCATTAACTTCAGATACTGGAGGGATCCGTATGCAGCAATCTAATACACGTTGTTAGGACCAGCTCAGGAAACTAGTTCAAGTCTGGCCAAACTGTAGTGTTTCCTTCGAAATCGATCAGCTGGCTTCCACTGACAGTTGCAGTAGCCGCGTACTAACCAACTTCGCTATAAACAGAACTACGTATACTCTTCCTCGACGTCTAACGATTAATCGTCGTATTCTACAAACAGAGGTTCTTTTTCGGGCAAAGCTCGTTAATATTGCGTTAAGGTTTATTTCGCTGATTCATTCACTGAACTGGACTGTGACAATGACTGATGCATTTCGAGACGAGCATTCCATTCGGACACGGTGACGTTCCAAAGACGCTCAACTCCAATACTCGAGAAAGCTTCGACCCCGTCCAGAAGGCACAAAGACCAGGAAGCGAAGCGACGATGAATTATAGAGGCCCAGCAAACGGAGCACGTCGCTTCTCTGGCACAGATCGATATCCACTCCACGAACTTGCCAATGTGTACCAAGAATCGATAACGCCATGCATTATCGATGGGTCTTCCGGTAGGACGTCCAACATGCCCCGAAGCTCGTATCCTATTTGCCAAAAGGTAGAAACAGATAAGCCGTTTTCCACACTCTATCGTGCAGACGTGCTGTGTGGATCCAGTAGTTTCAAAAAAAAGAAACACGGCAAACTGGCAGAGCAGAAATTTCGTGGGAGGAAAATAGAATACTTACAATCAGGAAAAATTAGGCAAAATGTATCATTATATCACTGTAAGTTATCTTCACATAATATTAGTTATTTCGTTCGTAAAGTAGTTGGTTAGTAATTTTGTATGGTCTGTCATTCAAGGTTTCTTGCATTAGGTAACTTAAATATCATTTTCTTAAGTGACGAAAAAATGAGAGGTGGTGGATAAAGCAGAACCTCTCATGATGAATTTACAACTATGCGTCCTTTGATTAAAACAAAGTAACCATGGACACGTAAGGATCGCAAACGAAGGTCATACGAAGAAATGTATATCAATGTATATCATTTATGTTTCTGGTGAATATTAAAAAAAAAGGTCTATATTTATATTACACCTTCTCTCTCTCTCATAAAATGAGACACACAATGTATAATTATTATTATATATAATTATACATAGCAAGATCGTAATTGTACTTACAGCCTTAAGACCTCAGCCTACGTCTCCACTCTATATTTTAAATTACGATCTCGTTTAATCATGATTTACAGTATATCAAAAGAAAATGTTAAATTACATTACTTACGAAATGGCCTAGTAGTAGCAACGCAATAATCTTCGAAAGATATATGATATTTTTTAATTACGTTGACTGAGGGACGCTTATTCTATTAGTAAAAGCTGAAGTTAAGCGGTCATCGAACCGGCGTTTGGAGCATTTTTTACCGAATTTCTAGCGAAACTTTTTCTTTGATGTTTTACGATGTTAGCATCGGTAATTAGCGAGTGACATTGATGATTATTAACCAGACTACGCGGGATGTTTCTCTTTTCACCGTTGTTCGTTCAGTGACCCTTTGTCAGGATCGATATTTGGGGTAGATAGGCGAGGTAAATTATAAACGGCGGACTCTTCTTCACGCTACCACCTGCATACAGCTGTGTGTAAGCTCTGGATCAATAATTCTATCTAATTTATTTTTCCGGCTGCGTCGCGACGCGAATTTCCCGGCGAGAATATCAAACGCATCGCGATAGAATAATTTCAACTAACCGAATCATCCTCTAATCGCTAATAAAATATCCAATTCTCTAATAAAATAAAAATTTAGAATGCAAGTTACTTCCGTCCTTTCTTTCTTCTTAATAACAAGTAATTAATCGACTATCAACTAGTTTTAATATTATTCATTATTTATGAAATTAAGTAATTAATAAATTATTTGACTAACAAATCCTTCATAGAAAGACATTTTATCAGAGAAGGATAAAGGAACAATCTTCTTTCAATAAGCCCGATATTATCAATCATAATGACAATTGGTATCGCATTATGCAACCTATTCTTTCAATCCTAACACTTGTATAGTTGTCGCATTAAATACGAGGGTAGCGTTTTAATTGTTTCGCGTATCGTGTCTCGATTATTCAACTTCTCACAATAGGTGCCATAATAATTGCGTAAGATGAGTCGTAACAAGCAGCGTCGATAAGAAAAATCCATATCCACGGGCGGACCGACGTGCCAAGGTCAGTTCACGCAGATGACGTCCCCGCGACTGATTTATCCGAAACACGACGGAGGAAAGGAAAGCCGGGGATACGGCTGTAACTGGCCGAAGCGAGGAACGAGCAAATCAAAGTGAGACGAACGAGCAGAACAGCACGTGCACGTGTGTATTTCACGTGACACATACACACGCACATTCCTAGGTACGTAGGTGTAGCACACACATACACATGCACGTGTGTGTCGAAACGAATCACATAGAGATGTGTATATGTGTATATATAAGTATATATATACATATATATGTATATGTATATGTATATATGTACACCATTGACCGGGGTATCGTCTGTCTCGGGATGAATGAACCATTACGTCACGCACTTGTACTCTCCGATCCCCTTCCGCCTCTCTTTCCCTCTGTGTGCTTCTCCTCATCCGTCGATTCTGTCTCCGTCTCTCTTTTCCCCCGTCCTCTCGTGCTCGCATTATATTATGTGCAGCAGCAAGCATACCTTCCTCCTTCCTTCCATCGATTAGCGGCGGAATTCCAGCCGGGGAGGGAGAGACGATAGAGAGCTATAGTTTCGATGGAGGTCAACGTATCGCAGTGGCTCAGACACCCGGCAGACGTGTCTGCCGCTGTAAAACGCCGAGGGACGAAGGACGCGGGGATGAGAGTCGGAGTGGATCGCTTTCGTTGTACCACTGATACACTTTCGCGCTGTTACTCGCACATATCTTCGGGCGCAGGTGCATCGCTTCGCGTATCTCTTTCCGTTGGATAGCATCGGTCACGTTGCAACCCTTGCAACTGTGTCTTTATACTCTTGTATCGAGAATCTCGTCGAATTTGCTCCATTCCTTGAAGCGCGCTAAACGTTCCTTCTAGGTACACTTATATCTATTGGTGAATCAGCATGCGGGATGAGTAGCACTCTGGAACATGATGATACAGGATAGTTGATGTTCTAGGTACAAGGAAACTAGTAGACCAGTTATAGCTTAAGGAATTGTTATTTGTTCCTGGTCAAAATTATTGTAACGCATTATCCATTACGACTAATGGTAGGTAACAAATAATAATTATTGTAACTAATATTTTATATGCGTATGGTTCATTAAAATTTCTCGGGTCAAATCGTTAGCCTTCCAAGATAGGCTCGCGTGGCTCTCGCCCAGTCTCTTTTAAGTTGGGATATAGTTTTGCCTTGGGACCATCACTATTCACTCTTCCATGGAAATCAGGTTTCTTCTCCTTAGGACCACTTCTTTGCAACCAAATATCTAACAAACTTTTAGGCGCATGGAGACTACCCTTGTGGAGTTGTTTTCCGAGTGACATTGATGTACTTGGCGGTGGCGACATCGGTGAATCGGTTGTTGCTCTTATTACGCTAGCTCGAGCAGTTACATCTTCTTTGCCAAATCTAAGAAACGATATAAAAGGTTAATTGTCTTAGAACATTTTTTGAATGAAAAACAAAAGAAATGTTGCAAGAAATTATTCCTACCCATCTAATTCGCGCAACGCCTGATCCAATTCGACTTTATCTTTGTCATCTTTGCTTCGTACTTCGAGGAGACAAGTTAGAACTTCAGAATGTGCAGCAGAATTATTCGAATGGTGCTTTAAGAATGTTTCTAATTCTCCCCACAGCAGCCTGTAGTGTTCTTCCCTGCGTACACCACCTTTCCCACCACGGCCACCTCCTATACTTGGTAGTGGTAAGGTTTCGTGTTTTGCTTCTAATTGCAATAAACTGAAGATCACCTGTTTACACTGTACGACCTCCTCTGCAGTAAGTTCTTCCTTTACCATTAAATCTGGCAATGGATCTATTAACTACAATTCACATGAATACTATTACATACTGAAGTTGCACTAGAATTTATCAACTAAATTTTATTTGAAATATGTACCTGTTTCAGATTGAACATAAGTGTACTAGAAATAGTAATTGGCCAATATTTCGTATGTCGTTCTAATCTGGATCTCATCTTTTCTGCTGGACCTTCGGTATTACAGTTTGTACTTCTTTTTAAAGGCACCAATACATTATTCCTCATCAATCTTCCAAAATCCTATCACAAATAATATATCAATTATAGAAAGATATTCTGGAGAAATGAAGATTTTTTTCAAAGGAAATGTATAGAATGTATATATTTACAGTTATTCTGTAATCAGTGACACGGCCACCACAACCTTCGCTAATGGAAGGTGGATCTTCTAATACACTTCTAGCGGTTGATAATGTATGTATAAAAATTTCCCCACCGTGTGCAGCAAGTAAATGAGAAATAGTTTTTCCACCACTCTTCCTGGCCATTTCCAACATTACTGATCTACCATTCAGCAAAAAGTTGATCAAACAAGAGGAAGGTCTACTATTTACATCTACAGGTGTGATTCTATGCATGGCTGTGCAATTTTGCATTTCTGCTGCACTGCACCCTCGTGGTGTGCACCACTTCAAAGTCACTGTTTCATATTCTGATCCTTCTTCGAATCTTCTAAATGTTTTAATTAAAGCAGAATCTTGTGGGTTTCCTATAAAGATATTCGTGTAATGTTTTCATGCATATATCATATTGAATAATTTATATTTTACAGTTAATAGTACAACCTTTTAAAATTGCTGAATGGGCAGCTGAAGAATGAAATATCTCGACGTCATAATTTGCAGAAGAACTAGCATTCTGTTCTTCTTTCATTGGTATACCGGTTACTGTTGTACTAGCTAAATCATAGTGAGATAAAATTAAGTGAGACAATTTTGAATGTAATGCGGGTGCCTTAATAGAATGTACTTCTACTGTTAACAATGGTGAAACCTAAAACAAAATTTTTTTAAAGTAATTCTATTCATATACAATTGAAAATTTACGTATGAATGGTGAAATAAATAAAATACCTCTCTTGGTCCCTGACTAGTAACTTGTGACTCGATATTATTAGGGAAGATGTTCAGTATAACTAAATGACAATAATCTACTGGTATTAAACTGAAATACAAACACAGCAATTATGTTATAAAATTATACATATACACAATGCTATATATTATTGATTTAGATACTAACTGATCTGAAGCTAAAGCAGTTTTATTTTCTTGAGTTAACTCATTCAAAAATATATTTTCCAAGTTTTTCATGTTGCTATTATCTCGTGCACTAGTAATACATATCACTCTTCCTCTATTAACAAGCTTACTAGTATTCTCATTTAATGATGTTCTCTTGTCATGTTGAATTTCTGAGCATTCGTTAAGCGTTTCAATTGCTACTCTCAAACCATGTATAACTGAATAATCTTCTCCAGGTTTTGGCATCTTCGTTGGTATTCCTAGAATGGCTGTGCCATTCATTATCTGTAATCATAATGATCATAATTAGACATATTACTTTTAAATACAAATACATTATACATTTAATATTACTTACATGATTTAAATTTTGCTGCGATGGACTCCATGAGTTCAATACATATGCTGCACGATCGGTTACAACAAATCTTATCTGTAAAGGATAAAAAATCAAAATATACAGATTTTACTTGACAATAATAATTAAATAAAATAATATACCAATTTTCCAGTTGGGAAGAGATCCCACACTATTCTACAGTATTCTAGTGAAGCTTCTACACTGCTGGTCCATAGAGATTTACAAACAGGTGCCAAAGGAATTAAGTTTTGACCGCGACTCTTTAGAAAATCAAATTCTATTGGAGCTTCAGTAGATATACCAAAATATGGCGTGTGATCCAAAACAAAAATAGTTTTATGATTTGCCGGATACATTCTTCTACAACATCTTAATAAACTGCTTTTTTCACATACAACGCGTGACAGTTCGTTAGATATACATTTATAGAAAAGAGGATAATGCCTCGAGAATATACCATATTATAGGTTAGAGTACAAAATATTCTAAAGATGTTAAAATTACATGTTTTTATTATTATAAGAACATAATAGAGTAATTACATTACATATATATATATATATAATATATATATCTAAAGAACTTTATAATCATATTGTAACATTATAATTATTTTTATTTATTTTATTTAAAAAGATATTGTTTTATAAATACAAATACAACATAATTGTTTTCGCAGAATATAAATTAATCGTGTACAATATTTAGAAAATAAAATATTATAAAGTTAGTGGGTTAAATAAATTGCTTTGGTAAATTACTGTAGTATTATAATAAATTTTATTTGTAAAATTCGTCTTGTAATGTATTAACATTTAAAATTCCCCGGTGAAACTCGATGCATTTCCGTTTTATTCTCTCTTCAATTACAATTCCATATATTTTTGAAAAATTCAAATGCTACTTTTTCTAGACAGTTGACTTAGAATGTAAAATTATATTATAATTTTTATAATAATATGAAAGTTCTATATTAGAAAAAGTAAATCTTTTCTCCTCTCCTTTTCGCTTAACAGGAATTAAAGCATGCAACTTCCTTTCCAACTGGAAGTCTCCTAGTGGCATTGATAACGTGAGTATATTGAAATCTTTTTCTTTATTTATATCATTTATTTTTATGTGCAGTATAAAAAATTATTAGTTAAATAGTAAAAATTGTATAGGGATTAAATTTAATGTAAAAATTTATATTAATAACAAGTGTTTACAATAAATTTATATTATAACCTTGTGGGCTGATACACGTGGAGTATCTTTCAAGTAAATTTTTAATAATATTTACATTTTCTGGTGTTGTAAATGTTCATTCTTTGTTAAAATTTCTATATTCAAATAGTACATTAATTTAATTTAAATTATTAAGAACATAAGTAATTTATTTCACATTATGAAATAAGGTTATGTGTAAATAGAAAGTAGGAAAATAAATGAAAAACGTAATTAATAATTATTTGTTTAGATCAATTCAATAATGATGTATTAACAATGTGTATGTTTAGGTTACTCGTAATTCAACCACAACGTTAAAATGTCAGGAGGTTTAGACGTATTGTCTCTTAAAGAGGATGATGTTACTAAAATGTTAGCTGCATATACGCACCTAGGTGCTGAAAATGTGAACTTCCAAATGGAGCAATATGTGTACAAGAAGAAGAGCGATGGTATGTTTTGTTTTATATGCAATACAATACTCTGATTGTTAATTAAAATGGTTAAATATATTATTTTAAAATATAGGTATCAGCATTATTAATCTGCGTCATACTTGGGAGAAATTGCTATTAGCAGCACGTGCCATTGTTGCTATTGAACATCCTAGTGAAGTGTTTGTTATCAGTTGCCGCCAAACCGGGCAAAGAGCTGTTCTGAAATTTGCGCAGCATACTGGAGCTACTCCTATTGCTGGACGTTTTACTCCTGGTGCTTTCACTAATCAAATTCAAGTTAGTTACTCAATGCTAACCTTACCCTGTCTGGTCAAATGACTGGTTTCAAAATTTAATTAAAATTGTATATATTATTTATTTTATATTTATTATATTATTTTAAATGATGAACATTCATTTTCCATAATTTATCTTTGCTGGTTTAATTTGGCTTAATCTTTTCTGATTTTATTTAAAGTATGAATATTATGGTACTACCAAATTACAATATAATAATGTTGTCAATTATTTTTAGTCTGCATTCCGTGAACCACGTCTGTTGATCGTTACTGATCCATCTACCGATCATCAGCCAATTACCGAGGCCAGTTACGTGAATATCCCAGTAATTGCTTTTTGTAACACCGACTCACCTCTTCGTTTCGTCGATATTGCAATTCCCTGTAATACAAAGAGTCTTCATTGTGTTGGTCTTATGTGGTGGTTGTTGGCAAGAGAAGTACTGAGATTAAGAGGCTCTATTGCTCGTGAAACCAAGTGGGATGTTGTCGTCGACTTGTTCTTTTACAGAGATCCAGAGGAGGTCAATATTTATATGATTATAATAGCATTTACTTTGTTTTGTTTAATACTTCTATATAGTTTCTATCTATACTTACACTTCCTAAATGATGAAAAAATAATATTCAGAAATGCAGTTGTTGACCTTATAGAATATGGCTTAATCTTTGCTGAATATATTTCTGGAGCTTATACGTATTTTAATGTAAATGACTAATAAATAAATTGTCGAAATAATGTTTCCACAGGCTGAGAAGGAAGAACAAGCTGCCAAGGAAATTGCACCTGCTAAAGAGTTTGCAGGAACGGTTGAAGTTACAACTGCTGCTGAACCTGGATGGGTCAATGAAGTTGACACTGGTACCGTAGCTCCTGAAAATTGGGCAGACGAAGTAGCAACTCCAACTGCAGCAGCTATTCCGACTGCAGGAGCTGCACAAGCATTCCCAGCTAGTGGGGACTGGGCTGCTCAGGTAATAATAAAATTCCCTTATTTCTTGTAAAATAACTTGATATTAGAAATAAAACAAAACATTATTACTTATTATTTCCTGCTAAGCAGACTTCGGACGAATGGTCCACTACAGCACCATCTGCCACAGGACAAAGTTGGGGAGGTGCCACAACAGAGAAGTGGTAATATCATTCTCTTTGATAATTTTTTACACTGACAAACTTCGTACAGTGTATGAAGAAAAATAAATATATAAAAATTTCAACATGTTTTTATTATTTATATCATAGACCGTCAAAAATAGGGAATTAGTTAAAAAGATCCAATAATAAAAGTACATAAATTAATATGTCCAATCACATATTCTTAGAAGTATTTAATGAATTTACTACGAAACATCACCTTACACCGGTGAATATAATGTTGTTATACATTAGTGCTTCTCCCGTCTACGGACAATCCATGTGCTGCCATCTATTACATCGGAAAGGAACTGAAACTTAATCCATTTATGGATAGATGGCAGAATGAAACTTGTCCGAAGACGAATTGAGCTTATACTTAAAGGCCTGTCGGGCAAACCTGGTGCTGCCATCTATTAGAAAGGAAAGGAACTGAAACTTCAACCATTTATGGATAGATGGCAGCATGGGGCTTGTCGGAAGACAAAAATTAAGCTTCTTGTCCTGAAAGGTTTGTCGGACAAACCTTGTACTGCCATCTATTAGAAAGGAAAGGAACTGAAACTGCCATCATTTATGGATAGATGGCAGCATGGGACTGGTCGGAAGACAAAAATTAAGCTTCTTGTTCTGAAAGGCCTGTCAGACAAATCATGTTCTCCCATCTATCCATGAAAAGTCCAAATTTCTGTTCCTCTCGTTGATAATAGATGGCAGTATGTACGTTGTTCATGGAAAAGGAGAACAACATAGTGCAACAAAGATAGATATATATATATTGTGTTAGAAGAAGATGATTATGTTGTGTGACGAGGATAGACGAGGATAGAAGATAAGGACAGAGATAAAGTGGAATAAGAACCGTACAATCGACTATGATATGGTATCCTTATAATCTGGTTTATATAGTTTTGTAATTAACTTATAGAATTAATAATGTAAGTCTTGCAATATTCTTATAAACTCTATTTGATTCGTATATAAACTTCAAATTTTATCTTCATTCTAAATTACAATGCGGATGGTGTATATTATGAATATATATATATATATATATATATATATATTCATATATATACATATACATATATGTATGTAGTTTATGGGTACAATATCTAATTAAAAATGGATTATTTACATTTTTCTTTTTCTCTACGTGGAAGAAACCTTTGTAATTAAAAAAGACTTCTTTCAGCGTTATTTTTGCGAAATAAAAATTAAATTATGTGAAAAAGAAAATTGCAGAAGTGTCAACACCACACGGAGTTCCCATGCGGTCAATCATCTAAGTACTCTCCGTACTCAGCGCTGCGTAACTTTCGTGATCGGACGAGAACGAGTGATTTCAACGCGATTTGAGCGTTGACGCAATACAGTAGGGGGTTTAGACTCTTTTACTGTGTTCTTTGCCTTAGATGAAAAGGTGATGCTCATTATTAAGATGATAGTTAACTTCTTTCCTCTAATCTTTAATCTTCTTCAATATTTAATTAGACACCAACCAAATTCCTTACCATACAAACATCTTTAAAAACAAATAACATATATTATTTTATGAATTTTATTTAAAAGAACGTTTAACTGAGATTAGGAGTAATGTACTCTTGACAAAAACAAAATCTACAGTTCAAATGACACTTCTTAAATAACGTTAAACAATTCTAACTAAAACTAAATGTTCGCCGATACTAGCCCCATCTACTTATCAACATAAAAAATATTCGCAGCGTTCAGTACCAGTGGGACCAAGAGATGTGTATCTTCTTCGGATAGGTTTGGATTTCGAGATTTATTATGTCTAGTCAACAAACATAAAAGTAACATAAAATCTCTTTTCTAATCCGACTTCTAACATGTACGTTTAATTAATTATTCTTTTCCTCGTAGCTTCGACGTGGTTACGCATGTTTTACGTGTACAAGTGGGCGTATTAACAGACGCGACGTATCGCGGAAAAGTATAATATCCGCGTAGAAGAAGGAATGTAGCGTTTTGGGTCAATATATCGTTTGTTGAACGACAGCAAATTTGTTTCGACGTATGTCAAATAAAATGTTAAGATTTTTGTCACGACGTAGGGCTCGTAGTGTCAGCGGACAGACTACGTCGTCCCAAATAAAAAATCAGCGATTGCTCAGCAATAAGAATGTTGTTCAATGTAGGGTCGTTTTGCTTGATGGCACGGATCTACCAATAGAATTGTCAGTGAGTAGAATAATCTATTAAAAAACAATGGTAATTATTGAAAATATTTCTTATCTAATAAATAATATTTGCTATTCGATTTTTATGCCAATGTTTGGTTAATGTAAATAGGAAGGAGCGATGGAATTGATTGATAACATACTGAATATTAAACCTGTTTCTTTGTAAGAAATTAGACTGATTATGTTCTTCTCCTATAATCTTCATTTTTTATTTTTTAGTTCTATTTTCTATCTCCTTAATTTTTATACATCTGTGGTGCATTTAATATTTTCCTTGATTCTATCAAATTAAATTGTTTCTTTCTATAAATACCACCCATGTCTGTCTTACATATTATTATCATCTTTTATATTCTTGGTACACAAATTTTTATATTTTTGTGAATTATTTTTGTGTTACAGAAAAAAGCATTGGCTAGCGACTTATATGAACAAGTGTTTTATAGTTTAGATTTAATAGAGAAAGATTATTTTGGATTGCAATATACAGATAGCAATAATGTTCAGCATTGGCTCGATCCCACTAAGCCAATAAAGAAACAAGTAAAAAGTATGTTTGTTTTTTCTATGCATTAAACAAATTTCCTTTTGTTCATTGAAATTAATGCATCACTTTTCCTTCCATTTCCAAAATTAATTATTCGTTGTTTTATTATTAACAAATGATATTTTATGTAGTTGGACCACCATATACTTTACGGCTCAAGGTAAAGTTTTACTCATCAGAACCTAATACATTGCGTGAAGAATTAACAAGATACCAGTTTTTCTTGCAATTAAAGCAAGATGTTTTGGAAGGAAAACTTCATTGTCCTCATCAAGTTGCTGTGCAATTGGCTGCTTTATCTCTTCAATGTAGGTATCTAAAAAAGAATGAATAAGTTAAGAAATAATGTGAATTTTAATTATATTTGATATAAATTTATTTGTACTTCTAGCTGAACTTGGTGATTACGATCCTGCCATACATAGTGCAGCAACAGTATCAGAATTTAGATTTGTACCAGGCCAAACAGAGCAAATGGAGCTTGAAATACTTGAAGAATACGCCAAATGTTCTGGTCTTAGTCCAGCACAAGCTGAATCAGCTTATCTCAGTAAAGCTAAATGGTTAGATATGTATGGTGTAGATATGCATACCGTTCTTGGTAAAGACGCATGCGAATACTCTTTGGGATTAACGCCAACGGGAATCTTGGTCTTCGAAGGCACACAAAAAATAGGCTTGTTCTTTTGGCCCAAGATTGGTCGGCTAGACTTTAAAAAGAAGAAACTAACATTAGTTGTGGTGGAAGAGGATGACGAAGGGAGAGGAGAACAAGAACATACGTTTGTGTTCAGACTTGTCAATGAAAAGGCTTGTAAACATTTATGGAAGTGCGCTGTAGAGCATCATGCTTTCTTTCGATTACGTGCACCCGTTAAAGGTGCTAGTGGACGCCAAAATTTCTTTCGTATGGGTTCACGTTTTCGTTACAGCGGTAAAACCGAATTTCAAACCACTCAGCTGAATAGAGCACGCAGAACAGTACAATTTGAAAGACGACCAAGTCAAAGATACGCGCGTCGTCAAAGCCATGTTTTAAGAGAACGTCAACGTCAGCAAGTGGAACAACCGCAACCACCAGCTCCAGTAGTTAACAGTAAGTATAAAAAAGTATTTTCTTTGTGCCAGCAAAGATATAAAATTGCTGTATAATGAATTTTCTAATCTTGATAAGTATTTTTCTTTATAGACGAAGAAGAGTCTTTGCAACGTCAGCCGAGTCAATGTAGTACAAAATCGTCAGACTCCAGCGTACATGCTACGTCTTCACCTTTGGTAGATTCTTTACTGAAATCACTGGCCAAAGATCAGCAACCTTTAGAGCCTAGAAATCAAACAACAGTTGCTAACACTGAGAAAGAAACAGAACCTGTGAAAACGAGTTTAATCATCGAAAATATGACTAACCAAACATCGTTAGTGCCAAATAATCAAGTTGGTGGTACCTCTTCACTGCCCCCACGTACGCCTATTCCGCCAGAATCATTAAAGTGTAATATACTGAAAGCAAAGTCTCTAGAGCAAGGAAAAAATTCAAATTTGGTTTCCATTACGTCTATGGATGCATCTCCAGTTATTACTAAGAACAATCAGCATTCGGATGCAGCAACAATTGTATCGGTGGTAAGAAAACTAAAATTCTTTAACATTATTGATATTATTCATTATGCAGCATATTGACATAATTACGGGTAATTTATACAGTAGAAAGTTGTTCTTTTAGAATGCTATTGATTAATTGAATTACCTTACATTTTTTAAATAAATGCATTCAGAAAAATATTATTTGGTATTTGAATTAGTACAATTGTAGCAATTACGCAGACATTACAAACAAAAGTTTATAATAGACTTAAAAAATTTGTATATACGCGATATATTCTTTCATTTTATGGACACAAATATGCCTTGAATTTTTCTTTTTCATATTTTGTTTCGTCGTTTTCCAATATTTGTTTTATCGTTTTGTGCTTCTAAGCTTTAGATGTGATTCGTTTGCTTTTTTGCGTTACCTCTTATTTAGGGTGGAGATAAATTGACACTGTCAGTAAGTGGTGCTATGATGACAAATCCATCAGCGGATGACAACGTTACCGTAACGCATTTTTCTCTAGACAGTTGGGGACAAATTGAACAAAAAACAACACAACTGAATCCTAAAGTTTCAAATCAATCTCAGAATCCGTTCAATCCCTTCACTAGCGATAATAACAACGAAGTTTCTGAAAATACCGAGGAGGATACAAAAACGGAAGAGGAAAAGAAAGCGAATACAAACCCGTTTATAGATTCGAATCCGTTTTTGGGTTTGCTTAATCCTTTTAAAGAAATACAGCCCACGGTTGAAAAGAAAACTGAAGTGGAAACAGAGAAAAACGGAGCGAGAGTCGTGAAAACTGAAGAAATACAAACAACTACTACGACTCTTACTCACAAGGTGTGGCTCATTTTTGAATGTTTGTCAGTTAACTAATGTAACACACGTAGACCTTGTATTCGTCTAAAAATGCTTTAGCTTGTGCAAATTGTATGCAAATATGGGCTTGTTTTTTTTATCTTTTTTTAAACATCTGTAAAATCGTAAAAATTTTATATCGAAATTACAATGCATCTGAATATTTAATATTCTGCATATTTTTCTTCTGTTCTAGGATGATAATTTGGCTGTTTCCGATATCAGTCCTTGGCTAGTAGCCGATCCATCACAAACAACGACGGCAGATCAAACTCCAATTAAACATACAGTAATTACGAGGAAGACTGTAATCACAACGCAACTTTAAAGTATTAAGTAATCAACGAAATATATAAAAACGCATTACAATTCTAAAAACAAAAAGAAAAATATTTATCAAATTTGGTCTTCCTTATAATATGTACTGACTTGCTTAAAGTGCCTATAGGAGTACAATGCCTAATAATAATAATAATACATTGCCTAAGTAGGAAAAGAAGTAATACAATAAAATGAAAGAATAATTTGACATATTATATCAATGGGACCAGTCAGCATTTATATTTTTTGCAAATTACGAATAATTTGCATTTATGTAAGTATTTAATTTTATATAATTTTAATTCATATAAGCACCTAATTTGAAAAATTGTATTAATTTTTACAATTTTAAGAAATATGAATTGTATAAATATAATTCCCAAGTAAAAATTATTTTTTTTATTTGACGCATTTTTTATACGAGATTGATGTTTTGAGTCTGTACTTCGAGTAATATACCATTTGACAACTGCATTAGTACTCTTTAATGCAAGAGAAACCATGCATAGAAATCAGATTTTTTAAGTACAGTACCTATATCATAAAAAAGTTAATATTTTTTCCATATTTTTATATCTGCTCTTTATCAATAATTGTTTTATTTTAATACATTATCAATTCAGTTCTGCCATACAAATTATTTATGTGTGTTCTATATTTATTGTTGTATAACATAGTCAATTTTTACAAAGAGTTAAGTGTCCTTATATCTTATTATACAATAAGAACACACACGTACATTAAAAAGATAATGTAATGTATGGGGCTCCTACTAAAAATTAAATTTATTGAATTGACTTATTTCTCGTCTAATTGTATATTTATATATAATTGGAAATATTTTATTACTTAGAATTTATAAATGAAATCTGAGTGCGTAGATGATAGTCTACTAGAAGTATTTCAATACTGTTTAGATATTTTCCACTTGCCATAGTGCCTTTAATAACAATAATAAAGGAAGATATCTTTATTAAAATTTATGCTCATTCCTATCAATTTATTTTTTATTTACTATAAAACGTTTTATTGTTGAAAATACCTTTATTCACGAACATATGTACATTGTTATAGATATAATTATTTCATAAGAGATGATCTTTTTTTTATCGATTTACTTTTATAAAAAATTACGAGAAAACGATAATATAGTTCATTTTTCATAGAAAAGATTTATAATTTATATCTATGTATCTATATCTACTATATCTTACTTTTTATCATATTATGTTGTACCGCCAAAATGTTTTCTCTTCCTCTCATAGTTTTTATTGTTCTTGTAATTATAATATTTGTAACTAACATATCAGTATTTTATAAAAAATTGCTTCTTTTAAATATGTAATGCAATAAACTAAAAAAATTTATGATTTTTGAAAGAGCAAGTAGCGTACAAAGTTTTCTATAGTGAAAAGAACAATTTATGACTAGATTAATGGTAAATATTATTTCATACATTGAGATCTGATAGTTTATTGTATTACGAAAGTTGTTATACGTAATGCATTTAAAAGGCAGCTATGAAACATTATGTTTATCAGAACATAAGTTATGAAAAATAGGACACGTTTTGAATTACGCAAAAGGCTGTTAAAGTACTTATTATATTCCATATATGAGCATTTATGAAAGTAGAATAAGGCGCTGTTCGATGTTCTATGTATTTAAATATACTATATTTAATAGTAATAAGCAAAGTACATATAATACTATTATTTGAAAATCTAATATATATGTTACTTGTGTTTACAATGCTATTATTAACCAATAACCCTAATGTATTCCGTCCTAAAGTATTATATATATATATATATATACATATACATCCACTGTTATATACATATGTATAATTTTTTGCTTTGTAATAAAAAAGTATTATTAAAAAGTTGTGTTGTAAATTCCTTAAAGATGTATTTATTCATTTTCTATGTATTTTATAAACTAGGCATTGAAACATTATTAAACAATGTTAAAGTAATAGTACTCTCTTTGTAACTTTGCAAGACGAAGTTTACAATAAAAATTCATTAAGATTGTGACAAACTACGTAACGTCTAGTAGAACTTCACAAAAAAATTTTCAGTAAAAATTTAAGTACTGAAATAATAAAACTTATGGTGTTAAATATTGTCCCCAATATACATATACATATACATATGATATAGTACCAATAGTCTTTTAGAAATTAGAGAATGATAATTAACAATTTTTTGTTACCTAGCTACAAAGATCTACTCTTTAATTTTATGTTTAAATGCGCGATAATGAAAGCAATGTGAAAAGGGGTATCTTACTAACACAGATATTTGCTATCATAAAATATCTTGTTGATTTTATGACATCCATTGTCGTATAAATTAGTAATATTTATTTACTTGTTATAATATATTTAATATTTAATACTAATATTTAAAATCAATACCATCCGGTATGAGACAATTAGGATTTATTAAATATAATTTATTTTTTTGTACATATAATTTGTCGAGTTTCATTACTGCTTTCATGAATTGACTTGAATTAATCATTCAGCATATGTTTACAATATGATAAAAGAAATGTTTTCTGTTTCACTTCTTTAAAAAGAAACAGCTGATACACTGGCGTCTCGTTAAATGCATTAAAATTAGTATCAAGGAATGTTAGAGTGCGATTATCAGACATATCTTCTGCAACAATGAACTCAAACATACTATACATATGTTGCATAAAAGGCATTCTCTCTTTGTCTAATATTATCGCTCTGATGCATGAACAGCTTCGAACGCTTTATCTAAAAAGTTTGATATCTTCTATTTACTATGTACAAAGTGTGTGAGTTTTTTAATTTGCTGTTCTGACTATCTCTCTCTTTGAAAATATATATCACAAGCCCCGATTTAAGTACCATTTCATTTAAAATTTTTTTATCATGCATTGTTGCATTTTAAGGAGACTGGCTAACAACTGTGTAGCAGATGACATCAAACAGGTGTTTCGGGATTGTCCCATTCCTCGGCGTCTTGACGCGATAGGAACCGCACTTGCGAAGCTTCTCGTACCATTAAACTAACAGTGTCGGAATAATCAACAACATCGATGGATCGTTCTCCATCACGTGGTAAACTTTTATTTGAGGAAATCGAGCTACTGTTCTCCTCGCTGCAGTCGTGTTTAAACACGCTATCGGATTGCGAGTGAGTTGGAGTAGATAATTCGGAAACTAATGGCGTGGACTCATCCTCGCTCTCTCCTGGAGCAGGCGAGACAGGTAACGTCCCCATAAGACGGTCTTTCAGTTTGCTTAACTTTTCCAAGCTGGAGTTTGGAACAGGGACCGATAAAATTAACTCATCGTTTAAGGTCGACGTTGAACATCGTTTCTTCATAGGTGTAGAGATAGCCGATTTCATGGGTATATTATTAGCTACATAGTTTTCATCTGTTGACTTGGATCTGAAGGCAGGTCTGGGAGAAGGCGGAGGAGACACAAAAAGCGACGCTGGTCTACTACTGATAGAATTGCCTCCACTCTTTCTTAGCTCTTTACGTCCGAATGAACAAGCCGATCTGGTGCTAAGTTGAGATGTAATACTACGTTGAGAGTTCGTACGTTGAAGATGTACTGTCGACTCGAACGAGCTGTCGTCTGACGTCTCTGGTTCATCGTTGACTGGTACCCAGTGTAGAAGTGGATTAGATTGAAGAATCACGTAATCTGTATCTTGAGGGGCCATCGAAATGGATCCTAAAACAAATCTTCATATTATCCAGTTTTTCCATTTTGGTCGCACGAGATGCATTAAATGTAAGTTGAAAGCTCATTCGTTAAGCGGAGAATGATAAAACATTAAGCATTATAGAAGAGGATTCCTAAATGAAACACGATTAGTTATTAAATTTTTTTTTTTTTGATGAGATGATTTAATTGTTCGTAATATTGTTGTGATTTTAAATAACGATATAAAATTAAAGCACTCGATAAGCTTATAGATCTAGTCTAAGAAAGATAATATCACTTCAAGTTTCCAACAGAGTTTTATTGCCATTCGCATTTATAATATAATTATCCAACAATTCAGTTAAGATAATTGTACATACAGTACCAAAGAACACACGAATAAAGAAGAAAATATAATGATAGTCTTTACTTTGGTATATAAAAAGTTTTCTTGTAGAAGCTTATCTTTCTAAATATACAAGATCTATCAGCATAAACATCCCAAAAAGAAGTGTATTCGTATAACATTCAATGACATTAACAACTAATTATCACAGCCTGTTTTACAAATGTGTTCATTATGGAAAAATACAGTATTTCTGAATGTATGATTATTAAGCATTAGCATTATATTATTTGTGACAGGAATACGTAGAGTATTTTCCATAATTCTAAGAATACAAAATGACACAGTTTTCTTTTTCGCAAGCTATACCATTAATGTACTTAAACTACTATACGAAAATGATATTTTTACTATATCTATGATAACGCATACATCCAAATCACTACCGTAATAATAATAATATATTACAATGAATGACGTTTTTCTTTTTTTAACACAGACATTCATTTTATATTATTTAATTATAGTAACCCAGTCTCTCGTAACGCGTTGGCACATTTTCAAAAATTTGGCACATGTAGAGTCAATAGTAGGATGAAGGTGATAATAATTTTTTTAATTTCTATCATATATATTATACTTAAAATATATATGTATATAAATAAATTAGATTTTTATTGACTGTCCGTTGTATGTAGGTACACCTATCTGTTCATAATACTGCTACGATTTCATCTACGCATGAATATGGGTGGTAAGAAACATTTAAATAACAGTTATATTGACCAAATTTTCCAGCGGAACTGAAACATTGTGGATGATAAGTTTCGTATAACCATCTTCGAATGCAATGAGGTCATATCGATGCTGTACACACATGATACATGATCCAGTTACACAGCTATATCTGATTTAAATTCATTAAAAATTTGTACTGTATTCTAGTACGGTGTCACACTTTTGGTCTGGCTGCGGTGGTTCTTGAACTATAACCAGAGGCAGTGAAAGTGGTAGGGGAGAGGGCTCACCTGCGAGTGAGTCTGATGGTACCACTGCAGAAGATGGTACATCTAATACATCTTCACACGCTTCTTCATTTAAAGTTTGTAATGCACCACATATCATCTGTTCTTCTAAAGTTACCTGAAAAATTTAATTACTTGTTTCGCTATTTGATGTTTTAGTATTAAACTTATAATAGTTATTCATGTGTTTTATAAAGGAATTAATATGAAATGTTAAATACGATTTCGCTTACCTGGAACTAAAACCGAGCACGATTGTAATGAGAACAATACTTAATTAATTGATTAATTAATTGTTAGAATAAACATACTTCTATGATTTTATTCATATAGAGTAAAGAAGCTTACTTGTTTTTCCATAATAGATTGTTTAGTTTGATCTCGCCTAGGACCATCGGTTCTCGATGTTCCCTTATCTTTTTCTACATGTGTTGGCACACGTATCGAAGTATTTTGTAAAGCATGATCTTAAATAATAAGAGACAATTTTTATATACATTTGATATTTTATACTTTTATAATATATTACTATTTATATAAATAATCGATATACGTACCTCCTCCTTTTCGTTGAATTTGTTCCGATCCTACGGTGAATCGAACACTTCGTGAACCTTCTTCTTGTGTGCTAAATGATGAAACTTCTAATTCTCTAAGCGACACAATCACCATACGAAACAATTCCCAATCTCCAAAAGCCATTTTAAGAACCTACAAATAAAGAATTATTATTGACTGCATAATACCTGTCAGTTAAAATCATGGAAGTAAAGCTTACTTTTTTCAACTCCTGTAAATCACAATGCAATAAAACTCTACCATTAATGTTATTCTCTTTAATAACTTGTTTGTACTGTGGTGCTTGATTAGGACTTATATTGTCGATCCTATCAATAAGGTCGCAAATTCCATTTACTGTTAAAGATGATAGTCTTATCTCCAAAATCTCGGACTAGGAAAAAGAAAGTTATATAACAATATTGTAGTAATAATAGTCATAGTATCATTATAATATCGTGTTATATGTATATATACCGGTAATGTTGTAGTTGCAGAGAGTGGTTTAACCGCTGGTTCCATGGGAAGTACTTGCCACGATGGAGTCTGCCAATCGAATGTTGGCTGCATACACGGTTGTACCCATGATGTTGATGGTACCGGTACATGTCCTTGTAGACTTGGTGTTTTAACAAGTTTCATTGTTCGATTTGATAAACCACTTTTATTTACATTCCATGATTCATGTGTATTACTAGGTAAAGTCCAAGGACTATACTGTTTATATGGACCAAGTAGTCCTGATTCTTCTTCCATACTCTGTTGCTCCTCTTTTATTTTTTTCTTAATATAAGGATCGAGATTTATTGTGAACGGTAAGAATATTTTCATATCGCTAACAAGTAAACTCGAACGATGGAACGTCAGGAAAATATCTAGTTTCCGTTCATCTCTATCCATTTCTAACAGAGGTTGAACTTCTTTAAGTACTGGGATTTGGGGTCGTATCCTAATGATTTGAAAAGAAACATTAAATACAAACCGGTTATTAAAATGTTATAAAGCATTTATTCGGAAAAGACATACTTATCATAAAGACTTTTCAATGACATGGAATCATCTAAACTATCTTCATACATATCGTAATGAAGAATCAACCAAGACGTCCTAAATGGCCATTGTTCAGTAATATTGATCCAACTAGCTAAATGATACCAGTTGAAATCAATTTGGAATGCTTTTAATAATCTTCCTAAAAAGAGGCATATAATATATTAGAAACAAGCAGGACACATAGAAATGAGTGCCTCAGAGATAAATTGTTTTTATTACCAGTGACATAAACAACATTCATTAATCTTCTCATACTACGAGGATTCACATCACTAAAGTAATCGTCAGTGAGAAGCATTTTATTGAGATCTTGTGCACCGCCCAATCGATTTAAATTGCTACCGATGCTACTTGCGATTGATTCGCTTAATCGTAATTTTCTACTGCCTTTTCTGCTTTGAGGTTTCAACTTTTCATTGCTGTTCATTATAGCAGACTCTGTGCTAAGTCTTCTGTTAGAAACAGAGTGATGCATTGTACTAGTCGCGGTGTAATTTACACTTTCCTCGGCTTCGGTCCACGTAGTTTTTCTACTATGTTGGGCAGTTTGTTGAGCTACTTTTACCTTTCGCAAACCACTGTTTTGCAAATAAAATGGAAGATGCACCATATTACGTAAGTAATCGTGTCCTCCGATATTAGACTCTGTGAATAATCTTCTACTATTGACTTCCACTGCCTGAATGTAAGAAACAAAATTTTATATCATGTAAAAGACTACACATATCGCGTTCCATGAAAAGATAATGAAACATTTTGAGATACCTTGGCAATAATATGTGGATCGATCGCTAATATAACAACAAATGGATAACCGTTATCACTGAATAATGCTTGTATAGCATCTAAAACTAACAACACTTTATCTTGTTCACAACTATCCAGACCATCCACAATTATTACTAATCTGCTTTGTTGTGCCATAAAACTATCTAGGCATTTAACCTGTTTTATTTTTTACAAAAATTTTGTTAAGTACAAAGAACAGTTTAATGAAAATACATTATTCAATTATTCAATTAATATGTAATATACCATCTCGGTCATTAAACTGACTTCGCTTCTTAGCGTCTGTATAAAACCTTCGCTTTTTAAGGTCTCTAACTTAGAAATGCTGCGCTGTAGGTGTCGTCTTTGAGAGAAAACAAGTGCTTGCAACGTTCGACTCCATGTATATAAGTTTGCTATTATGCTAACAGCTAGTATTAAGGCAACGGTTATCATAATAATGTGTGATGTAACTCTTTCTATTGTTGGCCTGTGACATTAAAAATCGAAAGAAATAATTAATTATAACAATTTTGATTTTATAGTTTTTCTGAGAAATTGTATACTAACTCGCTGTTAGAAATATCGATGAGATAGACCGTAAGTACGGAGATACCAACGAGTAAACTGCAAAAGCAGAATTCAAATATAACTATATATGGTAAACAACAAAGATGTCTCCATTTCCATGTTGTCGTTGATTTATCTGGTTTTGGTCTGAATGCTCTGTAGAGTCGCGTGGATAAAGAACCAAACTCATTCTCAATGGAATCATAAAGCGATCCTACCATTTGTACTACTGCGTTCTCTCCGGCAGCAGTTGTGCCGACTCGGGTCTGGTCAGTAAAATAAAACTTTATGGGTTGAACAGTGATATCATCGTGAACTCGACCACCAGGAGGATGACAAAAAATTACTTGTAAAAGCAGTTTCAATGAATTTAACTTTGTAGTCAGAGCTACCGTGAAATTGTATGGCCAGTACCAATCATATCTACGATTTAAATATTTTATAATTAAATATTACGAAAATACATAGAGTATATACTTTCAATCTTGCAATCTTACCTTTTGTTAGCATACCAGACAAGTATCAAAAAAGTGTACGTAAAAAATATAAGACTTATACCACATGCAAGCCCAACAATCCATGATTGGAGGGCAAGACCTATTGTGATACCCACTAACAAAGATACATGAGTTACTACTACGAATAATAAGAAAGAAAATTGGAATACTGGATCCATCCATTGGCGAGCAAAATTTTTCATTTCCTCTGAAAAGATTATTACCAGTATATGAGTATTTTATGCAATTTTTAATTTAGTTGTTGCATTTGTAAACCATTGCAAATATTACCTCTTAATTTATTTAACAAAAATGATTTTCCTGAACCCCATTTCGCGTAAAGGCCAACAGTTATAGGCGTTGAAAGAGATGGTTCACTGAGGATATCCGCTAACGCACTACTGTACAAGTCGTAACCGAGCATATTTTCATTATCTTCATTGGTATTAAGACGCCCTAAAATGAACATTCAGTCATATTCAATTGATAGAAGAAAAAACAAAAAAAAGAAGAAGAAGAAAAGAGCAACTATATTATGTACTTTATTGGCTTTATTTAATCTTATTAATTAATGACTTACGTGCACCAAATATTTGTCCAAGAATGGTCTTTGGATGATTGATGTCGATATTATAAGGAGTCTCTCCTTGTCTATTTGGACGGTACAGTAGTTGACTATTTTTTGGATTTCTCAATAGTATCTCAACGATGGCTTTCGATCTAGCTCGCATAGCTATATGTAGTACAGTATCACCTTTTTTATCAGTGGCTGATACTTTAGCTTTTTTGTCTAGCAATATCTGCACGATTTCAGCGTTTCGCGATCGAACTGCCCGTAATAATGGAGTATCACCATCTTTTGTCGCAATTTCTAAATCTGGGTTTGCATTTAATAACAGCTTCAATATTGAAATATTGCCTTTTTCAACTGCTATGTAGGTTGCAGTTTTCTTATCCTAAAATATTTATAAAATTTGAATGGTTGTCCTGAGATGTTGATTAAAATACATCGCCAAAAATAATGGAGTCGTTTTGGACACAAAGATAAACGAAAAATATTTTACACTTAAAGGTAAATAATTTTATTTGTGTAAAAATTAAATACATAAAGTAATATATGATTGATATTTGTACCTTGCCGGCAATGTCGACATCAGCATACTTTTTTAAAAGAGATTCAACCACTCCTCTATGACCGCCTTTCACAGCATGAATTAAATTTGTATCACCAGCCCTATCTTGAATGTTCACATAAGCACCAGCATTCAAAAGAGCATTTGCTATTTCGTGATGCCCCTCTCGGCAAGCTATTGCCAGAGCTGTGCATCCATCTTTATCTAACGCGTTCACGTTTGGTTTATGTTCTAAAAGAAGTAGCACCACCTCCAAGTGATTCCCAAGAGTGGCCACTAGAAGAGCTGTCCACGAGTACTGCAGTACAAAGTTTTATTAATTATCTGAAAATTTCATTGAGAGAGGGGGAGAAAGAAAGACATGGAGAGATTACTTTAGAGATGTAAAATACATCACAAGTTCATATAACTGATCTGTAATCTTTTCTTTGCAAGTGCATAAAAATGTGTAGTCTAATTATCATTTATATAAAACTAAAGTCTTACCATGCCAGCAGTATCGACATTAGCACCAGCTTTTAGAAGAGTATCTACAATTTCTACGTGACCTTTACGCGACGCCCACACCAACGCTGTAGTACCATACTAAAAATTGAAAAAAATGCATTAACACAGACTTCTCCGATAATATAAATCGCAGTATGGATTTTTCTGTCTCTAGTTAATACATCGTACGTGAACTTAAAAGATGATAAATATAGATTACCTTGTCACCAACATTGACTTTAGCACCATGAGCAATAAGATCCTTAACAATATCGGGGTAACCCCTGCCTGCGGCCCATAACAACGAAGATATGTGAAAATTTCCATGTGCATTGACGTCAGCTTCTCGTCCTAGTAGCATCATCACCGTCGGTGACCTACCCTTATACGTCGCCCACATAAGTGCAGTCCACCCTCCCTAAAAATAGATTATTCCTCTTCTTACTATTTGTCCAATTTCTTTATGATTATTAAATATTTCATTCGTAACGAAATGAAACTTTAGAGAAACTTTAAAACATGAAATTAAAATATATAAATATAATTAATGGCAGAAAAATGTTGTAAAATGTGAAAATAAAATAGAGTGTAGGAAATTAAAGTGTATTTAAAGTGTACTTAAATCCGTGTACTTAAAGTACTTGGAAAGGAATATCTTCAAAGGGAAAATCTTAAAAAGAAATAAATTTTTCAATTTACAAAAGTTTGAGTCGTTTAATGCAAAAGTGGTGTAAGCCAAAAAGTTGATTACTGGATAATGAAGGATACAAGGACAAAAAATTCACTTATTCTGCTATTCACCGAGAAACTAATGAAGATTTACACAACTTCTGCACAAAAGAGAATAGAGGTTTTGCTTTCGAGATATGCTATTCAACCAAATAGACAAAGATTTGACTTACACCACTTTTACATTAAACGACTCATTTAGAATAAATATCTTTTATTTTCCAAAGATCTAAAAGAAACATTTAGTTTCTAAAAATGTAAAATAAATATTTTAATTTCTAAAAATTTTAAATAAACTTTGTTCGCTATCTTTAGCTCGCTAGATATTGAGAAATTGCTCTCACTTTATAACTAATAAAAATATATTAAAGAATTAGAGACCTTACCATGTCTCTGTGTTCCAAATCGGCGCCATGTTCGAGTAATTCAAGGCACACATCTGTGTGCCCTTCCTTGGCCGCACACAATAACGCCGTCCAATTGTCCTGAAAAAATTAAATTGTTTATGCAATAGGCAGGAAAAAGACATATATAAAATTCAATAGATCATATAACACATAATACTAACTGCGTCCTCTGCATTAACATCTGCTCCATGATTGATAAGCTCTCGTACAAAGTGTATCTTCCCCTTAGTTGCTGCAAGGATGAGGGCTGTACTACCATTCTATTGTAAGAACAAAGAAATCAACTATTTAATATCTGATTATAGATAAAGCCAAATCTATTAAAAAATGATTAAAAATCTTTCAAAATTAGCATAATTAAAAGAAGAGTTAAATCATCCAAAGGGATGAAAATTAAGATGATATTAAGGAAGTTTCGACCAAGATTACTTTTAACGAGATCTTAATCTTCACAGAAATATGGAAAATTCAGAACAGAGTCGAACTATACAAACACGTGCATAAAACAACACAAAAGGAATTTTCCTTGAGGTTTCAAGATCATTTGTGTTTTCTTCAATTCTCATAAATTCGTGGAAAAATAATTCAAGACAGAGTTAAACTGTCTAAACACATGGATAAAATAACGTAAGACAAACTTTCCTCCCGACGATTTTTCCTTCAAATTTCAATCATTTTTTAAAATGGAATTGTACATTTATAAAGAATGATAATTTCAAAGGAGATATCTTTAATTTATAAACATTTTAAATATAATATTTCCGACAGAGGGGGGGGGGTACGTTTCTCCACGAAGCTGATGGAATTAAAAAATATCTTAATCCAAATGGAAGTAGTTATTTTAATAATGTTACCTCGTCTCGGTCATCGATCAGTACTCGTTTGTTTTCGAGGAAATTTTGAAGACCAGCGAGATTATCGTCTGTGATATAGCTGGCGAGAGATCGGTAGCAGAGTGATACCATCGAGTCAGTCCGATGCAAGGTCTGTGAAAAAAGTATCAACTCGTTAAAAATGAGCAAACGATTATTTGAGACTGACCTGTCACGTTTTTATTCGCTAATAGAAAGTCTCAGAGCGTAGCGAATTAATTGCTGCATAAGTAGTAAGTGAGGAAACAGTCGGCGGAAATCGATACTTGGATAACTTGCGTGTGACATTTAAATTTAATATATAATATATTTACTGCCTTTAATATATAATATATTTACTTTTTCTAAAAATATAGAAAATTAAATACTTGATATTTAAATGTTATATCTACTCTATTACTTAAATTTAATATTAATCCTCGATAATGTTGATTTATGGATGCTTACAAAAATCTCAAGTTTAAAATATTTAAATTAATTTTCAATAAATCAATGTTAAATATTCCAATCCAAACTGTTGTCACAAAAATATACCGTGTCTTACGAATTTCGTAATTGTACTAATTTGCCTCTACTAAACTGCGCAATATACGGAACAATTAACACTTGACACGAGATCAAATGCTAAATACATAATTTACATAGTTTACACGACACAGTTAACGTGGTTTTTTAAGAAGTAAGTAGAAGCAATGGTTCGACCAAATCAATTACCAGAGTAAAGATTTACCGAGAACATCTCTTTGAAACCCCAAGTAAAAATAATACAACTTAGTATTTTAGATATTATAATTTAGTATTTTTAACATAAATAGCTTTAGTATATTTGTATACTAAATTATATAACATGTATATTTAAACTCCTTAATTTTTCGGTCTTTCTATATCAAGAAAGAAAATCACACAAATTGAGAAGTTTTTAGGCCAATTAGGGCTACTTTTATTTAGAGCAGGAATCGTGGAAAATGTTTCCGTTGTCCGATTGGAGAAAACATGCGGTTGTAAATAATTTTCACGATTCATGGGCGCGGCAGGTATACGTAGAACTTGTACATATTTCAGAGGAGCACAATAGAATATGGGTCAGCGATAACGAATGAATCAGAACCGATGGAAATTGAAACGCAAGTAGAAAGGATAAGATATAAATGGAACCACGAACGTCGTTGCACAATGTTTTTTGTTTCATATTAGTTTATTGAATTATGCACGAATATAATAATAGAAATATAACGAAATGAATCATACCTAATTCAATAAAATAATATAAAACAGAAATTGTTGTTCATCTATTATCATCTTATAAAACGAAAGAACCTTTTCGGACAACCTAATATTAGACGACAATCATGTAAAATTTCAAATCTTCGCTCCAGGATAGAAATAAAATTTCAACAAAGACATCTTAAAAATATCCTGATACATATACCTATTCATTTAGGTTTATTTATATATTTTATGTTAAATATTTATCTAACAATAACATTTTCAAAAATTGAAGCGCACAAATTGTATTTTTGCAGGAAATTAGCATCTTCTGTGTGCGAAAAACATAGTAGATACATACATCAAACCTGGAGCTTGTTTACAAGGTTGTTAATTGCGCTGTTAATTCGCCATGAAAACAAATTAACACTTCAAGCCTTGATACGATTAATAATATTATCAGCGATGATTTGCTTTCAGATCGAAAATAGATTCGAAATAATTATTTTTTCGCAACAGTCGAATGTTAATAGTCATGAAATGGTGATGAAAAGAAAATTTATATAACAACACCTTAAAAGCTGGGACCTTAAAAAAATTTTTTAACTTTTTTAAAATAGTAAAAATAATAAGCTGTTAATGCGGCTTTGGTAAGATATTTACATATACATTTCCATTCACACATAAGTTTGATTAATCCATGCGAATCACCTTGATTGTTGGAACGCAGACCAGTATTGGATCCATCTACCCTGATAAAACACCGTGACTCGTGTTTTATATCATGTTCTCAATGTTAATTCCGTTTACTCACGGACGAATGCGATATCGTTATGAATACGTACCGGCGACATCGATTTTAAACCAATTCAACGAAATCTTATTATACAACTTACGTTTTATAACTTGCGTGCTATTCAATTAAATATCTATTTGCATCATTAAAAAACAAAAAAAATTAAAAATAAAGAAACGTCACCTACGAAATATCTACTCTTTTACTGTTCAAAAGCTTGAGAAGTTTGAGATCCTGATTAATATATTAGTTCTACAATACAGTAGAATTCCATTTATGTGAACTTGTCAGAGGATAAACATTATTTTTCGTCCACATAATAGGAGTTCATGTTCGGATAAGTAAATTTAACCAGCAGAAATTCAATTAATCGAATACTAACTAAAATTTCGCTGCAATAAATGAAGTTTTATCGTAGTTGCTATCTAAATCTTTATAGTAGTTTAGACCTTGACTTGCGTTTTATCTGAATTGGCTATGATAAATTAAACGAGCAAGGATAATACATTAAACGAAACCTTGTAAATATATACAGTACAAAAGTATGGAATTACTTCTCCACTTGTGCCTATATTGAATCACCTATTAATTTTATAATTAATCTAAAATTAATCCTATAAATATGAATAGCAATGTTCTTTACTTCAATGAAATTTTTAACCAAAGAATTTCTTAAGTAGATACGAAGATTTCAAAATTGTAATCTTTCTTTAAATTCTTAATTTCTCTGACATACATAGTAAAGTTTGTGGCAAGCATAAATCGCAAAATTTTCAAACAAGTGATGTTGAACTGGTTAAATGTAATGAGAATGTTTCGATAAAATAAAACATAAATCGTAATCACGCAATAGTCATTAATTATCATTTCATCAAAGACGTTACAAGAAATTTATGTTCATTACTGTGCCAAAAGTTTGAAATGAGCGATACAGCAACGAGTAATAGAATTAACGAGATTACAAGCCATTCAAAGATACCAAACACTACTACCAGGAACGATGATTAATGACCATTGACCGTGACATTGTTAAAGTATCCTTCCTTGAAATTTCACGATCTACCATGAGTATCAGTGCCACTAGAATATTTTATTCCTGTTCAATTATTTTATTTCAACAAATGCTTTAGATAATCTGTAGCCAACGATTATATATTTCTTCCGAATTTAATTAAAAAGAAGTGTCAAAAAAGAAAAACAGAATAATTGTCAATAAAAAAAATATAAGAAACGTCTAAATCCAAAGTATTAAAAGAGACGACTGATTCAATCAAGCACGATATTCCGTTAAATCTTTTACATTAAATATTTATAAAAAGACATCCAAGTATCTGTCCTTGATATCTTCATTCAACGTAAAAGACGTAGAACATATAATTCGATAAGGATATACACAGATAACAGAGACACAGCAAATAAGATCACTGTAAACCCTCTTTCAGATGTTGTTCAACAACGAATTATCCATTCTAGTATCTGCTCTTAAAGCGTTCGTGTCTCATTTCTATTCCCATCATTACTTTAAAATCGTTAAAAAATTTTCTCAAAATGAAATTAGACGCCAAAATCAGATTAAACTCACACGCAGTAATAAGCGTAAATATTAAAACACCAAGACGATCCCGAAAAAGCTTGTGACTGTAATTCCTCTTTCAAATATCACTTAATGACGAATCCATCCTGGCATCTCCTTTTCAAACGTTCGTGTCGTATTTCCATTTGTGTCATTGCTTTAAAATCATTAAAAACCTTTCTTCTTTTTAAACAAACTCGATTTTCAAATAAGGTGGGTTAATGTCATACACAGTAGTAAGCGTAAATGTTAAAACACCAAGAAAGTGCTGAAACAGCTTCTTATTAATGAAAGCGGTTCTTCTTGCTTGATAAAAACATTTAAAGAGTAAAACCAGCTGATCTAATCTTGGGAAACGCAGCTTCTACGATCACACAGCTTCTTATTAATGGAAGCGGTTCCTCTTGCCTAGTAAAAACACTCGAAAAGAAAACCAGAGTAAAATGGCGATCTAAGACAGCGACTAACCGTTTGCGAGTGTCTGCGAATTCCAAAGTTGAACTTCCGGCCAGGTTCACCATCGGTGGCTGGCGCGGTGAACGTGAATGTGGGTACATGAAAATACGGGAACACGTGGTGATGATGATGGTGATGATGATGATGATGCGAATGATGGTTCGGATCCTCCTCTTCGCCTTCTTCTTCGCCTGAAATTGGTTGCGACGCAGGTATATGAAGTCGAAGGAATGGTAGCTTCATCTTCAACCCGGTTACTCCGCTTCTTTCTGGTATCTGCTCGCTGATAGACGAAATATTCGACAGTTCGTTTCCATTCGACGTGGGCAACAAACAGTTTGGAACACCTGGATAAGCGCTGGCCAAGCTGGGAGCTAAACTCGAACAAATCGCAGCATTCGCTATGCTGGACCTTCTAATAGGATTAACGCTGGTTCCTGATAAAACATTTTGATAGTTGGCAGTTCCTGATTTTTCTCCTGAATCTAGATCTATGTTCATAGCAGGCAATGTCAATCTTCTTTGCGTATTCCTCTGATTGCCTTCTTCTTCTGAATTTGTACAATTTACATCATTTTTCGGAGACTTGATGGAGTCTTGTCGAGTTTGAAAAGGATCTTCTAACATTTTGGATGAATAGGTGTTTTCCAGACTGGAGGAATTATTGGAAAACGCGGACATGGCTTTGTAATAACGTCTGATTAGAAGAGGAGAAACAGAGACTGCCGAGGGAGGAACTGCTTTAATGGATTCGATATTTGGATGAGTAAGAATCCGCGATGTCTCCTGGATTTCTGCAGTTGTCATCGATTGTGCTCTTTCTCTCGGTTGATCGAGTAATCGTAAATTTTGTAATGTTACGTCTGTAGGATCTTGAAGACTCCTCTTACGTTGCATGGAAGTATTTAAACTGGAAGCTTTGTAGGTTTCGTACGAAGAAAGAGATTTATGGCGTTTAAGCTCTGAAGGATTCGATGTTTCGAAAGAAAGAAAACTCGAGGTCGAGCCGCGCTCCAATTTCTTTGTCAAATCTACATTCTCGTAGGAACTTTCATTGATGATATACTTGAACTTCGAGCAGAGAATGCCGAAGTTTTGGTCCGGACTGATCGATCGTGGCGAGCTTCCGGAAGCGGAGATTTCATAATTTTCATTAGGAACTTCGCTGGAAGCAACCGAAAATCGTGTTTCACTTTCCAAATTATCGCTTTGCGTCTTTTCATTCTTCCCACAGTTTTGCGAATCATCCGACAAATTTTCATCGTTTGCGAATTTATCGATCCTCTTCTTCTGGCTAATCGATTCTCTCGAACCAATTTCTTTGGAAGGTCCACTATCTGATCCATCAGAATCTTTCGAAGTTTTGAACTCGAAGCCTTGTACCTCTCTTCCCTGTTCGTTCAAAGTTTTATCGACAAATTTCTCTAACAAAATTTGTTGTTGGCCGACTGAACCTTTCGAAGATCGTCCCTTTGAGTCACCAGAATTTTTCGACGACTTAGATTCGAAGCTTTGTGCTTTCTTTTCCTGCTCGTTCCAAGTTCTTTCTACAAATTCTTCTGATAAAATTTCATTGGCTGTTTGATCATTTGCAAACGAATGTTCTTCTCTGTTGATTGGAAGATCTTGCGCTTGTGATTCTTGCGACGCAACCACCATTCCAGAATCCGCTTCAATCGTAATGGAGAATCTTCTGTCGGTTTCTCTAGCAGCATCTTCCGCTTCTTTGTTCTCTTCGTCCTCTTCTTCCTCGATGCTGATTCGAAAATGATGTGTCGCGATCTTGAAACGATCGTCTTTGGCCTTCCGCATTGCATTCTTTCCTCGACGTGCTTCGACGATACTCCAAGATAAAGCTTACTATGGATAAATACGTGGAAAATTTACAAGATTCCTTTCTTTCTTTTCGAAAGACAAAGACTGTGGCTGCTTGAGATACTGATATTTTTAAGCATTTGGCCATTTGTTCAAATATTGGTATGGTGTCTTTGACCTATAATTCTTCTTTTATCGAATCGCGTTGATAAGAGAAAGCGTGAATATTTTTAAAAATATTGGAGTGTCGTATGGATAGAAATTATCACGATTGCAGCGTGCTCGATAATAAAGATACGAAGTAAAAATAAAAATAAGAGAACAATAGAAACAAACAGTTTGGACGGAAAGTCGTTAAGAGATTTTGATTTTGAAAAATACTAAATAATTGAAGTCCCACGTTCTAAGAACTTTTGTTTTGTATGTGATGTTGCTGATGTCGCTGCAAGACAGTTATTAGAGATATGTATTCTGGGAATAAGAATTCTAACGATTTATATTATCGAGATGAGTCGTAAATTTTTATAAGATCCTACTTTATGAAACTATTTCCTTGAACTGACGAAGTATCATAAAATCGGCCGAGAAATAAGGTCGTAAAATGAGTAGCTGTATCAAGGACAATGAAGGAAAGTTTAATACGATCAAGTACTCTATATTTTATCAATCTCCACAATTCTATCAAAATCTATAATCTACCATATATTATAAAAGACGAATCCTGCAGAATTCAATATACGATGAAATATTCTCAATTTTAAATTATAAAAGTTAAATTCTGTAGAATCCAAAGCACAATAAAACAGCTTCCGTTTCATCCACGTTAAATCAGAAAGGACACATCTTATAACATCACAAAAATACAATAAAACATGCTCCATCTTATCAATATCAGCGAATGAAAATAAAACCCTACAGAATCCACCATGCAATAAAATATACTCAATCTCATTAACTTTGGTAAAACTCTACAGTAACCAAAATAAAAGGAATTACATATCTTTCATTTCACCAACTACAATTCAGATTCTAGAAAATTTAAAATAGACTAGATCAGAACAGAAATAGAACGAATTATCTTCCATTTCATCAACTGCAATTTAAATTCTATATAGTTCTAAATAAAATGGAGAAGGAAGAATTCATAAACTATTCTGAGAATAGTTAGAATTCGACAACTATTCTCCACTCGATCCACTTAAAACCACATTCAATACCGTAAAAAACCGACCCGCGACAAGTTAGCGAGCCTGAGCATCCTTTCCAAATTTTTCGTAGTCATCCCTTTCTTCCTGTCTCTTCTTCACCTTGTCCAGCACCAAGAGCTCTCGGAACCAATGACAAACGCGTTTATCTCTCTCTTTATGTATAAGTATATCTAATGCACGCGGATCTAGCCAGATCTAGCGGAACGCGTGCGATCTGCGACGCCAGCAGATCGTTTAAGACCATCGTCTGGCAAATCGTGCGACATTTATATATCCGACGTGGGATCTTTAAAGTCGTGTACACAATCGTGCGAGATCGTGTGTAACATCGTGTGCTCTCTCCACAGTTGTGTTTCATTGAAATCGTTATTCTTACTATTTGCTCTCGAAAAAGCATAAATAAAATCCGTGCCATTTGAAGCAAAACCGAGTTTTGCCGATTTTTATGTTCCCAAGGGATCTCATGAATTTCTATGGTTCGCGCGTCACGAGCTCGCAAATATTTGAGCCGTTTATTTGAGTCAAATTAACACCGTGGAATTGATAAAATTATATCAATCGAGTGCTTTGGTACTAAAATTTTCGAAATGTGAAGATAATCCACTTTGGCCTGTGAATGGCTCGTTTATTAGATATTATCGCGAAACGAAGCAAGGAGGAACTCGTAATTGGAGAACATCCAGGAGGAACGATCACTAAGTCTATTGGAAGAGTAGTATGACGCATGATCGTTAGGTTGAGGACATAAGACATCACCATGACGTAACTGGTAAGTTGATTTAGTGGCTTACGACTTACGACTGACCGTCGTAAATTTCAATTGATTATGTTACGATAAACGGAAGGTTGATGTTTAAGCGATAACGAAGATTTTCGTTCCTGATGAGAAGATTTTGTGTTTGCGCTTTCTGATTAATATTTGGTGCAATCTAGGGTAATATTAACTGTAAATTAGCTCCTCCGAGTTAATATTTACATATTGGTTGATATTGGCTAGAGTTGTTAACAATTAAAGAGTTGTGTATGTTCACGGGCATCGAGATTAATCCTATTTAGATATCATAGAAAGAAGATTGTCTGTAAATTTCATAGTTAGCTAAATTTTATAGATTATGATCTTCAAAAGATCCGATAGACTTCCGATAGATGTTTTGTCTGATAAATTTTTAATCGACTTCCAATACGTTAGAAATATACAGGAACCGATCGAATAATCTGTAAAAAATCTGTAGAAGAAAGTTACATACGCTCGTACTAGGCCGATTCTTAACTAAACATGTTTAAACTCTATTTTCATGGAAATAAAGCCTCAGACGGAAAGATTTTATTCTACATTTTCGACCGTTTTTTGCATGTAAAATAATCTGCCGATTGTTTGGTCCTGCCCAGTCCAGAATCAGTGATGATTAAGTACACTTGAAAAAATTTTCAAACTCCATTTTCTCGATAACCAAGTCAAGAATAAAAAATTTTATTCTATATTTTTTTCTTATTCATCCACAAGGAATCACGTCGTGTCCGCTTTTACATGTGATTCGATCGGACTCTGTATATATATATATATATATATATATATATATATATATATATATATATATATATATATATATATATATAATATAATATATAACCATTTATTGTGCATATAAAATAAATATAATAATAGAAATTATCGTATTTTTGGGAGAAAAAGAACAGGTTGGCAATTGATAGATAATTCGTCATAAAAGAATTTTTTAATTCTTGAACACATAGTGTCGTCATTTAATAGCATGGTATTTGTATTTATATAGAACACGTGTTGTACGGTTTGTTCAAATGTAATTATACTATCAAAGTACATATTGAGTATCGGTGTAAACGAATAAATGATGCGTCACAAATAAATTATTTTCTTATTTTATTATCTTCCGGAATACCTTATTGCTGCGTCTTCTTTTATATTTAGGATATGTTATCGCTTTGTGGTGTTTTAAAAATGGTACTAAACGAACAGCAAGCTAAGCTGTTTATTGGACTTTCGCGATAAATTAGTCTGAAACTTGTTTATACGTTTTTCGTATGTTACAATCTTTTCTCATATAAAAAGATACACAGAAAATCATCAGGTAGATTTTTGAGCTGCTTTTCTATAATTTTACGCCATGTGAATCGACAACTTCAAAATTGTTTACTGTATTTGGAGAAATTATAGAATTATACGTTAACGCATTATGAATTGTGAATCTCACAATGAAAAAAGGAAATAAGAATGGGAAGAAAAAAACGGAAACCGGATTTAATGATAAACATTGAAATAAAATTTTCAAATAGATTTTATAATAGATAATAAAAATTTAAAAAGCAGATTAAACGTGTTACACAACGAGTAATTAGGAGACAACTTCTTCTCAAATTCTTAGTGCTATTCTGTTACAACGCAATTATAATAATGTAAATCTTCAAAGAACTTATATTGTAAAGAAAAAAATTAATTACTTTATATTTTATTATTAAACGAATGCCTTTAGGTGAAAGAACGAATCAGAAACAAAATGCGCATAAAATACATAAGAGAATTAAAAGGCAGATCAATGCAACAAATTAAACAATATGGATCTCCATGTGCAATTTATTACTTCGCGATAAGATATAGCCTTGCGCGCTTAAATAATGACGATGCACTGTTAACAATGCATAAATTCTTTTGCAGTTTGCATTCCGCGATAGGTGCAGCAACTATTGCACACTGCCTTTGTTTTTCTAATGTATGCCGACGATGTAAACTCCGAAAAAAAGATGATTAGAAATTAAAATCGGTTAATTTTTAGATCGCTAATAATTATATTTCCGCAGACTTCTAACTAGAAAATTGTTTTTACTCGATAGAGCTAGGCGAGAAGACTGCGCGTCCTTGCGCTACTCGCGGCACTTGGGCCAATTAAAGCATTCAAGAGACTAATCAATTGTGTACCGACAAGTCGTTTGCAAGGGCTTGTAAAAAGAAGCGGAGAAAACGAGCTACGATCGTTTTGTCGACAATCTTCTTCCTTGAACATGGTATGACAACAGAGACGTTTTATTATTTCATTCTTAATATATGGAAGAATTTTGAAAAATATTTTTAAATGGCTACATTCGACTAGATGATTAGATGATCGATTTCTAGTATTCAGGTCTTCCATACGTTTTGTTTTTTGTTTATTCTTTTGATAAATAAAATTATAAATATATAAATTCTTGCTATGAAGAGCTTAAGAATATATAAATGTTATGGTCATTAAAGTTTGATTGGTCGGGTTTTACTGTTTAGATCTCGTACATGATATGTCTTGTGTTCCATATTCTTTTGAAGAATACAATTATAAATGAATTGATTGCTATGAAAGGTTCGAATATATTATACAAATTTTGACTAACCTCTTCTAGGAGAAAAAGAAGAAAAAGAAGAAAAATATGAAAACTGACGATGGAATAATAATATGATTGAAATACGTATTATAGTATAATGGATAGTAGAGTGCGAAGTAGTGTCAGACAGTACTTAGTCAGACAGTGCCGGTTCTTCTACATTCTACTTAATACTACTAATTACTTATATTAAAACCTCTACGCAATTACGTAATACTTAGTGATAACTGGAGTTTTAATTAAGATAAAAGAATATCTATAAGTACAATGAAATTATATATTACTAAATATACTACTATGTCTATTAAATTCTTTGATTTATATAACTTTCAGATAATCCACACTAAGTTAAAATAATTTAGTTAAAGAAAAAAGTGACTATTATCATCTATTTTAATAAAGATACGATCGATTTGATGTATACATTCCCAGTAACAGATGTCATAAATAAATTATTTATTCGCGTTTCTTCTAATCGATTGTGAATCGACCAGAAGAACTCTAGAAGTTACGAAGAATTAAAATATTCGAACGTCATCGACTAGTGAGCCATGAGGATAAATACTTGGTTGCATTTATCGGAATAATAGAACATCTAGCTGCAAACATTTAAACACGCGAGCATACGTAATCCTCAAACTACTTTAATCTTCATTATTCGTTTATCTATCCATTATATAATCAGTTAGTTTAGGTTTATTAACAGTTCGTGAAAATTTGTATAGCTGCAATTTAATACAACTTCGATAGGTATATCTTGCAATTAATCGTTCTAAATTCATAGACGAATATATCATGTTCATTGAAGTGATCAAATGCGATTCAAGGTGTAAGGAAAACATATCTTTAAAGACTCTGTTGCGTGTATCATTTATCTTTCGAGTCACGTTGAAAAATGTTGGCACGATAACCAGGCAAACGGACAAACCGACAAAATACTTTCATTTAATTCAATCTAACCCACCTGTGGGTTTCTCACAGTTATGAAGCAAGCATAATATTCAACCTATAAAGTGGATATAAATAAAGGACGTAAGATACGATATTTATCTCTTAAAATTTTGGCAGAGATCGCAGACAATCTTTGAAATCTTCTTGGTTAGAATTGATTGAAATTTGCCAGTTTAATATCAATAAAAGTTGACCAGAATTGAATTTTAGACTTCAATTTCTAATTGATAAATTATTAATGCAATTGCCAACTAATATCTAGCATTTTATATTTCATTAAATATAAAACATAATTCGATCATTTTTTATTTCATCTTTACAAAATTTTCTTGTCCTTGCTACAAAACTGTGAATTTGTATAAACGACCGCATTGTTCCCTCCTTAGATATAAATTTCCTAAAATACTCGATCTTGGAAATACAAATTTTTCAAAATATTTAGTTCTCGAAATGTAAATTAAATTATTTTATTTACAAAAAGATTATTAATGTGTTGTAGTAAAATAATAATTTTACGCTGTGTTGTAAGATTTCGCAAATTTTCCTACGAATATTTAGAATAATATCAAATAGAAAAATTTCAATATAAATATTCTGCGCTTGTTAATATTTTCCCGAAAACACATCTTGCAACTAGAAATTTTTATTACAGTTGCATTATTGATGTAGTACATGTATTATAATATAGAAAGAACAGTCTTTTCTTTAAAAGATCGATAAAGTTAATGAAACAATTAACGCTATTTACTTATTAATTAAATTGCATTTTATCCAAGTTCTGTCTGTACCTGTTTGCTTCTGTTCCAGATCGAATGTATCACTTGTTGGCAAGATGAAAGAGATCCGTAACTGTGAGCCAATCCCTGTGGCACCAGAGATGGAAAGGATGCTGCATTTTCTCGATTAGAACCTAATAAGTTACTCCTCTCATTTACGTATTCCATCGAAACCAGGTCAATATCGAGAAATACTCTCATATTCCAACAATAATAATCAATACTAGGTTGATGAAGTCATTGTTGAAACACTGAATCACTCGTCGTTTCGCACTACTGTACTCTTTTAATTTTGTAGCTCGATCCACTCTGCAAAATTTATTTCCATTTTCTCCAAATTTGGCTTCTTCTCCTTTACTTTTAATTTTAGATAATTTAATAATTTTTACGTGTTTCTGTATTTTGTCATTCTGTTCTGGTTTTCCATCGATCTAATTCTGATATCATCAAAGTTTTCATTTAAAAAAACCAACTTTATTTTGATACCACCAAAACTTTCCATTAAAAATATTCTTCTCTCAAAGTTTTCCTCTACAGTTAACAAAAATCCGGTTTTATTCAGATACTTCTGTCATAAAAGAATTTTATAAAAAAATATTCTCTTTTAAGTCTTCCTGTATGATCCGTTAAAAAGCAATTTCTTCTGGCATTTTCACTGCCGAAGGTTCTTATAAAAATTTATCTTTTTCAAGTTCTTCTTTAGAACCAACGAAAAACCAATAATACCTTTCGTGTGACACTCGGGCCACGTGCATTCTTTCACAAACAAGAAAATTAGTCACGAATCCGACGTTTATGTTTACGGAATGTTTCGCACGTGTCGCGAATTACACAATTCCAGTGATTTATTTCTCGTTAGTACAATTTATCACGTCTTCCAACGGAACAACAAAGAGCTAAACGTACTTACGTCAACGGTAAAAATACTTTTACGCAACAAATTCACTCTATTTTATTCCAATCAATCACCGATAAAAAGCAAAACAGAAAATGAAGTTTATTTCTACAGAGAATTTTTGGGAGATTCCAATTAAAAATCAAAAGGTCAAAGTTTCAATCTCGAGTTACCACTGTTGGAAAAACTTCGTGTTTTGATAAAAGTTTTTACAAGAATTCACAGTTTCTTCCACGATATTCTTATATAGGCCAAGCTGGTGCACAAATCAACACGAATTGATCCAAAGTATGTTGGTTAATTAAGAGTCAGCCAGTTAACTTGCAGCGATAAGTACCAATATTTATACCATAATCTTCGTTTTATTTGAACAGTCTAATTTCAGCCAATTTTCAGATGATCTTATCGAGACAGCTCCTAAGGAATATATCTGGAAGCAACGATACCAAACGAAAGCTCTGCTCGAGTAGACGTTCATTGCCCCTCATCATTTCGTTCTTCATATCTATGAAAAGTATTCGAGAAGCAAATAGAACAAATAATGCCGGAGATATACAACGAACCGAATCTTCGAGGGGAAATGTCGATCTTCAACTGCGTTTCAAAAGTGTGTTTAATTCTTCGAGATAATAGCCCTCTATATTTTCTGTGAGAATTTGTGTTAAATCAAATCTTCGAGAAAGTATGTTGATCCTTAGCTGCGTTTTAAAATGTGTATAATTGTTCGAGAAAATTGTCTTCTGTATTTTCTGTAGGAATTCTGTATTATTATAGTGAAAATTCAACATAGAGTGTTGAGGTAAGATTCACTTATCTTCTTATATAAGCTTTTTTTAAAGATCTTTGATTTCTTGATGTGAGGATTTTTTTTCCTATTTGGTAATTTTACTTTCTCTACTATCTAGAGAAATTGGTATTATTTTGTAAAAATTGGATATCGAACATTTGGTTAAGAGATATTAGAATTTGAATTTGATATAAAATCTCTTGTTTCACTTATGATTCATTTAAATTTTCTCCTTTTTATGGAAAACTCTTGTTTTATGCTATTTGCTGGTTTTATGATCTCTATTATCCACAGAAATCAATTTTATTTTGTGGGATTTTGGTAGAAAGCATTTGACTTTGGTTTTGGTAAAAAATTTCTTTTTGCTTCTTATAAAAGATTTAATATAAAAATTCTCCTTGTTATAAAAGAACGTAATGATTCTTTTTCCTTCTAAATTTTAATATTCTTCTATTTTAATTAATCGACACTGACTTCTCTGGTGAAAAACATTATAATTCTAAATTTAATACGAATCAGTGAACTACAGCATGATATTTTTCTCATTATATCGTTGATGTGTTCTCATATCCATGTTCTGCTCCCGTTACATTCAACTTAGATTTTGTTTGACCGATCGCTGTACACGAGTTGTTGGATCGTTGCCTCTGTTACTCGTTACACAAACTTAATGGAGTTACCGGTGTTTTCCAGCAGAAAATTGTAGCTAACACGTAGTTTATTACTTCGACGCGTAATTCACTAGTTTCCACCGATCGTCACTCGTTTTTCGAGCACTTAAAAAAAATCTTTAATCGCTCAAACTGAAGCCACGAGTTAGCTCGATCGATCACGATTAATCACCGATCGAACTGACCATTTAATATTGTTTTTACGAGGTACAGCAATATTTCATACCTTGTACACTCTGCACGACACTTATCATACTGTTCTATACGTATAAACAGAGACAATTATTGATCTTATCTTATCGACAACGTGTTGTACCATCGAAAGTATTTCGTAATACGAAACAAATCATGCTATTGGTATTTTTTTCTCAATTAAAAAATCTTCCACTCGTCGATATCATATTTTCAAATTCATCCTAAGAGAAGATATTTTTCTATTTCTTATTTTGTCGCAATTCTTCGACAGAAAAAGAAAAAGTTTCTTTTCATGCAATCTTTTGTCGTAAGATTAAGTAAATAACAATTGGATATGATAAAAATGATAACGGTTTCGGCGCCGTCAATTAATTTAATTTATATTTAAAGAGCCAAGTATTTTAGGAAATTTATATTCATAGAGCGAAACATGCGGATGTTTATGCAAACTGATATTTTTACAAATATAATTAAAGCTATATAAAAAAAAGACCTATATAAAAATTGTTTCATCCAAATATAATATAACATATATCATATATAATATAACATCGACAAATATAACAGGTTCCAATTTCTGGATATTTTATATATTCCTACAGATTATGTACATTAAGTTGTTTAAAATTAGCGTGAACACATGAAAGTCCGCAGGCGAATTACAATAAATAGAAATTTTACTTGGCACGATGCAAGAGCATCGCATCTTATCGCTTACTGAAAAATAATTTTAAAAACCTAAGTGAATCAAATAAATGGTCAATTATCGTTACCTTGTGGCAACTGTTACTGATAATTCCGCGATAAAAATGTAGTCGTTCGTAATAGATATGATATCAAGTAAAAAATAACTAATATCCAAACGAAATTGATTCGTGGAATATCGAATGAAAGAGTAAGCGCGATAATGATATAATTCTATGCGTGAATATGAATGTCTCATGTTTGTGATTGATCATAAATTTTGTGTTACAGTTTTCAGTATTAAATTTTAAAAACTTCTGTCTATGAATATGAATGTTACATATCCGTGATTTGATCATGCATTTCGTATTACAATTTCCAGCATTAAATTCTAAATATTTCTCTGATGCATAGGATTTATGTAAATGTTTTTAATGTGTTACATATCTTCAATAATATTATGGTACCCTAATATCATCTGATCCTAAGCTACAAAATTGATAAATGAGATTCATTGTCCTGCAGAGGTATTTAATCAAAATTAGACTTAGGAGAAAGACTGTACATTTCATTATAGCTATAAAAATAGCTGCTTGAGATCAGGTTGGGTAAAATAATTCGTCCTGGCACCCAATGACATTCACAACCGATAGGTATCTCGTAAAAGCATTTTTGGCATCATATTGCTATGCTATGATCACTCGTTTATTATCGTTCGCTAATAGTTAAACGATTATCGTTAATGATTCACCATACACTATTTATACAATACACCATTTTGCAACACTAAAAATGAAAAGACTGATTCGATTACGAGCAAAACCAACTAAACACTGGCGTATAAATGATGACCGATGTCCATCATTTTCTTTGACATCCACTGGATCAATAAGAAGAGCTTGATATTTATTAAAAACACACGCGATTATATCTATAAATATCATCAAAATTGTTTACTAATATAAACATCTACAAGGTAGAATATCAACTATAGTATCATAGTGGCAACATAATTACGAACGTAATTTTTAATTCTTCCTAGAATTTCGAATTATCCAAGCGTTAAATTGATCGTGAAAAAAATTACTCGAGAGAATCCTTGGAGCTTTGACACGTGAATGACAGACGGCATTGTGCGTTGAGATTAATCCTACGATAATCGACGAACACGTCGACTGTGAATCTTCCCTCTGGCAGCGACTTCACAACCCCTTTGTGCTCCAAAGAGGAAGTTAAAGTTCGACTTTTCTGGCACACAATTCAATCTTCGAGGGAATCGAGATGATAAATCACTGTCGCACCCAGTGTTCTTCGTGTATTGGCACACTGTCGAAGGTAAACGAAAATAGTCGTGCCCCTCTAACGTGTAAAATTCTAGCACATAGGAAGATGATCGACGATATTGAATTGTTGTTCAAGAAAGCAATGATGATGGTTGGATCGAGAAGGTAGCTGTATACAAGATCATGAAAGTATTTGACCGTCTGTAGACGATATTGAATCGTTGTCGAAGAAAGGAATGATGATGATTGATCGCGATGGAAGATTTGAAGCTATATACAAGATAATGAAAGTATTTGATCACCTGTAGACGATATTAAATCGTGAATTGAAGAATGAAATGATGATGATTGATCAAGAAAGAAAATTCGAAGATGAAAGTATTCGAATACTTGTAGACACCTTATTATTAATACGAATATATTTTGTGTTATTTGGAACATTTTGAAATTTCATTAACACTGTAATGAGACTCGATTATCATGATTATATTGGTAACGTTTGGAACCCGTTTGAAAATATATGTAGAAAATACAAGATGTTTGATGCAAGTATATATTTTATACAGATTAGAAAAGTAGTAACAAGCATCAGAATTTAAAGAATAAGTTATGTATTATACCAGTAAATTTCAATAAAACGATATTTAATTTATTATCAAGTTATTATTATGCTCAAGGTGACTTCTCATACTGTATATTAATTTTTCACTAAATATATGTTTGCAGTAAATACCATTCACATCAATCAATATCAATACATCAATCGTGACAGTCTCATTACAATGCTGATGGAATTTCAAAAATGTTTTATATAACACATACGATGTACAGTGCCGTGAATAATTATAAACACTTAACTCTATTTATATATTTTTCACAATATTAAAACAACAATTGACAAAATCGTTTATATAATTTCATATTATAAAATAAAACAAAACTCAAGATACAACAAGTAAATATTTCCTTCTTTCACAGTCTGGAAAAATAAAATTTCCTCTTAAAATTGTACTTTCGGTTGTGAAAAAATATAAATTCAATGTTAATTTAGTTACGTTTTTGTTCAATACTAAGTGGGTTTGTCTTTATTTTTGATTACTTCTATTATTCTGTTAGATACAATATTTATTAACTTATTTAAAGTTTCGCTTTGAGTATCCGCCCACACGAATTTTATTCTTTTTTTAAGTCCAATGATATTTTCTATAGAAGGCTTCTCCTGATCGCAAATTTTTCTTCTTAAAATTCCCCATAACTTCTCGATCGGATTCGGATCAGGACTTAACGCTAGCCATGCTAACAATCCTATAATCTTAAAAGCACTTTTTCCTAGTGGTGGTTGTATAAATAACAGCGTTGTCTCGTTGAAAGATTTCAGTTATAAAAGGCAATAATTCACCATATAACATTTCCTGGTATCCTACGGCATACCTTACAAAAATAATTTCACTTAATATATCCAGGCATGATCAGCGATTTCTTACAGATATTGGAGAAATAATTCAGTGTTTGAGTACATAATTATTCGCAACACTGTACACATATATATAAATTTTCTAGAATAAGTATTCAAGTAATTGCATGAGCTGTAAATGCTACACATTTATAAATTCTTGTAAATTGACTTAGATTTTATTGAAATGTTAGAACATTGGCCCACGGTTAGAATTGGACAGGATTGAGTAATTGAGATAGACAAATAGCAGGGTAAATTAGTAAGACACAGGAAGTGGCATATGATTAAATCTGCTCTATATTTAAGCTATTTCTGAATGGTTATTTGGATTCATCAGGATTACATATAACGTAGAATAAAGACTACGTGGAGAAATTTGATTGGTGTAAAATAAGCTGTTGGGTTTATGCGGTGTGGGTTAGTGTTGCTATATGTGGTGTTCCTTTTTGATCTATGTGGATGGCTGAGAAACTTAGATTAGATAGTAACACACACATATATATAGATACTATTAAAAACAAACTAATATCTTCCTGATAGATCTCTGTTATTTTCATAGTCTATGCCTGTTTATTTAAAACTATCTGACTTGAGACTATAATCACGTACAACTTTTTTAACATGGATCTAAGATAAATTAAATAAGAACAACGTACAAGAAAAGTATAAATATTTTCCAATCATGATTTCCAAGAATTCCTTGGAACGTAGTCTGATGCATGACAATCTATTCTAAAAACCATTGTTCTTAGTCACGAAATATCCGCATCGGATGGTATTGATCGAATTCTAGTCTACTTGTCAAACGTATGACACAAGCGTGTCATATGCTGTGAAAATCCAAGCTTAATCGTACGCTCTTGATTATTATTCGTGTAACGTTGGACGTATCCTGTTTATATCATTGGACATTCATATATAAGATTCGGAAAACTTAAACGAAAATGTACCGATCTTGGAATTGAATATCTGAGAATGACTGATTGCCAGGTAACATTTAAATATTTATATAGTTGTAACAGAGTGAAATACGACTACTGTCTCCATATTATAATCACAATTTCTCTATTAAGAAATAGAACGATCGATTAAAACCGTTATTTATTGTAATATTAGTATAGCTATAAATTTGTAGCGTCAATAGTAAATCTATAAAGATTTACAAAAAGATTTGAATGATAAAAACATATTTATGGATATATAGTGTATAGCTACAAAAAGTATTTGCACGCTATAACGTCGTAGCATAACATCTATACATTAATTAATAATGATCAATTAATTATGTATATTAAATTTTGAAGTATCTTTCTATGACTATAAAAATTTAATATTATAGAAACAAAATATAGAACGTGATTAAAAAAAAGCTTCATTGGAAAATAAAGGATATACCGATACTTTTGTAGCCACTGTATCTCTCAATTGAATTTCTTAGAAAGATTCGGGGTCGTGAATGAAAATGATTTTCGACGGAAATGCAAAATCAAACAGAAGGTTCTCGCGAATTCAGGAGCTTAATTAGACAACGTAAGCCACGAAGAGGACAGCAAGAAAGGAGGCAAAGCGGCCAAATTTATTTCTGGCCATGTCGCCCGCGCTCAAAAAATCTCGGTGTCTCAGGGTGGCTCGCTTTATAATGAAGTGGCTATTTCAAGAGGTACCAAATTCCCCATTATCAAACTATATAGAGCAATAATGCCTCGAATTGATCTTAATTATTCGACTTTCCGAACAAATAGAAGTTTCTCAGAAAAAGAAGAATGACTGCATACAGATACTGAAACATCTTTAAATTAATTCTTGGATCAAAATTCTTTACAGACTTCTATTTGACTAATTCCCAAATCTATCATTCTATATATTATTTTCTATAAATATTTTTCGAATTTCTTTGGAAATTACAAAACGAGGAATTTTTCTCCCTATAAACGACTATATCTTAAATGAATTCAAATTACAGTATCACCAGCGTTTTATAGAAAATCTGTAATAGTCGTAGAAAATTTTTCTCGTAAATTTTTCTGTTCAAAACCACGGTGAAAATCGAGGAAACAAAAAAATCCATCGAGTCTTCTTTATCACTTCGATTTTATAAAATAAATAATAAATCTCTTCCTGTAAAATACTAAAGACACTCCGCAGTCAATAATTTATTCTAACGTATCTCATAAATATCTTTGAAGTCCTTTTCTCTGGAGTTTCATTACCTCGTGGAAACGATGTTCCAAATGACCCTTCAGTAAAGTGAACTGAAGCCTTCGATACTCTCCATGGGACGAGACCAGCTTCGAGCTCTTATTCGGCGGTGATTCATTCGAACTTTTCCGACTTTTCAATCGAAGGTGTGACATTTTCACTTTCCTTTATCCGAACTTATCGATACGAGTCCTTGTTGTTAACTGATCGTTCATTGAATAGATTCCTTGGTATCACTCGCGAATTTTTAATCACAGAAGTTTCGCGTGCTATCAAATAATTGTTCAAAGCTTATATTCTAGACGATAAAAGAGACATTGTTACTGTCAATAGCTTCGGACAACTTTTATTTAACTTGTTAATTGGGAAAGATATTGCTACGTGCTAATCCATAATTTTTATAGAAAATTATCGTTACCATACTAGAGATTATTATACAGCAGAACTCAGTTTATTTGAATCTATCGAGGAACAAAACGAGTTCATACAACGGAAATTCAAGGTGAAATTAAATGGAATCAATTAGCTGTAATTTATTTAATCGGACAGTAATTAAAATTTCGTTCCAATAAAGGAGGTTCTACTGCAATAGAAATTATTAGAGTGAAACTATTTCTAGAGCATGCAATTTTCCATATAAATTGTTATGAAAATTTTCCTTTTCTTAAACTTCGCATGAAATTTTTAATTTTTGTAATTAAATCAATATCACAAATATAGGCAATCATCTTTAAATTGTCTAACTCTTTGAAGGAAACGAGTTTCTGCTTGAGAAAAGATCCAGTTAATGGACTAAGAACGGCAGAAGTGTTTCGTTGTTGGATAACACGCTTCACGGACAAGCAATTTTATTAAATAGAATGACTAGCTTTCTTTCTCTTTCCTGTTCATTACGTAATAATTTCACATGCAATGGGTACTTTGACGAATATATGCGAAATGTCGAACCAACATTTGGATGAGAAATTCGAATCCAAAGTACTTTTTCAATTTATTAATCCAGGAAGAATTGCTGATGTTTTCGACGTAATAATTCATCTTTTCACAGATTTCTTGCCCTTCAATGCATCGTTACATTTACATTACATTTACTTTACATTTTTTTCAATTAAGTTATTAACTCGAATTCGTAATTCAAGTCAAGAAACGTGTTCCACATTTAAGAATATTTCTAAGGAATTTCTCTACCGAGTGTAATCATAAAGATAAACATTTCTGTCCATAAATGCAACGATATAAAGTTATCAGACATCATTCTCCTTTATTTTCAATACCTCATTGAACATTTAATTACCCCTTGGTCGGTAAATTAAATTTACAAATAACAGAAAAGATGCACAGCTTTTCTTCTATCTTTAATTAATTTCTCAGAAAGCAATCAGCTATCCTCAATGGAGTTAATTTAACTTCAATTTCGCACAATTATATTTGCAAAATTTTGTTCTCACCCTATAGAAATTGTCAATAAAAGACTTCTAAGAGTAGAACATCAAATAAAATTATCGTTGATCATCAAATCATCCCAAATAATCTCAGGTATTTTTGTTTTTATCTTGGTAATACATATTCGAATTAACAGCAAGATTTAGAAAGTCACTTCTATCTTTAACATTTTTTACCACGCGCACTTATCAAAAGAGGAGACTGCGATACCGAATAGCGTAATAATAAACCGTGGAACGCTCTAGAGGAAATCAATGGGTCAGCTGATCGGGTACGCGACCAAGTCCTGCACTTTCACTGAAATATCTTCTTACAGAGAGAAAAGAGAGTGCAAGCGATACGCGAGCCTCGATTTCATCGATAATATAATCTACCGTTATCGGATAATTTTCCAATTATCTCGCGATCATACTCTTTTTTCGAGTGTTTGATAAAACAGAGATATAAAGAAAGATATAAGTGAACGTAACACTATTGGCTCAATGTGAAGCCTGTTCTTGTAATCTGTTTCTATTTTATTTACGTTTTTCGAGGGAAAATTTCTTTACGTACGCTTGGAAAATTATGATAGATTTGTTCTTTCATTAATCCTTATTTTTTTTATGACTTATACTTTTCTAGATGGCTACGTGACTTTTCTCGATAATTGTAAAATTAATTTTCCCCTGAATGAAGCGAACTTATTTCTTTATTGACTTTTTATGATTTTCATCTACTTGTTTACATAACTATATCTTCCTCGATAATTTTTTCTATATTTATCGCTTAAGAGATGCTAGCACGTACGTATGTATAGGTAAGTATGTATGTACATATATTTACTTCCTATTTAATAATACAAATATAATTTCAAAAGGTATAAAGATAGCACAGTTAAATACATATTACTTGCCTCAAATATTTCATAATACTCGTTCATAGTAATAATTTCTTACGTTATTTGTTTTATTTAATTATCACGAACATATTTCAGCCAAATAAAACTGAAAAATAATTATCCTCTTTAACCTTAATAAATACCTTTCAGTTGCATTTAAAATAATACTAAACTAAATGATAAAATACTAAACAAAAATTAACTACGTACAGAAAAGAGTAACTTGTACACTCGTATTAACAATGTAAAATTGATAGATATTTTTCTAGAAGAAAATAATCTAAATGTTTCCCAATAAAATATTAAACATAATAGACAGAAACTTTATCTTCGTCTATCGATCGTAGTTCATCCGCGTGTTCTCTATTTCTGTAAATGCAAAAGTGTCCGATTATCTTCGTTAACTACACGGTTTAAAAACCACTGTGGAAAAACATGTTCGCTATCGTTTCCTATTAACTGTATCTCTGAATCATCGGTTGTTTCGAGCAGTGAATTGCGATTCGAGTCGAGGTAACAAACGCTCTACGCTCTTCGAAAACATGTTAATAGCAACTTTTATAATCTTCTATATAGCGAGTCTGAAGGACAATTAACTGTACTTAGTATTCTTCCATTTTGAATAATTAGGCTCGACAACATTGGCTAGGGACACTGTAAAACTTTCGTCCCAAATGGACAATCGAGGTTTACTCGGTGGTTAAAAAATGAATGATGTATTGAGATATTCTTTGATTTATTATATCTCGCTATGATAAGAATTGTCGATTACGCTTCAATATTTATACAATGGCTACGAAGAGTATTTGCTCAACATTATATATATTATAACGTTTGGATACTAATTAATTATTAATCAATACATTAATAGTTTAGGAGTATACTTTCATATAATTACAAAAATTTAGTACTGAAACTTAGTAGTGAAAATTAAATGTATAGAATCTTATAAAAAAAATCGTTTCATTGGAAAATGAGGGTATGTGCAAATATTTTCTAGCCACTGTATACGGAGGCTCGCGAAACCTTTCAGAAAAATTTTGCTTTCAGAGGAAGATGTTCCTTTATCTGGTTAATCCTTTACTTGAATATACTTGAACTCGCCCGATCGAAGATTTTTAAATCAATTTTGTTTTATTGAGTTTCGAAGCAGTATTATATCCAAAAACTCGTAAACTTTCACTTGTGTTATCAATCTTTTTTAAATAACGTAATACAAATTTTCCTTGCGGGCGAGTAAATAACGAACAGAGGATAATAAAATACTTCACAAAATTATTTCGCGCATCAAAGCCGATCGAATTAAAATACGCGTTTCTTCCGCACCGTCTGTTAAATTAGTTTCTCTGGTGAATTATAGAATAAAAATTCGTTCGAATGCTCTGACAATCTTCGTAGACAAAAGAGCTTCGCTATGAATACAACGATTATCGAAGCTTTCAAAACGTATGTACATAGGACGTGAACACGCGTACATTTCGATCGATCCTTTTTGATCCGAATGCGAATATCAATGGATCATTCATTTTCCACCAATGCAACGTCTATCCACTTGCAAACTCAAACACCACAAACGATGAATCGATGTTCGCTATAAATAAACACGCGTAGCATTTTCGTCACCTTAATGCCAAAACTCGAAACGTTTAAAAGAGTCTTAAAAACGTTTTCTCTTTTCAATGATAATTTTCCACCGATTGATTTTCCAGCGACCGCACCATCCATGATACAGTTATTGTTCAACGTTCTTCAATAACTTTCGTGCGACGTTTATTTCGATTTTGCAAACTTTTCGAAAACGTAGTCCACGATCGTTCAAACGTTCCGTAAAGGGCGATATTCCGTTCGGTGAAAAAATTCACTGCGTGATGAGAGACGATCGATAAAAGATTTTACACAGCCGATTTTCAAAAACCTTCGGAGCACCTTCGCTTCAAGTGAACTGTGACGACAGTCGAACGCACACTGAATTATTCGTCGTTGGATCGCGATTTATTAGCATCCACAAGGCGAAAAGTCGTCATAGTGAACCGAGCACTGCTTACTTGAAAGTTGCTTGCGAATAGTAGGAACATGATCAAAATCTATTATATTAATTAGGTGAATATATGGAAAAACATACGAGTGGAAAGTGGGGATTTTTGGACATTTGTGGGAAATGTAAAGGTGCAAAAGAACACAGAACGCGCATGAAATGAAAAAATGTATAAAATATACAAAGTATAGTGTTTTATCTAATATTTAATAGGTAACACAATTTTATATATAGTATCTATCTTTTCAAGTATGTTCATGAAGATATGTATTTGCATAAATACCAGCGGTCTATTTATGACAAGTCAATATTTTTAAGATATCCAAAACTAGAGATACGATATAAAGATAACAAGGGCACGTGTTTCATGGCTAAGTTAAATAAAAAAGTAGCAGCGGTAATACGGAACTAATTTGCTCTAATACAAATGAAAGGATTCGGCGAAAAAGCAAAGGATCTCCAGATAAATAAATGATTACGTCGAAGCTATCAGCTGCTCGAACAACCGACTAATCTTTCCCAATTAGCGAATAATCACTGAAACACACGCTTTTACTATGCCTCGATAACAAGTGTAACATACTTATCAAACAACTTTGCTAAAATGATGCATAAATCCAAACTTATGACGCAAGAAATAAAACCACTTTCATTTAATCACAGGAAAATTCGATAGATAGATCGATAATATACAATAAAACTAGATCCATGTGATAAGGAATTACGCAAAAGCACCATTGTCACGTATATAAACGATAATCAAAATTGAAACACACATCGATATAATTTCAAGCACTTTTATGATCAACTCATTCACTTTTGGAAATATCAAACACTTTCAAATGAAGAACACGTGATTTAAATCACTATTAAAAGAAATACAAATAAACGAAGTTACGCAAAAAGTTCGTTCACTTTTAGAAATATCCAACGTGATTAAAACAATCGTATTAAAATGAAGAATACATAATTCAAATTTCTTGTGCGATAATCTAAATGATCCCACTTTACAGTTAACTAAATTGCCAAATTACACGCTCATTTATTTTTGAAAATATCGAACACGTTTAAAACACCCGCATCAAAGTGAAAAAAATTTTATTTAAACTACTTTAATAATAAATTAAATGACCTCCACTTTACAATATCACCTCCGATTACTTTACAACCGACTAAATAATAAAAGTTTCACGACAATTTGTTCACTTTTGGAAATATCGAACTGGAGCGAAAAAAAAGTCCACGAGGAAACGTAATGATAGAGAAACTGTGAAAAAAGTAGGTTGCGAGGGGCAGAGAGGAGATAGTACTAACGCAGAACTCGATCGCGCTAACATCCTTCGCGTACTGAGACGCGGGAACAATTAACCACGGGCCACGATACCTGACTCATGTGGGCGATCCACGTGGATGGATCATCCTCTTACTATCGTGCGCCAGCTGTGCTCGAGGAAACACAAAGAGTGGGACGACGGGATGGATATCGCAATTTATACGCTCGTCTAAAATTGGAAGAGTCTTCGTCCCTGCGTTTGACCACAGTTGTTAACGGTAACTTTGTTGAATCAGCTAACTCAACTGCGGCTAATGTCATCGTGGTCTGCTCTTTAATAAATTCTTAAGGTCTCTACCGGCCAGAGGAGCAATAACAATCCAATGTAGATACTTGCCTATTTCTGGAAAATGGTTTAATTAGAATATCGTAAATAAGAAAACTACGTAAAGGTTGATTTCTACCCCCCCCCCTTTTTCTTGTGGATTATTGCAGTGATCCATTAAGGGCTGAAGTTGTATTAACATAACATCTCACCTACGTCTCTCAGAAACCACGTTAACTCCAAAAATGAAAATAAAGGAAACTGATAATATTACGAATAATATTCTTTTTAATTTTCTCTGAAATTTGCTATGGTTTATACCATCTTTTGCGATAAACAATCTTACGGTAATAAATCATTTGTTCTTTTAAAAATTGAAGATTAATCGTGAAATTGAGCAATTAACAAAAGCTAAAGTCGATAGAAGCTTGGCTTTTGAAAGACTTATTTCTTCTTTCAGCTAGATTCTGTTATTTTATAAAGTTTAAGGACATTGAAGTATATGTGACCGTATGATATATATGTATATCTTTTATGGACTTCGTAAACTTTGTACTTTGACGAAGCATCACATAAGTACGTTATCTGCATTTTTCAATAATGGTACGTTTACGTAACTTTACACATTATTTCACTGCTTGTTATGTAATGGGTTATAGGAAAAATCCTTTCTCTTGGCCTAGGAACACTCACAGCGAAAATTCCATTACTATAGAATGCTTGAGCACGTCCAACGAAGTCTATAACCATATTTTTTTCAGTGAAAATATTCTAATATTCTGTGATCTGTATAAACTTCCAGAAACTTTTTAAAGGGTAGATGTGCTAATTACTTCAATTAAATTTAATTAAAAAGAAATTACAATTAAATAAAATAACCTTATAACTGTTTTTGATAATTATCAGACGTTATAGAATGTTTTGTTTTATCTGAAAAGTTTTTTTTATCCCACAATTCTTGAGTTTCTGAACTGATTGACTAAATTACAATGTAATTTCAACCTTGACCTTTGTACAAAAATTTACTTCACATTTATGATGCATATCCCTATGTGAAATCATCTCTTCATTTATTTATGATTATATAACAGATTTTGCGCAACGTATGGTGTAGAAGTCAATGTCATTTCGAGCTGGATGCTCTCCAAAGAAAATTCCAAGATTTCGTGGCTTTGAATATACTGTGCAGGTGCCGGTGAAGTAGATTTTCGAGACTTTCAATCATATAATGAGGTAGAGTTATTTAAATCACTTAAAGCTTCAACATCATCAAATTAAATCTTGAATTTATCTTATTTCCATCAACAAGAAAGTATTATGTAAAAACTAGTAAAATGAACGATAAAGTTACTTGCAGAAATATAGTTATGTACACATGCTACACAATTATGATAATCATTATGTAACAGCGAATATTAACGTTAGTTAAATTTCCCTTTTGTTATGTACAAGTTATATTCTCATAGAAAGTTATGGCCATAGAGCTATTAATGTATACAATATATTTCGCTATTTATCACACCGCTAATAACGAGTTAAATATGTAATCTGTTTTCAAATGTAGATCGCTTAAAAGTCTATTCATAACCGAATTTGTCGAATTACAAGGCTTAGTTTGACTCAAATTGACTCAAGTATCCTCCTGACCTAAATAAGTCGACCTTATCCTATTCTAATATACTGTTTGATGCGCTCTTCTGATGTTCATATACCATGAAGTATGTATTAGATTTTTCTGTTTCCTATTGTACCGTCACTTGTCTTCTGCAAGGACAAATCTATAGGCGTTGTTGGTAATGCGAAAGCAATTGTTCAAGGAAGATTTGATAGGACGATCCAATAAGAGTGGGCGACTCAATAGACTCGCCCTATTTACTCTTCAACACTAATGGAAAGTGAGAAGAGTAACGGAAAAAGAGAAATACTTAGAATAAAGCGTTATTAGCTTCCTAAAACAGAGAGCCGACAATATTAAATTATCTTCGTCGCCATGTCCTAACAACGACCAACGTTTTCAATGTTAATTAGGGACCTCTGTAACAGAATTAATTAATTTCAGTTCTGGACTTTGGATTTAATCAAATTTGAATTGTAAAATATTGATGTTAAGTAAAAAAGGAAAATGCTTAGAAACTTGTATAAATAAATAAACAAATTTTCTTAGTACGTTCAGATAATTTTAAATTTTTCAGAGATTCTCAGAATACAAACCCGGATGATGTTTAATTTTTCATTCATAATATGAACGTATTATGAATTATGGAGAAGAAAGATATATATATAGAAAACAAAACAATACTTGAAAAATGACTAGTGAGGAAACTTCTCGGAATTGTAGACTGCTACATTCTTTTCAAGTTCGTGCTTTATCAATGAAGAGGAAGAAAAAAATATGGATAGATACACACTTGAGAACAAGGTTTCATCTTATCGAGGAACTATCTGCAAGCTTTTACATATTTACTTGATCGACCCAAAAAATGCTTTCAGAATTTCCCGTTCCATTAACAATGGGTTTCAACTTCAACGAGTCATTCTCGCGAGTCTTCTTTGTTCGTAATACGCCACGTCACTGGCACATTTTCATAAATCAGTGCCTATAACCATTCGAACGGTAAATCAGTATCGTGGATCTAAACAAACATTTTCTTTTCAATGCAAACATATTTATAAATTATTTATTCGCCAAGATGTAATTATAACTTTTTTACTTTGTTTCATCCCCTATCATCAATCCATGAAAAAAATATCTAATATTTTCAACAAAGAGACAAGCCGAAAAAATATTTAGTATTCTCAGAATTTCTCTTTTCAATATTCTGTACATTCAATACTTGACGTTTTTCGCATTCGTCATTCTACACTATGTACTCTGGATTTCATTCATGGATTATAAGAGATTCATATCCATTTACAAACTATGCAGATTAGCTTTAAATGTATCAGCATATAGTGTTCGCTAAAATAAGTAAAATACGTGTCGACTGGCTCTAATTCCAGAAATTATTATACAAAATGGTTCGTATAACTGCAACAAATATCTCTTTTCTAATTAAAGATAGAAGAAGTCGAACGAATTAGAAAAATCTGTGTTTTCACAAATTCAAATCATATTATGGTGCACTCAAAAAATGTAGATGCAATCCTTTCAAATAGAAACGCATTTTTCTTCTACTTCGACTATCCAGAATATTCTAAGTAAGAAAATATCAGAATTTGTATCTAGAAACTCTTCTTTTAAAAGATTGCATCTATCATTTCCTCCCTAAAGAATCCCTAGAAAATCCTACATCATCCTCTTTAAGAACTACCTATTATTGATAAACTTTTTTCTCGTTGGTTGTTTATCGAATATAGGATCTCTCGGCGATTTTTCAGGGAGGTAAAGAAAATTAACAGCGAGACGGAAAGAACGTAACAAGATTACAACGAATCTCTGAAAATTTGAGGCGAAACTCGGTCACGTTAGCGATGCTTCGTATCTTTTGCCTGATCAACGTTTCAAATACATAAATATAAATAAGTAGGACAGAGAGGATTTTCAGATAACAGCAGATGAAACAAGACTGTACGTCGCGCGTACTACGGCGTTCCGTGGCAAATTCGTGCCAAGTCCTCGCTGCACTCTTGCATTTTTCGCGATTCTGTGAATCGACTGAGTACACAAAATTCTGAAGATCGTCCCATGATATATGCATCCCGAATTATTTCCCTACGAGACACGTCGAGACATTAATCTGCGTCAATGAAACACAACTACGACAATGTCAGTATAAATTGTTCAGTAACATGATTTATAGCGACTTACGAAAGTATTCGACAATCTTTGGATCTTTTTATGTATACACTATACAAATCATTTTGAAATCTCATTAACACTGTAACGAGATACGACCATCGTCATTAAATTGATAAAATTGGAAACGAATATGAAAATACATATAGAAATTGCAAGATATTCATTGGAAGCGTATTTCGCAAAGATCACCAAAACATTTAAGCGATCAATTACATATTCATTACAGTAATAAGCCACAATATTTACTGCGAGTCTGTAACACTAACTGTCTCAGACACAATTATGGTCACGATATTCGTGTCTCACTATAGTATAAATGAAGTTTTGAGAAATTTCATATATTGCATATAATATATTTAAGTGTATAATATATGTGTTCAAATATCTTCGTAAGCCACTACATCTCAGACAATATACAGTAATTATTCAATTAAGTCTAATAGTTCACTAAAGTATATTTGATTCAGAGATAATAACAGTTATAATCTAAATTAAAAGAGTGATAGTATCGGAATTATAAGTATCTCACAATTAGTAGTATCTTAAATGGTTCAGGAACAATCATTGTAAAAGATCTGAAAGTGTTTTTTGTTACAAATAATCATTATTGACGGTCAGAATATTTGTTGGTTACTGATTAACCAATATCAGTGTTGAAAATGGTTTATGGTTGTCTATTTATCGGTTTATGGTGTGTAATTGTAGAAATAAAATTAAATTCATTTATTATGTACCGTTTAATATTTCACTGAAAATTCAACGCATTAGGTCGATTTAAAAAATGTAAATTATATATACAAACTAACCTAGATACGTCTCCCTCCAATTAAACGACTTCCGTCATCATTTTACGCATAAACACATTTTGTTGAGATAGTACACTATCTCCCTATTATGCCATTACTAAAATGCTGTAAAATTTTTTCTCCAAACAATATGTGCGTCGTATTTTACAAGTGTTCAAAAAATTCTAATTAATATGTAATGTAATATAGTGCTAATGAAAAATTAGTTATTTCGGTTACATTGTCGCGCAATAGTGTCGACTGCGCATGAGCATAATATTACTTCAGGCGTTTAAAACTAGCTACGAAAATTATTATTTACCCAGCTTGAATCCGACTCGAATGTCAACCACATTCGTGGATCTGGCAGCCATGCGTTCATATTGTTGAATGACGCGTTAAGTTTAAATTAAAAAACATTTAACACCAACGACAGACTTGTTGACACCAGATAATATTCACGTCGACGCTACACTCCTTCGCGTAATGAAAGTGTCGTTTCCGACACAGAAGGATTACATTCAGTTATGTTTACATGAGGAAGCGAGCTAATTCGATCCACAACTGCCAAGAGGAAACCTAATCTCCCTATTGGAAAATAGACGTTTGCAATAAGACTTCGATTTCGCGACAACGATTTTGTTCTTCCGTGAATATACAACACAATGCCCATTGTACTCCCTCTTCACTATGTTTTTGATGATTAACCCGTGGGGTTCATGTTTTTCAAATGGAATTTGAAGTGCATATTTGATTTTATAAATATATATGTATATGAAAGCTACAGGAGAAGAACACGATCTTTTGATTTCTAATTTTATGATTAAAAAATAATATATATTTTAATATAACATAATTAAATGTAGAAACCTGTTAGGTCTAAAAATGTATACTTCTTAAAAATACATAGTTCATAAGTTGGCAAATGTTTATGAAAACCAAAATTATTAAAACGAGCAATATTTTAATATTATATTGAACAATATTTCTAAAACTACAAAGAGGTTGGATCAGTACATATTCAACTCTAAAACCCCAATTTTGATAATATGTACAATATATTAAATTTTAAAATTGCTTTTGTGTAAAAGATAAAGAAAGTAAGATCGTACTTCTTCTCCTGTTAATAAAGCTTTAAAAAGCCCATATTTATATAATATTTTTTGTTTCATTACAGCCATAGAATATATGTATTGATGAAATTTGGTTGTTGAACTCTGGAACACATATGATTTAATCCTGCGGTTTCTATTATTATTATTATTAATTTATAATCTATTATATTATTAAAATATAGATAATTTTTTAATTAATTTTAGTATTCAATATAATTTTACTAGCTTCTGTGTATTTCTTGCGTTTTATAAATAAAATTTCAAATTTTTATTACACGAAGAAAATACCTGAAAAAATACAAACGCGAAGAAAAAACGAGAACAGCAGGGTTAATTAATAAATATTAATGTATGGTTTATACGTGTTAGTATAAATATATGATTCATAGTACAGTAATGTAATAAAAAGCGATGGAATCTGATGGAGTCTTCTATAATGAAAGTAAATAGATCAACTAAGAACGTATGAAACAGTGATCCCATATAATGATATGGATACAATTGATCTATATGGATTAAATGTGAATGATATGATATTTCTGTTCCGTGTGAATAACGATCACCGTACATTTTTAAAAATTATACAAGGAATGTTGAAATGTAATATGTATAAGTGAGTTTAAATTCCTATACATTGTTAATATTGTTTAAGAAATAAAACTGCCAAGGAATTACAACCTTATCAAATCTCTGTCTACTAGCTTAAATGATTAGCTATCAGTAACCTTTTTCATGTTATTACGACTTCTGTAACGTTCATAAAACGCTTGGAATTTATCTTCAATTAAAAAAATTTTCATTCCGAGATTAAACAACATTTTATTTAATTAATTCTTTTTCGGAAAATTTAGCGTTTCAAAAGAGCTGCACATCGTTAATAAAAATGCAAATAAAAACAACTTGAAAGCATCCTATACTGATTGTACTATACAGCATCATAACTATGTTTCACGTATTTATGAGGAATTAAAAAATGCAAAAATACACACGAATATATATAAAATGCTAAAATCTATATAATATGCAAAATAGAATATTAAATTTTATTTTGTTACACTTATAAAAATATGAAATTATATAAATATCTGTAATCATCAATAACTTCGCGTAGTGAAGCAATTGTACATAGAAGACTATACAACAGAATATAATAACATGAAACATTGAATTAAGACTACAATAATAACATGAAACGTTACGCTAGGTATGCTACTATAGTAATTACGCTACGCTTATTAGTACTAATGGTATCAATAATCAAGCAATGATCTTAGTTTATTAATCAGACTTACCAATTAAACAAAAGATTGATTCTCCCGGATATCCGTTGTTGTCATGTATGATAAAATCGTAGTTGCTCAACCTAGGAGCAATCGTATAAAAGATCGATCATTTTAAACATATCGATAAAAATTGAATTTGAAATCAAAGAATTAATTCCACAAGAAAAAGTCATATTCGTTCTAAGTACCAATACATAAACATAAAAATTGCTGTACCATACAAAACAGTAATATAAAAAATGAAAGAGATAATCCTGTCTTCGAATCTTTATATTCCAATCTTACTCTCGTTTTAACAAAGAAAAACTTTTAGTTAAATGATTTTTAAAAATAACTTTTGCATAAAGCTTAAAGACAAATTATACGTATTAATGAAATTTTAGTTGAAAATAAATTGAGCTAAAACTTTTGAAATGTTTTAATATTACGAAAATTGGCGATTAAGTCGAGAACGATCCAAAAGACGAAGTACACCTAAATTCCAAGAGAATATACAAAGTACACGTTGTTGTAAACGTACATCAAACAGAAAAGATAGAATGATTTGTTTTTTGTTGCTTTCTAACACGTTTCGATTTCTTCGAAGCGATCTCGAACTGTACGGGAGTAATGAAAAGCATTTTTATCAAGAGGATTCTAACCTCACCTGAGAGAGTACGATAACTTCCAAGGTAGCCGAATCCTACTACTGGACAACGTGGACCGCACCGTCGTCAATTAGAAACGACGTTCTATATCAAATCGTTGTTCACATTGCGTCTATTAAACGACTTTAGGAATTCGTTCAATCACACAGTAAAATCGTGAACAGGAAAATGTTACTCCGCCGTCTTTCATTCGGTGTACGTAGCGTCATCCACCAGGCGGCGTTGCGAATGTCGAACAGCTGATTTCTCATGCACGTGCGCCATGGCCAGGTTATGGCTATAGTTATGTTATAGTATTATTCTCGCAAACGAAACATCTGAAAATTAAAATGTATATTCTCATAAGTAGACTGCGGATTTTTAAGCAAATTCATATTTTTATAAACATAAATTAAAAAATGATCTAAAAGTAACCTAGTCTAAACAAAGATTTATTTCACCTATTGAATATTATAACGCGTACTGTAGTTTGGATGTTTCATATATTTTTGCATTTCATGTGAATTCTGTATATGTTTACATCTTCAAATTTCAGTAAGAATTTATATACATAATTAATTCTTTTGATATATAAAGAACACGAGTCCACTGCCCAAAGTAATTTCATTTAACAACTTATTACGGAACCATAATTGCGTTAACGCAGCATTTCATTTGTAATTTCTTTTTAGATTTACATTAATGAATTCGATCAAATGTACATTGCGATTGTGAAAATTAAAAAATTCGAAAGAGAAAAAGAAATGAAAATTTGGAAGAATATGTCCAATATTTTTTTCGTTACTATTTTTTTCCTACATTCAGATCCTACAAGTTTAAGAAGTTCAAGGAAATTAAAATGTTTCATAATAACTCATATGTTCTGTCTTTCTTCCCTAATCACCACTCCTCATCCAATACCTCTACTATAGTTCTATGCTCCTGTTATCATTAGAACAAACATACTAAAAGCAAATTGAAATATAAAATAGACACAAAGATAGCAGTACCATTTTTGTCCTTATTCTACAATCCTAGCTCCTTGTCAATGACTTCCACTATTATTTTATGTTCTTGTTAAATAAATAAAAGCATTAAAAACAAATCCAATTATAAAATGAAGTTAGTAACTTATAATATTCTTTCTTACGCAGGAAACTCTATACTTATTCTGTGATCCTGTTAGAAGAGGATGGTCTTGACCAAAAATATACGAACAGATTGACGGAATTAGAGAATTAATAATACATATGTAAATATGCATTATGACTTGTCTTGTAAGTTTTGTTGTCACTTGTGACCGAGAATTCTGCTTTGCATCATAGCCGATACTATTCCTACCATTTTTTGAAACTCTTTCGTGAAGCGAAATTTCAATGATATACAATGATTTCATGATGTGCAAAAATTTCTCGCCAGATGGATTTCTCACTTTATGTTCGAAAACGATATCTAAAAGTAGATGATCTATTCGTAGTCAGAATCAATATATCGTATTTACATATCTTACATATCTTACATATCTTCAATAAAAAATTCAAATTTGTGAATAAAGGATATAATAAATATCTATTATTTTTCCACTAAGCGCCTATTTTATCTTGAAGTATCATATATAAATTAATTTATTAAAATACTATGGCAATGTATATACATTTTAGTTATTTATTAGTTTCAATAATAGCAAAGAAAGAAATCCTCTCTGATGATTAAGTAACAATTAATAAGTAGAAATTTTATATTTTATATTATCAATTTAATTTCAGTTTCGATATTAATTTAATGTATGTACATATAATATATATACATACATATATTTTTTTATAATTATTTCATCTTTATATATGTATATTGTATTATGCAAAATTTATAGATAACATCTTGACAAATGCAATTTGAAATTTCGTAGATATATGATCTTTTTACGGTTCAGATTAGGTTAGATTTTTGTCAGATTAGGTTAAGTTATTGTATTATCCACGTGGACTGCTTTTTGACAATTATCATGTCAGAACTACTACCATTACCACAAAAAAAATATTATAGACAACGTGCACACTCGAATCCCATAGCGGATCACTGCTTAGAATAGTATGTAATTATTTTCTATAAAAAATATAAAATTACTTAAAAAGATTGATCTATTTATAAACATTTTTCATTCTTTTCTTGAATACAATTTCAGTCCTATCAAACCGGATTTAATGAATTGGGGTTCGTTATATCCGTCTTATTTTGTAACTAATGAAGGAGAGTCCAAAGAACAGAATCTTTCACAGAAATGTGTTGAGTTTGTAGATATTGGTTGTGGCTATGGAGGACTATTAGGTACAAAATTGTTTTAATTTTATATTACATTGTTTCTTAACGTATTAACAGAATATTTTCTTCAATAGTTACATTGTCATTAATGTTTCCTGAAAATTTAATTCTTGGAATGGAGATTAGAGTAAAAGTGTCTGACTATGTTATGGATCGTATAGCTGCATTAAGATCACAAAATCCAGGACAATACCAAAACATTGCATGTCTGAGGACTAATGCAATGAAGTATCTACCAAATTACTTTCACAAAGGCCAGGTATAATAAGGTATAGTCATATATTTAAACTTATAATTCTGTACTTTTATAAATATTGATTTTTATTTTTGTAGTTGAAGAAGATGTTTTTCTTATATCCAGATCCACATTTTAAAAAGTCCAAGCATAAATGGAGGATTATAAATAAAACACTTTTGGCAGAATATGCTTATGTGTTGACTGAAGGAGTAATGTATTTTCTAAAATATTACTTAAATGTTTCTACACTCTTTTTACATAAATAAGTAACTATGAATATCATTTAAAGGCCATTGTATATACAGTGACGGATGTTAAAGACTTACATGAATGGATAGTGGAACATTTCCGTGAACATCCATTGTTTGACGATGTTTCTAAAGAAGAATTGGTAAGTTTTTGCTACTTATTTCTCAAAAGATTAAGTCAGCCATTATCTTACAAATTTTTTTTTATAAAGGATAAAGATCCTATTGTTGAAAAATTATATGAAAGCACAGAAGAAGGTCAAAAGGTAACAAGAAATAAAGGAGATAAATTTTTGGCTGTATTTAAACGCATTCCAGACCCATTTGAGAACAAAATTAGTTGATGCCAAATACTTTATGTACTTGTATATAAATGGAGGTATTTTTGTTGTAATCATTACATAAAAGATACCCTAAATCCAGTCCTCAAATATTGTGAGTCCGCATTGTTATTATCCTCTTCATTAGATACATCATGTCCTAAAAAAGGATCATTTAAATAAATGTTACTTTAGTTCTAAAACAGAGATTAATAAAAAATTTATCTTTAAAAACTGAAATTGATAGATTACTATCTTCTTCTAACTCATTTTCCAAATCAGTTCTTTTTTGTTTGGGTAACATTTTTAAATAGTTACGATGCCGTACATCTTCATTTGGAATCAAATGCGCAGTTTTCAAGGAAAATTCATCGTGTATTATAGAAAATAACATCTAATAAAAAAGGAAACTATAAGTTACTTTTCGATAGAAAATCAACATGATATAAACTACAACATAAAAATTATTTCTTTTTACTTGCTCTAGTAATGAATCAATAAACGTTAATGGCGGTGATATATATGACCTCCGTATTAATCTCTTTCGCTCCGAAATATCCATCATAAATTGGGTATAATATAAATTTCTGTTAGGAATTAGACTGTCTTCAACTATTTTTTTAAATCTTTTACTATTGACAATATCCCTAAAAATTAACTCTAATAGTTTACTAATTTTGATGATAATTGGATTATTAATTATTTATAAAAATGAAATGCAGAAAAGCAACATTTACCATAATAAGCCTTCTAAAATAAATTTCACTATACAAAGCTCTTTTTCGTCTATAACATTGCATTTTTTACTATCATCAAAATAAATTACATTTGCTGGAGAAGCTTTTAATTCATTTAATAAACTGACTTTTGTAGATTCATCTTCTATGGTACATACACTACAACGTAAACTCAATGTTTTGTAGTATACATCAGGTTTATTGAGTATTTTTATCCACGGTTTCTACGTAAAATCAACTTATAACATAATTGGTTTATTGCAAAATATTACTTGTTTACTTACTGGGACATAAGTGCCTTTTTCTGTAATGGTAAATTGTCCTGCTAATTCTTGACTTAGAATAGCATGTTTGATAATGCTTCTTTGATATATCCGCCTTTTACTAGCGTTAAAAAATATACAAGGTATATGAACATCGATTCGACAAGGATATCCTTTAGTGTAGATTTTTATTCTAAAACTCTGCACTGCCTTTGGATGCAGTATACCCTTCCGAGGAAATACGTCGATGTACAGTATCTCTGATATGTCTTGACTAGAGACATTTAACATTTTAAAGGAATATGATAGAAGATTTTAAAACATTAAAATTTTTGAAGAGTACCATATCCACTCGTAAGCGAGTGCATCGAAATCTAAGTTGTTATAAACTAAAAGCATTCTGACAATAACATTATGCATAGGTAGAAACCACACATCGATGCAATCAATACTGAAATATGCAGGAAATAGTGAAGTTTTACAAGTACAATAAGATGGTATAGCTCTTGGATAACTGGCTAATCTAAAATCAAAAGTTGACTCTCCTTCGATTGTCAATTCTTCTGTTTTATCACCCATAGTTATTGGAACTATTACCTAAGAGGTATAATATTAATTTCTTAATTTTCTAATTATTAAATTTATAATACCTTATATGTACCAAACATTCTTGGTTGGAACTTCAAAAGAAGAGGTATAGCTGTTCCAATCTTTATAACACCACATTGTGTTAAACATGAAAATACTTCATAGTGATAATCTTTATTCACTTTGCAGATGTTATTAATATCTATCGAATACGGTAAATCATTATTTGTAATATTGTATATCCAATTTACCTAGAATTTCATTATACTAATGATTCTTATGTTGATACAAGGTACTATATCTTATGAACACCATTGTAATATATATTATAAATGACATTATACCCTATACATTATCCCTTTGTTTCCAAAATAAGTTCGTCCGAAATTTACGTATGCAGTGCTTAAGAAATTATCTTGTGACTGAGACTCGGCTAAACAATTAATTACTACGTTTAACATAACATAACGATCATGTCCAATATCTAATTCCCAACATATTGCCGTTTTCCCAATTAACGTATAATGTATCGTCATACCAATCACAGTTTCTTCCTTTGGCTGTAAAATATCAATTAATATTACTCTTTTATATACATTCAATTTAGTAATGCACCTTGTATAAATAGCTAATTAACATAAAAAAAATCGTACACATAGTGTTTTAGATCTTATGTTTAGTGTACAAAGATTTGTATGTATGCAGTCAGTTTCTGTATGCTGAAGCAAATAACCAAATGTCTTTATAACAGGTTTACAAGAACAGTTTTTGATTCTTTTTAAAGCAAATGTAATAGGAAATGATGAAGGATTGATCATAATCCATTCTATCAATATTACTCCTTTATTGCATTGGAACATTGGAAAAAGATCAATATTTATGGATTTTCTTTCTTTTGGTAATATGTTTTCCAAGATTTTGTTTAATCTAAAAAAGAACTAATAATCATGTAATACATATTACCGATTATATAACACAAATAGGAAAGAAATATACCTATTTACATGCAGTCTCTTCCATAAAAATTGTTTGCTTATATGAATTGTACAATGCTGATTATATCCAAAAGCACATATATTCTGCACCTAATGCAGATATTGCATATATAAACATTATTTTATAAATCCGAATTCTAATTATGAAATGAATTATAATTTTACTTTTAACGTAGGCAAAATACACATGCAATATACATTGCAAATCCATACTGGTTTTTGTCTAGCTATTAATGCATCTGATCGAAAATTAACTCTTATCAAATATCGAATTGCAAATTCATAATATACTGCTGTGTGTGGAGTGATAGAAACTGTAATTTTTTTATGTGATCCAGAGAAAATCGTTTCTGATGCTGGATGTAATTTAACATCTTCCTCAATATTTCCAAGTGGCCAATTACGATGTGTACAAATTAATTTATAATAAATATCTACTAAACTAGAATTAATAAGATCAAAATGTAATGTCTTGGTATTGTTATATTCTAATTCTTTGAAATATAATTCGTTCGGAGTTGCCTAAAAAAATGAATAAAAGATAAATCTCTAATTTTTACTTCATATTAAGTAATAAAGTCATGTTGCATAAATTTTACCTTTAATGACCCAATTTCACTACTTCCACGAACACATAGAATTACACAATATTTAGACCCAATAGGTACTCCTTTTTTTACAATATTTAAAATACATTGTACCTCAAAATCATAGTCTATATTTGGTTCATTCGGAGAAAGGGAACATTCTTGATGCAAAGTATCATTTGCATCGATTTCTCCGCTTATGTACTGTATATTAAGTTCAGGCGGCAACTGGTAAAATTGATACCTATAGATAAATAACTAAATGTTAAAATATATTTCATACATTTTGTTTAGGAGAGAAATTAGCTTACTTTATTGTATGACGCGTTACATTCCGCATTGCAAGTTGTAGAAACTGCTGACAACCTAGCATAACTGGTGGAAAACTTAAAACATTATTATTGCCAAAAACAATATTTGCATTCTCTGCATATCCTTTAAAATCTATGTAATATTCATTTTTTGTATTCCCATTAAAGTATACTGTCCATCTTTCTATATAAATCTGTTCATCTTGGGGTTTAGGTGTCATTTCAACTACAATTATTTCATAATCCCTGCAATTAAATAGTTCAGCTATTAATAATGTATCAAAGTTGAATTCACAAATGGATTTACAAATTGTATATCATACTGATAAATCACACCAAGCATTGGTTTTACAAGAAAATGACTTGCTGATGGTGAAACAAATTGAAACATGAGAGGTAAATGTCCAAATCTTTTAATAAGGAAGGTGGTATAAACTGGATATGATGGCATACATGGTGGCATTATTACAGTTTGAGGTATTTCATATTGTGGAATCCATCCATTCGATATGACAGGAAAGGAGTGACCTAGGATATACTTTAATTTTTAAATATTTCATTGTCCATCTTCATGTAAATTCATCCAAAATATTTCTTATAACTGGCTTTATCATAACTTTTGTACAACATAATATTATACCTATCACTGTCACAGATGTAACAAATGGGAAAGTAGAGTGCTTTTTATGTTCCAAAAGAACAGAACAAATGATCTTTTTTCCATAAAGATTATTTTTTGTATTAGGATTAAATGTAAGTTCAAATAAAGCAGACTGATGTGCACAAACTAGCATTTCAGAAGGTATTATATTAAAAATTTCATCTGTATCTATAATACAACGAATGAATTAAAAAGATATTTTACACGATGAACTATATATAAATTACCTTTCTCCCAGGTAATTAATAAATTGGAATGATTATGATTTGTGAGACATATTGAATGAGGTATTGTCTGAATAAGATTTTTTACATCTACATCAGTTTGTCCAAGATTGAAATATTGCTTTGATAAGGATATTGGAGGAATATCTCCTAATGTATCAGTACCATCTCTCATATATCCTTTGAAACCACCTTTACTTTTCAAAGGATAGGTAATAGCATCAGAATCTGCCTTAAAAGATAATGCACTACACCAGCCATATAATTCTATAATAATTGGTTCCTATATTTTAAATAAATTTTTCAATAAAAAATAATTCTCAGTTCATAAAAATTACATATTATCAATGGTTTCATTTAAATTTACTTGATATAAAATCAGAGCAACCAAGTAATAAGTGTATCTTCCCTCCCTTGTCGATGTAAACGTAATTGTAATATATTTACGAGAACAAGGATTAATAATGCCATATTTTGCGTCTATCTGGAAAGGCTTACATTTTTCATCTATATTGAACATAAAGGTCGCAGCAACTTTAGAATTATTTGTTAATCTAATTCGCCTTTTAACTTCTGGTTTCTGTATTGTACAATTCATAAAGATCTTCGTTGTTGAGCAAGTTACTTCAGGACCTGCTCAAATATATAAACAAAAGTTATAATATAGAAATGAAATATGTATATAAAACAGATAAGATAAGATAAAATTTCATAATACATTACAAAATACATATTTTAAGGTAAATACCGATACTACATCCATAAGTAATAATTTTCGTACATTCCATACTAGTATCTATAATTACGAAATAATCAACATTTTTAGAAAATGCAACAAGTGGCTGATAACGTATCTCGCATATATATTTTTCATCGGAGGCTAGAGTCCAAGTGTAAGAACGTAAATGAAATACATGATCCAAAGGATTCGTAATCGGATCTCTTTGGACTTGATATACTTGTTCCTTCTGTAATGAATAAATTAAATAAAAATAGTCAGTACGTAGAAAATTTCATTTTCTTCAACGAATCTATTAATAAAACAATTTGTAAAAAAACCTATAAAGAAAAATAAAATGAGAAACTTATAATAATTATTTACAAAGTGATCCACTTCATCGATTTCAATGACCTTGAAATATATGCTGTCAAGGTGAATGTATTGAATAATTTTACATATTGGGTTGTTCAAAAAATGTCTTGCATTTTTATTATAAATTTCTATAAAATAATAAAATGTTTAAGCAAATATGATTCCTAATTGGATACTAAAGAGGACTAAGGAGAAACATTTAAAATTCGTTAATAGAACAGGTTTCTTTTTTTCAGTGAGATAATGTTGAACCTTATATATCCAAGAAGTTTTAAATGTTAGTTGTATTCATTTGTATTTATCCCACGCATCGAATATTCGTGTTTCGTTATTATTTATTTGGATCTTTACAAAACTTATTCGGAAAGTTTAGGCACGAAATTAAATACCTTAAATGCTTGTAGAGATTATTTGAAGGAATTGTCTGACAGAGACAAAAAAATTAAGAAAAGGCTCGTAAAATCATAAGTAGTATAAAGTCTAATTTTAATTAATTCTTAACTTTTGTAACGAATTTTTCGAATAACATAATATATGTACATATAAGTTTAGGTTAAGTTTGGATTAAATTATAGATCTCAAATTTATTCTAAACCTAAAAAATATTATGTATAATATTAGAAACATTTTCGTCCGCATATGTCAGAAAATACAGTCAAACGGCAGTTATACATATGCATAGATAAAGTTATTCGGGATATAGATATTGACAACCCATCCGGTCATCGAAATTTATAAGAGATAGATAGACTACCTTATAATTAATTATCATTTATAATTACAGATTATAGTATTATCACAGACTATAATAACTATAACACTATAATAACAACACTAACTATAACTTTGAATATTTTATACATTTTTTGCACATTAAATGTATTTTGTGCATTTATGCAACTTTAAATTTCGCATACATGTATAAAAATTCGCAGTTTATTAATTATTAAACTACAAATATTTATGCAAATTCAAATTTTTATTTTATTTATTATTTTATAAACTAAAAAATGGAATAAATGTAGGGATGTTTTGTTTATTAAATGTTATAACAGGTATTTTAATTTGAATATTTTACATATTTTTGCATACTAAACGTATTCTATGTATTTATGCAGCTTCAAATTTCACATAATTGCCTCAAAGTCTGCTTAGTAATTAGATACTAAACATACTTACGTAAGATTCATTCCATATCTCTATCGTTTTTATTGCGATTTTACCAATTTCCACCTCTCCATAATCAAGTTTAATTATTTTCATCTTATTTTTATTTTATAATAATCGTTATCTACCGTGAAGAATCCTCAAAAATTTATTCCTCTCAATTGCAAACACAAAAATGATATTTGCCCAACGATGCATATATTTTCATTTGAAATGTATCAGATCGAGATTGTCAATCTCGATCGCGATCTCGAACTCGGATCTCATGATTTCTCTCGAATGCACAGGAACACATTCGTTTTGTTTTGATATAGGAATGACGTATCCGTGAGGACAGTAAATCCAAACGATTTTGTGGAAAACATTTAACGATAATTCTTGCAATTCCTTATTTCATATAGATATTCCTTTAAGGATTAGACATTCTCATCATCGACTGGTAATGGTGACGTTACCCATATTCTTTATGGCTTTTTGACAGTACCTGTAAAAAATGGCTCGTCAGAGTGTCTTAAGTCTTCTATGCTTATTATATTTCGCAAACAGTTGTATGAATTATAGTTTGTGTACGTTCTATAATAATTATTACGAAGAATGTAAGTCTTTTTGAAACAATAATATCATCCTTTTTTAACTTTTTGATATTATTGGTAAGGATATTTAACGTGTAATTTCTTCTTCTAGATGGATTGGAGTCGGAAAAGTTGTGTCATATACTTGGTAAAGTGTCAACTATAGACATTAAAATCGGTGCGGCGATTGTACGGCCGAAGTACATGCTAGACCGATGGAATGTTCGTGCTAATGTTCATTGTAAATTTAAATTTATTACGGCCAAAGGTTATGGATTATTTGGAGTCATTCAAAAAATGTCTTTCAGAAGAAATGGAACACAGTGTCTGGATTATGTACAAGTAAGTAATAAGTTGTTATTGCTTTAGATGAAATCATAAATAATTTTTTAATCTATTTTAGTTTAAAAGAAAAGATTTTCATAAGACAGAGAAGTTTTGTGGTTTAGTTGACCGCAGTAATATGAAGTATGCAGTTCATGAGTCAGAAGATCGTACTGAATCACAATCATTATCAGAGATTTATGCCGAATATGATCCAAGCAATCATAAATCTAATGCAGAATTAGAAACTGAAATATTTATATCAAAAGAGAAGTTAGAAGAAGGAGAGTTTCTTGCTATTCGCATTGCTTATACAACATTCGGAAGTAAGTTAGGTTGATTTAAAAATTTTATAGTTATAAATTACACTTTCCATGTAACATTTAATATCATAGATTGCAGTAATATGGACTACAAGAGATACAAACTAATTGGTCATGATACCTGTCTGCTAAATGAATACTTTTGCGATGGCGTTTACAATTGTATACCAGGTATTTGTTCTGATGAGGATAATTGTACCCATGAAATTATTAGCTCTGGCACTGGTACAAGTGTAACAATAAGTGCAGTGAGTGCCATGATTGTATGCTTTGGCATATTCATTGTGTGTTTATGGATATGTAAAAGGTTACAAATATTATGTTGGTCTATCGATTGTGCCGATTCAAATGTATGTTCGAGACCAGAACCATTATCACGTGATACAGAAGGATCTGTAAATGCATCAGTTCCCTCAGCACCGATGTTAGAAGTCGCAGTTCCTTCATCGGTTGCTGATAAAGATTTACCACCTAGTTATGATTCCCTGTTTCCAGAACAAAGTAATCCTGCTAGATCATAATTGTAAATGCAAGTTATTATATGTAATTAATTTGTACTGACTTGTTATCTAATGTTTTAATTAGATATTGTTGTACACAATGCAGTCTTCAGATATATGGTATGAATGAGTGCTTTTTTGAATGAACCAGATATAGTCACATACAAGTGATCGATAAGAATACCGAATTTCTTTTTAGTATTTTATACCAACTATTTTGTCAATGTTGTATACACTAGCATTTATGATACTGAATATTTTTATATTTTATATAACTTGTTCTACAAAACTGTATTGATATGTAAGTACAAGATCCGTAATGTGTAAAATATAAATAGCCACTACGTATGGTCAATTATTCAGCAACGAAAAGTACTATTTTAGAATAAAAATCTGTTCATAGTTTATAAGTCGCTTTTAATGTTGGAAAAATACAGTATTTAATAAATACAATATTTATACAAGATTATCTTTTAATTATTATAAAAGTGTTCATTGGTGAATTAACACGTATTCAGTTACAAAATTATATATATGTATTATACATATATATTTCCATTTATACACCAACATGTTCGTGTAACCATAAACAAGCGTTGATAACGTTATCAATTTCAGCAGTTCCTGATGCTAAAGGATGATTATCGTTATAAACTAGCATCCTGTAATATTTAAGATTAATAAAGATTTTATAGTGACTGTAATTTTTAATTTGTACTTATAAAACGCTTACTTTGTTCTAACATCATTCGCTTTAAGACGTTGAAACCACAATTTTCCTTGAGACGGGTGTACTCGTAAGTCGTTCGAACCTATACATAACAAGGTTGGAGCTTTCACATTATTAACGTGAATAATCGGGGAACATTTAAACATCTTCACAAACATCTCAATTCGATCTGATTCCGACATTGGTGCACTTTCATCAAAGGCATAATTGATTTCGGCAGCACACCTGAAATTAGATGTATCATGAAAACAATAATTGAAATAAGAATTCTATATCATATCTAATCTTTGTATTATTGTGTTATTTTGTTAATTTCATTGTACATTATTCTACAACTGATCTTACATAATTCTTTCTTCTTTACTCAGCGCATTGCGACTGCAATATAATTGTAATTCATGAAAAATGACTATGAAACTAAGAAAAATCTTCAATAATACATTAATATTTTACCAGTCTGGAATATCTGATACAGTGAACATAGCAGCAATGTCGATTACGGGATTTCTTGCAACAACAGCTTTATATAAGTCCTACAAGAATAAATTGTTGCATATTACTGAATTTTATTATTTTTTTAAGTTTATGAATAGTTTATGAACTTACTGGATATTGACCACTTAAATGAGTAACTAAAAATCCTCCATGTGAACCACCAATAATTCCTAATTTGTTTGGATTTAACCATGAGTATTTTCGTAAAGCTTCTTCTGTAGCAGTCACACAGTCCTTTACATCGACATCTCCAACTTTTCCTTGAAGGTATTCAACATTCTTTGATCCCATTCCGGTAGAACCACGATAGTTAACTTGTACCACAGCGAAACCTTAAATAAAAATAATTTTTTAGGGGAAGTTTAAGATCTTTATGAATAATTAAGACAGATTGTTGAATATAAATTACCGCAAACCAAAAATTTACCTGATAAAACAAGCAAGAAATAATCAATTATAAACGAATTTGCATAGTTAGAATGAGGTCCACCATGTGGTACAATTATTAAAGGTACAGATTTGTCATTTCCACTTTTTGGTCCAAAATAAATGAAGTTGAAGTGTTCTGTAAAATCGTTAACAAACATTTAGTCTATATCTTTTAATTCTTGAAATGACAAATTACTTACTTATTTCTTCATCATTATTGTAATCATATTCAGAAGGCTCATACATTAAATTTTCAGTGCCAGGAATTTTTTCGGGAATAGAAACTTTATATCTTTTAATGTGACCTTTACTAATTGTTTTTGAGTCAAATCTTCCTGCCGTAAGCATAGATGGCTCTAAAAGAGATGTTTCCAAAAATGTAATAATATCATCTTTTACGTCCAGAATAGAAAGACTGCTTTTATCATTTTGGATCTCAGTTATAGTTTTTGTTTCTGTAAATAATATTTTTGTTATTAATGATTTAAACAAAGGAAAGAATTAGTAAAACGTGAGATATAGTTTGAACTGTTACTTCTATTAATGATGTAAGACCGTGTATTATTCTGTTGTGCTGTACTCAAGAATATATACTGTGAATCAGTGCTCCAGCATTGGCGTGGTAAACGACCATACAAGCCATAAAACTTTTCAGCATTTTGAATAGGTATGCTCGAATTTACAATGTCTACAAGTATATCAGCCTAAAGAAAATACAATGATATAAATTTAAATAAAATGAACGGTAAACTAAGTATATTCTAATATACAAATACCTTTGAATTTTCAGAAGCAAATTCAAGATGCATAAGTCTGTGAGTATTATGATGTGGACCACCTGCTTCTCTTTCTAACCAGATAAGATATTTTTTATTAGGACTAAATCTTGGGCTATGGACAGCACATCCATCGCTTGAGAGCTTTTCTAAAAAATATATGTACAATGTATATATATAGATATATAACCTTAATTTATAAGCCAATGAAGTGACATGGGATATTTCTTACTGTACTTTCCATCTTTTAATAAAAATATCCAAGAGAGTCTATTAGTACAAGCAATAAGACCTAAATGTCTTGGCTCATGTTTCCATGCTACACCAACAACACCTTGACTATCTGCAGTCCATAGTACTTGAGCAGGTGAGAGATCATTTGGTATATCTGAGAGAACTGAAATTGTGTCTGTTGTTGTATCAAGGACAGCAACAATTGGATGGTGTTTACCTACCAATTGTTCTCCCCAATGAGGCTTGTAAATATATTCATTACCCTATATCAAATGTTTTATTAATTAAAGTTTACTTTTACTTTATATGTATAATTAAAAAATGAAGCAATTTACCACTGTTACTTCATTCTCATCTTTTTTATTTTTATCTTCTTTATTTATACGTTTCTGCTTATAAAATGGTTCAGATTCTGGTTGCTTTTTTTCAGCAATATATAATATTTTTGTTTTGTCTGGAGACCATTGAAAAGAAGAAAATTCAGCTAGAAACAGAAAGAACAAAATCTTTTAATTCTTGTTAGATGAGATATGAATGTATATAATTTTTGATTAATAACTACAATCTGTGTATACATCTCCATGCACATCCAAAGCAGTTAAATCATAATTTTTCACAAGCTTCTGTTTATCCCAGATTTCAATAAACTGTTTTGTGGTATTCTCAATTGTAACCTGCCTTAATATCGATTTATATTGTTTATCCTCAGTGACATCAGATAGAAGTCTACAACGAAAAGAAAGCTTTCTTTTAGATGTATATTTTAAAGATATAACTAATTATATTTTTATAACAAATATGTATCATACTCTGTTGTAGTATCAAAGGGAAAGCTTTGATATTGTACTTGTAACCTTGAATCTAACATGTGAATTTTGCAAAATTTTTGATTTGTCTTTCTCTCTAAATTTCTTTGGGACCATGTGCTTAAAATCGATATTTCATTTTCATTTAGCTCAAAAATCTTTGCATCAGTTAAAGAAGGATTTTGTGCTAATGTTTTGTACAAATTGACAATTGTTTTGACCTACAAAATATTAAATATTTTATTAATTTTCCAAGGAAATTTTTTGCAAATATTGATTTAATATTTTTAATTTTAAACCGTAACATACCTGATTTGTCGCCATTATTACAAACTTATCTTCAAATTCTGTCTTCAATCTGTTATCATATGCTATATAAAGCAGTTAAACGTTGATAAATTATCAGACATAGATTACGCGTATAAACATTAATTATGTACATAAAGCATTGGCGAGTTAATGTTGCAAGATAATTACTTCTAAGAAATAAACAATGTAACTTTTAAAATTAGAATAAGGTTATTTTATTACAGTCTTTTAATGTTTTAAATTTATTATATTACAATGTATATAAAGAATATTAGTAATTATTGAATATTAAATATTAAATATAGAGAATATTAATGTTATTTCAATGTGATAAACGATGTAATGATATATTTTGTTTTAATATATTAAAATATACATTTGTAATTACTTTTCAAAAATGTAATTTATAACGTGCTTCTTATTCAGCAATGTTTTGTACTTTTGTACACAAATAATAAGTTTGATTCTCAAGTTGGTAGCACTATTAGTACTAGAAAAAGAAAATATGGGTATCAATGGCGCCAGTTTTAAAATTACCTGAATCAAAAGAATAATTTGTTAATATTTAAACGAAAAAAAGAAGTTCGTGTTATTGCAATAAAAATTTTTATCAATTTCGTGTAAATTAGTATTTTTATTTTACATCAATTTGCAATATGCTAACATACCGCAAGATTAATGCAATTTGCACAAATCACAATATAGATAAAACACTATAACAATTATTACTGCGTAGCGATTAATCAAAGCATATAAAAAAAGTTTATTAGAACAAAAAGTTTATTTACAATTTATAATTTTACAAACTTATTTAAACTATATACTTCGTATGTACAGATCGCAACAATTATACATGAGCTCAATAATTTGTTTCTGAAACACATCTACAAAAATCGTATAAAAATAATTTGGAATCGCCTTATATTTTTGATCAATTTGAAACAAAATATTATGAAAGTATATACTACTGCATAATTATTAAGACCACTTAGATCGATAAAAAATGTCCTCTCTTTGATATTTCGACTAAGCTAAATATTCGTAGAAATATATGGATAGTTTGAAATCTCACGAGCAAAATATTTCATAAAATTTTCTACAAAATTACGTCGTAGATTTCGAAAGAATCAAAAGAGATTTCTCGATCAAACGCATGTTGCGAAATGTTTCTTTCTCGAAGAGTGTCTTAACTTCACATAAGATCAAATTATCATATAAATTAATGTACATACATATACATATAATATTTCGTTATACTTATACCAATATCAGTCGTGCATTCGTTAAAAATCATTGATAGTCCGCTTTATCGAGGATAGTCTAAACTGATCAAACCTAACAAACTTTCCAATAAAAGCATTTCCTTTGATCTTCCTAATTTATTTAACGATTTCAAGTGCGTAGTATTTTGAGTATAAAATGTAAATCATACCTATAACGAGTGTTTTTAATTTTCACAGCTAATACTTCTCGTACATAGTAAAATAATTAAAAAGGTTATCTCCAGAATTCGCAGCTTTAACACAGTGTCAAACCATTCGAGGATGATTCACATTTAATATTTCATTTTCTAAAATTTGATGCTACAACATCGCTAAATGAATTTCATTTCCAAATTTCATATTAATCTCTACGATACTGACTCTTATAAAGATTGTTTCGAAATTTTTTTAGTGAAACATAAGTGTGATTATTGGTATTGGCGATGTGCAAACGTTAAAATTGACTTAAAAATAGCGTCGCTATATCAGTTGATTAAAAATCCTCCGCAAACTTAAAACAGACAGAGACTACAAAAATATGATAAGTCCATTTTTATTCATTTTCTGACTTTTATACCACTCGATAACTAAAACGAGGTATTTTAATATTAGACAGTTGAGAGAAGAAGAATAACTTAATAGTTATAAGTCTTTTGGAAATAAGTGATTAATCGACAATATTCTGTAAAAGAGAGATAATGTTAATTTAACTAGCTTTCATTATTACTAGTCTGCATAATTAATGTTTTTAATGTTTCTTAAATACTCAAGAGGATGTCAAAAATACACACTTAATTCTAAAATAAAATGAAAAAGTATTAACTGACGATATAACAAGTTTTAAAATGGCTTCCGTGTAAAAATCATATAATACGACTTATCATATTTTTTTTATTCACAGTTTTGAAATAAGAGTAAAAAACTATTTTGCCGATTTCAACGTCACACAATTGCAAAACCATAGTCGATCTACGCAATTATGTTGGTCGGCGAATTTCTATACGAAACTAGAGTGAATCGAATTTAATCGAGTAATCGTTTGTAATTCCGCTAAGGTACAGAAGGAGCACACTTTCGATTCACGAATTTCCCTTTCAATTGCCAAACAGAGCCGCCTTCTGCCTGAATTGCGCTCGTCTTGCCGCTTTTTCCTCCTCTTCCCGCTTTCGTTCCTCTTGCTCCATGCGGATCTCATCCTCGAATTTGCTCGCCTTCCGTAGCTGCTCGATCTGGGAACATGGTAATTCATACACCGGGTAACGTTAATTAACACGAACACACTTTCCTGAATCCTGAATTTGTCATCACTGTGATTCGTCTATCATTGTTCTCCTTCCATTAACGAGGTATGCAGAAGAATTAAGATCATTAAGTTTATTGAGAACTATAAAATTTTACGGGGAGTAAGATAGTTCATTAACTCTTCTTAATTAAATTCTATTTAAATAAAAATGATGGAAAGGCAGATACTTTATTACTTTATTATTATTTCAACTTTTATTAATGACAGTTTTTGTGAAAGATAAAATAAGGATTATTAATATCACATGAAGAGGGTTAATTAATTTCGTTAACTATCGTTAATTAAATTTCATGAAGAATAAACTAAAGAGTTAATATTGTCTTCATTGTATCGTCTATAAGCACTGCAGAACTTTTGTGAATCTCTGTATATGATTAAAAAAAGTATTTATACCTTGGCCTCGAAGAAGTGTTTAGCCCCTGTTACTCCTACTTCGTCCACGTCGACCTCTGTAAGACGTGCAAGCTGGCCTAACCCAGAATCCTGTTCTAATTCACCAGCACGTGCTTTGCGGTAGATTAGTAGAAACTGTAACAAGTTATAAGCCATATGTGTTTACAGATAAAATCAAATTGCTGAGTATTGCGGGACTATTTTATCACGATCGCCGATCATTTCCTTATTTCCAAGGGAATTTGATAAAATGTGACAAATTGTAGCTTAGGCACTTGATAGCTTGCGGTAGCATTCAATTGAACTCTTCATAGAGCTTTTATACCAATCTATATATTTTTATAGATTTTAGATGTATTCAAAGTTACTCTCACTGTTCCTATACTAATTTCTTTATTTTCATGGATTTTAAATATCATGGATATCTTCAAGGTAATTCTATTATCAATACCAAATGTCTAAATTACCAAAAATTGGACGAAAAACGATGTATATAACTTTTAGAATTTCTTTCATTCGATTTTGGAATTAATCAAAGTGATACAGAAGATAATCCTTTAATTATTTTGATCAGTGTATTATTTCTAAATAGCAAAGTATTGTAGAATTAATGAAAGCGATACGGAAGATGATTCTGTAATTATCTTAATCAGAGTATTATTTTTAAAGCATGAGAGAAATTTAATGTATTTTTTAAATTTAAACAATACATATGTATTATCATTTATACGCCGGAAGGTATTATCATTTGGCAGCAACGGTGTATCGTTTTGCGATCTACATCGAGGAAACGATGAGTAAAAGAGGAAGGTGGAAGATTGGTCAGTGTGTCCGAGTTCAATGACGTCGCTGACGCGCGTGATTCACGGTAATCTATGAATCCGACAACCGATCGCGTGTATGCAGATCGAACGCTTTGTTCGAGGACTGCGAAACGTCACGTAGAAACGTCCAGGTATGCATTAGCACCGGTCAGGAGAACTTTCCTTCGACGTGTACGCATGCCTTAGCATTCACGATTTATCCTTCCTAGTGCAATACCAACGCCAAACCATTACTTTCCTTGGAAATTTTCTTATAACGTAACGCAAATATATAAAAAGAAAAAAAGAAAAGGTGAAGACAAACTTTGGGAGTATGTGGAATTCATAAAAACTAGATAAAGTCTTAATAAACATGGCTTTAAAACGTAATAGTTTCAGAGTTACAAGAAGTTTAACACTAAGCTTACCAGGCCGGGTCAAATGACTGGTTGCAAAATTTAATTAAAATAGTACATTGTTATTTCTTTTGCCCATCTAACTTTATATAAATTCTTATATTATCTTGAACATATGTTGTAAAGGTAAGGTCTTAATGATAAAAGCACCTTAACTAATGGTTTTTTACAACACTCGTAGATAACTTGGGTTTCGATTAGATCTCCAAAGTTCAAAGTCTAGTAAAACCATTTTGAAAGCTTTCTTCTGAACCCATGTTTCTATGTTCATGAACACTTTTCGTATGTTTGAGTGCCAGATGGTCCTAACGTTCATCACTAACATCTTTGTGCATTCTCTATATCCATAACACTTCGCCGAACATTTCAATATTTTTTTTTAAACGGTTGTTGTGAAATTTTAAAATTTCTTACTTCTTTACTCCAGTTATTTCCTTGCCGTTTTTTCAGTGTACCAATTTTACTAACTAAAATCATATGCTATTCAAAATTTGTAACTTCTTATCTATGTAATCTACAAGGAAGAAAAGGAAGCTACTTCTTGCCTTGTTAACTGACCACCGTCTTATGCCTCCGCTATAACCAAAATCCGTGCCCTTAAAAGCCTTTTTGTTAATTGACCGCTGCACAGTGCAGGTACCTTTTTCCTTTTTTGCGCGAGGAGGGGAAAATGCATTACGCATACCCAATGGCCCGTGCCACTGGGTTATGTGGGACTCGGCAAGATGGTAGCGCCATACCCACTAAAAACCCCTCCTCATTTTCGAGAGGCATTTTTTCCACAACGGATTTCTGGATATACACTATATTTTTATAAACTGAATCTCCCAACTTCCATACTAATATAGGTTTTGAACCTATGCTTCTATGTTTATTAAGACTTTTCGCTAGTTTGAGTGCCAGATGGTCCTAACGTTTATTCCTAACATTTATGTACATCTTCCACATGTATCGTACTTCGCCACACATTTCGATATTTTTTTTAACGGCCGTTGTGAAATCAAAAAAGAGAAATAGATAGGTAAATAGAGTGTCTCGTGTAATATCATAATCTGAAATATTAAAATAATGTATTTAAAAATTGCGAAAAATTGATAAAAAGTATTCTCTGTTAGGAAATAGAGTTGGAAAAAGCTTCTTGATTTTTTTCATAGTTCTCTGAATTCGATAAAATAAAGTTGATATTGTGATATGAAATATTCCTCGTGTATTCAACAATTTAGAAAGTTTCATAAAAGAGTTTCCACACAATATTAAAGGATGGATTCAGAAGAATTTTTTTGCGTGATTCATAGTCTTATGAACGCATAGAAATTCATAAATGTTGTATATCAGAAGATCGATTTAGAAGAACCTCCCTGATATGACTCATAGCTCTTTGAATAAATAAAAATTCATGGAAGTGCTTCCTATAAAAAGATCAATTTGCAAAAACTGTCTTACTTTAACAATTCTACTTCCAAATCCTAAAATACAGTAATAACACATAGTTGGTTAGAGAACATAGACCAAGCAACAGTAGATTGGAGCTGAGCTTGAGCTCTACAATAAACTAACAATTTTATCATAATGTTTTATCACAACATGTACGTACTTTAAACAACCGTCTAAAACCAGTGTACTTCACTGAAATAGAACAGCTTGAGCCCCACAAATGTGCCAGGGCCACACATGGAGAACAAACACTGTGTCCACGGTGAAAGAGCAACGCGTCGAACACCCCATGGGGCGGGACTATTTTTATGGAGTGTATATGACACGTGCGGCCACACATTAAACGCAATCTTCATCACCAAGAAATAAGACGATTTCAACGTTACAAAGTGAAATTCGGATCAAAGAATTTTATATTATTAGAGATATAGTTATTAAAGATAATAACTAAACTGCGGATGTTTATGCAAATCTATATTTTTATAAACAGAATCTCAAGATCTAAATTAAAATTTTCTTCTGCATATCAAAATAAAACATAACAAAACATATATACATAAAAATTTGTTTTACCTCTAAATATTTTAAGTTATTTACTTCGAATAATTTCGCGTCTCGCCTGCATTCTGTACATTTTTGCACATTTCAATTTCCTATAAATGCATAAAAGTCCGCAGTCTGTAATAACAATAGCGAAACCTAAACTTAGGAAGATAATTCGTTTGAAAGTATTCGTGAACGCACTGATTCCCTTGTAAAATGAACCTGTTACGTAAATAGAGTTACTTCCGCCTTTTTATTTGCTGTGTTACATATTTTATTATAGAGGAAGGAGCGTGTGCAGCGAAATTTTCGAAAATGAACGGCAATCAACGGGCGAAATAGCAAACCTCGCGGAAGGAAATCCGTCCATCGCCATCCTCGTCCACTTCCTGTATCATTGCCTTCAAACCCAGGTGGGTCTGCGGCGCTCCTAAAACCTCCATCATGCGTTTCAACTCGGATAAATCTAAGAATCCATCGTGACCCGCGTCGAACCTGAAAGTAAATAAAATATGTTAGTTATAAATTAATATACGTATATAATCTAAGTGACTTACTAGTACAAACATTGCAGAAAACATATTACTTTCTATTCTCCATCTTTTATGGAAAAACAATTTTTAAATTCAATTCCGAAATTTCTAGTTGTAAGTTTCTCAATTTCTTCTATTCCGTTTTGAAATTATTTTCAAAATTAGATATACATCGCTTTATCTCTTTTCCTATGACCTTCTTCCTGAATGAAATCTGTTTCATTGAATGTTCTGATTCATCCGTTGATATCTAGTGCATTAAATATGAACATAACTAGAAAGAGTAACATATTTAACTATCATTGAAAGGATAGATTTTAAACATTTTAATCAAAAAATTATCAAATATGTGCGAAAACACTTTTGTCACGATTAATGTTGACTTGTATTATGAGAGAATTATGATTACATATATCTATTTATTTTCTTCAATTCTAGTTCTACTCTCGAATCAAGACATGTTTAAATGTACACCTATTTAGGATCAATTGTTTCGAAGGTTAAATCTTGTATAAAAAAATTGTATTCTATATTTTCAATTTATTTTACCATATAAAATCACCTCTTTTTTATACCTATCGTTAGTTACATTCCATACACATTGCTGGTAAAAAATATTTGAACTAAAGAATTCTACAAAACATCCTATTAGCAAGTTCGTTTTACGGTGAAGCTTCCCAAACGAATGTCTGGCCGCATTTTTCCCGAGTGTCTCGAGTTGAATGAATGCAAACGAAAGCGTTTGCCTGACTCGAATCTCGTAACTCGTTACTTTAATTAACGTTGTAACGCAATTATATCGAAGAAGGCAGGACGTGAGAACGATCGACAATCGGTGGTGTGTACCGATTTCGAAAGCGGGAGAACAAGAGAATGTCAACGGGTTGAGGCGTTCGTTACGGGTTGTCCACGAGCCGGAAGCTCGTGAAATCGACTTTCCGTGTAAACGATTCCGATAGCTACTCGTAAATAGCTTTCCAAGGGAGTTACCACGCGTGTACACCACGCTGTTGTTGCCTGTCGATTCAACCAAGCACATCGGTCGATAAGATCGGATCTGATCCGACTCTGAAAACTTCCACCAACTAGAAATGCATTTTATGGTTGTTCTCTTTTTAGAACACGTTCTTTGATGTGAAAATTGTAGTTCAGGTGGAAAAAATGTTTCGAGAATATTTCGTTTAAATACGATGAAATGTTTAAAAAAATTCGATAAACGCAAAGAAATATAAATTGGATGTAATGGATATCTAAATCGAAATTTTTATTAATCGGTCTTCGATGTCTATTGTTATCTAGAAATATAATTCCTTTTCTCAAATTTGCGGTCATAGAGATTTTCATATTTTTTATTCAGGTATTCTTCTAATGTTCTCAAGATTTATTTTTTATGATTAGCATTGAATTTCTTTTCTATCAACAAGTTTTGTTAAAATTGAAATAAATGGCAATCGAACGGTCTATATTTCAACAATTCTTAACGAAATTCTAACCGAAAATTCAATTTATCAATAAATATTGACAATAATGCATTGACAATACATCTTGATCCTTTTAGTTGAGAATCTCGAAATATTGGCAATACATATTGATAGCCTGAAAACACCCAAAAATTTACTCTTTATAGTGGATGATTTAAAATTTCTCATAGATCTTCTAAAAAGTTAAGTATTTTCCATTAACCTAGGTAGATATCATATTCTCCATATATCATATCCATTTATCATAATATTTTTTACAGTTTTCCACAATTTTTCATACAGCTTCCTATACTTTGTACTAAAATATTTTATAACTCTGCAAATTTTTCATGCAACTTTTCACCTCTCATATTCTATCCACCTACAATTATAAATACTACAATAATTATATATTATAAATATATATTATTATTATAAATTAAATACTACAATTTTAATTCTGCCCAATTTTTCATAGAACTTCTACATATTATACCAAATTTTTTGCAATATCCACTTCCTTCGAGCAGGTATATAATTTGCATAAAGTTTTTCCATATTTTAAATTCCCTATACTCTAAACTTTCAGCCATAAAATCGGGCCTACTCGACCGGGATATGTGCTTCTCTAGTTTACAACCAGCCGTGATAACGGTTTTATCAGATAACGATACGCGATTAAATAATCTCGCGTCCTCTTTCTTTTTTTTTATTTAATCAACGCGCTGGAGTAATTGGACCGAGCGATGTATAAAGTCTCAGTGATATAAAAACAACTGAAAATGTGGTTCAACCAGCTCTAATTATCGTGATCAACTACTCTCCTCTTAAAAAAAAAAAAAAAAGAAAATATGCAATAGTCACGTGTAACGTGAATTATATTGCGTAATCACTGTTATACGCACGCCTGTAGATGAAATTCTTGATGATTCACGACTTCCTATTCCTCTTCAAATTTTTCTTGTATTTCTCGAATCACTTTGCTTGATAATAGACACGGTTGGTAATTGCGTGTGATTAACATTTAATTTCCAGTCCGGATGATATGTAGGAAAAACAATTTCCACTTGCTTGAACGATAACCTACAGTTCGTTATTCAGAGTAATGTAGACAAGATTGCTCTGAATTTTAAGTTTTCTGTCTTCCTCATTTCTTCTTCGTGTATCCTCTCTGTCGAACAACTCTCTCTCTACTAGTAAATTGAAAATTCGAAGTTTTCGTTATCTACTTTAATTCCATTCCCATTTTATTTTTATATACTTTATTCCTTTGTACTTATTTATTTTTATCTGTAATATTTTTTTGCTGTTGTGTTTATTTTATTTTTATATATTTCCATTCATTTTAAGAAGTATATATCTATTATAAATTCTTTAATAACGTAATCGAAAAATTCGAATTTTCTATCTTTAATTCCATTTTTTATTTATCCTCGTATATTTTCACTTTGTTCCATTGTATTTATTTTAAGAAGTATTATCTTTGAATTTGGCATAATCTTTTTTGGACACCCTGTATCCATAAACCAGTAATCGAATCGCATAAAGTTGAAGAAGCTCCTTTTGGTCGAAGTGGAGAGCAAGAATCGTTCGAAGGTCGAGGTTACACGTTTATGAGCACGGCCAAACAGCTCTGATCAATATGAGTAAGAGAGAACTGTAGATGGTATATCTGCTGGACTCCAGCTATCTCTCCTCGTATGCGTGATTCATTCGCGATTTCACAGCCAATTTGAATATTCAATTGATAAGCTTGTTTAATCTATGTGTTGGTATATTGTCTCAGATTCGTTATGGTACAAATGTTCCCTTTCAATCATTTGATATTTGGTTCACGATATAGTCTACGGAATTATCCATAATTACTTGAACGATAATGAACGCTAAGGTTGGTCATTGCAACGTGTAAATTCTATTCTTAACGATACTTATTTCCAATTTCGAGAAGTGACATTTTTATCAAATCAGATATTTAATAAAGCGAATGATACTTTTGGAGTTATTCTCATTTGCCTACTTTAATATTCTTTAAATGATGATCCGTCCAAAATATATAATTATTTGTTAACTATATAGATAAAAGATTTTTTTGTAACAATTCTTATTGACACTAGTTCTTAAGAACTATTATATAACTACAATATCAAGCTCCATTATAATATAATTTCCTTCTAAGTCTTCTATCAAACTCTGTGAAATCTTATTACCTTAACACAGTTCTTCCTAAAGAACGATTTTCGAGTAATCACCGATATAATATACAATCATAAATAAATTATAAATTATAAATGAATATAAAATAATGTATAATTCAATAAAATCCACATTAATCAAAATATTGAACCAACAACTAAATTCAGAATCATTGGATTCTACAATTCAGATGAAACTATCTCCAACTTCTGACTTTTACTCCACATTTGACCTTTCGATCCATTTTATCTCTCTCTCTATATATCTCTCTTTCATTGACACGACATTTATTTCAATTTCATCACATTTCTCCACGAAAGAAAAAGAAAAGAAGAGAGATAGAAAAATGTCGAGAAAATTTCAATTTTCATATTGCTCATATTTTAATACTTTCTACTCCATATTACAAAAGGGTTACAAAAGATGATTTTAAACGAAAAAATTGATGAAAATTACTGTAACGGGATAGTTTAAAATCAGGCCATCTAAGCTATTACACGACTATACAGGGTAACCGGGTATTGTTATCGCAAAATCAATTCTTGTATTATTGGTCGTGCTTGATTCGTTCCTCGTCGTTTCCCAAGACTATCCAGAGGGAACTGGGTCAAGGTGACTGCTGGTACTTCGCCTGATATATTCCTCTCACCCTTCTACTACCATTCTTTCCAAGATCGATGCAGCGTAGATCTTTCTTTTGTATTCGGAAGGACGTCATCGCCGTTCTGTGGCGCTAAGGTTACAACGTTCTTTTCCAGCTGTTTGATTCCCACTATTCCTAGCAAGTATCGTACCAAAGTTACACTTTACTTGCGATAGTTGTCAATTAGATTTAAAAGTCGAGTTTCAAAATTACGTCTAAAATCTAAATTTTAGAATTGTTTGTAATTACTTTCTTTTTGGTTACAGGGAATATTATATATTTTTGTTCAGCTAATTATATTTTATATAAAAGATTTTATGTTTTAAACTAGAAATTGTGATATTAAAAATTGAATAATTGCTTTTATAGTTGTACCAAAGCAATAACTATATGATTTCCTTCTAAACATGCGTTTACCAACGGAAAAACGTCGAATACAGGAGAATTTAACGAGTGAAACTGAACATTGAAATATTTTTCTTCATTAAAATTTCCCTGGGGTCAATTTTCATTCATGGTGCCATTACTTTTAATCTCTTGCATCATTCAGCGAATACTAACAACGTCATAAGAATTTATATCCTGAAGAACGTGATCACGTCGATTAAAGCATTCAAAGAGGCAATTAAAACTTCAAAAAGAACAACATGAAAGATTCTATCTACTTATTTGTACTATTTATTTGCATTTTGTTGCAATGATTTCACGACTCGAACAGCTCAGACTTAGCCAACAAAGATTTAGTTAAACAAGGTGTTAAGCATGTAAAACATGCGTCAACGTGGTACACGAGGAAAATGATTCAGCCAGGAGTGCAACAAAAGAGGAACGATATAAAGAAAAGTGCAATCGAGCGTGACTGCTGAATAGGAATGAAAAAAGTCGACGAAACGGTTTTATTGTGCACGATCCTTAATACGATGGGTACACGCTCGTGTGTTGCAGATGCACTTGATTTCCGCTGAGTCGCGGGACACCTTTAAATCCGGCTGAACCGTGTACGATAATGAGTACTATTCAATGGGCTCGGTGCAGGCTTCGAAGCCACGTGAAGATAATACGAAACAAGACTAGAGAGGCATGGTGCATCGCCAATTTTCCTTGTAATTCAATCCTCGAACCATTATAGAATAGATAAATAAATTGTCTGTGTTAACCTTGACAATTATACAATTTGGAAACGTTACATTTGATTATCGTTTGTTCCACTAATAGATATTTGTTTATAAATTTGAGATATCAGAATGTAATATGGGGAAATAAAGATTAAAATATTCGAAAGACAATTGTAAATAATTAAAAGTTTCTAAGTTTGGTGGGAGGAATATAATGAATATAAAATTACTAGTAGAAAGAGAAAGGAGGAATGTTATCCCAAGCTTAGTCAATCCTTATCATTTACTTTATGAAGTATGTTATCAAATGAATCACTAATAAGTAGTGTTTGTAAATCAGTATCGAAGGATGTAATAATCTAAAAATCTCTATATAAATACTCTACTCTAAAATCTCTAAATTACCACAATTCTTTTTTCAATATAAGAAAGCCAAAATCATGCTTCGTATCGGTACATTATTAAATATCTTGAAACTTGAAGGAAAACATACTACAAAAGTCCTGACAATTGAAGTTTTAAAACATCTATTAATCCAAAGGCATAACAATTTTGTCAAAAATAGGTCAAATTATTTTACCAATAAGTCTTTAAAAAAAGGAAGTGGAATAAATTTTCTTTTATTCGAATCAGGAGCGAATTAAAGAAAGATTCTCGTGTAACAACAATGGAAGAAAGTGATTTTTATGAATTTTTTTTTAGACTAAACACTGGTTACATGGGGCTAGACATTTTCGGGATATAATATTGAAGTACAAAAGTAATATTTTTATTTCAGTTCTTCTTACTGTTTATCGTATATCATACAAGTCTTATGGTGAATTAAATTTGGCAATGTAACCATTGTTGGCAATATAGCATCTGTCAAAATCATCAGAATACAAAAGTTAAAAGATTTTCTTAAAGTTAGATCCTTTACGCTGTGACCGGACCTATTCTTCAGAGGAAAACATGAGTAATTGGAAGGTTCTAGCGTTTAGAAGGAACATTTACTTTTCTCGACAGATAAATTGAGTTTAATAAATTGAAGAAAATTTTTCCAGTTATTGTGCAGGTCACTTTAAAAAGTTACCAAACGATAAGAAGAATTCAGATAAAAAAGATTACATTTGTACTTGAAGGCTATATTTACATCCCAAAAAGATCTAGTCCCATCTAACTAGTAGCCAATCTACAAAAAATTCATACAAATCGCTTGCTTTAATTCTTGACACAGGAGAATCTCTTAAAGATTCTAAATTTGAATGCAAACTGAATACAGATTTCTCAGCGAGCTAACATGTAGCACACAGCAAAGTTAAAAGAATTAGGTTGAAGAACAATTCCATCTTCGACTGGAATACCCTACATTATACATTGTTCCATCCATAAAAGCATCGAACCTGATCGATATGAAATATCGTCACGACACTGTTCTACCAGTCGAATAAATTCTAACACCGTTTACGTATTCAGAACGCGTGATTCTCGCGAATGGTTTTGAAATAACGGTTTGTCCGTCGTCGTTGTAGAAGTCCGCCAAACTTGGAACCGCATTCCGAGCGAACCTATTTCTTCTGATAACACTGAATCCCACTTTTCCGCGGCTTGGAAACCACCGATCGATTATGCATTCTGCGAGAAAGTGAAGCGGATACGCGGTATAATTAAGCTTTCATTTATTTCATCCATAACGAACAATGTATCAGGTCCCATGGAAAGTTCTATCGTTTTCCTTTGCGATCACTTCTTTCGTAATATGCTTCATGTGCTATAGATGTACAAGTACATACGAAAGTAGTAGTAGTTTTCTTGTTGCCAAATATTATAACGTGAGAAGCTCAGAAACCACACTGATTAGATTCATGGGACTCACGTTCCTGGGATTCTTCGTCCCTCTGATAGGATTCAAAAGTGGAGAATACCGATGATTTTGTAAGGATTATTTTTTGAACTTACCTTTTGAACTTACAATTATTGTTTATGTTTCAGAAGCTATAGCGATTGGCTTCGTGTAAAGACGTAAATTGAAAAGTAGGCAAAAATTGATGATTTTATAAGAATTATCTTTTTGAATTTAGCTTTTGAATTTTCAAGATTGTTGTCGGTTTCTTACAATAATAATCATGAGGACACTGAATTGGGGTAAAGAAGTCGGGAAAAGAATCTGGAGTTGACTAAGCTTTTGTTGAGTTTAGCTTTTGAGAGATTCACATATCAGCAGACTTAACATGCATTTAGTTTTAATCATTTATAAAGTCAGTATATAACTTGAAAGTAGTATAAAGAAACTATGTAGTTAATACAAAAATTGTTTGGAATAATATATATATAAATATTCTTTTTTGATATACTACTATTAATGATTAATGATAATACAATGTTTCTTATAGAGTAAAAAAATTCAGTCCCTAAAGAGTTAAAACTAATCTATAAATTCTTTCAACATTGTGAATATTCTTTAATTTGTTAACAGGAAACATTGATTGGCTGACTTGGAAGAAGACTACAATATAAATAAATTCACAAACACAATCCTTCTTTTTCCTTCCTCTTTACTTTCTTAACAAGAAACACTGACTCATCTATTTGAACAGATACTATCACATAAATAAATTTACAAACACAATCCTTCTTCTTCCTTCCTCTTTACTTTCTTAACAAAAAACACTGATTCATCTATTTGAAAAGAAACTATCAATAAACTATAAATAAATTTACAAACACGATTCTTTTCTTTCTACAGGAAACTCCTCGTTTCATAAGAGAACATTGTAAAAGAGAATGCTAGAGTTCTGCCAATTGCTAATCAATTGTACCATGAAAGCTTCAAAAAGGAAATACCAATAAATTACTAATCTTATTAATACATCCTGGAAACAAAACAAACAATTTCTCAAGATTCCTCTGCATACGCAGAAAGAAGAGAAAGAAATCAGGTCTCGTTGATAACTTTCATTCGCGTTTCAGAATCGAGAGCGGCTATTCAATTGTGCCGGTGTAATGTTACACCGTGTTCAATTCAATCACGCGTTTCATTTGGAAATTTATCGGTGGAATTAACAACGAGCGTTTGCAACGTGACGAATGAATCACTACACTCGTTGTAAGTTTTATATTTACATTAGATAGTCTATGTATATAGACGCGTGTGAATCAAAGCGTTACGTGTACCTACGGTTAGTCACGGGAACGAATTCATCGCGCGCGCAGTCTGATGACTTCCGGTACCGCGCGGCCGAACCCTCTGTCGCATATGAAATTTGGAAAAGGCTAGACATTCGAACGTGTCCACCATGAAAAATAATTCCCACGTGTACCGTATGTACGCACAGGTTGTGACAATGTAACGAATACGTTATGTCGTGTTTTATACCGATGTTCACGAGTACAGCTGTACACACGATCGTCATATCGTACGCAGCCAGAATTTCTACCTCGGACGCGTGTAATTTAGTGGCAACGAACATCCAATAGACCTTCAATGTCTCTTGCACGGCTCCCGAGTGTTTGCTTGGCAATCTGTAATTTATTACGTACAGTTTCAACTACTTTAGCACGCCACTCACTCGTTAGATCATCGATTTATTAGCCTTTCTGCATGCGAAATTATTATAGGGGCTTTTCTTTGGCTAGAGAATGCAATATTTTAATCCATCTGCATCCTTTGAGCCGTTTTCAACCGAAAGCTCTCTTTTTCTATCGTTAACAAATTTCTTTAATTTGTCAGCTAATGATTTTCTTAAGACAAAAGGACATTGTTGATTCGACAGAAACGAACTGCTATAAAACAGACCAAACCAAATATTATAAATGATAAATAATGATATATTAGAGACACGACATTAATCAACTGCCACACAACCACACAACCACACAACCCGTCACAATGATCATAATCTAAAGGCGGAAGTATAATTTATTCTGATATGTTGTATCATTGTTTCATGACGCTAATATACAATAATATCATGAGCAATGTGTGACCAGTGGACGCTACTATAATTTATATTTTCTACGTGGGAATGATTGATTACATAGCAATTGCTATATCGATCTTACGCCTGAATACATTAGGACTTCCCTTGGAATGATCGCGAAGGGGAAAAAAGATAACATTACAAGAAGGAATTAATAGCATTGGAGAGTAGTTGTATCAAGCATATAATAAGTGATACAAATGGGTAATATATAATGGGTAATTGACTGCTTAAATAACTTTTTAATCTCTGTGAAATACACGTATAGGTACTTGTACTAGATATTTTGTAATTTATTATATATTTTCATATATTTTCAGATTTCCTCTAATCATTATCAGTATCATCATAATAGTACAGTCTCATAACAGTGCTAATTAAATTTCAAAATGTTACGTATCTGAACAATCTATTATAGAATTTCTATAAGCTAATGTACATAACAATTATAACAGTATTGTATAATATATGTTACAAAATCTCTGTAGATCTATTTATAGAATTCCTAAACCTATTCGAATATATTCATAAAAGGTATGTAAAAGTGTTCGGATATCTTCGTAAGTCTCTATACGTACCTATTATGAAAATGAATCCACTAGCCAGAGAAAATAGGATGTAGCAACATGGTGAAAGAAATTTTTTCCCAGGTATCAAGCAGGAAATAATAAGAAGACAACGACAGAGTGTTGGAAAAACCAATGTACCGATAACCGACTAAATATGTACTTAATACGGTTGACTAACTTTATAAATATATATCTTTCTCTTTTGTACCGTGCTTTGATATACAGGTTCGCTGACATTTGATAGTAAATGTAGAAGTTTGTCACTTGCTGTTGGATGCAGCTATGTAGGTTGCTTTTATCTACACACCACTTCCGGTTTCTATAGTCGTCTCACCCCACTCTACTTTCAAATTAATACAAGCCTTGAAATAAAATAAAAAATAATACATTTTCTGGGTTAGAAAGGTAACTTTCACAATATTATAAATATTCACGACCAGAAGATTAGTTCTTCAGTAATTAAAATGATTAAAATTCATTAAAATGTATAATTGTAAATTCACTAAATGGAATTTACTCTACGTTCAATGGAATTATTCGCCATTAAATTAATCTTTTTCAATCATTTTCCATGTACGATATTGTAATTAAGAGCGAATGCTGCTTATTGTCAACGAGTGCTTCACTGAATTATGGAATTTACTATACTATTCTTAATCACCATTCATAGCGAAATTCGTAACTTTATTTAGTCATCGCTAAATTCATATTTTTTAATCATTTTCCGCTTATATGTAATATTGCAATTAAGAACGAATGCTCATAGTATCGGAGCAATAAAAATGAGAAATAAAAAGATGTCCTAGAGTCTTTCAACTATTAATGACTATTATTAGTTATTAATATTTATTTACGAACTCTCTAATTTTCATTCACATTAACGTACATTTAAAATCGCTCAAATCTTACTTAGAAGACACGATTAGCCCAGCAGACTCGTTAAAATTTATGACGATACGTATCTTGGAAAAGATACCTTTTTGTGAAATTTTCATCATTAGAAATAGTTAGACTGACAGATGTAAAATTATACCCAAGTGGATAGAATAGTTTTGTGTAACACTATCTGAAACAGCTAGAAATCGCGTTGTGAAATTCGCCGATACCGTCTGACCTTTTACTTTTACGCGACAAAGAAACCGCGGTGCCGCCTCTTATCCAGCTCGATTGCGGTTCGAATAGATTTTTTCGGTTTCCTGCGCATAAAAGTTTCTTTTCTAACCCTTCACCCTGCGGTCAGCTCTAAAACAAAATCGTTCGTTCCGTGTAACACGACAGCTGCAATATTATAATCAAAATGATTAAATAAACTAAACTAAAAATCGGTCCTCCCTTGATAGACGTAAAATACTTGGAATATTCACCAAACAATTTTCTAATTTAGATAAAATTTTACCGACATAATTGTAATATTCGTTTTCCACTTTAATACTAATGAAGTTTAAAGAGCTTTTGTATAATGCATGAAGTGGCTACAAAAAGTGTTAACACACTATTATATTTATCATAGTTAGACTGCGGATTATGCATTTATGGGAGATTTAAAAGTGCAAAAATATACAAAATGTACATAATATGCAAAAATATATGAAATATCCAAAGTAAAGTACTTGTTACATTTTAGGGATAAACGAGTTCTCTGCTTAGGTTTCATTTCTTATTTGCGTCTAGAAAAATATAAATTTACATAAAAATTCGCAGCCTAATTATAGCATTTACATGCTAATTAATTAAACCAATTAAGATAATTAATTTAAGTACATATATTGAATTTTTTATCACTTAGTAATACTCTCATATGACTATAAAAATTTGACATTATGAAAATGAAATATATACATGTATAAAACCTAATAAAAGAAACGCTTGATTAGACAACAAAGGTTCGTGCCAATATTTTTTATAACCATTGTTTACTATATCCACAATTTCTCTAAGGTATGTACTACGCAAATACTTTTATGAATCAGAGTATATGATACACATTTATATCTGCATAATGAACATACGCAAATTTACCGTATCATATAACAGCTACTCTTCGTTGACAATTTAACTGTAAGATAAAATTATCATCTGCATTCTCTTAATGAATCAGACCCAACAAATGTCTATATGTATAACTATCACAGTTTACCACTGACACTTTAATGAGCCATAAACTCACTTGTATACGTGATTTTTTAATTACTTTCGACGATCTAACGCTATTTAAAACTGAGAGGAAAAAGGAGAAGAAAAACATTCTTCAATGCTTTTAATACACGTACTTGACGTCATCACCTAACTAATTTTAAGACAAAAAGTTGCCATAATATTACCTTCTTAAGTAGTTGGAGTGGCTATTAAGCAGTTTACGATTACTACTTCTTTTAAGAATATTTACGGCTATGAGATTAAATTGCATCCATGTGTGGGATGGTAAGGTGAGCAGTACTTACATCGCCTTGACGACTCGAATTCTTCCAAACATAAAATACATAGGATTAGAACAACGTCATTTTCAAAGAAACGCATGACAATCAGTTTAATATTGGATTAAAGATTTTTATGCATTCATGGAATATTTGAATATCTGAATATTTAAATAATACACATAATATGGAGAAGTATATAAAATATCAGAAATATAGCAATCGTTATAATATCTAATATGGCGAAGTAATTTTTTACCAGAATTCCAGTTTTTTAATTATATTCATAGAAATATGACTTTTCATAAATAGCCGCAGTTTAATTATCATGGAATCTGCATTATTCCAAAAATGGATTAATCTTTCATTGTTTCTAAAAATATATGTATAAAAATGTAGTTTAAAGTTCTGAAAGATTTCTAATATTTATTTATGAAATTAGTTTCTTAAATCAAATCTATAAAACTTTAAGAATTTTTAATTATATTTTTACATATTCTGATATTTTTCTCATTTACATTTCATCGAGTTTCCTTTCACATTTTGTTCAATACTTCCTTGGCTCGATTAATAAATTTCTTATCGATTTCTTTCCACAAACGTGTTGTGATAAATTTCTTCCCTTTTTTTTCGATACACTGAAGCTTTTTTATCAACGATGTTATCGAGAAAAACGCTGAAATTTTAACGATATTAAAAATTGCAGATTAGTTTGCGATAAACGTATCTCTATCCCTGTAGACGATGCCCTTTTTTGGTAAACGAATTAACTGTAGCAAATTTTCGGATTGAATTAGGTTTTTTTGAAACATTACTCATCACGCTGCTCGTTTCATTTATTTCTGGAAAAATATTGAAATATTTACTATCTAGTCAAATGTTTTATCTCTAAGATAATCGAAACACAATAGGAACGGCTATAGAAGTTTCTGTGTAATGTATAACAGATACGTAATACCTTGTTTACTACATGTGTAACATAGTCAATGAGTCAGTTCGAATGTTTATGTTTGCAATTTTTGATTAATGAAGTAGTCGAAATAATATGTATAACGAATATCGATATCAATATTGATTCTTAATTAAAAGTAACAGCGATTTTCATATTGTTTCAAAAATCAATTACTTCAAAGTTATATTAAAGATTGCTGCAGCATGACTTTTTTACATTGACGTATCAGTTTTTTATAATTATATATTTTTTATTTTTATTTATTTTTATTAATTAATTAATTATTTTATTTATTAATTATTTATTTTTATAATTATATAAAGCAATAAGTAATACATATATATGAAAGAGTAACTAAACAACAAATAATGCAATTATTCAACGCAATATCAACAGCAGTTGAACGACCTGTGACATTATGATCATAAAGTGACTTTAACACGTTGAGTGTCGCATATACCATCAAGAGAAAGAGATATACGTAGTCGCACCAATTATTTTTCCTTTATAGAATCATGAACATCTTTCAAAACTACCAACAGAAAAACAACGTAATCATATACTGTACTTATATATAGATGCAAGTCAGCATCTATTATTGAAAAATAAGTAATAATACATGTTAATTAAACATGGAGATCTGTTGCACAATTCACTTAGCAAATGCACTGGCTCACAAAAATGTTTGAACACTTACCATTGAAAACTTTTGCCTACATATTGTACGTGTAATGTAAAATATTTTGAAATTTCATTAGAACTGTAATGAAACACTGACTGACTATTCACAGAAAAGTGGATAACTGATTTCTCTAACAAGAAGAACTCGTTGGACAGTGTACCAAGTGTCTTTCCGGCTAAGGTATCATCCATCGTGCACGATATGTACTTTGTCCACGTGCTTGGTTTCGCGGTGAAACTTTCCCAGATTTATCAAGCTATCTCCTCTCGTTCACTCGTATAAATAATTTATCCGCGGTTTTCTTAAGAAAAATGTGCCTTGATCTTTCTGATCGTTATTGAATGATTTAATGCACTTTCGTATTGATTTAATTAATTTGGTTGTTTAGATATAGAAGAATTATCGGTTCTACGGTCCAAGAAACGTGTTTTGAAAGAACATTCTACAGTAACAGTTACATGTTACAGTATTTTTTTAAAACAATTTATGCACTGAAAAAATTGTCTAGTTGAACTAAAGGATGTCTCTAATACACTTTCTCGAAGATTAATTAATTTTATAGGGTATTACAAATTCAGAAAATTATCAGTTCTATAATAGAATTCAAAAATTCTTGAAATGGAACTTGTACAATTTTTTCACTCACAGTTTCGTTTCAAATAATTTATGCACTGAAAAATTGATGACAATCAATGAGTGTTAGAAATCCACGCCTATCTATTAAAATTCTTTCTCGGAAGAGAACGAAACTAAGTTCCACATGCACAAACATAATCCAAACCTACTTTAAGATATAATATAATTCTACTGCCAAATTATCTTATACTTTTAATTAACGGTTTAATAGTATTAACGTTTATTCTCATAACAAAAATAAGAAGAAATTCGCTCCTCCCCGATTTAATCCAAATGATCACGAAGAAACTCGACCAGGAATAGTAATCGAATCGCAGATACAGCTAAAATTTCTATATATGTTTGCCGTATAGTTAGATAACGAAATAAGCGTTCACACAGGTTTGGAAGATGCAGCACAAGTGGCCGGCCGTCCACCCTGCTTCTGCCTTGTCAAACCTGCTGTCCGGTTGACTCCGAAATACCTACAAGAAGAACAAGAGAGATGGAGGACAGACCTCGAGGTCGTCTGTCCTGGCCTCCAACACGGGCTATACACGCGTTCACAGTGAACACTCTTTCCTCTAGCATGCTACAAAATAACTACGTCATCAATTCTACCATCTGGGGTTTCGTAACGATGCTCGCGTGACTTTTCCATTTTCTTCCTCTTTCCACGTTTGCGAGAATCTGGCAAGGTGACCGTGGAAACTTTCTGGCCACGCTTGCGCGTAGGTTCCAGTCTATTTCTGGATAAGCAATCGTTCGGGGATGTTTCAGTCGTCTTGGGATATTTCTTGAAATCACTAACAGTGTTAGATTTCAAAACTTTTATGATGATTATTAGGTCACATATTTATGGCTTTTTCGACTTTCGATTGTGTTTTACTTTGATAGCACGTTGTACTTTGTGCCGACTTCGTAGACTTCAATGTTCATAAGATATGTGATTAGTGATTTGTTTGAGTTTTTAATCGTAAAATTTGTATAATATCACGTGTCGTGAAAATCATGAACATCTGCATTTTGTGAATGTTATCCTACGTTAGATCTTAATCCATTTTCAAAAAAATTCAAATGTTTCAAGTCGATCAAAATATCCAAAATATTCAAAATCTTCAATCTTACTAGACACTTGATTCATTTACAACACCATGTAATTTCACAGTTATATATATCTGTGCTTCTTAAATTTTATTCCACTTGCTTCCCAGTATACTGATATACGGGTACCAACTAAATTCCTAGATCTTAGGTTAGACTAATAAACTGTAGTCTACTAGAATCTTGCTCTTTTATAAACATACAAAAATTCTACTTACAAGACTTAAGTATTCGTCGAAGTAAAATATCTAACCAAACATAAATCATATGCTGAATTTAATAAATCGGATAGTATTTTAACAATTAGTTACACCTAAGACCGGAACAGCACAAGTAATAAAATAAGAGGTATTATATTTCAACCGAACCCCAGTGTTATTTCGTGTATTCTCACACGTATAAAAAGTATCTGACCAGTGGAACATGATCTGTTCGTGGGGAGAAACGTAAACTCGAGCAAGTAAACGTAAACAAGTAGGAAAACCGCAGCGAACGCGACAGGAGCCGCGATTCACTCTCGATTTCCTTGCGTTTTATCTCGCGATTCCTTGTTCGCAGCGAAAAACAACGAAACAATTTTTAGTAAAGAACAAATACGTCTGACAAATTGTTCACTTGGTAACAAAACTTTATTTCGATACTAATCTATTCGATCAAAGGTATCGATTATTAATTCAAAAGATTCAAATAATAGGAAATCGAATATGACGGAAGAAAATAATCTATTTATCGTAATTGTCAATTCTAGTAACTTTAATCGATATTTTTATATGCATTAATCGATATATTTTTTTACATCGGTCTTTACAAGAATACTATTAATTTGAAATTCTTTATACCAATTTCTTCATTCTTATTAGCAGTATTGTATTCGATATAATAATTCGTTTTTCAGTTGGAAAATTAACAAAATTTAATAAGAAAATTATTACGAACGTTTTTAAAACTTTTTACAAAATTTTTCTTCTTCGTACTAGATATTAATTTAATTTTAAATTGATAAAATGAGTATCATTTCCTAATAATGAAATAAAATGAGTTATATGATACGATAACTTGACGATAAAATTCTTGATAGTATTATATATTTAATTTTATATTATATATTATAATTATATATTAAATTCAAATAAAATATGCCTAACATAGATGAATAGCTATAACAGCAGGCTTTACATTACTAACCGACAGATCGAACAATGCTATTCAAACTTTTCTACGGACAAAGAAATACCATGGAAATAGAACCTTTACTAAGGGAAAAATTTAAGTCCATGCGTTCGTTCCAAGAACCTCCATTCAAACTAACAATGTACGACAAAATTTCCCGGCGTTTTCTACTCACGAATCCCCAGTAAAAATCATAAGCAGGGAAGGAGAAGAAAGAAATGGGGAAGGTCCTCACCTGTTGAAGGTCTGTTCATACTGCTTGATCTCGCGACGGGACAGCTCATGGAACTCCGTGTAAACGTTCACGAATTTGTATTGCTTTTTCACTTCTTTCCCTTCCTCCAGCTCCTCGTTGATCCTTTGCCTCCTGCTAAGCAGATTACTGAGCTCAGCGTCTGCCGGCATCCTGATCGTGTGAAAACCCTTCGATCTACTACTGTTAACCTATACGATATCGATTTCGATTTCAAGTTCGAGTTCGCGATACGCACGACTATCGATCTTATGTGACTGTCGATTTGAAAATGTATATGGAGAAGATTGTATTATAAGAGAATGTTTTGTAGAGAAGGATGATTAGTGTGGAGCAAAATGGTGAGGAATATTAGAGGAGAGGTTTTGTAACTGTCAGATTGGAGCTTAAGACAAAGAATAGAATAGTCCTACTGGCGCGGTGAGCCAGCGTGCACTGACGGTGTGCTGGGTGGCTCGGCTAGTATAGGTACCTTCAGAGACCAGGGACGTATGTAGCATATAGCGAAATAGTGTCACGCGGGGTGCTCTGGGGAATTATCCTTCGCCAGTTCCATTTTGGAGGATATTATTTAAATTAAAAATGCTTAAGAACAATTAAATAAGGTTATGTTATACTGTACAAATAAGTGATTTATATTGGCAAATTAATAACATAATATTTATCAACTTTTCAGGATTCAGCGACTTAACAAGTACTTTTTTACAAGCCGTAACTTATACTGACAAATTAACAACACTATGTATCTCAACTTTGCAGGATTCAACGTTTCTGCAATTTTATTGTTAATAATACATATTATTCTTGTATACGATATGAAGATTGTTTACTTAAAGTTTGAATTTTACAGGGCAATATTATTAAATTTTGTTCTCAATAATCAATTATTGACAAAAAATTTGCTACAAAGCATGTCACTGAAGTTAGAAGATTTATTTTTTATATAAGTTTAAGTTTCAAAGATGAAATCAATAATGAACTTATAATAGTTTCATTTTAAAAATTTTCTAATTTAATTTTTTCCCCAGATTTCATTCATATTACTTTCACGTATTACAAATTTTCCTTCCACGGAAGTTGGACCATATCAATTCGATGCATCGATAGATTAACCTCCGAAGAATTTCTGCAATAATCTTGCGAACAGTTTATCCGAGATGAATCATTCTGAAAATCACGAAAATTGTCACATGTCCACGCGAATATTTTAGTTATCGCTCTTCTTTAATAATTTATACATAAACATTGTCTCTTAGCATTTCCCAAGTACAAAGTAAATACGTTATTCACAGTCATGAAAATAAGTGTTCTATTTCAAACATAATCATTTAACTCTGTCATACTTAAATACAGAAACAGTTTCCTATACGCTTCTTATATCTAATACATATTTACAGGTCAAGTTTGAAAGACTTTACACTGGTAACAGTCCCCAGTCGTTTGCAGACATTAACGCCGGGAACAATTACCATTCACGATTCTAAAACGTAAATTTTGTAACGTTTGTGTTTTGCACTGTTAGATAGTAAAATTTTAGTTTTTGGAATTTGGTAAAGTATCATACTTGGAAAAGTTTAACGAATATACAAATCTTCACTTGCAGGAAATCAATAAACACGAAAATATTGAATTGTGAAAATTATGAAATTTTGAAATTTTAAATAATGAAGAAATCATGAATCATGAAATAATGAAGAAAAATCATGAACTGCGAACGACCACTGAATATAATATTAATTTTGTGCAGTGAAGAATTATAAAATACAACAATTTTGAGTTGTGACAGTCTGCAAGTTTGGTAAGTTTCATTTGTAGAGAATTATCGAATTCAGAAGACTTTAATTGTTGGAAAATCACAGAATACAGTGATCTTTGATTACAGAACTCATCAAATTAACAAACTTTGTTTTGTGAAAAATCACATAATTAGAAATCACTGCATTATCAAACTTTCAATGAAATCACAAAATTTAAACAATATTCAAAGTACCTTAAATACTTCCATTAAAATTTTCAAGAAAGTCAAAAAATTAACTAATTGAGATATTCAAATATCTATTTATTTTCTCACCTCTTTAAAAGCACGACAACAAGAATCCTTTATTCTCGTGCAAATAAAACGGAAGAAGAAACACGATATCAGAGAACCCCTTCGAAGGTGAATCATACAGGTATCTCATGTACAACCCTCTCTTCAAAGCTATAGCAACACTTCCGGATGATATCGGAAGCTATCAATGAGCTCTGTTCAAACGAAATAAACGATATACTCATGAATCAAATATTCAACATATCAAAAGATATATCATCGTAAACATAAAAAAAATAAAATGTCTTCTTCGTCTGAGAAGCCACAAAGAAGACACACTGTAAGTACCTGCAAAAGAAGTTTGAACTTTTGTAGTACACCATTAAAAGGGAAACCTAAGCGGCCAAGTAGCATAAGCATATCTGGAGTTGATTCCAATCCTTCCTCGGCAAAAGAACAAAGTAAAAACCAAATTTTAGTTAGAATTTCTGATGGCAAGCAAAAGAGGAAAAAAAAGAAATTGCAGCAAAAGACATCGAAATTAAAAGGAACTGTGGGAGGTAATCGTGGGAAAGAAAAGAAGAAAGAAAAAAGAAAAAAGAAATGCAAAACAAAGAAATCGATTGTGAAGGTAGATCCTAATACAGATTGGGAAACGTGTAACGAAGATTCCCATCTACCTCCAATTAACAAATCAACAGAGAAATTTTCCCAAAAAGCTACTTCTGGATCTGACAGTAGTGTCTTGTTTAAAGACTTAAGATCGCCAGAAAGGATTCGGGAAGCTCCTTGTTTTGTCGAAGATCGTTTACAGTCACCCATTTTGCTACCGCGCGCATGGGATATCGAAAGTCCAGAAAGACTTGATTTTAAAGAGAATGAAGGTAAACTTCCTGTGAAAGATTTACCTTTTTCTTGTCTATTCGATGATTCTGATGACGAGGAGGATGCATTATGTCTAAGTAATTATTTTATATTAATATTGATATCTTGTATTTAATGATATTACAATTTTCTAATCTAAAAATTGAGGGGCTTTTTGGAAAAAGGATCCATAAGAATCTTTTGATATATTTCTATATTGAAACTATTGATATATTTCATTTGATAATATCAGAGTCTAGTAATATTAAAACTGGGGAACTTTCTAGGAAAAAAGCTAACAAGAAAAAATAGTAAATTGAGTAAATTGCACTAAAAGTTTCATATGTATAAATTGATAATTATAATTTTTAAAGAATTTCATTCCTTTTATGTTTATAAATTAAAGAAAAATTGATAAGTAACAATTCAGCTATTTAATAAAAGACCTGCACTTGATTAAACTTAAAAGCTCCCCAATTATTTAAGAAAACAACTGTTTCTCCTAAGATATGTGTATTAATGGTATATTATAACGTTTTTTAGAAAAAGAAAACGTAGTTAATACGTATCTAGGTCTCGGAAACAAGGCAAAGAGCAAAAATGATATAAGAATCGAAAAATGCAAGCAGTGGTTGGTCAATGTATCAGTTCCAACAACATCAAGTGATGTTCTCTGGGATGAATTTGTTAAAAATAATTGTAAAGATATCAGCAGGTATCTTGTGCCAACTAGTAACACACAAAAATCACGATTAAAGAAATATAGGCAAACGAGCAACGGGAATGAAAAAGGTATTAAAATATTAACCTCTAAATTCTATTCTGCCTAAATATTAATGCGCACATAAATTAATAAAACCAGATGAAAATTCTATAATCCAAAATGATCATGAAGAAAGATCTATTTTTAAAGAGGTTAAATCAGAGTTGCCTGAAGATATGGATATTGTGCGTGGATATTGGGATAAATCTTCGCAAAAATGGGTTCGAGTTCACTATAGATCCGACGTGTACAATTTTCTTAATAATAAAGAAGATAATTTTGGAGGGATGACTCTAAATCAATTTCTTCAAAAATGCAGGGATCAAAAAGAACAAGTAGATGAACCAGCATCTTTTTCTAGTTCTCCTCCTAGTTCTCATTCTAAATCTCCTTTTAGTTCTTATCCTAGTTCTCCTTCTTTAATATATTTGCAGAATACTAAAAAAAATGTCAAAGATATAAAAAGCAATCCGAATAACAAGAGAAAAAGAACAAAAAGTTTTCTTGATGATTTCGAATCGAAGAGATCCAAAACAACAATAGCGAATGTATCAAACTTGGAACTGCAAAGGATAAATCAAATACGTCGATTCGCATTACGATTAAAGAAGAAGAGAATGATGGTTGACAATGAAATACCTTCAACTTCAAAAGATATTAATTCTGATAGTAGAATACGTTCACTGAAAAGAGTGAGTAAAAATGAATTGGATGACAGAGAAAAAGATAAAAAAAGACTAAAACTGATCAAAGTGAAAGATAAACCTACGATTAAATCGGTAGAAATATTAAACGGTGTAAAAAAATATAAAGTGGCTGAACAAAAGTAGTGAATCTCATAATTTGTATTTAAATATTACGTGCAAACTATAAATTTATTTATTTATACAATTCTATATTTATATTTAAAGAAAATTCAATATTATAGAATATTGAATAATTTATAATTTGCGATATTTTCTCAATGTTATGAAAATTGCGAAAATTGTGAAACTTTTGCTCGATCTTTTTTGTAAATTATGAACTATCTTTTTGATATCGAATTTGTGTTGCGTAAATTATATGTACGTATGTATAATAAGTATCTACACGTTCGATTCATAAAGAAATATAGTATTCATTCTCGTATACAGAAAAATGATTCCTATCCACTGTTTTCATTACTTTCCTAAATTTATTTTATAATTATTTACCTGTTATTTTCTAATATTAACTATTATTTTGAAAATTTTCTTACAGTTATTTGCATAATCAAGTAAATTGTATTATTCACTCAGAAGTAATTGTAAACTAATTCGATTTTTCTATTTTTTACAATGTGAGAAATATAAAAATAATTGAAATATATTCTTTAAAATTGTATTAGATTTGTTATAAAATACATACATATGTATAAAGGTAATAGCAGATAATAGATGCTGCGAAAGAGGTTAAATCACAAACATATGTATGACGCACTTGAAAATTTCTTATGAATCTTGACGATTGAATTTTCTAGAATTTTTTAGTTATCCATATCGTTGAAGATGTCGCAGGATTCATTCTATTGTCGTTTCATTTCGGTCTAAATTATGCTATAAATTACAACACTTTGATCATCTCGTGAAAATACTTGATTTAGATTTCATGATATGTTTTCGCTGAGGCTCTCCATCCTTTTTCTTCTTTAAAGAACATCAAAATAAAGGAAGTTCGCATTAACGGTATGAGTTTCTTCTTTGGCTTCATACGGAACGTGTTTCTTAAAATGTTACAACTAATTTGGTTTAGTAAACGAAAATTAACAAATTCATTGAGTATATACGTGAAAACTAATACTGGAAATACATTCCCCGTTGATTTGGATCCAAAATGGGATATAAAGAACGTAAAAGAGATAGTGGCATTTCAAATGGGAATATCACCTGAAGACATAAAAATAATATTTGCAGGCAAAGAGCTGCATAATTCAACGATAATAGAAGTAAGCCTCATGTATTTTCGAAGATAACTTGTTCCCAATACGTATTTTTAAAGTACAGTGCAGTTACAAGTATGATAACCTCACCCCTTAATCAAAGCTTTTGTCATAGGAATGCGATTTGGGTCAACAAAGTATATTACATGCAATTCGAACTTCATCACAGAGGTTAAATAAAAATAAAGGTACTAACACCATTGACGAGTCTTTAGAAATATCTGAATTAAATGATAGCGGAGGAAAGCCAATGAATGAAACTCTTACTGATTTACCATTAGATGAGTCAAATCCACAAGAAAATTTAACCATGGAAGGTAGAATAATCGTAGCCTTTTAAAGGGTAAACACAAGTGGTTAAAGCGAATACTAAATAAATATGACTAGCATAAGATGACTAGTTAGGATTTTATATAAATAATATATTATTTATTTTTATAGAGAAACATGAAAATCCAGCACATTTTTTTGTATATTGTTCAACACCATGCAAAGCTGTTACAGTTGGTAAATTAAGAGTCAGATGTGCAACCTGTAATAGCGGAGCAGTTACGGTAGATAGAGATCCTCAGTGTTGGCCAGATGTATTACAACCAAGAAGAATAACAGTTCATTGTGAAAATGATTTTTGTCCAGCACCCACATTTATATCCAGTGACACTGAATCCCAAGTTTTATATGCACGTTTTTATTTCAAATGTGGGAAACATGCTAGTTTAGGAGAAGGAGACGAGGCTGTTCCTCTGTATCTTATAAAACCAAATTTAGGAAAAATACCTTGCCTTGCCTGTACAGATGTTAGGTGAATAATTTGTTGATTTTCATATCAGCAAAAAATAAATAATAACATTTTCAAACATAGGTTATTTATAGGGATATGGTCTTGGTCTTCCCATGTGAAGCTGGCCATGTAACTTGCCTTGATTGTTTCAAAGACTATTGTTCAGTTCGTCTAAGAGAACGTCAATTTCAATTTGATGACATTAAAGGATATTATACGCTTCCATGCCCAACAGGATGTCAAAATTCTTTCATTCCAGAAGTACATCATTTTCATCTTCTTACCTCTGAGCAGGTACCTTATATAATAAATATACAAGTTTCAAAAAGTCTTTAAATATTAATTATTTACATATGATATAGTACGAACAGTATCAGAGATTTAGTACAGAAGAATATGTTTTACGTGCTGGTGGAGTTTTATGTCCAAGACCAGATTGTGGTATGGGCATTATACCAGAATCACCAGATGATGATAGTGAAGAATGTAGAAAGATTCAATGTATTGGTGGTTGTGGGGTAATTATGTATAGATAAAATAATTTATAAAGTACAAAAATTTTAAATAAATCAAAATATTAATAATATATTTTTATGTTTAGTACGTCTTTTGTAGACGATGTTTACAAGGCTACCATTTAGGAGAATGTCAATTACAACCATCTGAATCTTTGAATACAATACATAAATCTGGGTATCCAGTTGATCCAAGGAGAGCTGACGATGTATGCAAAATATTCTTCTTATATTATATTTATTCGTTAATCAAAAATGTCATATTTATGATTTTTCGTTTAGGCAAAATGGGATGAAGCCAGCAATAAAACTATTAGAATTTTAACAAAACCTTGTCCAAAGTGTAGAACACCAACTGAAAGAGATGGTACCTTAAAATGTTAAAAAAAAAATTAAGATGTGTAATAAATTTTCTATTTAATACTCACATATTATTTTCTAGGAGGATGTATGCACATGGTTTGTACTAGAGCTGGATGTAGTTACCATTGGTGCTGGGTATGTCAAACGGAATGGACAAGAGATTGCATGGGCAATCATTGGTTTGGATAATTTATAATTATTTATATGATAAAAATATAGAATATTATTTCGTATAAATATAAATAAAGTAGAAGAATTAGAAATACAATCATTATTACTATCGTGAATTATACTAGTAAATTACACTAGTCAATTGAAGATAGTATGTGGAAACGAATTTTGTAGGATTATGGATATCTTTTGAAGTTAGAAATAACATTTTGGTCCTTTTTTCATTGTACTATTTTATAATTATATAAATTATGAATTTATTAAAATCTTTTTTGCTCTGTAAAAACTTTGCTATGTATGAGTCTAATTTATCATTGTATGTATATATAACAATTATAAATTTGTATATAAATTTTAGCGAGTTGTTATGAACAAAATGTAAAAGTGCCTTCTCTTCGTTCTATTTAAGAAATGTATATACATGAGCATTTGTTTATGAATAGATTATCGTATATCACGTCATGAACAAATCATCTCACAACTTCAAGAGTACTCTTTAATACCAAGGAAGGTATGTAAAATGGTATATATACGTTTACTGTATTTTATTATAACGATTATGTTATTTTTAATACATATTATCTAAAAACATCAAGACACGATTTTAGGACGGATTCATTTTTCAGAAATTGACATTAAATTTGATTAGATAATTACAAAGTACATAAGTAAGTAACTAATTTAACAACCTATCAGATTAATTAGTCTCGTCATTCCGATATTTTTATTTGTGTGTTCGCGATATTTATTTTGATGTTTCTCTTTGTATCTAATTTTTATATACCTATCAATAATTTCAATCATGTATATCTCATTCGTATTGCATACAACAGGATACTGTGGTTTAATACGACTTGTTCATACTTAGTCACCTAGCTATTAAAACAAATATAGAAATTATCAAGTAGCAACTCCATATCTTAAATAAAATTATTTGTATCACATACAGAAATCAAATTGCTGTAGTTTGTGGTGCAGGCGGTGGTGTCAGTGGAGTCCAAGCTGCAGCTTGATGTTCGTTATTCGCAATATCCGAATCTTGCCGGTGATGTCTATCAATCACCGTTGTCAAGTATCTCCTGTTTTCATCTGCCTGTACATCATTCAACGTATCCGTGTTTTGTTCAGAATAACTAACAGATATATGATGTTCCTTAGAAGGAGTATCATATTCGACACTAACAGGTGACACTGTTCCAGTTTGTTGAATTGGTTGCATGTGTAACATTTGAGAATGGTGATGCTGTGAGTGACGGTCAGGCGTCGTAGATTGAACTGGAGAGGCATGATATTCGTGAACATACTCGTCGACAGAAGGAACAGTATCTGTTCCATTCGGGTGTAGAGAATGATGTAACCCTGTATGAGGAACTGACGTATAAGATGACATCTGGTGATGTAAATGTAAGTTCAAGTTCAAGTAAGATTGTTGTTGCTGCTGTTGTTGCTCTGACAAAGTTGTAGGATGAATCCAAGCTGAAGTATCAGTGCAATGACTATGCTCTTGAGGAACAGAAGATAAGTTTGATGGTACATATAGAGTACATCCTGTAGCGGTGGTTGGAGACGCAGTTCCAACAACGCCTCTACTGAATACCGCGTGAGAAGATGAGGTTGGTGATGGTGAAGGAGACGTGGGCCATTCCTGCGTGGGCGGTAGACAAGCTGGATTTAGGTTCTGCAGGGATTCTGGACTGCGTGGTGACCAGCCTGGTGCTGCTACGTACGCTGTGGAATGCAACAGTTGTACTGAGCTGTATGGATCTGTTCGTTGTTCTGTAATGATCATTAATTTCCAATAATATAAGTATTACTTTTTCTAAAAATAAAAAAAAAAAAATTATAAAATTAATAACTGAGCTAAGAACTCACCATCTTGAATGTATTTATGTCTGAGAGTGTAAGGCGTCGATCTGCAGGTATTCCTATGGGCAGCTGTAGAAACGGTACAAGAATTAGGGAGATGGTTATTGACCGTCACTGACGCTTGATTTTGTGCGGCCGCAATGGCCGTGGCTGTGTTATATTCGTATCCCATAGTAGGTTGTGGCAAAAACCAAGCGCCGGTGTCTGTAATTCATAATTCGATACTCTTTTAAATATTTCATCAATTGTGATACTTTATCAATTATCATGTATTTAATTAAAATTTTAGATAATATTAATAATTCGTAATCAACTAACTTACATTGCGGATAGGTCTGCGGATCGGCAGGTCTTTCTTTAGCATCGAGGAACGCTTTCGCGAAAGGATTGTATTTAATCTTCAAATTTGTGACTTCTTCGTTCTGGTAAGCTGTCACCGCTATAAATTGCGTCTCAGGATAACGGTAAGTCAACACCTAAATATCATTTCCATATTAAAATATCTCCAAATGACAGTCCATCATAATTCCAAATTTTCTTTATATATCATTTTTATAATTAGTATTATAATAAATTACAAACTGAAGAAATGTATGGAATATTAGTACCGTTCTTTCTTCCACCGCGTCTACACGAACTAGATGAACTCGAGGTTCATATTTGTGTAGGGAGTTTAGCATAATTTGACCGTTTCCATTGGATTTATTTGTCAGCTTCACTTTAGCGAATGATACCGCTTCTTTCATCCAATGAGATCCAAAATTTGGACTCTCAGGATGGATGTAAATCGGATTCGGTGGGGCGACTTCCGCTTTTCCGCCTGGGACCCATTCTCCATTAACGTATTTCCATCTATCAATAGAATTTTGAAAATTTTTAAACAATGCAAGCAATTCAAGAGGCGAGAAACAAGCAATAAAATTTTTAATATTTTAAGAAATATTTCAACGTACGCTTGAAACTAGAAATTATGCATATCAACAACGATTCTTTCCTCAAACTGGAGAAATTTATTAACGACACAAGAACATGATTGAGTCTAAAATGATCCAAAGGAAAAAAATACAACAGAGTTCAATTCTGCACTTTGTTACCTGTGTGGATCCACTTGAACGAATTCAAGAAGAAGAGTGTACATAGCTTTCGGTTCCAACCCCCTTGCAACCACTTTGACTACAGGAAACATGCGTCTGAAAGTAAAATCGAAGACGCAGATAAAGATCATAGTTCCATGAAGGATTTTTATTAGCTGCGTGTTCCCTTTATCTTTAACTAAATTTAATTCTTAATGGTACTAGCTACCATAAGACGTTTTGTAAAGTGATAACGAAAGAAGACATCTAAAAGAAAAGCAGGAATTTTATAAACACTAATGAAAGTAACACTGAAGGCGGCGGACAGCAGAAGAATCGAGCCGCCGGCAATAAAATTTTACGATGGTCACAATTCTACGTAAAACATTCTTCCATTTCTGCTTGTGTACCCGGGAACACTTATCTCCGCACACGAAAAACGCGGTCGACAAACCGTAATCGTTTTTAATAATATACGAATCATAAAAGTAGCCGGCCAGGACACGTCGTGGCGAATATCTTTTGATCTACCGACCGAAGAAGCTCTACTCAAATTTTTGCTCACCTCATTTTTCACTTGTTCGATTCGAATATTTTTTTTTAGCAGAAAGAATGTTGCGTATCGTGATTAAGCCGTGAATTTTTATACATTTATGGGAAATATTTAAATGCAAAAGTGTTTAAAGTTTAAATACCAAATGGATATAATATGTAAGAATCTACAAGATATTCATAGTAAATTACTCGTTATAACACTTTCAAGATGAAATAAATTTCTATTTAGGTATTGTTTTTTTTTTTTTTTAATTTGTTCGTAAAAATATGAATTTGCATAATATTTTGCGGTTTAATTATATGACACATATATTCGATTCTTGATAATATTTGTATAATCTCCTAGTTCTAACTTCAAATTTACGGCGTATGGAATGGTATTAATATTTCTTTCAACAATACGGCGTCTCAAAAAACTAAATATTTTAGTTATCCAGATTTATTAATTCTTAGAATTGGTCGCAGAGATGAAAATCATAATTGCCGAGATCAAAATTTTAAGAATTTCGATCTAGTCACATATTTCAACTCTTCAAAGTTCAGTTTCATAATCGATCAAGTTCTACTTCGCTTTATTCTCAGTCGCGATATGTTTTCATGACTTGAAAAAATCTAACAAACCTTTTACAACAACGAACGTAGGATATTATTTCGTGAAAAATGGTAATGAACTGATTTACACCATTATGATTCTCAGTCTTCCAATTGATCTTAATCGAATCTTAGAATCGACGAAAAAGAAAAAACGAAGATATGTAAAGAATCGGGAAAAAATATTTGTTATCGATTAAGTTTTCCTTATTATATTAATTTGCATTCGCGAAAGAAACTACGAATAACTTGTTGAATTGAAGAGAAGACTGTTATCCTGTTCTCGAAGCAAACATGGAATATTCATTTGCGTGAATCATCTAAATCTTCGTAGCATTTTGCAATGATCCTTTTTTCCATTCCACAAGCGGCATTTTTTTTTCTCTCCTTTTACTCCGGTGTATATGAACTATTATTTTTACCTTCTAGCTTGTTCGCACCGACACTCTAATTAATACATTTTTACGCGCGACGGAGAGCCATCTTTGCTTCGGATCTTTCAGCCAGCGGATCCTTCGAGCTTCTCAAATGTGAAACCTATGATATACTATTTTAAACGTGCAACTGACTCATCGGTAAATCGTTTATACTTAATGTATCAATGTTTTTTTCCAGTTGACAGTTGCTATAATTTCATTATAAAACAGAATTTGAAAAAACCACGGCATAAAACAATAATTTCCGTTGCAAGAGAAGAGGAACGTTCACAGTCATATCACTACTTCCTTCGCTAAGTTTACTAAGTTTACTTCTACTAATTTTATACATGAATATCTTAATAGGATTCCTAGAAGTTCCACAGACCATCCACTCACCTTCCATTTTTCGTAACAATCATTTCATTGGTCAAACACTGGAATTTGGTCCACAAATCTCTGTCCTCGAGAGACAAAGAAAGAGGCAATCCCTGATTTCCGCTGACAGTCATGGTACCAAGGTTCTGCCCCGAAATCACCGTCCTCTCGTTGCTTCTCTCTTCGTGGTCCTCCTCAGCAGTTGTCCGACTTTGTCTTCCAGCGCTGTTCCGTTCCCTTCCACGATCTTCGTGCACTTCCCTCTCGCGATCTCGTTCACAACAGGATGACCGTGATGGAGAACCAGGTGTAGCCGGTGCTGGCTGCATCTTCCCGTTTCTTTGACGCCCAGAGCTCGTTCCTCGACCTCTGTGACCCGAGCTGCGACTCGGGAGAGGTTCACTAAAAACACTTCTCTTGAGCTTTTTCCTTTTCTACTTCACAATTCAGTTTTCAAAAGAAAAGATGTACAATCTCAGTTATTCTTCGATCCAATATATATATACATACATAAGCTTAAACGCTTATTATTATCAAACACTATGTTCTAAATCAATCAAGTCACTATTGCCAGATTTGACGAAGACACAAGATGAAAGACGAAAACGGAAGGTCAGTGGTAGCAGAATACAAGCGAAACTGTTCTTTCCTTGAAACTATATAATCCAGTTCGATTTTCCGAATTAACGATCGTCAAGGATGAAAGAAGAAGAAGAATAGAAGTCGAGGGCGGAAGAAGAGACAAAGCGTCGGAAGAAGGATGTGAACAAGGATGGAAAATCTATTTCTCGGCGAGACTATTCGGTCCCGCGGCCGCGTGGCCGTGCTCGTAACACTTGGGCGCGATATTTCACACTAGTCGGCGAAGACGAGCCGAACACTGACTGCTGACATATCATCGTCTCTGTTCGACGTCTTTTTCCTCTCTGTTGCCACGATGGTAACCGTCCAATCGATGCCTGTGCACGGTTCTCCTGTTCCTTGGGTGCTAATTAAACTCTAAATTAGGAAAGCTCCGAGGCAACATGGCGGACCTTCAATACCTCCAAGGCAAAATCGTCGATTGGCCACCAGGATCCATGCTCCGTCAGAGCGATTTCACTGGCGGTTAGATTCTTTTCGAAGATAGAGAACATTGGTCGCCGCCTTTCCTACGTTTCCTCAGCCAATCCATGCACGGGACCATTTTACGATTCCACAACGGTTGGTCGATCCTCTCGAAAGCACGAGGCTTGCCAGTCCGCCCACGCGACAGTCGTCGACAGTCGTCTTCGCTGGCACGCGCATTCCGATCACCTGGAGCTTGCGATCCACGTATCGGTCTCTCTTTCTTCATCGTAAGATTTGTTTGCTCGTTCATCGCGCGATGGTTCATGAGTTTCACGAGGTGTCTGCCGATATTTTCTTGAAATTCTATGATCGAAGTGCAGCCGGGAAAACAGCCACCGATTAGACAGATCGATCAAGAATCATCGACGAGGAGTCCGAAGATGATAATCGGATTTGGAGAACATCGTGATATTTGTCTTCCGGGTTTCCAACGTGTTACAATATCAATGTGTTACTCGAGATTGTGACGTTCGGCAACACTTATCTAAACAAGATCATCGACAATTTGTTTGAAGAAAAGAAGAAATAAGATAAGCTGCATAATGGTAATTATGTTTTAGAATAATGGGAAGGTTGTTAAACAAAACGTAGTTACCATTCGTTAAATCATCGGAGTAGTACATGTCAGCTTGTTCATTTCCATTTTACAAAAGAAATATGAGTTTTAAATATTTTGTTTATCTTTTTAAATGGGGTTTATCTACTAATAAGCGCAGCTGTTGTTCGTTAAGAATTATTCGTTTCTGGAAAATGTCGGAGGAACGTAGCTGCAAGGCGAAACAGTTAACCATTTCGACGGACAGACAGTCTGACTGACCATTTCGAGTCAAATGACAAAAATCAACAGCAAGTTACGTCCGACTGGCCTATGTATCGCGAGTAGATATTTGAGCAGGACCGTTTCTTGTTTGCTATCGTGCGCGGTTTTGGCTGGTAAAGTAACCATTCAGCCCTGACTGATATTTGTCCTAGTAATTTTGTGGAGGGAAAAGTCGCGATATCGGCGCAGCGAAGCCACCAAACACGTAACGGAGAAGTTATCTCTGTTAAACGAACACCATCTACCCATCGTCGATCCTTAATTTGTTCAACGGTTGCCTGTGCACTTCGGTTATTAGCAAAATCGATGCCATGTGACGCCGACTTTCAAACAGAGTCGAGGAACGAATATTCCATTTGCAGTTTTACCATTTTAAACATTCTTAATATTTCTAAAATTATCAAAGATCTTTGGATTATTAGAACACGTAAGATAGATGATTTCTGTACCACAGTTCAAAGAAATCTTCCATTTTCGAGCTAGAATGATAAATTATTTCAACTATTGAGAACCTTGAATAATAATTGAATAATTTGAGTGCATACATAAGAAAATTTGTGAATAATTCCAGTGGATCCTGGATTAGAACACGTCCCGGCTAATGAAGATGATTCTTATACCAAAAATTAAAGAAGAAATCTTTGTTCGGTCTGTAAAATTGATATTTTCAAGCGCTAGAAAAGCGGTGAATATCAAAATATTCCTTGAAATTAGAACGCACAGGGTCAATTACTATGGATAAAATAATTATACCAAAAATTAGAGAAGAAATCTTCCATTTTCAGTCCAGAATCCCAAGAATTATTTTCAAACATAATATTTGGAAAGCCTAAAAAATTCGTAAATAATTAAGTATTTGCTAAAACGTCCAGTATGACGCATTTGTGCGTTACTAATTCCTATTTATAATCGTTTTATAGCTTTATTACGCCTTATGTCTAATTAAACAACAGAACAGTTACCGATACTACATCTCACAGTTGCAATTCCGGGTTTCAGATGCATCAATGGTGGGAATAAAAAAAAGAGACGCTTTATCTCGAAAATTTTACAAGATGTTCAACGTCTGTACGACTCGTTTACGATATAGATATCCCGTCCGTCACTACCTGCCGGTTAGGTAGCTCATCTGACGGATTGGGAGGTCCACGATGTTCGTCCATCGCTTTTGAAGAATGCCGCCTTCTTCTGGCTCATCTACAATAAACATCCACGATTGCGATCACCGTAATAAACCATCCACGGATGGGTCTTTGTTCCTCTATTTACAAATTGCATTCTACCGAATCCTTACACACAAACGGAAGCGATCAATTCCTTTTACCGGTCACCGACAACTTCAAACAACGCCTTCCCTTTTCGTTCGTTTGACGAATGAAATTCGAGGATGAATTTATTTTAAAATACTTAGTGGAATTAATCTTAATCCTAGTGTAACAGCACAGGAGCGTAGAAAAAGTCAAGGGAAAATTCGAATTTGGGAAAAACATATTACAGTGCCTTTGAATCCCAACGATTGTTTTACAAAGTCTAGAGGCAAACCAACTCGGGACAGATAGTTATTGCTGTTATTTGTAATCTTCAGCCGAAGTTACATAAGAACTTTAACTTTTAACTTTTTGTGGTAACGTCCATCGATATAAATGTACGAACGTACTCCCTAGGACAGGCGAATTTTCTGCGATCGGCATAAGAGTATTGAACGAGCGATGATTACAACTGACGTACACTATCTCTTTTACTTATGCGAACTTTAATACACTGACTATTACAATTTCATTCACTCGTTTCTTATCAAACAATCTACACGTTTAAACCACCTCACTAGTCTTAGTCAAGGGATAAAGTTATCTAAGAGAAAAGTAATTATTTTGTTACGTATTTATTTGTTTTAAGTCAAGTTGAGATCGAAATTGGTAGTTGCTGCCACCAGAAATAGTCCAAGGACTATTTCAAATTTTTATTTATTTCAAACGTTACGGGTAGCGTCGACTAGAGTTTGGTGCTACTGGCAAAACCGATTCCACTTTTCGGCTAACCTGCTATGTGCAGGGATACTAGCACGGGAGAGGATTAAAGCTGGTTGAAAGTAGTTTAACAATATCTAATGATTTATTCAAATCTTGTTCGATTTCGATATTGACAATTGACTGACAGATATAAAATTCTTCGGTTGACAAAATGATAACTCTTTGAACGGTAATATTGTTATTCGATAGAAGAAGGATAATTATTATACTGACTTCTCTGAGTCGCTACATTTATTTATATCTGTCGGAGATGGAAAAGCGTCGGGGTCCTTCCTTTGAAAATGTTTGGGAAGATCTCCAACGTTTGTTCAACTGACGACTTTGTTTACAATTTAAATTGTCTCAATATCATTATGAAAACATAATTAGATAAATATAAAAACATAGATAAATTTTCGCAAGATATAGCTTTTAGCGGCTTTAACTGCCTTTCACTTCAAATACTGTAAACACGGTTTCAAATTGCAAATCGGTTATTGGTATGTTTATTTAGATTTGTGTATAGAGTGGTTTCTTGTTCTCGTTACGGCTTGTGCGGAGCGCGGGACGTGACAATTTTTTATTTTAAGATAAGTAATATGCACACATATGCGATTATCGAGTATTAAAGTAACTATTTATAAAAGAATTTATTCACAACGATATAGTAATTCATTATATGAACTGTTCAGAAGTCACATTGGTCAACTTCATAAATTAAAGTCTAGAAAAAAAGTGACGATATTGCGAACACTATTTCTTAAATTTATTTTGACATTTGTTTCTTCAGAATTGAACATTAATGCTGTACTTATGTACTTAATGAAATTAGAGAATTGACAAAATGTGGAGCTGACTAGTTTCGTTTGTGAGAGGTTCATATTATATTTCCTACAAAAATTAATTAATTACGCTTTCATAGTATAATTGAAGAATGATACTCTATAACGCTCTTTCAATTTACGAACAATATATTTTTGTCAACTTAAGACGAATGTACAAGAAAACATGGTACACGTATTGTTTTTAATATTTCCAAATTATTAATATACTGAAAGTTATTTAAGAGTAGAACGTATTAAAAGAAACGAATTTATAATTCCTTAATAGCCAGGAACTAAACAGTATCCTTCTAGCGACTTGTTCACTATTTTCCTGCATTTTCCAAAAATTCTATATTTTTCGAGAAATATCACTCTTACCAATAAAGATTGATATTTCTTTATAAAACGTTATGACCTCTGAAGTAATCTTGTCAAACGTTTCCATCATTCTTCTCGGAAGTAAAGCTCGAACGTTTCGAAGAGCCAGTGTTCTCCACCTTCAAAGTCATTTGCTTACGAGTTTCATTAACAAATTCATCGTCCTCGGTACTACTGCTGTTGTTTCGATTTCCATCGGCAGATGTACCGATTATTACATAGCCTCCATCACCTCTTTCGCTGACAAAAGAGTCGTAATTCTCTCGTTGACGCAGCACTTCCGACGGATGGGTCATCGTTTTGTTTTGGTAGTACCACTCTTTATTTCTTGCGTGATGAGAGCAATCCAGAAAAGCCGTGCAATTCTATAGTTTTAGGTGAATTGATTTTTTTGTAGTAACATCTTTAATTTGTACTAAAATTATATTGATTATATTAAATTATATGTAGGAAGACTTAGGTTTCCCTTTATAAACATCTTGTTAGCAAGTTTTATAGGTAAAAATAAGACCAAAGTGTGTGACAGAATTAATGAGTCCACTAAATTAATATTTTATATAGATGTTTGATATTTGTCTACTAATTTCATTTTGTATAAATACTACATATATCTGATATTTGAGTCACTTAGAAGCCAATGATCAACTATTACATCTCAAAAGATTCTCTGTATTAATTCCAGAATATATGTATGTGATTAGTTTAATTATGCAAAGATTGAATGATTACTTTGAATGAAGTTGACCAATTTATCTTCTACGTGTCTCATTTTGCTGCAAAATATTTTTCGCATTAAAGAGGACTTTTATTTTGCAAGTCTGACTTATTTTATTTTATCGATTCAAGTTTCAGTTCATCGAATCATACTTACTACGACGTCATCCGAAATCCTGGAACATCTGGATTGAGTGGCGAACCAGCAGCATTCCTCCTGCATGATTCGCGACAAAATTTCTCTGCTTTCCGTGATTCTATGAATAGCAGCCGAGGTACCCAGGATCCCACAGGATCTCGATGAAAAAGGAAAGGCAACAGGAGTGGAGAGGTAAGTCTTCGGGAGTAACTGAGGAAAATAAAAGAGACTTCATAATTTCATAATTTTCTCTTTTTGCCTTTTTTTACTTCTATACTGTCGTATAGACATCCGTTTATTTTCGTTACACTGCTTACGTTCGATCTTCGTTTAAACATTTTCATTATTTTTCTGTCAAATCTCATTAAAGAACTTCGCTCCTTAAGCTGGTAACGTGTTCGAATTAAAAGTGAATTTAAGCTCAATAATACCGGTATTGTTATAGTTCCATGTACATAATTGTACGCGAATAAAAACATGTTCGTCATCATTAAGTTCCATTCTGTCTGCGTTAACTCTATCAGTTCTATTCTTTAATAAATTTCATTTCGAATCAATATTGAATGAAACGTATCTCGAACTTTATATTTGAAATCGTGAATACCAACGAGCCACTGACGTTCCATCAATCTGATAATACAAGAACCTGAATTGAACTCTAATCTAATTACACGGAAACTGATAGAGTTAAATGTTCGCGAAATATACTTCTTTCCTTTTTGCGTTGGAATTTGATACTTAATAACACGAGCCTTTGTAAGGACTTTTCTCACCAACTTGGCACTTGTAGGATTTAAGAGATGTACGGTGCTTCATAATCGTTTTTCTGTACATTTCAATCCCTTAGCACGTTTCCTACCGGTTAGAATGATAATAATTAGCTAATAATTAGACAGAAAGTCGTTTACGAGTTATAATACGGGTTACGTTTTCCTGTTAGTCGCAATCATTTTCACGTTGTTCTTTCCTTTCTTTTTGTTCTTCTATCACTGACTGAACCTTCTTTTTTTTTTGTTTTCTTCTTCTTCCTCTCCTTCTTTTTTACCAGTTCTACCTCTACGTTTAATATCGTTGCCAATAATGAAACGTGGATTATGGTTTATTCGTCCTTAATCGTAAGACGTGTAAGTCATAATTCTATGTTACAGTCTGCATCGCCAACAAGACAGGTCAATAAAGTAACAAAATTATTAAAATTTCCAAGTAATTAACGCATCGCTAAAATTTCGTCATAGGATTCACGTTTTGGAGACGACGAGGTTGGCGTGATAGAATCCAAAAAACTTCCTCGGTTGTCTTAACTTTTGTTCCATCCACGAGATGCTGGCAATTTCCTGCAGTATTAGGTCCATCTTTTATCGCTGTTCAAACCTGAAGTTCATTATACAGACGTATAATAATATAGTGAAAGATTTCCTCCTTCCCTCCCCCTACTATCGCTGCATTTCTTCGTAGTCATATTTATACTAAGAAATATAAATATCTTATATTAATAAAATTTGAAGAGTTAAAATGTGAAATAAATTATGGAAGTATATACCGCACAGCGAAAAGATTTTTCTTCGACTATCCCTAAATTTCTTTAATGGCGAGACGTTTCGAAAGATTGGACCTCGTTGGAGTGGTTTGTGTTCTTACTAATAATCCAAAAGTTAAAACAACTGAGCTCTCTTGCACGATAATCTAATTAATAACATTAGTGAAGTTACAAGTGACAAATTGTAAAGATTAAAAACTTTTGTTGCATACTTTTATAGCATTACGTCAAGTAGGGCAATTGATTGGCTTACAATTTGCAAAATTAACACTTTGAACTTTACTCGTTTTAACTCAAATCTTGTTGCTGTTGTGTTAAAGAATTTATCAACACTGATAACTTGTAAAATTCCGCTAATAACATTAGTTTAATTGTGCAAGAGGGCCCCGATGATCGATCGTACTAGACAGACAATTACGTGTATCGTCAAAATTTCTTACAGAATTTTTATTCTCTTTTTATCACAACTCGCCTTTCCTCACGTTGCGACGATATTCAGCGTTCCCCCACTATGTACCACTATATAAACTACGCTCGTTTAATTTTAAAACAAATCACAGCATTTACATCATTCCATGCTTCTTGAACGTTTCTATACGTCCAAGAACAAAAAAGTCGAATGTTGAATTACCATCGTTAAATATTTCTATTACGCTCGAACGATATTCATTATAAACGATGATCACACGATATTTAAACAATGTATTTGATCGATGGAACACTAATTCATCTTGCTAAACAGCACAACACGTTCCTCGTGAATTCATTTTTTATTTTCACGTAGATCTTCAATTAACACGCTCCATGTCATGGTAAATGAAGCATCTTAGTACGCAAATCAATTTAAAATAGCATTAGAAAAAAATTTACAGAATTCGAAGCAAAGGAAAAATTAAACATTTTTACATTTAAAGCTATCTTCTTTACATTAAAAATTCTAATTTCTATAATTGATTTTGGTACAATTGAAGATAAAAGACTGAAATATAATTGAACGCAATTCAGTACAATTTTTAAATAGATCGTTAATAACCATTTGCTTGAAATAACATCGAACGTGTTAAAGACCATTTCACGTTTCAATACGAATTTTTACCTCTTGTTCGAGGCAATCGATCGAACGGAACGGGGGAAGGTTTTCATACACGATAAAATACGCGGGATGTAAGCGCGACGGTGAACGCGAAATAAAAGCTTCTCTTTTAATTTGGTCCCATTATAGGTACAGGGTAGCTGGCACGAATTATGTCAAGTCGATGTACCGATAGATCAATCAACACGAGTCATAGGTGCCTGCACGGGACTCAGAACTCGATCAAAAAGAAAAGAAAAATAGAAATAATAAAAAATATTTCATTCTCACTCAAAACAATATCGAAGATCGTTTCTTACATAAGAACAATTTTTAAATTTAATGAAACATAAGTTCTAATGAAATACAAATTGAATAGCAAAAGTATCAATGTCACATATAAGAAGAACATAATTAATAAGGTGAACTTTGCATTTTTCTATATAATATCGCACTTTTCAGAACGTTAATGCGCAGATTCTAAAAACATTTTTTCTTTCTAAGTATATTTTCCAAAGGTCCCAAAGTTACTATAATAAATGGAATATTAAACGTACGTTAAAATGGATATATAAAAAAGTTTCAATAAATTACATGCCATATTTTTGAGTTTACATTATAACTACAGTCTTACTGTCTACAGTCTTAACTTACAAACTTCTCTTATACAATCCAACCTTTTTACTTATCTTTTAGTGCATTAACATACTGAAGTTGCGATATTTGTCTTCCATTTTTGAAATATTTCATATTATTTTGCAATGAAGAAATAAAAGGAGTTCCAAATGCAAAAATACCGTGCATCCCCTTCAGAAAAAACATATTTTTCACGAGCGGAACGGTGTGTATTTCGTCGGTTTCTCGACTTCCTACGTTCGCGATATTAATGTTCACTTTTATTCATACGTTTCTCCGCGCGGCAATACGTGTCGTCTAAATACTCTACTAAATAACATAAATACCTTTTCGTCGCGCGTTTTCGTTCCTCCATTATACATATAAGTACAATATATATATATATATATATATATATATACTTTGTTAAATATATATTTAATATAATTATATAATTCATCGTCGGTACACTAATCTCAGTGTATCATCGGCGATATCTAACAACTTGATGGAAGGTGCCGATTAAATACTTCCATCGACACATTTTGATTATATTTCTTTACCAAGTTTGAGCAACCCACAAAATTCTTTATATTTTACAACGTCTTTGTGTTATCAGAATAAATTTGCTATTAAAAAAAATACTTTAAACAATATTTAGTATTTTTTAAATACTTTTCACGTATTTTCACTCGAAGAAAAGAGTCGTTTCTTTTTAAAGATGATATGAGATATCTCTTTCGCCAAAATTTCTAGCCTTTTAATATAATACATCGATGTAAGTTGCTCAACTTAATAGTTGACGTACGAGACCCGCGAATATCGTGCTGCTTTTGATTTTATATTTTTGATTCGATCAAAAATTTTGAAGACCCTTAATAGCTCCACAGATCTCTTAAAGGCACAATCTCGACAAACGTGTGTGCAGTTTGCCGGGATGTTTCGTACGCCATTTATATTCTCCGACGAGTCAAAGTCTAACGCGTAATGTTTGTACAAATTGGAGAAATTTGTCTTACTCGCGAAATCGATTTGAACAAGCTAGCTGAGAGTTATCAATTACGAATAACAGACGATTCTCTCTCCACGTACAGAATATTATCGGGTAACTTGAACATCGGAGGGAATAATTTAATCCTACAGACAACTGGACGTAATTCGCGTCCTTGACGAATTGCTAATTCCTTTCGGGGGCTAATTAGAATCTATAAATAAACGCAGCATTCGTAGACTCGTAAAAAAATTCCATGGCAAAGAGCAACTCCATTCATAATTGAATCATACACACAAGATTGAAAATACGTTTGATCAAGTTTTGCAAATATCTACGTATACATCACATAATGTAGAGATTTGTTCCAGTCGCTCTTTCTTTGTTCCTTTGGACGCAACAGTTCAACATTCTTTCATAAACCACTGTATCCAGAATGAAAATTGCGAGAGAAAATGCTCCAGTGACATACTCGCACTTTTGAAAATGATTAGAATTACATAGTTCCCTTCCATCAGACTTTCAATTGGGAAACACGTTAGCCCGCGAAAGAATTAATGATTTGCTTTAAATTTCGCTACCTATAGCGCCTATGTGAGGTCTATGCCAACGAGGAATACTTGGTTGGCTGCAATACATACCCATCGACGTCGGTGCGACGAGGTCGTTGTTCGACTCGTCGAAACTCGCCTCCTCGCTTTCGTCGCCGTCGAAAGACCTGACGGTCGTCGTCGCGGTCGTAGTAATTACCGACGTACCGTGCGTCGCAGTGGTCACTGTCGATCCGTTTACCTCTGACATACGATCCGTACTTACTGTAATACTTTCCGTATCGGCGACTTCCACGTTTCCGCCGCTCTCGCCCACCATGTTCACGAAAAACTCCGATCTGGAGAACCTGCCGATCTCCGTCGAACCGAATGCTTGGTGAAAACCAGGCAACGGTTGCTTACTGACGCTCTTCTTCTTTGATTCGAATCTTTCAGCTGATCGACGAGATTCGTGTTCTTTATCGCGTGATATACTAGATTCCTGATGGTTCAAAATATTTAGTAATTATTGAATTATATAATATTTGAGCCTCTCAGTGGCCTCTCACTCGTAGAAGTGAGTAGTAATTTGTCTCTTGAATATCGACTTAACAAAGTTAAAATATTAAATAATAGAATTGATCAGTTTGACTTTTGAGAGGCTCATTTATAAAGATTGAGGGGTTAATATTAATTTAGTGGAATGAATGTTATACCGTTGTTGGAACTAGATTATCCATAGACATTCTGTTATTCATGGTGCTTGGCTCCCACCTGGGGCCATCATCCTCACGACGAATCCTTATTGTGGACGCAGAGTCCATGATAGAATTTACTGAGGTTTCAAGTAATCTTGGCATCTAGAAAATATTTCTATTGTTATTACGCATTAGGTTTAGGTAAAAATTCCTGTGTATAACAGAATGAAGCAGTTCTCTGTAAAAATCTAGAAATTACTGCATTTCTGTGTGTCAATGAGACAAAACAAATTTCTTTACGTTCTTTAATTTACAGTAGTATAATGTAAAATTTTTAACTTTGGTCTCCAGTTAAAGTTTGTTTTCCGAGCGGCTCATATTATATTTTACATATAAATTAGAAAAAAGAGAAACCTGGTGCTCAGGGGGCGTGTACGATGCTCGTACGTTCTCGATATCGAGCTTAGTTGGATGATACATCATTCGCGGTGCTTCCTCGGAAAACTCACAGTGTCTAGGGGGCATACGATCCTGTAACAGCAGAGTGTGTCGCGGCCCACGGACTCCAACGTTTCGAGGCATAGGCGGAGTGTCTATAAAATTACATTAGAAAATAATACATTCTCCGGCAGTTTTCTAAATTTTCTATTGGATTTTATCTTTACTTACGTGGCAGCACGCCATGACAAAATTGACCCCACGGTTCGTGTCCGTGTGAACCTGGACTCTGAATGTTTGGATGAAGAATGTTGCTCATCTGAGAAGGATGAGAAGTTCTGGGATGTTGATGAGCACCTTCGCCATTCTGCAATGATTTGCAAAAACTCTTCAAAAAAATATATCATTTAAAAAGAAGGATTGAAAAATCTATGTAGAAGATTTCTTCTAAATTTCTATGAGAGAAGAAACAAAAAAAATATATCAATATATTTTGTTCATTAAAATATTGGAAAACTTTTAGATATAAAAAATAGCTTTTAAGAGGTACAGGAATTCTAAAATCATTTTATACTTTATAGATATCTGCGAGAAGATAAATAACATCAATGTATTTTATCAATTAAAATTCTGCAAAGCTAACAAATATTAAAAACATCTAACTCCTGACAAACTTTAAAATTACATAACTTTTTTTCCAGATGATTCCGGAAACAATCCTCACCTGATAAGGATGCCACTTTTGACCATCAGGAAATTCGCTGTACTCCATATTCTCTTGACGACGTAAGTCCCTTTCCCGGCTAACATCGGTGAAATCAACCGGATATCCGTTATTTGAAAATGTAGCACCGCATTCAGCGGCCACGGTATTGGCTACGTTGGCCACAGCCTGATTCCTCATCACGTCTTTGCATTTATCGAGGCCACGCTGATGCATCGCACCCATTACTTGCAGTCTCTCGATAGGATCAGTCACGTTGCCGTACCAATCGGTCATTCGAGGCGAATGGATCGGCTTTGGACGAGACGTCGACTGGAACCACGGTTCCGCGACTCGATCCGATTCCACGGATGAATTCATCGGCAAGTTGACTGTGGACACGCAACCAAAACGATGCTGATGATCTAGAAAACCGCCGGATGTGACTGGACCAGCGATCACGCCCGCTCGAGCGATCGCGCTCTGCAAGATCGATCGCCTGGATAGCTCGCGACTCTGTTCGCGCATCGCCTTCCGCAGCCTCGCCTCCTTCGGATTGTACACGTAATCTGTCAAACAGGTGAATGTATTCAATTTTATTTATTACAGAAATTATAATTTTATTTTATTTCGCATAAATAGATTTTATTATATATAAATTTTAATTCACATGGATAGTTATTTTTTGTAAGTATAAATATGAAATTATATGAAAAGTATCGAGTACAGATATACAATATCCCATCTGAAATGATGAAATAGTAATGATAATGAATGAATACTTTTGAGTCACTCTGTATATCCTTGCCAGCCGAAGAACTAGATAAGAAATGCAAATCATAAAAGATTTAGCCTCTCCCTGAATAAATGCAGGTTCTTCATTTTTATTTAAAGAACTACTACTGGAATTTTCAATAATTCACTACTATACATTTTTGTGTTATAAAAATACTACTCCTTTGGCATTGTTCCATCATATTGTCAGTTACTTTGCTATAAAAGGATATAAAATACTTTTAACTATGTAGAAATATAAGATATTTGAAGACAGTATAAAGCAATGTTTCCATAATACTTATTGTTAGGCAGTCGTAACTTCCACGCAGGCGCGCTAGATCTTATTATTACTGTATTTTCTAACATTCTCAATTTCAAATTTAAAACACAATACACCTAAATTGAATTTAATCTTATCAATTTCTATCAGTACTATTACACATTCATATTGACATAATTCTTCTCCAAAAGACAATCTATACCTACAAGAACCGCTTCAAATAATCGACAGCTCTAAAGAAATATGATAAGTGTTAAAGAAATCGTCAAGTCTAAAGAAATATGATAAGTATTAAAGAAACCGTCAAGTCTAAAGAAATATAACGAATGCTTTAAACGAAGAATAAAATTGGACGTGCTTGTTGAAAATTTCTAAAACATCTACCTGTCGGATACGCAGGCGGTACAGTCCCATTGTATCGCGCAGTAGTTTCGATCGCGCTGGAAATCGGCGGCGATTCATAGCCACCGTAATCGGTGCTCGCGTTATCATAGCAAAAGTAATGTTGTTGTTGATAAAAGTGGCTCCCTGCCGCGTAAGCCTCGACGTAGTTGCAGCAGTCCATCTTTGCGACCAATGTGGTCCTTATCGCGCCGCAAAGAACGACTTCTTTACTTCCCGAAGCTTATCAGCCACGATTGCACGTTAAATCCTACCAAGTAAGCCTTGAACACATAACCAGAGGCGAATTTATATTTTCCACGGATGCTTCGAACCGAGTTTCGAATTTAGTCTCTTTTCTATTTTCTTTTGTTTGTTTCCTTTTTTTTTTATTATTTGGAAGAATCGGAAAATTGGCCCCTTTTTTTCTTCTTTTTTCCTCTTTCTTGTAATTTCGTTGGATCTTTCTTGAATTTTATTCTTTCATGATACACGTCACCGAATAGGGTTTACGTGGGAAGACCACGTAAAAAGAGGGTACATCGGGAGGCGTTCGATCGGCCTCCTGCATTCCGTCGGGAAGACCCAGCATTTTTAGTCCCGTCGCGCGTGGCGTCATTGTCGTACCCGCCGACGTTGTCCTCGTCCTCCTCGCCGTCATCGTTTACACCGACCGTAGTCACTGATCCAATTCGCGAAGACTGGCCTAGCTTACTAACTATAGCCCCGTAGATCCCGTCTCGTGGGCCACGCGACCCGTCGATTCCACACTGGATACAGTTGAATGTATCGGACAACCCGCGTCATAGTAGCTGCATCGGCCGCAAGATCGATGCTCAAAGCTTTTTCTCTTCTTTCAACACCTCCCGCACGCCCGTTTTTCTCTTCTAGTTCGTTCGACCGCCACGCATCTCCAATTCACGTTTCTCTGTCGACAATCGATATCAGTGGTTTATTTCCGTGCTTATCGTAGACAATTCAATCCAAAGTTATTTTTGAGATCAAATTAGTTTTGTTGAACAGGAAAGTCTGTATCTATATTCTGCAATTTTATTTCTCCCATCATATCATGTTTCAGCTTCTCCTTCTGTTTTTCATAATTTTTATTTATTTATTTATTTTTTCTTCGTTTAATCAATCTTGATGACAGTCGTATGTAAGATTCATTTCCATTTAAACAAATCAGTCTCTTCCATCCATCCACATTTTATTTACTCAACATCACTGATTGATTCACCAGAAAAAAAGAAAACAACAACGTACATCTAATCTCCAATGCAAAACTGCGATGTTTAACGCACTGATCGTTTTTCCATTCCAATCATTTCCTCTTTCACGATGTTTGTTTAGTCACCTCGACTAAATCTAAACGTTAGTCACTCTAGTCAGTTGTCAGCATCTATTACACGTTCGTATCGACTATATGCTTCTTTTATTTTCGATTGACGTTTTCCATTGTCACTTCTCTCGAGACGTCGACCACTATCCGTTAATTTCGCTTGGCTATTTACTGTCGAATCAACGGCGGTATCCAACGACCTATTTACGCGAGTGTCTCTCGCTATCTGACTGATACTCCTGTGGAAGAGGCGCGCGTGCCGCAAGCGGGAACGACAGGCCGCGCACGGGAGACCCGCGTTCCTGCCTCGCGGTGCACTTGGGTCGCACTGATTTTGCGAGCGGCAGCACCGTGCACGTCCACGAATTTACGTGTGCGTTTCGTCATCGACGAATCCGACGAAGCTCCAGAGGGATAGAGGGGAGGGCTCGGTCTAACAAGAGGGTGGCTTTTTCCCTACCCCGGAGAGGCGAGGAGCGTTCAAGCCACGAGGTGAACGAAAAGAGTTCCGGCCTCCAACGTCTCTGCGGTGTGCGCAAAATATCCCAAGAAACCCCCTTTTCGCCGCCTATCGATTCGCAGAAGCTTCCTCTCGTTAATCGTTCGTCAGAGGATCCGTCTCACTTGAAATTGAACGTGTTTTTGTTCAGGAAAGAACAGTTGATCGAGGTGTCGTGTTATTCTTGCTACCATCCCTCCACTCGGCGACTATCATCGATTACCCAGAGTTCGAACTCGCCTTTTAAATGGATCGTTTGCTCCGGCTGCTGTGTGCTGGTCCATATCGCCTCTTTTTCCTTTCCCTTCTTTTTTTTTTTTTCTTTTTTTAGTTTGAAACGTAATTTCACGGATGCACTATTTGTTAAATGGATATGGTATCTTTAAAATGCAGATTTTGTTTGGTTCTTCTTTCTTCGTTTGAAAAATACTGGCGACATATTTGCAATCCATAACCTGGAATTTAAAAAATTATTAAAAATGGAAAATAGAGTACTTCTTTATGGAGTGTGGAATTTTTTATTGTAAAATACTTAACCACCGGAGAATTCGTGCACAAGTAGAGATCCCTGCATTTTGCTGCATTTTGAAATTTATCTACCCCGTTACGAGGACTGCAGCAATTTTTCCTCCTTGTTATACAGGGTCTGCGGTAACTTTTTTATCGCGCTATACGAGCACTTATTGCACTCATTTTGGGAGTTATATACCAAACAGTTTTGGGAGAAGCTTTACGAAGTCACCCTACAGATTCTGCCGCAATAATTTCTTCCTAAATCTCAGAATTCTTATTCACGTCCTATCCTCCTCTTAGATCATAACTATCCTAACTTGTTTTATATTAACCGCTTAAAAACTAAACTGATCAACTTTACTTTCTAAAATTTTTAATTTTAGTATCAGAATATACGATTTAAAAAATAATGATTAGTCTCGATCGAGTTAATCTGTTAAAAACATATATTTTAATTGAGTCTGCTTTCATTGTTGACTGCTATCTGGTTATTAATTGTAAAATTCCAGCCATAATCAAACATAAGATCAGACACCATTTGATCGATCCTAAGCGTACTTTTCAAGGAAAATCCGCGTGACGTTCACAACGACGGGAAGCTCTCGTTTTCTCGAGCAACCGAGCATCGCGTCGATGCGATGGCGGATCGATGACCGACGATCGTTACACACTACACACAGAGGGAAGAGAGAAAGAGAAAGAGGGGGGACACTCCTCCCCCGCGTGTCTTTGGCTCGATATGCCCGCTGGATGCACAAGCCTCGACATTTTGACGGCTTCCCTTGGAGCGACCGTGCGTCACCCCTCTTTTTCCTTGTCACGCGTACGATGCAGTCGCGCAGATGCACGCTAGTCCGCTCGCCCGCGTCCTCGGACGCTCGCGCAGAACATATCGACACTTTCCGGTGATCTTAATTGACCACTCGGCTTGTTCGCTACGCGTTGGCCCGCCGTCGATTGCGCGACTACCGTTTAGCGGTGAATTTAGCCTTCTTTGCACCCCTTCGGCGTTTTCAAGCTGCAGCTGGCTATCGTTACCAGAACCTTTACTGAGAACGCCTGATCCTCTTTTCTCTTTGATTTGGTCACCAGTCCTGGTGCCTGGGATTTCCACGTTAAATTTCAATTCTGAAAAGAGTGGAAATTTTTAATATCGAGATCTTTTACAATTTTTTTAGTATAAAAACTTTGTTTGTGAAATATTTTATAGATAGAATTATGGTATTAAACGGAAAATAATAATATGGATAGAATAGAAAATATTATATATACATATTAAATTTTTTATTTGAAGGTAGACATTTTTCATACCTTAATATGCAATTGAATAATTTAAAACTCTTCTTTGATCATTTTCTTGTGTTTTATAAATTTTATTTTTCAATTGTTCAATTGTACATATAGTCGTTACACTTCACATGTTGAAGCATTTCTTCTCACATGCTATGGAGAGGCCTAAACTTTAATTTTTTTTATGTATGACGATATTGGAACTTGCATTTATTCACAAGAAGAGTTCTCGTTCGATCGTTGAATGTTAATTTCTGCGGTGGATTTACGACAATGGGAAAGAGAATGCGATTATGTTAAGAGTAAAACGGGTATCGGTTGAAACTATCGATCTGTCTAATATGCAATTACTATTTGCGTCCAGTGTATTGGTTCATCTACAGCATTCATGGATTATTAATTAAAACAGTTACAATAGTTGAATATGCACGCTCTCGTATCCTGTGATACCTACGAAGCCGATCTAATGTCACTCAATTCGTACAACTAAACTGATACCAATGCACTGAATCGTAGAAACAGCATAATCAATGGTCAATAGTTAGACTGTCAATTGATTTCGATATCATGTTACCAAAATTAAAATAAATGGGTACATATTTGGACTTTACAAAGTATGGGAATATCAATATAAATCATCCATAATCGAAACAATTATAAGAAACGATATCCCTTTAAAAAAGCGCAACTTTTGCTATTTTAAAAAGCTACGTTTTTAATGTAAATAAATAAAAGAAAATGAGTTGTCTCCGAATATTTGAAAATTCTGTTTCTGTCAAAATATTTAAGCCATAAGCAACAATTTGTCCGATTTCTATACTTTCTACAAGTTATCGTCCTCATGACGAACGAACGTATATGCGCTCTTGCACTTTTTCGTCCTGAATACTGTGATTAGCCAGCAGAGAGGAGAGCGAACGATCGCGGGGGAGCTAAAATGCGATTATAGCTCGTCGATTTGTGGGTGGGATAGCAGAGCGATACGAGTTTTGCAGGTCGAGGTACAGGGCACAGGGTGGCAGGCGGAGAAATATTCTCGGGTGAGTGACGGGGAACGGGCGGGAGGGAACAGTAGAGACCGGAGGTATTGATTGCGACGCGACTCTAGGAACCTGCCCGATACACGACCGCGCTCTACCTACCTACCTACTACCTACACCCACCGACAAGCGCGATTATTCCTCACATATCTCGCGTTACTGAGCATTCACGCGACTAAATGTCCTCCGCGGCCTAGCTGCACGCGGTCCCCCACTGCAAAATCAGTGCCAACTCCTTAAATACTTAACATCGATCATTAACACATTCGCAGCTTCGTATTTTCTCTCTTTGCAAACCGAACGCGATCTTTTTTCGCGGAAAATATTGGACGAGCCAAAATTACCAGGAAAGCTTGGAAAAATATGGAACTCGGTTGATGCTGAAAATAAAAATAAATTGAAGGTTTATAGCAAAAAGGAAGCTTTTAAGAAAAGTGGAACGTCAAAAATTGATTGGAAAATTTAGGAAAGATTTAGTTTTTTCTTTTTTTTTTTTTTGTAGGATTTAGAAATATTTGGCAAGTTTATCATAAGATCTGATTTTGTATGGTGCATGCATCTACCTCATTTCATAGATAAGTTTACCATGATGTTACCCTTTCTTTTCGTGCTTGTAAGGATACAAGGAACTATCATATACCTACCGAACGCGGGGCACGAACATTCAGTCGTATCGATAAACTTCGACGAGCCGCTACAAACGCGAAAACGAGGTCATATTGGTTTGAAAAGAGACTATAGGTATAAAGCGTACCAGGATACTTCCTCTTATGCTCCGCGTCCACTTCCCGGGCCAGGGCAAAGTATTTTTCCTTCACGTCTTTCGCCATGTTCTTCCAAAGGATGCCTAATCTGCACGATATAAAATGTTCTAATTAAAATACAGTATACTTTGTGTTTTTAAATTATTAAAAATGTTAAAATGTTTAAATAAGGAAGTGTATTAATTAAGAAGAAAAAATATTTCATACAAAAGAACGTGTTCCATTAAATAGAATTACTAGATGCAAATGTAAAAATGGATGTAGGGAAACTAGCCTAACGCTAATGTCCTTATTAGACTCCCGAGGATTCTCCGCAGCGAGCTTTTTACGCCATTCGTTGGCGAACAGCATAAAAGCGTTCGCTGGTCGTGGGATTTTTCGTTTAACTCCATTTGAACCGGCAATCCTCTCGTCGATGCATAGAAATGCCGGGAATCCTTCTGGACGTATCTGCGATCGACCGAGTTGCTGCAGCACGAAGATTTTCTCCTCGTCGCTTTTTTCTCGATTGCTGCAAATCTGCCTCGCCTCCACGCGTATCTTCTTCCTTGACACGTTCTCCTTATCGTTCTCCAAATCTTCATCGTTCGTCGTCAAGGAAACCTTGAACATCCCTTCGTTAGGTTTTTCCTTTTTACAATCCCCGCACGATTTGTCGGATACACCACAGGAAAAGGAATTTTTCTTCATTACATGTTGATCAGAGGATGAACTATCCTCACGATTGGAAAAAAGTTCGCAGTCGCTTAAATTCTTTTCCTTAACTGCCGTTTTAATTGCAGCTAGAAATATTTCGTTTTGTTAATATTTCGATATTTGTTAATAAAATCAATATTTTAGTGCGATATTTTTCGCACAATTTTTATTTATAAAATTAGAAATCATTTATCAAGTTGAATTAAATAAAAAAAGAAATTGTGAAAAGTTGTAGTGGCGGCTACTTGAAAGTAAATTATATAAGTATTATGTCTAATTGTATTTTTATACGTTAATAAAAATTCTGGCAACAATGACGAGAATCAAATTCATAAAAGAAATCCTTATTTTGAATCTCACCTTTCTGCACGAGGTTCAAAATCAATTCAGAAGCATCCATGGTGCCTTCCTTTTCATATGGAGTACCAATGAATAGCTATTAAATAATGGTTCTGTGTTCAACAATAAATGTCGGTCGTGAGACGTTTAATAATTACAAAAGCTAACACACGAGTGCAGATTGTACTCCGTTGTCGAGAGGGGCGCGTTGGTTGTTGAAAACACTTGAAAAATCGTTGCGAAACGATACATTTTTCTCCCTTCTATTTTTTCGGCCTTCTTACATGACATCAGCCATGAATTCATAACAGAAGATAGTCGTGTAAGTATTTGTTTTAATTTTAAATGAGGTAATTTTGAAAGTATTGATAGAAATAAAAAATAAAGAATATCATGTCATGCGACGAAACTTGTTCGTGTAATAAACGTGGTATAGATTATTATGGCGTACTATCGTTGAAAAGAGACTGCGACGATTTGGAGATCAAAGCTGCGTGAGTAAGAGCTTATTACTTTATGATGTATATTTTTCCCCCGTCTTCTTCATCAATTAATCCATTGATATTTCCATGTTGTAACATATTAACAGACTTTTGACTGAAAAATGTTAATCAATTAAATTATTACGTAATTATTTTTTTAATATGAAAGTAAAAATTGTATTTCAATACATGCATAATTAATTTTTTAATTGACTAATATAAATATCTTACTATTATTTTCAGATTTCGACGCTTAGCGATACGATATAACCCTAAAAGAGCAAAAGATGAATGTTTATGTACTATTTTCGCCTTAGTAGCCGAAGCATACGATGTGCTTTCAGATCCCCTTAAAAGAACCATATACGATCAATTCGGCGAGGAAGGTCTTAAAAATGGCGTGCCTGGAGCCGAAGGATTTATTCAACCGTATACTTATCACGGAGAACCGATGAGAACATATAGGTACTTTAGTCAAATAATTACTTTATTATACCACTATATACACTATATATAACAAATAACACTAGAACTACCATAACAACCAAAATGACTGTTTCTACGATTTTATAAATATGCCAATCCTCATTTAGAGATCATGATCCCAGATAGATTAATAATACCAAAAATGTACTACATAACATGGAATTCCTTTTGTAATAAAGTAATAAATGAATAAATATAAAAATATTCTATTATTAGGTATTTTGTAATACCTAAGAAATAGCTTCGTCTTAACTGTTTGTATTTCTAGTGATAACACATCAAAATTGCACTACATAAATATTATATTGAATTAATGTAAGTATTACAACAAAGGCATATGCTTTTTTTGTATATTACTTGCATGTACTCTACGTTTCCCCTATTTTCTTATACTTTAATGTTGTTATCAATTATGATAATCCTTTGCTTTATCCAACGGCTTAAAATTGTGTACAGTTAAACTTAACAGGCACTTGAAAACTTTGAATATTTACGATCCGATCTATCTACATCTTTCTCATCATGAGTATCTCTGCAGGGAGTTCTTCGGTACCGAAAGTCCTTATGCTGATCTACTCTACGTACTAACGCAGTCTTCGTCTCTGCTCGAATTTCCCGAGGGGCGGGGTATAAAGCGCAAGGAAGAACCTCTGATAAAAACCTTGTACCTAACCCTACTGGAGGTATCATATCGACGTTCTATTTATTTATAATTTTCTTCTCTCAGTGTTAATCGCCGAGTAGACAACGTACGACTCGTCGCAATATTCTATTTTACTTACATATTTTCATAAATCCATTGTATCCATCATTAACAGTTTACTATTCATTGTTATGCTAAACACTCTCCTTATTAATTTTCTTGCTTACACATATATTTGGCCAAATACACTCATTAAATTAAGTGATCCGCCACTTTAGTTCTAAAAGATCTATAAATTCATTGATTTATATAAATAGGTCTTTCTTGGAGGGATAAAGAAAATGAAGATACAAAGATTAGTATTGGTAGGGGATGATAAGACTACGACAGTGACGAAGGAAAAAATTTTAACGATACCCATTAAACCAGGCATTCCGACAGGAACGAGGATAGTGTTCCCAGAGGAAGGTGATCAAGGTCCCACAAAAATTCCTGGTAAATTTATAATAATTAAAACAAAGAATAACTTTGTTTTTATTTCTTAAACAAGATATAATTCGAACATTTCTGTCCGGTTAAATGAAGATTTTCATTTACTTTCGAAATATATTCAGAGGTAGAATCGAATTGTATGGAATTATCGCTAATTTCTTCTTTCTTCACGAAAGTTCGTTATAACCTTTTAGCTTATGTCGATTCGGATATCGCGAAGGATACATTTAAAATGCATCGTACATTTCATAGCGGACAGAAATGGGTTAATCGTAGTAGCTCGCATAATATCTTTACTCAGTCCAAAGCACGTCAGCGTAGCGGATGTAATCTTCATCACGGAGGACCGGCCTCACGAGACCTTCCGAAGAGAGGGCTCTGACTTGCACATGACGGTCGATATCTTTCTGCGAGAGGCACTGACCGGAACAGTGGTCACCGTCAACACGCTCGACGACAGAACCCTTCGAATACCACTAACGTCTGTCATCACGTACGTGTCTACCATCTCCATCCCTAATCCAGTCTTTCTCTACTTCTCCTCTTTGTTTCATTCAATGAGTAATTATTTTACGTTTCACAGAATCGATCCTACAAATAAATGTAATTGTTAAAACCCATTTTGAAAAGAAAAATCATGAAAATAATTACAAGTAATATTCGTCAATTACTGTATAGAAATTAGAAAACAATTAAAATTCAAGGATTAATCATTCGTTATTCCACATTTTTTAATTTTTAATTGCTTCATGTTTTATAAATATTTTATTGTGGGTTATAAAAATAATACATAACATTTCTTCTTTCTTATTAGACCATATTACAAGAAATACGTACGTGGTCAAGGATTACCGCTACCGGAAAGTCCGAAGAAAAGAGGAAGTCTAGTCATATCGTTTAATATTGAATATCCGGTATATTTGCCGGTATCAAATAAAAATTACATTAAACGAGCGTTTGATACATCCGCAGATATCAAAGATACGGAATACGTTCATCGTCTTATATTGGCCAATAAAATGCGTAGAAACGTGGATTTTGATGTTCCTATACGTCGAAATACCGACGATTACGAAGCAAAATAATTAGACTTTATATGCAACACTTAATTTCTCTATTCTTTTCATTCAAATAATTTAACTCGTCGATTTGAAGTATTAATTTTTTTAAGAATATTGAAATTTGATTTTGGATGTATATATAATTTACATTATTAGAAATAAATTTACTATATCATTTGAATTGTATAGATATCTACGCAATAATTATGCAAAACTTTGTGTTATGCATAATTATAATTTTTAAATTAAAATTATGTTATAATTATGCAAGTCTTTGATCTTGTTTACAAAGTAGGTTTTCCAACATCTTTTTTACTCTTTTATCAAAATTTCATTATATAATTTTTCTTGTAAACTTGCTTTAAATATTTCATCCATTATACAATGGCATATCAGGGTTTTTTGATTTCAATAAAATTTTCGATACATATAAATAAATAAATTTTCACTTGAAAAATATATGTATAAGCTTAATAATTTTATTTTAAATTTCAATTCTAGAAACGAATTATTGATTACCTTTCACATCTCTTCAAAGATCAATTAAAGAGTCTTAGAATCTGAAAAGTAACATATAATTGAATTTAAAAAAACATGCGAATTTGGTTCATATAAAGAAAATAAAAAGCCGTTATAGTGTTATATAGATTGCAACAAATTAATTTGTGAAACTCGTCGAAGTTAGTAAAATACTTTTACATCGGTACTTACGTTGGTACAAAATAACTTTTGTTACTATATCTCGCAATAGTAATTGTAAATATTAAACATCTTTAACTCCTTTTTTGAATAGCTAATTTTATAATTTTAAATCAGCTATCTGGAACTTTTCAATAAACTTTTCCCAAATCTTTTACATGATTTAATTTCGCGATATTCACACTGTACTTAAAGGACCTAAAAATATCATTTGATAGTCCAAAAAAAAAAAATTACGTATCATTGCAATCCTTATCCTCAAACGTAGCCGCAACAGAACTTTGTTAATTGCCTTAGTACTGCGCTCTCGCGGTGCAATATATAACTTCTATCATAGTAAAGTATATCGTGCGCAGTCAGTAATCGGGTCCTTATTTCACAAATTCGCTTTTTCTCTCATGCTTATCACTTTATCGGTATTTTTGTCGACATTCCAACAAACCAGTTTCATGAGCCGCAATTCGTCCAACGAATTGTGTTAGCGGAGGACGGGAACACCCGGGAAAACATTTCATTCGGATGTCGACCAAACGATACACGATAATCTCGAGCAATCATATGACTCCTCCGCACGTGACTTTATTTACAGTTGACTGATACTCGCGAACATGTATGGTGCAGTTCCCTGTGACATGATAGACCGAAAACGAAACAAAGTTAGCGAGCAATGCGGTAGCTATAAACGGTCGTTGGTTTATGATGCCTTTGCTTGATAAGCTGTTCCCTTCGAGGAAGAATTTCAGGAATAAAGTACAAACCATCGTAGCATCGAACGTCGAAACAGAAGAAGATGATAGGTAAGAACAGCCCATTTTCTTTCTTTTTCATTTTCAGGTATACGTCGTTATTTGTCTTCATTCATTTTGCTCGTTTGGGTCTCTGTACATCGTCATTTCTCTATATTTATCGATCTTATTCACTGCATCGATATCTATTAATTACATAGCGTATATCGATCATCTATCTCTTGGTTGCCTTCTGTATTGTCCTTGCAGTTATTTCGTGCGACTCTTGTCACGAGATGATTGATTTTTATTTTAAAGAGAAACAAAAAATATTTTGATCACAAAATTTTGTAAGGATTATGTTTTTAATCTAACTTAACCTATTTTCCGTTAGGTCCGTTTCTATTTGCCCGTTGGCGGGAGACATAATCTTGTCGCTAACATACTCGTGACTTGGCTTATATATCGAACCATGAAATTGACCTCTGTATTATATATATCTTTACAAATATTTCTTGTGAATATCCTTCGTTTATTTAAACATTTACACACGCATTTGAATTATTTGCTTTATATTATGTTGTAATAAAACAGAAATTATATCTTTATTGAAATGTATCCTGCTATATATGTATATGTATGGTTTATGATGGATATTAAACAAAAATACAACAAAAATAGATTATGTATTAAATATTATTTGGATCTTGTATGTACAATAAGAAAATTGTTTTTGGCAAACAATCATGAGATTGTTATAACATTTAAAATTAACATCTGCTATAGATTAAAAAGTTATGTAAGAAAAACTAACTATATTATTTCAGTATAATATTAGAAGATCACAAGTTAAGATTAAGATATTGTTTGTTAAGTCATTCTCCAATTTCTCAAATGTATAGTCATATATGAACCAATAATATTGTTTAACTATACTTATAATTCGATATAAAAATATATTATTTTTATACTGTTTGTTACCATGTCTCTTTTATGAATTATAAACTAATTCTTTACTTATTTACATTATTGTGTCAAATACACATTATCGTGTGATTTTGAATATTTGCAGAAACTCCGCGTTATACATTGGGGCAGGTCAAGTTCGGATCTTACTGTTCCGAGAGTGTGAATGGCGCGGGAGAAAACTCCTTTTTGATTCTCTTTCCTTGGAGAAAAGATGGTGTAAAAATAAAACAGCCACGATTAATCTTAAAAAGAATACCGGCAATTCGATGTTCGAGGTAACAAATAATAATTGAAAAAGAGAAGCACGATTTTTAGTCAAGTTTTAAATACTTTATAATTAAATATATGATTTATTATACGCTTAATATGCATAGTTGTAAATTTACAGCGAGAAAGAATGGCCGAAGACGACGTAAGCTTATTGAGCGAAATGGTATTCGGTACTGTGGCGATGACGTACAGAGGATCATCGTTTAAGGTAAAATAATATATTAATATTAAAAATATAAAATTTATGCCATCAACATTTTAAATACATTAGTTTTTATGTTTATCTTTAAGATCCATTCAATGAATTCACCATCTTGCATCATGTGCACAAAAGTCTTCCCTGCCACAGAACACAACATATGCAAACAGCAGACGTAAGCATATGCGTTCGTAATAAGACAGTTATCGATTTCATGTTACGATTGATATATTGATACGAATATCTGATTTATTACTCAATCGTGTTTCAGCGAGAAAGTCTCGGACGAAGGGTTGGGTCGTTCCGTGAACTTGGATTCTAATCCCAGTATGCGAACACTTTGTAGGTAGCAAACTAATATCACTAAGAACTAATATCATTGTGGATTAAGTTTGATCTAATTGAAACTAGGATTTGATTTACATATGTAAAAACTTCATTTTCCAGTATCCCGACCAAGTTCTGGAAATCTATCAGGATCCGAATTAAACACTGGTGTTAGAAAAAATTCTACTTGCTCTAGCACCGATAGTGGGTGGAATATAGACATACCACCACCAACAGGGAGTAAGTTCAATTCAAGCCAAATATATCGATTTGAGCCGAACTAGAAGCGATCCATCGTCGAAAGATGTTTATTGTTCGGAATGTAATACGATATTAATTCAGGTTCACAATCGTTGGAGAGCAATGGATCCTCTGGTATCGGCAGCCTTTCAAGTTTACGTCGAAGGTGGTTAAGAGCTGCTTCCACTTCTTTAGCCCGATTAGATTCTGATGATACGTTTGGAATGCAGTACTGGACCGAGAATGGAAATGATAATAAAGAGATGCATACTAAACGTCATAAAACGAGGCTCGGATTAACGATGTTGGTCCAACTAGCCGAAGGCCACGAGAGGTTGAAATTTAATTAGAGATTATTAAAATGAATGTTTTAATTATTAATTTCAGTCATTTTGGATTTCTCGGATTTGCATTACAGAAGAATAGAGACCTGTCTGTTAGAGCACATGGCTCTATTGGAAGGAATGCTGGATCGTTTACGATATTTCTGTATTGAATCGGGTAGTATCAGTGCTCAAAATAAAGAAATGCAGCTTCCTGAACGGCTTTATAGATCTTCGCAATTCATTGTTTCGTTATTGCGTTTACTTACAAATATTGATGCGGATTTAAACTCGCGCACACCCTTGCTATGGCATGATGTACTACTTAATTCAGTGAAAGTAGAGCATAAAATAAGTGCGCTGCATCATAGTTTAGAACAAATGTGTCAATTGTTGGATAATATCGATACAAAATCGAGCAACTTGTAAGTATTTCAATGAAAGATATCACGCTTTCGAATCTAAATTAACATTTATATATTTTAGTTTTTTAAGTACTGTTGTCACTGCTGTTCTAACATATCATCTTGGTTGGATATATACTACACTGCCAATCCATGATCGACAATTGGTAAGCAATTGAGGCCTTTTTTTAAATTGAATTATATAAAATACATCAATTACATATTTATTTTTAGATGGAAAAATTAGGCACCTGGTATCCTTGTAATCCACTATGGGTTCAATTAGGTGATTTATATGGTGCATTAAGTAATCCCATCAGGGTAGCGCATACAGTCGTTGCAGGCGATTGTCAAAAGGTCGATTTGATTAATTCTGTTTTATCCTTCTTGTCGTACTTCATCCGTAGTGGAGTAGTACAGAAACGACAAGAATATTGTAATGTTACTGAAGAAGACATTCAAGAAGCTGCAAGTCTTTTAGAACAAGCGAGAATAAAACGCCCACATTTATTCACTACGAAAGCAACAACTAACGATCGAGAGTCTATGATTTCCCGACGTGTGTTATGCACATCTGTTCGAAAAAAAATTGCCGTACAAGAGCTTTCGTATGATGCAGAAGATGATAATGCTATTATGCAAAACTCATATCCTGAATACAATGAGGAAAGATTAAGAGTAGAAGGATCTATTAGCTCTCTTAAACGTAGCATCACGATGGAATCAAATCTTGATTCATTTATGCTGAAAACGTTTGAACCTGAAATAGACACGAAATTCATTTCGAAGAAACTTCCTCGCAATGATGACGGCAATGAAAAGAGCACCGTCAACGAAAGAACTTGTACATCAAGCAAAGTTAAAATAGTAGTAAGCGAAATTGCACCACAAGATGTCGACTTGAGCAAGTCTGGTATGCAACAGTGTCCTGAATTTTCGCTACGTAATTTTGAAAAGAAGATGGAAGATAACGACTTGGATGAAACATATACGAATTCTAAGATAGATGCTTTTCAAGATTTTGACGATACATGTGTTGATACATTGAAATTATATTCTAGCAGACCAGAATTTGGAACTGGTCAAAGTACAGATAATGAGATGAAAAATTCCCATGTTTTCTTCACTCTAGGTGATGAAGAAAAATCTGTGAAAACATCACGACCGCGACTTGGATACAATTGTCAGTGTTCATATATGTTCACAAGAGTACCGAGCACGTCTGCACAATTGCCAGAAGATGTATTGAGAAAAATTATTCAAAGGAACTTCCCTGAATCATCCAAGAGTATTCATCCACCAGGAGCAGTATCAAGATCTCTGGGATTTTGTCAAAGGTGTAATGGGCAAGGTTACGTACCTCCACAAAATTATGATAGTTGCAAACAAGTTCTAGAAACCCCTACTAACGCAACAGAAGTATTACGTACTTGCGGTAATACCGTGGGTGATGGAAGTGTTGGATTATCTAGATCAAACAGTCTAGAAGCTTTAATGGAAGCTAACAGTGTCGTCGAATTGCCAATGCCGCGGTTTGTGTCATGGACTACAATAAGCATTTACATAGCAGTAAATGAGATTAACTGAAGATCAAAAATTTGTAATTACAGGACAAAAAAAATGAAGAAGACTGATTCACACCAGGACACAGGCTTTACAAAGACACTCTTACAAAACAGAATAAAACCTACAGAGTCACAGGGATTAAATAATTCTGAACCATCCTATACATGGGGTTTAGTTCTACAAGGTTTGCCAAAGAAGAAAAAGAGGAGAAGAAAGAAAGTTGTCCAGCAAGAAGCAAATAGGAATGACTATGAAATAGATAAAGAATTGTGGTACTGCATACGCGAAGAATGTCTTGCCAGTGTACGTTTTCCGACTATTGATCAACCAATTGCCGAATCACTTTGTATTTTAGCGGATTTAGATACTTGGCATGTTGGAATCATATCCAATAATATGCCTTCACATACTGCACCATTACCGGTTGGGATGTCAAGGCTCGTTGCCAATATGCTGGAAGGCTTTGCTTATTTATGGCGGAAATATCATTCAGCTTCACAAGTAAGAAATTGTTTAACTTCAATTATTAGTTTATATAAAAAATATCTTACTCGTAAAGATGATGCTGTAACACAATGTGTACTCTATTCATCTTTTACTATTTTTTCTTAAATTATAGTGTATAGGCATATTGGAAGCAAAACTAAGAGAAATGTGGCTAAAAAGTGAAACATTGGCTGAGATGTTATTAGCAACAGAAGTATGCGATGCCAATGTTGCAAGTTTGACACATGCTCTCGATCTCGATGCAGCAGATATACCACTTTTGCTCGCAGTTGCAACTTCCCACTCTCCTGAGATAGGCCAGAGGTTTGGTCTTACACTTACTTGACTGTATCTTATTTTTATCATGATTTTTACTTTACGGTATAAAATCCTTTTCTGTCCGATATAACGAAAGCTGTAAAGTATTTCATTATTTCTTTACAAAATATGGTTGTAGATTGTTATTGTTATATTGGGTAATATGTCCCAATAAACCATCGTCCGTTCTCTAAGTGAAAAAGATATATGAATATTCAAGCAACTTTTTTAATTACATTAAGATCAAATGTTTGTATATGTTTTAAAATGTTTTAATTTATTGTGCAATATGTAAAATCGTTTAATTTTTGCATTTAAATGTTAATATTTGAATATATATTTTATAATAAAAAGGTTTTAGAGAATGTTAAAAATTATTTACATTATTAATATATTAATTTTCGAAGGACGGATGACACACGGTTCATTAATATAGAAATAACATAATATTTAATGTACAAAAAAAGCAAAATATAGTCCTTTTTTAGAATAATTGCGGAATTATATGTTCAATATTATTGTAAAATAACTATATATATGGGAACTATACTTGTTTTTATACACCATATAAAAGAATTTAGATTTATACACCCTGTAAGGATGGATAATAAAACTTAATTTTTATACTTCCATATGTTCTGTTCAAAACATTGTAATCTTTTTTTCATCATTGATTTTCAGATCTTCAAGGAAATTATTTCTAGTCGTCATAATTTCATATATTTTCTAGTAAGCACTATATTAAGGAGAGCAATATAGGACAGTTTTTTTTAGAAGCAGATTGACTTTATTTTGAAAGATATAAAAAAAATTAAGAACGTTAATAAGCAATTTGATTTCATTAATTTAACAAATTGTAGATTATAAAGTCAACGTAGTTTCAGCAGCATTTCTTATAGAGAAAATATTTGCAGTGCAATTTAAATGTAAAATTCATATTCTCTATAAATTACTGGTTTGTATTTACGATATCATCAATCTTTAATATGCTGCGGACAGTTTCCGAAGCTAGTGTAATGGCGCTTATAGAAACTAAAAGTGGTTGAATCACATTTTCTTCCAAGATATTAGTAATTGATCCTTTTCGTACATTAATTCCAGTAGTATGTTCACCCTTAGCGTGTCGGTTTCGAAGTTCCGTTACAGTTGCAATAGGATTCAATCCGGCATTTTCCGCTAGGGTCGATGGAATTGTCTGTAATATTCACAAACATATATTTGGAAAATATGTTAAAAATTTGCACGTATATTTAGTAGCAAATACAAATTATAAAAATGATATAACTCACCTCGAATGCATTTGCAAAAGCTTTAATACAATAAGCATCAACGCCCGATAAAGTTTGGGCATATGCTCCTAGTTTTAGTGCAAGCTCTATCTCAGGTGCTCCTCCTCCAGCAATTAGAGCTTTTTGTTTCACTAAACAGCGTACTACACATAATGCGTCGTGCAATGAACGTTCCGCTTCTTCTAAGACCAATTTATTACTACCGCGTACAAGAACTGTTACTGTTGGTCCAGGATTTTGTATTTTGGTGATCTGTAACAAAAATAAATAAATAAATATTTACAAAAAAAGACATTAGTATTTTAAAAAATAATCATGTTTTAATTCATTAACCTTAACAAACTTAGAGCTTCCAGTCTGTACTTCTTCACATAATTCTGCGTTAACAAGATTATCAGCAACAAAGTGATCTAATGACGCAATTGGTCTACAACCTAACGTTTTACATACGAATGAAATATCCTCACGTTCAATGTCTTTAATCACCATAACTTTGATTTTATCTAAAAAGTGTATAGCTAAATCACTGACGGCGTCGCGAAGAATTGACTTCTGTACTAAGAGTACATTGCAACCAGCTTTTTTAATTTGCTTCACGATATTTAATATGTAAGTTCTTTCCTCCTTCAAAACACGATCCATTGCAGCGTAATCTGATACGATTACATTATGATCCATCTGAAGCAATAAAAGAATTTTACTTATATTTATGTATAAAGCTTCTTAAATTCATGTACATATTTCTTTATTTCAAATTACTTACGTCCGTTTTAGGTGGAGAAATGCAGAATTGAATTAAACCTATTTTTGCTTTTTCAATACGTTTCGGTCCATTAACATTACAAGATTTTTGTGTAAATATTAATCCTTCTACAAGTTCGGTGTCTTCAACTGTACCACCTAACTTCTTGATTACTTTTATGTTCTATAAATGTAATAGTATTATTAAGATATAAACTTAATACATTTACTGTAGTAATTTAACTTGTATATTGGTTTTCTTACATTAAGATCTACAGCAATTTCTTTCCCTTCTTCGGTAACTTTTAATACTGCATCTACAGCAAGTGGTGCTAAGAGGCTTGATTGTTGAAAGACAACCTTAAAAGAAAAGAATTGCATAATTTCAATTTCATAATAGTATTTGAATTACAGTTTATAATTAATATATACATCTTAAGATATACCTTTGAGTTTAAGGAGGTTGCTGCAGCTCTAATCAGTGATTGTTTGTCTTTTAAATCAACAGGAATAGACATATTTGTCAATATTTCTACAGCTTTAACTGCAGCTTTTTGGAAAGCATCGCTGATTAAAGTAGGATGTATTCCCTTTTGCAACAAACGCTCTGCAGCTTCTAGAAGGGAACCAGCCATAACAACAACACTTGTAGTACCATCTCCAGCTTCAATATCTTGTGCCTTTGATAATTCAACTAACTGAAAGCATCAAAACAAATGAAAAATGCATAAAAATTATTTTAAAAATTCTTAATGCTTCTGATGTTAATAAAAAAATTACCATTTTTGCTGCAGGATGTACAACATTCATTTCTTTTAAGATTGTTGCACCATCATTTGTAATTGTAACTTCTCCATTCCCAGCTTGAATCTTAACATACAAAATGAAATATTTCAACTACGTATAAACAAACTAAGTCAATAAACTTAATTCTAATGTATGAATTTTACCATTTTATCCATTCCTCTAGGACCAAGACTGGTACGAATTGCATCACTTACAGCTGAAATATTGATATTAATATGAAACTCCTATTCACAAAAATGGGCAAAACAAAGGGCATTTTATTTAATTATGTTAATAAAATGTAAAATTGCACCTACATTCATAACCTACAATTTTACTTAGGTATATTTAAAGTGTTTTTAAATAATTAAATCTACATTCTGTAAGACTATATAGTGATAAATTTTAACTTTTTCTTCAGATTAACGATGACAAAATAATTCGGTTACGGTGTATTGAACATGACTATATAAGGTAAGATTTTTGTCGGCATAAAAAATAATTAATAAGAATTGAAATGCTACAAGACTATATCAGTAGCATTATTTATTCACCTTTCGCAGCATTGATATTGCTGCTACGAATATCTGTTGGTTTGCTTTTATCTTTATAGGCCTGTCCATGGGCACTTCGTCCATCGCCGCTTGCCGTTATTGCCGTCATTCTCGACAAGTTAGTCACGTTTTTTAGGTCGGGTTGATTACGAAGTTTGTACGCAAGTTTGTAAGGAACTTCGTTCCTCTGAGTATTGGAGATGGTTTCTCGCGACACTTTTCTTTACAATATTTTAATCTCTTATAAGAAATAGTTAATTCTCTCAATGAATTAAAATACGTTAAGCTCAAGAAACGACTGGAAACCTTAGATTATAAATTCGTAAGAATGGGTGCCGGGTAGCACTATTCATTGGTAACAAGGACCATGGATCTATAATGACAAAGACATGTCAAAAACGTTGTTCAGCACCACGTACTGGCTCATCGAAGAAACTTTTACAAGTTCATATTTTAAGATCTTATATAATATTCTACAAACTAATATAGATAAAATCATTTTACTTTAATTTAAGTTATAACGATATATGGCTAATTAAAGTATATAACATAACCTAAAATTTATAAAAATGTATAAGCGCAATCTCAAATGGTATATCGTTTGATTATAGTACGAGCTTCCACCCTAGTTTATAAATTGATTCGAGGTCGATGGTAAATTGCAATACATATACATACGAGTTATTGTCGCCATTGCAAGCTACAGTTTATTATTTACATGAACGTGTTACGATTAAGATGCGAATAGTTAATAATCGTAAAAATACACGGTTTTTAGGGAAGTTTAATCGAAACTCTGCTAAAAGCTCTAAGTGATTGATAGTGTCGTTGAAATGACGTAAGGTTAAAAATGCATAAAGACAAACCCACTAAATTGTCACCTGTCCGTTGTCATTTCTGATAATCGGTATGGGATGTGCCAACTCACCTACTGTTAGATAGATACGAATATTCATATGGCAATATGCATGCCTCGAGAAACTGTTTATAACTTACGATGATATAGATTTTTATGGTAACGTTGTAAAAAAGAGAATTTGATACGCGATGGCGAGTTCAGCTATCGGAACTAATTCGGAAAATACTTCAAAATTTTTGGAATCGTTACAAACTGACTTGAAAGTTCTCGCCTCTGAGACGAAGAAGAAATATCCACAAATCAAGGAAGTATGTTATTATTATTGACTTTAATATTTAGTAATATATTACACGTTATTATGTAATATTAAATAAAGAGTTAGGTTAGTTTTTAAATTTAAAGTGCTCTATTTTGTCCCATGAAGATTAGTACAAAATTATTGGAAACAATGTTTGAATATTGCATTTTATTACAGTCATGCGAAGAAGGAATTGCAAAAATAAGGACAGCTTCGAATACTTCGGGTGCTCCAATTTATTATATTGTTAATCAAATCTTATATCCTTTGGTTCAAGGTTGTGAGAGTAAAGATGTAAAAATTATAAAGGTATGTAAGAACCAGATATATTCTTTAGTATTTTATTTTTCAAATATATAATATTTTATATTTAAACAATATAATAATTTTCTGTAATATTATTTATTTTAGTTTTGTTTAACTATGATGCAAAAATTAATTACACAACAAGCTATTGATCAAAAAGGTGCTCGTTATATCACAGATACGTTATGGATGTTAATGGAATCTGGAACAGAAGAAGTTAAAGTTTTACAAACTGTAACTCTTTTACTAACTAGCAACACTGTGGTTCATGGAGAAACACTTGCAAGAGTAATAATTTATATTACTTATAGAATAAAAAATTTATGTCATTAACATCTTGAGTAATTTAAAAAAAATAATGTCATTTTCAGAATTTAGTTCTATGTTTTCGCTTACATTTTACAAAAGATTCTACAACAATTAACACAGCAGGTGCCACAGTAAGACAATTAGTGTCATTGGTATTTGAGCGTGTAGTTGCAGAAGATGAACAAAGTCCTGATCAAGAAGATTCAGATGAAATAAATTTGGAGGAATTAAAAATTCCTACTAATCAGGCACCTAAAAGTTTAGGACCATGTGCTGCTGATGCATATTTAATGTTTCAAGTAAGTTTACTTATATTAGTTATTACATTGTTTAATAAAATTTAATTACTGAGTAAAATTTTTTTAGGACTTAGTACAATTAGTAAATGCAGATCAACCTTACTGGTTAATTGGGATTACAGAAATGACACGTACCTTTGGACTAGAATTGCTAGAATCTGTTCTAACAAATTTTTCATCAGTATTTTTTAAGGTATTTAATTATAAATGATGAGTTCACATATAAATTATAATTGTTTAATTTTTCGTTTTTTTCAGCATCCAGAATTTAGCTTTCTACTAAAGGAAAGAGTGTGTGCCCTTGTAATTAAATTATTTTCCCCTAATATCAAATATCGCAATTCGGTACCAGCATCACTACAACAAGCTACACCTTTAGATAAACCTTATTTTCCTATTAGCATGCGGCTCCTTCGAGTTGTTTCTATTTTGATACAAAAATATCATTCTCTTTTGGTATATATTCTATAAACTTCAAAAACTTTTAAACTTAATAAAAATATTATAATACAGCCTTGAATTTTTCAGGTGACAGAATGCGAGATATTTTTATCCCTAATTGTTAAATTTTTGGATCCTGATAAACCAACATGGCAAAGAGCCTTAGCTTTAGAAGTTTTACATAAAATGACAGTACAATCTGATCTTCTTACAAATTTCTGTGAATGTTATGACTTAAAACCTCATGCAACCAACATTTTTCAAGATATTGTCAATAGCTTAGGTGCTTATGTACATAGTCTTTTTGTTAATCCCCAAATGATGAACCAAACCAATATAAGTAAGTTTTAAAAATTTACTATAATAGCAATAAAATATTAATAATGTTAATATCCTTTTAATGTTAGCGACAAGTACAACGATTCCACAAAGTACGGCTTCTCCGTTATTTACGGGAATGCCTATAGGTCCTGGTGTTTCACCTCAACCTGGTTTTTATTCACGCGGCATTTGGTTGCCGGTAGTTGCGACATTTACAAGTGGTCAAGCTAAATCAACCTAGTAAATATCAGAATCTTTTTTGTTGTTTACAGTATAATTCTTTTGTAAAAAATTAATACAAATAATTTAATTAACTTTTAGTCTGGACATGCTTGATAAAGTTGAACCGCCACAGATTCCTATCGGCTATGGAATAAGTGTAGCGTATGCATGCTTATTAGACATTATACGATCCATAGCTCTTGCAATCAATGGTACTAATGAAGTTGTAACTGGAAATCAATTGTACAAACCTAATGAATTTGAACGAAAACTTCATACTCAGCTCATTAATTCTAGTTGGTGTGGCTTGCTAGCAGCATTAAGTCCTCTTATAGATGCAAGGTAAGAAAGATTAAGCTATTGATTATTTTACCCATATAGTATTAAAATTTATTTGTGTATAAAAATCTCTTTTTTTCTCTGGAATTCCTAGCACTGATGAATCTGCAACAGAAAATGTGTTAAAAGCAATTCAAACTTTTGCATCGCTGTGTGGACAATTAGAGTTGCAGACTCCGCGTGACGCTTTCATTACTGCAATATGTAAAGCATCATTGCCTCCTCATTACGCTTTGACTGTGTTATACAATGCTCCTCAAGGTATACCGAGTGCAAGGCAACAAGAATCCACTCAGTACAATGTGACTATTGGTGAACCAGATTATAGACAACAGGTTGTAGCTGTTGGTACTCCTCTACCCACTGCATCTCTACCAGTTGGTGTGTAATAATGATTTGAAATTGCTGAATGAAACTGCTTATAGCTGAATAAAATGAAAAACTATTTGCGCCAATATAGGTGCACATCAAGGTCCAGTTATGTTAACGGCAAAAAATTTACAATGTATGCGTGCATTATTATCACTTGCACATTGCCATGGAAGCATACTTGGTGGTGCATGGCATTTGGTACTTACGACACTACAACATCTTGTCTGGATACTTGGTTTGAAGCCTTCTACCGGAGGATCCTTAAAGGCGGGAAGAACCGCTGCCGATCCAAATGCAGTACTTACAAATGCAGTCATGGCAGATTTGCCTGTACTTAGCGCCATGCTTAGCAGGCTATTTGAAAGTAGTCAACATCTTGATGATGTAGCTTTACATCACTTGATAGACGCACTTTGCAAGTTGAGCCACGAAGCTATGGAATTAGCTTACTCTAACAGAGTGAGTGTGAATTTGATTTTCAATTGAAAGCATCAGAGCTTTAACATTTAAGTCTTAAATATAAAGTGCAGTCACATTGCAACGTCTCTGTTAGGAACCCTCCCTGTTTGCTGTGGCTAAACTTTTAGAAACTGGTTTGGTAAACTTACCACGGGTAGAAGTTTTATGGAGACCATTAACAAATCACTTGCTGGAAGTTTGTCAACATCCGCATATTCGTATGAGAGAATGGGGAGTCGAAGCTATTACATATCTCGTAAAAATGGCACTTCAGCACAAATATCCACAACCTTTGCGCGATAATCAAGTATGTTAAACTTTTAAATTAAAAGAAAATAAATTGAATATTGAAAATGTAATTTATTTTTTTTTCATTACAGAAATTGCAGACTTTACTTTTAGGACCATTATCAGAATTATCATCAGTTCGCCATGGAGATGTAAGACAACGACAGCTAGAGTGCGTTTTACAAGTGTTACATGGAGCAGGAGAAACACTATATCATGGCTGGCCTTTGGTACTTGGTATTATTGGAGCAGTATCTGATCATCACGGGTAAATAGTAATAAAAGCCCGATTTAATAAAAAGTATCATTTATTTTAATTGTATATTTATGTATTTTACAGAGAAGCTTTAGTTCGTATAGCATTTCAATGTTTACAATTGGTAGTAACTGATTTCCTACCAGTAATGCCTTGGCGATGTCTTCCACTTTGTGTTGACACAGCCGCAAAATTCGGTTCTCAGACGCAAGAATTAAATATTTCATTAACTGCTGTCGGATTAATGGTAAGAATGAACGAACAAAAATGTTTTATATGTTCGTTTTATTCTTAATCTTAGTATTGTTAAATGTTTTTCTTTTCTTTTCTTAACCCCTTGCCATACCATTTAACTCGGAAGAATCCGGGCCCAAACGTTGCGCCCGAATGGTCAGGAAAAGAGCCGAAGCGATGGAGACAGCGTGTCGGAACTTGAAACATGAGATCGTGCGACTGAGTACGTAGATAGCCGCGCCCGTGTTTAGAAAAAAGACACTATTCGATACATTCATACTTGGCCCGAGATTAAGCTACGAGTGAGACTCGTGACATTCACGTTTCACATGAAATTAGACTACAAGCCTGACTCGTGATATTCAGGTTTGGCTTAAAATTTTCATCATGACTCAGACTCATAAAAGTATGGCAAGGTGTTAATTTGAGAAGGACCTGGTACATAACATGTTACGCGAATTCGGAACTTTTGGTTGAAACTTTCGATTACAGATTATGGAATTCCTTACAAGTACATCAGAGCAGGAACTCATAATTAAAAGATGAACATGCATTAAGTTGTAGAAGAAATTAGAAGCATTTAAAATTGTTAAAATTGAAGTGCAAATGTTTTAAATGAAAAAAATTAAAATCAAGACAATCAGACAAATCAAGTTTATTTTAGATGCGTTATTACAATGCTTTTTTATATCACATAAAAAATAGGTTGATAGGACAATTCAGTAGATTTTGTAGGTTTTATAAAATATAGTCAGTTTAATGTATTTATATTTATATATTGTCTTTTCAGTGGAATATAAGCGATTATTTTTATCAAAACCAAGAGAAGCTTTGTGTATCTCTGAAAGGAGATTCATCGTCGGTGTTTCCGGACTTTCCTGGTACAACAAATATGCCACCTTTTGACAAACTTTGGATGTGTTTATATGCAAGATTAGGTAAGATATTTTGTTATGAAACTTTATATAGGAGATAGAACATTTCTGAAATATTACTATTGCATTTATATTTGTAAGGTGACTTATGTGTGGATCCTCGGCCCGCCGTGCGCAAATCAGCTAGTCAAACTCTGTTTTCTACAATATCTGCACATGGTAGTTTGTTACATCAACCGACATGGCAAGCTGTACTTTGGCAGGTTCTTTTTCCATTGCTAGATAAAGTAAGAAGTTTATCTAACTCCGCCAGTAGTGAGAAGGTAGATACTAGTGGAAACATACTTATTCATCACAGTAGAAATACAGCACAGAAGCAGTGGGCGGAAACGCAGGTAATATATATTTATTTAATACTTACATTAATATATTACTAATATATGTATTAATAAAATTAATCTGTTTAATTATTATTCTATAGGTATTGACTTTGAGTGGCGTTGGAAGAGTATTTAATACCAAGCGGCAGTTGTTACAAATGTTGGGCGATTTTCCTAGAGCTTGGTCTCTTTTATTAGAATTTATAGAAAATTCTGCGCTTAGTAAAAATAACGAGGTGTGTATGTATACGATATATGTAATTGTAAAAAATTACTTTTTTTAATTTTGTATTTATAATTGTTAGGTATCATTGGCAGCTTTAAAATCATTTCAAGAGATTTTATATCTCCAAAAAGGAAGTGACAATAACGAAGTGATTCAATCAAACGATTCCGAAGCATTATGGATCGTTGCATGGCGTGTGTGGTTGAATATTGGAATGGAAAGTACAACACCCCCTCAAGAAGGGGAAACGGAACCTTATGTACCATCACAAGCATTTTTAACAGCGTTGGTTCATATATTTCCAGCTGTTTTCCAACACATCAGAAACAAGTATATTTGTACTTAATAATTTTTTCATGTAATTAAGTTACTATTTTAAAAAAGAAAGTGTATATCCTTTTTTTTATTTTTCAGATTCACTGGCCCAGATTTGCAAAAACTTTGCATTGTGTTAAAAAATGCAGTTGCAGTTCCAGTACATGGTGAATCAACGCCATATATTTTGCCTACAATGCCAGATGTAGTTCTCACTCATTTACAAGATGGTGTACTTCATTCAATGGAGCTTTTACAAAAAGTATGTAATTTATTTCATTATTAAAATTATTCTTTTTCTATTCGACATTAATTTAATTTTCCTTTTAATAGGAAGCATTAAATGGACCCGACAATTTGCGAACAATGATTGTTTTAATATTTCTTCAGCTTTTGAGTTTTTCAAAGCTGGCTTGTGAAGCTCCCACCTATGGTAAAATCCCAACGAAACACATCTCTCAAATTAGAGGCGTATCTGTGCGTATTTTTTAGTTTTTGTATTTAACCATTACATTATTTTTAATGAAATATTATTTAGTTTTTTTATTTATTTAGGCTGATTGGGTGACTATGAATTATGTTCCTTTTGGAGAGAAAGCTTTATCAATGGTTGTAACATTATATCAAAAGACAGCACCTGAAATGGCAGTTATAGATGGACAAGTTTTAAAGCATATTATAGAAGCGTTGCACGTGCCTTTGTCAATGAAGTATGCTTGCCCATCACCAACAACTTGGAAATTGGCTGTTACTAGTTTGCTTGCTGTTTTACATACTGGCTTACCTTTAGCCAGGAAATATCCAGAACAATTTCAAAATATGTGGCCGGAACTAGCGAATACATTAGATGATTTCCTATTTCCGAAAAGGTGGTCCGATAAAGCATAGCAATAAACTTGTATTTTGTTGTTTTGTAACCGTTGATTGTTAAAATTAACATTTTGATATTTTACTACAGTATATTAAATATAGAACGAGGTGTCGAAGAAATTCAAGCGGATGAAGCTGTAGATTGTCAAGTGATGGAACTTTTACGAGATGAGGTTTTACCACATTCTCAATACATACCTCATCAGTTTATTTTGCGAGTAGTTATGTTATTAAACAAAGGGTCCATACACTCAGCGACTACAACAAATATTGGTAAATCTCTTTTATGTTCATTGAAGGAAAAATTTTAAATATAAAATTATTTTTTATTGCTGTAAAATTACTTTTCATTATTGTAGAAAATAGCGGCGAAACTAAGTTAAGAGAAGAATTCGCAAAAACGTGTTTTGAAACATTACTTCAGTTTTCTCTATTGGATGGACTAAATAATGAATCAGATCATGACACAACCAAAAGTCCTGAAAACGATGAAGGAGGTGTTGCTGGACGGTTAGCAGTCACTGCGCTTCTTCATAGGTTTCAAGAAGTTTTACGACGATATATTGAAAACGAGAGGCGAAGTGGAAAGTGTCCACTACCTAGGTAATAGTTTTGTTCAAACAAAATTTTTTAGCTCTTCTTTCATTTGATTTCATTTGATTATATTAGTAAAATACATTGTACAATTCCATTAGAAATAAATGTAACATATACATATATTAATTTTTAAGTACTTATTATATAAACCTTTTCTAGGTACAGATTATCAGAAATTTCTTTTGTTCTGAAAGCTGTTGCAACACTTGTGGTTTCTCTGAAAAAAGCACCACCTAACAAAGGTAATCTTTATTAATTTATATATTTGATTTTAATTTTTATAATAACATACGTAACTTCCTTTGTTTTATTTATAAACAACGTTATGCAAAGAAAGACAATGGAATACAAATTTTATTTTCTAGTTGAAAGATCAGTTTGGGAACAACTGATTGGACTATATCCTTGTCTAGTAGAATGTACAATAGCTACGGCGTCAGGTCAAGTATCAAGATCTTTGCGGGAAGCTTTACTACAATATCATGATCTATTGAGACCACCGCTTCATAGTTCCGCAACATCTAATGGTGTTTGACCATTGCATTCTTTGCTCCTAACTCGAGATAATAATGTTTGCTACGCAACCAAGTAGTAAACTTTCTATAACTGGTTACGTGTGCAATAAATTTTGTCATAAAATTTTTACTTCCGCGTACACGTTACAAGGTAAAGAATCTAAGGTGAAGTATCTTTGAAAATCTTTAATTTATGTATCTGCCGAAAAGTTTATCATACAAATCTTAGAAGTTCTTCATTACCATATAACAAAGGTAAAAAACGTTCATGTTTATCTTTATCTATCATCTTTATCTTTATGATATAAATATTTTAATTGTGTAAATTGCAATAGGTTTTTATAGAATAATGTATTCAATTAGCATGTTAACACTTGAAGTGTTAGCAATAATCACTTAAATATTTATTTGACATCTTAAGAACTTCCATTCTTTCAAATACTTTGATTTCTACAAATATGAGTATAAAATTCTTTCCTTTTTTATACAGTTTATTATTGTAAGATTTTAAAGTAACAGAGAACTGCTATATATAGCGTAATATTTATAAATAGCTGCATATAATTTTTGGTTTAGTTAGTAATATTGTCTATAATGAGCAAAAACAAAAGTAATATAACATGGTGTCTTATACTTGAGTGAAATAACACATAAAAACATGTAGACTTAGGAAGTCGAAGCAAGTATACAAAAGTTGTGTTAAATATGTATTTGTTTAAGCGCAAATTGGTTGACTACAAATTATACACATATGCCATGTTGCTGTACATAGTTCATGTACGACTTGGCTTTTCTAATACATAATGTAAATATTGAATTAATTGCGATTAGAGCATATAGTACGATTTTATAAATAATATAAAATTACTATTCGCTATTCTTACAATGATACAATATTGATAAACTATGATATAATGATGTAAATAGCCATACAAAAATTCAATAAAAGTCTGAAATATTTATTGCTATTTTTGTATAGAAATTGTGCCTTCATATATTTTTAGGCTTTGTACTTTTTAATATTTTTTGTAATATAGCACAACAGTTTTTTATATTGTTTTTGAAAACATTTTTTAATGTAATCAAAACCAGTAAAGTCTATCTTTGAAAATATATTTTTTTATTATTTAATTAACATATACATAAATTGTTTCTATTCTCTATATAATTGTTCATCATATTATTTCATTATATCCAAAACATTTAATTTTGTATATAATACAAATGTATATTCATGGTGTATGTATATAGAACAGTATATAGGAAAGGATTATCTACATATAATATCTTGACGTTCTAGATTTGTTTTATGGCACATACTAAGCTTTGATATGAATTTTATCTACGTATAAATTATAAATATTTGGACAATTAATTAATATTGACTGAACAGTAAGTACTTGGTTCGATTTCTCTTAATGGACAAGCGCCTTAAAAAGAAGTGTCTTTAAAACATAGATGTCGCATTTGTAACCGGAAAACTTGTAGAATTAATCAAATTTCAATAAAAAATATAGTTGTAGGATATATTTTTACTATATTATTTTTCACATGACTTTAATTTAAAAAATGAATTGAAAAATTTGATTCATATTTGTGAGAAACGGTATGTTTTAACGAAGTAGTGTTGAATTTGATTCATGATGTATTTTCGAGTGACGCCGCAGCCATGATTGTTTAGTTTCGGGGGATGAAAAGTGAATGCGAGCTACCGATTTGAATGAAACGCGTGTGACCACAGCACATACCGACTTATTTCTGTATTTAATAAGTGTGTCTGTTAATTAAGAGATATGGTAAGCGGTATCATAAGTTGAAACATGAGTTAAGCATTTATTCACGCGGGATAGTTTTCGCGGGAATTTTCAGGCGTTACAATTGTTGGGTGCCGCCGCTTCCGCGGCACAACATTGTACTTTCAAACTTTCGATCGATTTATGTCCAATGTACAGTACCATCGAGTAAGATGAGCATCGTGCACGGTTTATCATGTAATATGAATTTCATTTCACATTTCGCCGATTATTCGGTTGTGCACACAAATTTACACTATTTCTGTGAAGATACTAGAAAATGTAACCAAGTATCACACTGCATATAAATCGATATATACTTCTAAGTGTGCATATATGTGTATTTGTATGCGCGTGTATGTGTGCGTGCGTGCGTAGTGTGACGCTTACACGAGTATATGTATACGTATATAGAACCTCTACAAGAAACCGTGGATCAGGAACGCCCCTTTTTTACGATATGATCGAATTTCTTTCCCGCGCAATTTCTAAGACACGATCGAACATTAATAATTGATAGCTTTTTAATCTTATGATCTCTCTTTGTTTGATGTATGAACTGATTTTTCTTTTTAGATTACGATTTAGATTTTATTATTTCTGTAGAAAAATTTTGTTCTTTATGAAATTTTATGTTTAGTTCAAACCACTGTTTTTCATATACCTCAGTATAATTTAGGAAAGATAAATTATTTATGTAAAAAGTTAAGAAATATGTATCTCGGATGTTGTAAATGTATAATTTTGTTGAAAATACCCATTGAATTTAAATAGAATTTTTTATGTCAGTTGTTACAATAAAACTTGTATTTAAAATAGTTGTTAAGAAAATGTATTTTGATTAATTGCTTGAAAACAAAAAAGAAAAATTAAATATAATTAAAATATATAAAAATAAATTTTGTTTTATAATTAAATTTATTTGCTACAATAGGATATTATTAGATCATTCTTTATAAAAAAAAATGTATCTACAAAAGAAATGGATATATATATATATATACATATATATAATATTAATAAATAAATCTCTAATAATTTCTATGAGTATACATTATATTATGCGTATATATTTATTTACCCTCCTTCTGTTGATTAACAAGAAATTGATTCATGCTACTTATTGATTTTGATTAATATAACAGTTGTATAATTTTAATACTTTTAAATAGTACAATAATATTCTATGATTACATATTGTTTTAGGCTATTTAGATACTTCTCTGAAATGTGGTTACGAAGTGAACATGTTAGTAGAAGACTACGTGGTCGTTTAAACGTAAGTTGTGTATCCAGAACTAAAACATCTCACCATCGGGTACAAGTTAGCAGCTTACGAAAACTTCCATCTGTAAATAATAATAATTATCGCATTAATACACCAAACAAATGTGGTAGGCTGACACGATGGAAACATAGATGTACTCATTTCTTAAAAGAGGTATGCATTAGTGTTTATTTTTCCTCTGACCTTAACTTCTCACGTCTGTTGTATCTTTTTGTGTTGCTATCTAAAACATTGATATTCAATTATGATATTTCAAACTACATTATTATTATTAGCTTATGTAAATGATCTTTGCAGGTCATTTATTAAAACAAACTTCACTATTCCTTAAAAAGAAATACTTTCTAACTAATCAGCGGTTAATGAGTGACTGACTAACTCTCAAGGATGTTATGCACTTAGATTTCTTAGAACTACAATCGAAGTCATTTGGTTAACGTAAAGACTTCACTTCAGTTTTGTTAAAAAGATTATTATCTTCGTAGGCTTGTAAAGAAAATGTTTTACGTTTCGTAAAATCTGCGCCTAATAGACGAGAGAGAGGGCCTCGTAGAAGAAAATGCATAAAACGATCAATGGTTACTTCAACTCCTTTACACCGATCTTCTACAAAAGATGCAGTTATTGTAAGTTATTTTAAACTAGTTTGTTTTTTAATAACTAATAGTAAAAAATATAAATTGTTTAGCCAGAAAAATGTACAACAGTATCAAAAGTTTCTGAAGAATCTAAGGAAAACTGGAATACAACTAGTTTATCTTTGTACTCATCTATATTAAACACAGACTCATGTTGTTCTTCCATAATCAGTGTAAATGACATCAAATCTTCAGTTCCGAGTGTATCACCACTATCAAATCTAATGCCTCCTGCATCTATAGGTTCAAATTCAAACCTTTCATATGTATTGGATGATGAAGAAAGCAAAAGTATTGGTATGCGTATTTACAAATATAGCCTATAATAATTTATTTGGCTTTGTGTAACACATATGCAACTAATATATTCCTTTTCTTACAGATACTAGTTTGCTGTATTATTCCGCACATTGCACACAAACAGAAGCATCTGAAGAATGCTATAGATTAATGCATTCTACGTCCATGTATGGAACTCGTTCTTATTCATCAGAAAAGTATTTTCCAAATGAAAAGTACACATTTAGTAATAATAATGCGAACAATAGTAATTCGTCAAAAACTCAATGTTCTGTTGACACCCATTTGTCAAAATATGAATCAAACTTTACTACTACAAAGTATGGTACTACAACCATGTATAGTCTAAGCCACCATCATTCACCAGATACAAATGGGAATGTTACTGAAAAATATGATTCCGATGATATTGAGAACGATTACCATGACGTTGAATATATGGAAGTTGGAAGTGAGGAAATAGTAGAAAGTTGTGATATGGAAAATATGGTTACTCATGTTCAAGAAGATTGGGAACCATTTGATCCTTATGTCTTCATTAAACACTTACCACCTTTGACTCCAGCGATGAGAGCCAGGTGTCCTGCTCTTCCTCTTAAAACACGCAGTAGTCCAGAATTTAGTCTCGTATTAGATTTGGTACGAATATTTTGAATTATCAAAAAAAAAAAAAAAATGCATAATAAAAATTAATATAGTAACAAAATAATTCTTTAATAAAATCTAACAATATTACAGAAAATGAACGAAGGGATATAAAAAGATTTTTTTTTTATACAGGATGAAACATTAGTTCACTGTAGCTTGCAAGAACTTTCGGATGCAGCATTCCGCTTTCCAGTCGTCTTTCAAGATGTAACATACACGGTGTTCGTCAGAACAAGACCCTATTTTCGCGAATTTTTAGAACATGTCTCGTCATTGTATGAAGTGATCCTTTTTACTGCAAGTAAACGAGTTTATGCAAACAAATTAATGAATCTATTAGATCCAACACGAAAATTGATTAAGTATCGTCTGTTCAGAGAACACTGTGTTTGCGTAAATGGAAATTATATCAAGGATCTATCTATACTCGGTAGAGATTTATCTAAAACTGTTATTATCGATAATAGTCCACAAGCATTTGGATACCAAGTAAGAATATGGTTTTGTCATATTTCAAATATTGAAAAAAAGAACAGTTTTATATTTTCTGATTTTAATAAAATATTTCTTTTACAGTTAGAAAATGGTATTCCTATAGAAAGTTGGTTTGCTGATCGTTCAGATAATGAATTAATGAAATTGTTACCTTTCTTAGAAAATTTAGTAAATTGGGTAAGTATTTAATAAAGTTTATGTTAGGTGATTTGCAACAAATATTGATAATAGAATAAACGTTAATTAACATTTTAGGGTGGAGATGTTAGACCACGTATTAGAGAACAATTTCGACTCTTCAGTTTTTTACCACCAGATTAACTCATTTCATAAACGCGAGATTAACATTTCAAAAGCTGCTAGCCTATATAGGTACGTACATGTATAGTATATCTTACGGATATATTCAGCAGATAAATGTAAGATATCATACAAAGCGTGCAATAATACACGCCAAAAGAAAATTCTATAATTTGCAATAATGTTTTGTTAATAATATTCGATACGTAATCGTTGAAATTATTAAAAACCAAAATATAGTTATATCGATAAAAGTTGAAATAATTCTTGTGCCATGATTTTTATAAAATTTCAAAAAGAGGTAATTTATTATTTAAGTATAATAAATTTTGTACTTATTTGCAAGGAACTTAAATTAATCTTGTTAAAAAGATTAGTGTAAAAAATACATTTGAAAAATTAACATCTTAACATAATATTGTTAAGAAATATCACAACATAGTAGTTACTAGAATCTATATTTATCAAATATTTGGGCAGGTACCAATCAATAAATAAATAATGAATCTCTCTCTTTATGAATCACATAAAGACAAATCAAGATTTGATACCAGTGACTGCCAGGGCTTATGTGTTATTGTGAGAAAATTTCATAAATAATATTCTAATCTAAATTATTAAAAAATGAGGTTATACACTTGTTATTAAATTGCTCTAGTAGATACATTATAGCAAATTATAGATATCTCTCAATTTAAATATTCTTCATATTCTTAGTTGTGGAGAAAATGAATAAAATGTAATTAAACAAAATATATATAAAATATGCATAATATTAAGTTGAGAGATGTCAAAATAATCAAATACTAGATATTAAAATTTTATTTAAGAAATTAAGATCGATCGCATTCAAGTTTTCTTTTTCTTCTTTTTTGGGAGTGATACAATTTACTTCTCGAAGTTAATCATATTATTCATTGTATGCAGAAATATGCAAAGCATTCAATATATTTATCCAATTATAAAGTAAGTTAAGCAGAAATCTAATATCATCTATGAGATGAAATTATTGCAATAGTTAATTCAATTATTTGTTCCAAGAGATAGTAAGTTCATTAAATAGAAACAAAATATACTGATAGGATAACATAAATGAATAAAATACAAACTTCCATTTTCGAATAACTTCCGTTATCGCTAGTTTTTATTTCTGAGCATAGTCCACATATAGCAGAAGTCGTACCTATTAACAAAGTAAAAAAGAAAAAGAAAGAAAATAGGAATATTAAACTTATACTTTCAGAATAAAACTATTTTTTACATTAATCAAAATTATAATTAACAACTTCAGACTTATTATGTTTGACTAAATATTTTTGCACAAGTAATTCTATTTTTAGTTACATAAAATGATATTCTATAAATTTTAAACATAGGACAAATGATTATTATTGTCTACAGTTGTCATTTATTGTTAAATTTGTAATATTTTTTGCTATATAGCTATATATATATATATATATATACAATTAGTCTTCTGGAAAGATGTAATGTCTTCTATATTTAAGTTTAGTTATAAATAAATATGATCTCAATCTGATTATTTTTAATCAACGTATTGAAAGTATGAATGCTTAAACTTTTCAGTTGAGCACTGCAAGTATAAATCAGTGTAGATTACAAGTTTTTTAAGTGCATACATATATACATATATTCATAATTTTTTAATTACGAGTACATGTTGATGTGTACGTATCTGTATAAACGTGCGTGAGACAATTATATCGCTATATCCTGCTATATCTAATAGAATTAAAGAATTGCGTGTAATTCATAGCCAGAAATTTATATCGAAACGTCACAATTTAGTAAAACTGTAAACATGTTACATCTTGTAGTGTTTACTATACTTCAAGATTGTATGCGCATTTCACATCACGAATTTACAGATGTGTAATATCAATCTTTATTATAAAAGATGTAAAACTTCGACTGTCTGGTTGGATAAAATTTTTTGCTTCTTCTATTAATTTTTTGAGTTCCTTTGAAACGTAAGATAATGATTAGATCATTATCTAACGAGCCTCAATCGAGGTAATTATTATAATTTTCTACGAATCACATCGTGCAATATTGGAAATGACTTCACTAATTTAATTTTATCATTGTAAATCGCTATATGTATTTTTCTTTTTCTACATAATATCTTTTTATAACTTCAATGAATAACAAATTGCGAACTGCTTATATTTTTCTTTAGAATAATCAGATTGTATTCTCAAGCATATTACAATAGTAGCTTTCACATAGTATTTGTTATTGAAAGATACTATTAAGAAATAAAAATAATAACAGTAGGAAGGAAAATACATGCTTGTTACGTATGAAGTAAGTCTTTATATTATTTATTCTTTTATTTATCATTAAAAAATGAATATATTCAGATATAAATTGTTGCAATAAGGAGATAAACAGTGTTTATTTAACGATATTCCTATATGTGAAAACATTGAACTGTAAACAATACTTTGAAAGAAATCAAAAAATTTACATTCTCTCTATTAAGTATACAAATTTTAATAAAAACTTTGAAGGTGAATATAATTAGTATTTACTGTAACTAAACGCTGGAGACAAGAAATATGTAACAGACATATTTTAATATTTATACGAGATAATTCATAATTGCGTAATTAGTATTAAATATTCATCTTCCAATTCAATTAAGAATATGAAAAAAAAAAAAAAATAATTTGAACATTATTCCAATAACTTACATTTAATTTAGCTCTTATTATACATCATTATATTATTTTACATATGATATCTAAGAATGTTTTACAATTTCACACAGAAAAATATGTTATAATGAACTGACTAGAGAAGAAGTAAAGTTTTATTATAACGTGTAAAAGATATCTATGTAATACAGATGTACATTGAAAACAATGCACATTAGTAATTTTATAAATACTTTTTACACATAAGTATAAATTAGTTCATGTAGCTAATAAAAACTTTCAATTAAAATAAAATTAAAACAAAATGTGAATAAGTTATTTAAAATGCACACAAAATAACAAATATTATTGGTTAAATATATGCAATTTTTATGATAAAAAGGTACTTATTGTCAATTAACACATATATAGTTATACTTAATATCAGAATGGTTGTTATTGTACATAATTCTCTTCAATGATTTAAGTTAAAAATAAATGCTGACAAAAAATACATTGAAAACAATTGTCATCGGAGAAATAAACAATGATTTAACATTATCGTTTCTAACAATATCTGACAAATATTTTTGTAAAACGCCTAATTTACGGATACCTTTTATCGGTTATGCATTCCTGTCGTTTTCCAAGAACATATATTTAGAAATCTCCAAAGTCGCATTACTTAATTCTCGCCTCCAACATTTTGTTACTTTATTTCACCCGTATCGCTTGAGGAGAAAAAATGCTGAAAAATGTCACGTGCAATATTATGTATTTAGAATAATACATTCAACGGTACTTCATATTCAACGCTAATATAATTTTCATATTTAACAGCTATAACAACTAACAATACTTTTTTTATTTTCTATACAGTTTACTATTTCTTACTAGTTCTCGGACTCGGGCTTCAGATACATTGAACGTTTATTTATTTACTGTACCTTGTATCATATTTATGATATACAATATATGTGCCTCATGCGTTATATAACATAATACGTTAATAAAATTATTTAAAACCACTGTTTGTATATCGTTTTGAATAGTGTAAGGAATTTATCTTTCTTTAGACAATTGTTTACAAGATACTGCATAATCTTGGCTTTACTTTTTTACTTTGATCTTTATCAAGAGTGCGTGCATAGCACAGGAACTTCATATCAGTACTATCAGAGTACATAATTTCAACGTATCTAGAGCCCGAGGAAAATTCCCCCTAATCTTCCGAACGCTGGAAATACCTAGTTTCAATGCGTTTGCAGAGATGCACTAGCAGTGGATAGCTCTGGACAATATTTGCTAGTTTGTTACCAGGTAGCGGTGTTGTGACTATTGTAAAAATATGTCCAAAAACTAGGGCATCCAATTCATTAGGTGTCCTAAATATAATTAAATAAAAATATTGTCAAATATAAATTTCATCTATTTAAACTATGGCAACAAATGCACTGTTACAAGGATTCAAGGATTTAAAAGGAGAATTTCGAAAGAATCTTCTGAAAGTGGTGGTAATGCTTCAATTGATTCAGAATAATTCCATAGGGTTTCTTTGGAAGAAGATGCACAGATTTCAAAATCATAAACAGGAGGTTCAAGCAAACAGTTATTCAGGTAATTTCGTCCAATTCTTGATGCATGTTCAAGAAGTTTAGGAAAATCTTGTATAGCTGCAGCAATCTCTTGAACAGTAGGTGGGAGAGAAGGAGTGATTGAAGACAGGGCATATATGTGACCACATACAAGAGCATCTACTTCAGTAGGTCTTTTCAAAAATCAAAACATCAGTAATATTAAACAAAAAGCATAGGACACACTTTTGTCAATGAAAAAATTTCAAATGTATATAAAGCATATTTGTTATGTTTAATTCTAATTAACAAAAAGAAATAAAGCATTTATAACAATCTAAATTAATAACTTATACTTACTTCTCTCCAGAAAAATAATCACTACCCTCTAATCTTTCAGACAATGCTGTACAGCAATTTTGAACCTCCTTACATACTTCTTCCATAGTTTTATTATACCAGCCAAGTACATTGAGTTTCTTTATCACTTCCTTTCTTTTTTGCCAATTTAAAAAGTGATTTAATGGCCATGGATATACACTCCCGTGCCTTACTTTAGTTACTTCATTCAAAGTTGGTTCATCAACCCAACAGATATATAGCTCAGCATTTACAAAAATATTATTCACTAATGACATATAAGCCCTCATGTCTGCTTTGCAAGTTGCAGATAAATGGTCTGACAAACTTCTGCCTTTATTTCCTATGAATGATACGATATTGTCAAATTCAGATATTAAAAATGCCCCACATTTAATAAATGGTACGCGGCCAGATGGGGACATATATTCTGCATTGCTTCTTGGTTCTATTTGAAAATCAAGGCCACACATTTTAAGGAAAGCTTGTACAGCTAAACAATTTGCATTGTCAGGTAATAATATTTGTTCAACTTCATATGGTTGATACAAAGTAATTGGCTGAGGCCACGGCTCTTGTGCTAAAGAAAAGAGAATATTAATTAGGGTTTCTAAACAATAATACTAAGGTTTTGTATAATTATGAGGGAAACATGAGATAAAACATAAATGATGAAACTAAAGAAAGGTTTACAAAAGAAATATAGTATCTTTTATGCGAAAATTTGGCCATTATTTAAAGACGCATCAAAAAGAAAGTGGATAAATAACGTAAATTTGAGAGACAAGGTTAAGTTTCATGGCAGCCAGAACTTAAACGCGAAGTATGTATTGAAATAAAGTTTTAATAGTTACCTTCCAATTCTAGAGTGATAGAATCTGCTAACAGGGGACAAGGCATTTTATCTGGTAAGTGTAATACGAATAACAACGTGGAATTTAATTATTTTGCTCTACTCTGATCTACATCAAATGACAAAACAAGGAAAATCGGCGAAGGCAATATCGATTCTTTTTCATTATAAAAATTAATGCAATAAAATTGTTATAATATAATATAGTATTCTTTTTAAAGTAATTACATTATAATTAAATAACCACTAAATAAAATATATGTATTAAATATTTATGTAATTACGTTATATGTTTACATTAATCCTTATTAATTTTTAATTGAGCTATATTAAATACTTAATTAATTGTTATATACTATATGTTTATTAACAATGTTCTATAATGGCAAAAACAAGTAAATGTAAATCTATAATAATAATTATAATTACATATAAACAAATAAGATTGACTAATTTGTAACATAGTTCGAAACGAAAATGTATATAGTATTAAATATATATAGATTAATGATATTTAATTAATTGAAATACTACGACTTGGATGAAAATGTATACATATATTTAAAATCAAATATTCCTTATTTTCTTATATGAGAACTAAACAATTTATAACAGAGATACTTCTATACAAGTATATATAGTAAATTAGACATATTATAAAAAATAAATTAATAACATAATGGAAGGAGCATGTTAGAATTGTACTTTTTTAGCTGTGTCAAATTAATTACGATAATTTCTTGAAAAAGAATTGATTTGAAATTTGAACACTGCTAAAGTTCCCGCGTCGGAAGCGATTCGAGATTGCGCGAAAAATAATGCGCGATGAACAGTAGTCTCTTCCTCATTTAGACACAGCAAGATGTCGAAGAGAGGTAAGTTGTTTTTCAAGGCGAAAATCTAACGAAATTCATCAAAGTGTTAGCTATCAATTCAAAAAGAAATGAACAAACGTCAAACTAATGCTTGTAATATACAGTTGGAAAAATAATTTTTCGCTAATAATAACAGAATCTGGATAATTCGATGATTGTATTGGAGAAAAATACCACGTTAGCGTGCACATCGATAGCAAGGACTAATATGAAATTATTATTTTTTAAGGACGTGGTGGTTCTGCCGGAGCAAAATTTAGGATATCACTGGGTTTACCAGTTGGCGCAGTCATAAATTGTGCCGATAATACTGGTAAGTATGTAGAAAATGCTATAAAAATAAAGCTTAACCTAAAAAAGCTGGCTATGTTATGAACAAAAGCAACACATGATTAACGGTTGACATTCGCATTTCTTGATTATTTCTCGTAGATTTATTTTTACCTTGAATATGTTAAACAGTTAATTTAGTAGTACTAAAGCTCTTTAGTATAGTAGTTTCGTAAATAAATTTCTGAAATTTTACTTAAAATGAACATTATCACATATTATTATATGAATAAATATTAGTAATTAAATTGCTTATTCAAGCAAAGAGTGTTATTAAAACTATGTAGTAATTATTTAATACCATTAACAGAAGTGTGTTAAATTGAAATAGTTATAAATTGAGAAGTCCAACAAATCTATGAAATATGAATTATCCATTTATGCAATTTAACAATTTCAACCAATATATCTTTTACCTTTGCTATTTGATTAAATTCAAGTTTTTTCATAAAAGCCTCTGAATTTTACTAGATTGAATTTATAATATAAACGCTTTTTTTTTTTGTAGGTGCCAAAAATTTGTATGTCATCGCAGTTCAAGGTATTAAAGGCAGGCTAAATCGTCTGCCAGCTGCAGGATCAGGTGATATGATAGTTGCTACTGTCAAAAAGGGAAAACCTGAACTTAGAAAGAAGGGTAATTGGAATCATTTTGTAATTCAGTATTCTTCTTGAGGAATATATACATTAGTATTTCTATTATTTTTATTATTCATTTAATGTTAAAGTAGTTAAACTCTTTTCTATAGAAAGAACTTCTCAAAATTAATTATATAGAATTCTTGATCTTTATTATTTTATTATTAATTAATTTATATAATTATCAAGAGATAAAAACATGGTCATTTTATACTTCTTTTGCGATGATTAAGGGAAAGTATATAATTTATATGATTAAATAGGAATAAGTAACAATATTGATAACGTTTTTAAATTGCTTTTTTGTAGTTATGCCTGCAGTCGTAATACGGCAACGGAAACCGTTTAGAAGGAAAGACGGAGTTTTTATATATTTTGAAGACAATGCAGGGGTCATTGTTAATAATAAGGGAGAAATGAAAGGGTCAGCTATCACAGGACCCGTTGCAAAAGAATGTGCAGATTTATGGCCGAGGATAGCATCCAACGCCAGCAGTATCGCGTAAACATTCTGTATAAATAACGAATATTATACATAATGTTAAGTAAGATATTGAATTATGTTCTGAGAATTTTAATATATCGTCAATGCAATCCATTAACTCTATTCAAATTTAATAACGTAAAGGAGGATAACTATTCATACAACTTTTGATAAGAGTTCTTTCTGTGGAATATGAATGTATTAAACGCCTGCATTTTTCGCAGTTATATTATTAGCTTATCTTATATGTAAATAAAATTATCAGTTTGTGTAAACATTGTAATATAAATAAATAAAACGATATATAATAACAATATATCAGAAAATAACAATTTTTCAACACTTAATTACTACTATACACATATATGAACTAGATATGTTATACAAATCGAAATTATAATCTTCTTACACTGCCATTAGGTTCGTTACATTGTTGTACACTATTTGAACTCTATCTTATTTATGTATCTATCCCTACTACATACTTTAAATACAGGTCTTTTTTGTTAATATTAAAGAGACCAATAGAATGTTTGTACACAGAAGTAAATCATTGGTCACTTAACAGGCGGGTTATTCAAACATAAAGCTACGTCTGATATCATATATTATTCATAGTATAATTAAATTATGAATACACACTATACTACATTTTCAGACATACAATTATTATTTTGTATATACAATTAAACAAAATTTACGAAATAGTAAAAAGACAACAAATATACATATATATAATACCTGTCTGCAAAAGATTTTGAAGTAAAGCGTACGATTGCAGTATTTGACTGAATTTCCATCACTTGGCCACCGCAGCTTTCGAACATTTGTTTAAGATAACATTTAATAAACATAATATCCTGATCTTCAGGAAGGTTACTAACTAGGAGATCGCAATATGCAGTAACCTGGAAGGTATATAACTTTACAAAATACTAAAAAATATACACACATATGTGGAGATAATTAACATGTTCATATTTTACATTTATAAAGATAGTATGTATTTTAACCTAATTTACATAGATACACATATTACTACAAACTCAAAAATATTTTAATATCAACAGACAAATTAATAGACATACTTACATACGACAATAAAAAAAACAATTATGGTGAAATAGTTTATTGTACAAAGCTTCAATTACAAATGCTACTCGTGTTTCATTTTTTATTAAGAAAAGATTAGAAAAATGTCATATGAAATTAGAAATTAACTAATATTTATTTACCTGTATTGTTGTAGATGGCAGTGATTCCATAAGTTCTGAGAAATCATAGTGCTCATTAGCACACAGTATCAATGCTTCAGATATATTTTTCATGTGTAAAAGTATGACATGAATTTTCTTCCTATAACGTAAATCACTAAGATCAGGAGCAAAATTAATATCACCAGATATTAAAATCACAGCTGCTGGACTTCCATGAATATCAGCAAATCTTCTAATAGATTGCTTGAGTTTTTCATCAGCAGCATTTTTACATTCTCTAGCAACATGTATTAAATTAACCTGTGAAACACAAGATTTATAAATGCAACATTATAGTATAAAAAATGATACTATTATTAAATAATTTATAATTTTAAAAGATACACAGATTAACTTACCTGAGCATTATTCAATTCTTTCATAACCCGATTATTTTCTCTTAAGACATCACAAACTACAATAAATTCTGCTTCCCTATAACCACCAAAAAATTTTTCTCTAATTACTTGGGTTGCAGCCATGGCAGACCTTCCTTTTGGTACCTGTCATAATCATAAGAAATATTATATATTTAAATATATTTAACTATAGTATTATGTAATATATTTCAGTAATATAAAATTACAAGATTTAATACTAACATGGCAATTTTCTATATCCCAAAATACACCAATGGGTGGAAGATACGTTGGTAAAGATGAAAAATTAACTGGACTATCATGATGTGAGAAACGATGATATTTATAGTGACTTAACAATGGAGAAACAGATGCTCCATTTTCAGCTGTAACACTATTATTGCTACTATTTAGGTCACATAATGATTGAGATATGCTCCTTTCTATTAGCCTTTCATTTAGACCTTCTGTCTTATTTTGGTCATTTGTACAAAGTGCATAGTAATCTGCATTATCTTGGTCTGCCATGTGGTTTAAAGAATGTCATGTAACATTCCAATGCAAAATCTACGATCAAAATAATGTGTATAATAAATATATATTCAATGGGAATAAATAGAAACAATATTTTATTAATATATAATTACGCGCGATAGGGAAATAAAACCTAATAATGACAAGAGAATGAAGAGAGAATGAATATTAACAAAATTTATAGATATCACTATTACATTTTGTACTCTTAATAATGTATTAGTATTATTATTATGAACATCATTAAGTAATATTAAAAAATTGCACAGATAATATTCAATATATGATATAATATACAAAAAATCGTACGTTACCTAAAACATTAGTACATCACATAGTTTAAAAAATTGTTGTCGGCTTGTACGGGCATACAGGACGTGGCCAAACGTAAGATAAACGAAATTTGTTAAAAAGTTCTAGAAAAACTACAAAACAATCGGCAAATTAAAATCACAAACGACACACACATCGTACCGACTCCTGAATAAAATTAGTACCACAAACAGGAAGCAAACATCGATCAAAGTAACATGCAACTATCCAATTCGCTACCTCTCCCGCTTCTTACGCAGTGCACAATGCATCTTGCAAGCTCAGATAGTAACTTTACGTTTTTAAGTCACTATTTGAATTTGTCTAACAAACTTCTGCATTTATTTCCTATGAATGCTACGATATTGTCAAATTCATATATTAAAAATGCCGCAAGTTTAATAAATGGTACGCGGCCAGATGGGGACATATATTCTGCATTGCTTCTTGGTTCTATTTGAAAATCAAGGCCACACATTTTAAGGAAAGCTTGTACAGCTAAACAATTTGCATTGTCAGGTAATAATATTTGTTCAACTTCATATGGTTGATACAAAGTAATTGGCTGAGGCCACGGCTCTTGTGCTAAAGAAAAGAGAATATTAATTAGGGTTTCTAAACAATAATACTAAGGTTTTGTATAATTATGAGGGAAACATGAGATAAAACATAAATGATGAAACTAAAGAAAGGTTTACAAAAGAAATATAGTATCTTTTATGCGAAAATTTGGCCATTATTTAAAGACGCATCAAAAAGAAAGTGGATAAATAACGTAAATTTGAGAGACAAGGTTAAGTTTCATGGCAGCCAGAACTTAAACGCGAAGTATGTATTGAAATAAAGTTTTAATAGTTACCTTCCAATTCTAGAGTGATAGAATCTGCTAACAGGGGACAAGGCATTTTATCTGGTAAGTGTAATACGAATAACAACGTGGAATTTAATTATTTTGCTCTACTCTGATCTACATCAAATGACAAAACAAGGAAAATCGGCGAAGGCAATATCGATTCTTTTTCATTATAAAAATTAATGCAATAAAATTGTTATAATATAATATAGTATTCTTTTTAAAGTAATTACATTATAATTAAATAACCACTAAATAAAATATATGTATTAAATATTTATGTAATTACGTTATATGTTTACATTAATCCTTATTAATTTTTAATTGAGCTATATTAAATACTTAATTAATTGTTATATACTATATGTTTATTAACAATGTTCTATAATGGCAAAAACAAGTAAATGTAAATCTATAATAATAATTATAATTACATATAAACAAATAAGATTGACTAATTTGTAACATAGTTCGAAACGAAAATGTATATAGTATTAAATATATATAGATTAATGATATTTAATTAATTGAAATACTACGACTTGGATGAAAATGTATACATATATTTAAAATCAAATATTCCTTATTTTCTTATATGAGAACTAAACAATTTATAACAGAGATACTTCTATACAAGTATATATAGTAAATTAGACATATTATAAAAAATAAATTAATAACATAATGGAAGGAGCATGTTAGAATTGTACTTTTTTAGCTGTGTCAAATTAATTACGATAATTTCTTGAAAAAGAATTGATTTGAAATTTGAACACTGCTAAAGTTCCCGCGTCGGAAGCGATTCGAGATTGCGCGAAAAATAATGCGCGATGAACAGTAGTCTCTTCCTCATTTAGACACAGCAAGATGTCGAAGAGAGGTAAGTTGTTTTTCAAGGCGAAAATCTAACGAAATTCATCAAAGTGTTAGCTATCAATTCAAAAAGAAATGAACAAACGTCAAACTAATGCTTGTAATATACAGTTGGAAAAATAATTTTTCGCTAATAATAACAGAATCTGGATAATTCGATGATTGTATTGGAGAAAAATACCACGTTAGCGTGCACATCGATAGCAAGGACTAATATGAAATTATTATTTTTTAAGGACGTGGTGGTTCTGCCGGAGCAAAATTTAGGATATCACTGGGTTTACCAGTTGGCGCAGTCATAAATTGTGCCGATAATACTGGTAAGTATGTAGAAAATGCTATAAAAATAAAGCTTAACCTAAAAAAGCTGGCTATGTTATGAACAAAAGCAACACATGATTAACGGTTGACATTCGCATTTCTTGATTATTTCTCGTAGATTTATTTTTACCTTGAATATGTTAAACAGTTAATTTAGTAGTACTAAAGCTCTTTAGTATAGTAGTTTCGTAAATAAATTTCTGAAATTTTACTTAAAATGAACATTATCACATATTATTATATGAATAAATATTAGTAATTAAATTGCTTATTCAAGCAAAGAGTGTTATTAAAACTATGTAGTAATTATTTAATACCATTAACAGAAGTGTGTTAAATTGAAATAGTTATAAATTGAGAAGTCCAACAAATCTATGAAATATGAATTATCCATTTATGCAATTTAACAATTTCAACCAATATATCTTTTACCTTTGCTATTTGATTAAATTCAAGTTTTTTCATAAAAGCCTCTGAATTTTACTAGATTGAATTTATAATATAAACGCTTTTTTTTTTTGTAGGTGCCAAAAATTTGTATGTCATCGCAGTTCAAGGTATTAAAGGCAGGCTAAATCGTCTGCCAGCTGCAGGATCAGGTGATATGATAGTTGCTACTGTCAAAAAGGGAAAACCTGAACTTAGAAAGAAGGGTAATTGGAATCATTTTGTAATTCAGTATTCTTCTTGAGGAATATATACATTAGTATTTCTATTATTTTTATTATTCATTTAATGTTAAAGTAGTTAAACTCTTTTCTATAGAAAGAACTTCTCAAAATTAATTATATAGAATTCTTGATCTTTATTATTTTATTATTAATTAATTTATATAATTATCAAGAGATAAAAACATGGTCATTTTATACTTCTTTTGCGATGATTAAGGGAAAGTATATAATTTATATGATTAAATAGGAATAAGTAACAATATTGATAACGTTTTTAAATTGCTTTTTTGTAGTTATGCCTGCAGTCGTAATACGGCAACGGAAACCGTTTAGAAGGAAAGACGGAGTTTTTATATATTTTGAAGACAATGCAGGGGTCATTGTTAATAATAAGGGAGAAATGAAAGGGTCAGCTATCACAGGACCCGTTGCAAAAGAATGTGCAGATTTATGGCCGAGGATAGCATCCAACGCCAGCAGTATCGCGTAAACATTCTGTATAAATAACGAATATTATACATAATGTTAAGTAAGATATTGAATTATGTTCTGAGAATTTTAATATATCGTCAATGCAATCCATTAACTCTATTCAAATTTAATAACGTAAAGGAGGATAACTATTCATACAACTTTTGATAAGAGTTCTTTCTGTGGAATATGAATGTATTAAACGCCTGCATTTTTCGCAGTTATATTATTAGCTTATCTTATATGTAAATAAAATTATCAGTTTGTGTAAACATTGTAATATAAATAAATAAAACGATATATAATAACAATATATCAGAAAATAACAATTTTTCAACACTTAATTACTACTATACACATATATGAACTAGATATGTTATACAAATCGAAATTATAATCTTCTTACACTGCCATTAGGTTCGTTACATTGTTGTACACTATTTGAACTCTATCTTATTTATGTATCTATCCCTACTACATACTTTAAATACAGGTCTTTTTTGTTAATATTAAAGAGACCAATAGAATGTTTGTACACAGAAGTAAATCATTGGTCACTTAACAGGCGGGTTATTCAAACATAAAGCTACGTCTGATATCATATATTATTCATAGTATAATTAAATTATGAATACACACTATACTACATTTTCAGACATACAATTATTATTTTGTATATACAATTAAACAAAATTTACGAAATAGTAAAAAGACAACAAATATACATATATATAATACCTGTCTGCAAAAGATTTTGAAGTAAAGCGTACGATTGCAGTATTTGACTGAATTTCCATCACTTGGCCACCGCAGCTTTCGAACATTTGTTTAAGATAACATTTAATAAACATAATATCCTGATCTTCAGGAAGGTTACTAACTAGGAGATCGCAATATGCAGTAACCTGGAAGGTATATAACTTTACAAAATACTAAAAAATATACACACATATGTGGAGATAATTAACATGTTCATATTTTACATTTATAAAGATAGTATGTATTTTAACCTAATTTACATAGATACACATATTACTACAAACTCAAAAATATTTTAATATCAACAGACAAATTAATAGACATACTTACATACGACAATAAAAAAAACAATTATGGTGAAATAGTTTATTGTACAAAGCTTCAATTACAAATGCTACTCGTGTTTCATTTTTTATTAAGAAAAGATTAGAAAAATGTCATATGAAATTAGAAATTAACTAATATTTATTTACCTGTATTGTTGTAGATGGCAGTGATTCCATAAGTTCTGAGAAATCATAGTGCTCATTAGCACACAGTATCAATGCTTCAGATATATTTTTCATGTGTAAAAGTATGACATGAATTTTCTTCCTATAACGTAAATCACTAAGATCAGGAGCAAAATTAATATCACCAGATATTAAAATCACAGCTGCTGGACTTCCATGAATATCAGCAAATCTTCTAATAGATTGCTTGAGTTTTTCATCAGCAGCATTTTTACATTCTCTAGCAACATGTATTAAATTAACCTGTGAAACACAAGATTTATAAATGCAACATTATAGTATAAAAAATGATACTATTATTAAATAATTTATAATTTTAAAAGATACACAGATTAACTTACCTGAGCATTATTCAATTCTTTCATAACCCGATTATTTTCTCTTAAGACATCACAAACTACAATAAATTCTGCTTCCCTATAACCACCAAAAAATTTTTCTCTAATTACTTGGGTTGCAGCCATGGCAGACCTTCCTTTTGGTACCTGTCATAATCATAAGAAATATTATATATTTAAATATATTTAACTATAGTATTATGTAATATATTTCAGTAATATAAAATTACAAGATTTAATACTAACATGGCAATTTTCTATATCCCAAAATACACCAATGGGTGGAAGATACGTTGGTAAAGATGAAAAATTAACTGGACTATCATGATGTGAGAAACGATGATATTTATAGTGACTTAACAATGGAGAAACAGATGCTCCATTTTCAGCTGTAACACTATTATTGCTACTATTTAGGTCACATAATGATTGAGATATGCTCCTTTCTATTAGCCTTTCATTTAGACCTTCTGTCTTATTTTGGTCATTTGTACAAAGTGCATAGTAATCTGCATTATCTTGGTCTGCCATGTGGTTTAAAGAATGTCATGTAACATTCCAATGCAAAATCTACGATCAAAATAATGTGTATAATAAATATATATTCAATGGGAATAAATAGAAACAATATTTTATTAATATATAATTACGCGCGATAGGGAAATAAAACCTAATAATGACAAGAGAATGAAGAGAGAATGAATATTAACAAAATTTATAGATATCACTATTACATTTTGTACTCTTAATAATGTATTAGTATTATTATTATGAACATCATTAAGTAATATTAAAAAATTGCACAGATAATATTCAATATATGATATAATATACAAAAAATCGTACGTTACCTAAAACATTAGTACATCACATAGTTTAAAAAATTGTTGTCGGCTTGTACGGGCATACAGGACGTGGCCAAACGTAAGATAAACGAAATTTGTTAAAAAGTTCTAGAAAAACTACAAAACAATCGGCAAATTAAAATCACAAACGACACACACATCGTACCGACTCCTGAATAAAATTAGTACCACAAACAGGAAGCAAACATCGATCAAAGTAACATGCAACTATCCAATTCGCTACCTCTCCCGCTTCTTACGCAGTGCACAATGCATCTTGCAAGCTCAGATAGTAACTTTACGTTTTTAAGTCACTATTTGAATTTGTCTAACAAACTTCTGCATTTATTTCCTATGAATGCTACGATATTGTCAAATTCATATATTAAAAATGCCGCAAGTTTAATAAATGGTACGCGGCCAGATGGGGACATATATTCTGCATTGCTTCTTGGTTCTATTTGAAAATCAAGGCCACACATTTTAAGGAAAGCTTGTACAGCTAAACAATTTGCATTGTCAGGTAATAATATTTGTTCAACTTCATATGGTTGATACAAAGTAATTGGCTGAGGCCACGGCTCTTGTGCTAAAGAAAAGAGAATATTAATTAGGGTTTCTAAACAATAATACTAAGGTTTTGTATAATTATGAGGGAAACATGAGATAAAACATAAATGATGAAACTAAAGAAAGGTTTACAAAAGAAATATAGTATCTTTTATGCGAAAATTTGGCCATTATTTAAAGACGCATCAAAAAGAAAGTGGATAAATAACGTAAATTTGAGAGACAAGGTTAAGTTTCATGGCAGCCAGAACTTAAACGCGAAGTATGTATTGAAATAAAGTTTTAATAGTTACCTTCCAATTCTAGAGTGATAGAATCTGCTAACAGGGGACAAGGCATTTTATCTGGTAAGTGTAATACGAATAACAACGTGGAATTTAATTATTTTGCTCTACTCTGATCTACATCAAATGACAAAACAAGGAAAATCGGCGAAGGCAATATCGATTCTTTTTCATTATAAAAATTAATGCAATAAAATTGTTATAATATAATATAGTATTCTTTTTAAAGTAATTACATTATAATTAAATAACCACTAAATAAAATATATGTATTAAATATTTATGTAATTACGTTATATGTTTACATTAATCCTTATTAATTTTTAATTGAGCTATATTAAATACTTAATTAATTGTTATATACTATATGTTTATTAACAATGTTCTATAATGGCAAAAACAAGTAAATGTAAATCTATAATAATAATTATAATTACATATAAACAAATAAGATTGACTAATTTGTAACATAGTTCGAAACGAAAATGTATATAGTATTAAATATATATAGATTAATGATATTTAATTAATTGAAATACTACGACTTGGATGAAAATGTATACATATATTTAAAATCAAATATTCCTTATTTTCTTATATGAGAACTAAACAATTTATAACAGAGATACTTCTATACAAGTATATATAGTAAATTAGACATATTATAAAAAATAAATTAATAACATAATGGAAGGAGCATGTTAGAATTGTACTTTTTTAGCTGTGTCAAATTAATTACGATAATTTCTTGAAAAAGAATTGATTTGAAATTTGAACACTGCTAAAGTTCCCGCGTCGGAAGCGATTCGAGATTGCGCGAAAAATAATGCGCGATGAACAGTAGTCTCTTCCTCATTTAGACACAGCAAGATGTCGAAGAGAGGTAAGTTGTTTTTCAAGGCGAAAATCTAACGAAATTCATCAAAGTGTTAGCTATCAATTCAAAAAGAAATGAACAAACGTCAAACTAATGCTTGTAATATACAGTTGGAAAAATAATTTTTCGCTAATAATAACAGAATCTGGATAATTCGATGATTGTATTGGAGAAAAATACCACGTTAGCGTGCACATCGATAGCAAGGACTAATATGAAATTATTATTTTTTAAGGACGTGGTGGTTCTGCCGGAGCAAAATTTAGGATATCACTGGGTTTACCAGTTGGCGCAGTCATAAATTGTGCCGATAATACTGGTAAGTATGTAGAAAATGCTATAAAAATAAAGCTTAACCTAAAAAAGCTGGCTATGTTATGAACAAAAGCAACACATGATTAACGGTTGACATTCGCATTTCTTGATTATTTCTCGTAGATTTATTTTTACCTTGAATATGTTAAACAGTTAATTTAGTAGTACTAAAGCTCTTTAGTATAGTAGTTTCGTAAATAAATTTCTGAAATTTTACTTAAAATGAACATTATCACATATTATTATATGAATAAATATTAGTAATTAAATTGCTTATTCAAGCAAAGAGTGTTATTAAAACTATGTAGTAATTATTTAATACCATTAACAGAAGTGTGTTAAATTGAAATAGTTATAAATTGAGAAGTCCAACAAATCTATGAAATATGAATTATCCATTTATGCAATTTAACAATTTCAACCAATATATCTTTTACCTTTGCTATTTGATTAAATTCAAGTTTTTTCATAAAAGCCTCTGAATTTTACTAGATTGAATTTATAATATAAACGCTTTTTTTTTTTGTAGGTGCCAAAAATTTGTATGTCATCGCAGTTCAAGGTATTAAAGGCAGGCTAAATCGTCTGCCAGCTGCAGGATCAGGTGATATGATAGTTGCTACTGTCAAAAAGGGAAAACCTGAACTTAGAAAGAAGGGTAATTGGAATCATTTTGTAATTCAGTATTCTTCTTGAGGAATATATACATTAGTATTTCTATTATTTTTATTATTCATTTAATGTTAAAGTAGTTAAACTCTTTTCTATAGAAAGAACTTCTCAAAATTAATTATATAGAATTCTTGATCTTTATTATTTTATTATTAATTAATTTATATAATTATCAAGAGATAAAAACATGGTCATTTTATACTTCTTTTGCGATGATTAAGGGAAAGTATATAATTTATATGATTAAATAGGAATAAGTAACAATATTGATAACGTTTTTAAATTGCTTTTTTGTAGTTATGCCTGCAGTCGTAATACGGCAACGGAAACCGTTTAGAAGGAAAGACGGAGTTTTTATATATTTTGAAGACAATGCAGGGGTCATTGTTAATAATAAGGGAGAAATGAAAGGGTCAGCTATCACAGGACCCGTTGCAAAAGAATGTGCAGATTTATGGCCGAGGATAGCATCCAACGCCAGCAGTATCGCGTAAACATTCTGTATAAATAACGAATATTATACATAATGTTAAGTAAGATATTGAATTATGTTCTGAGAATTTTAATATATCGTCAATGCAATCCATTAACTCTATTCAAATTTAATAACGTAAAGGAGGATAACTATTCATACAACTTTTGATAAGAGTTCTTTCTGTGGAATATGAATGTATTAAACGCCTGCATTTTTCGCAGTTATATTATTAGCTTATCTTATATGTAAATAAAATTATCAGTTTGTGTAAACATTGTAATATAAATAAATAAAACGATATATAATAACAATATATCAGAAAATAACAATTTTTCAACACTTAATTACTACTATACACATATATGAACTAGATATGTTATACAAATCGAAATTATAATCTTCTTACACTGCCATTAGGTTCGTTACATTGTTGTACACTATTTGAACTCTATCTTATTTATGTATCTATCCCTACTACATACTTTAAATACAGGTCTTTTTTGTTAATATTAAAGAGACCAATAGAATGTTTGTACACAGAAGTAAATCATTGGTCACTTAACAGGCGGGTTATTCAAACATAAAGCTACGTCTGATATCATATATTATTCATAGTATAATTAAATTATGAATACACACTATACTACATTTTCAGACATACAATTATTATTTTGTATATACAATTAAACAAAATTTACGAAATAGTAAAAAGACAACAAATATACATATATATAATACCTGTCTGCAAAAGATTTTGAAGTAAAGCGTACGATTGCAGTATTTGACTGAATTTCCATCACTTGGCCACCGCAGCTTTCGAACATTTGTTTAAGATAACATTTAATAAACATAATATCCTGATCTTCAGGAAGGTTACTAACTAGGAGATCGCAATATGCAGTAACCTGGAAGGTATATAACTTTACAAAATACTAAAAAATATACACACATATGTGGAGATAATTAACATGTTCATATTTTACATTTATAAAGATAGTATGTATTTTAACCTAATTTACATAGATACACATATTACTACAAACTCAAAAATATTTTAATATCAACAGACAAATTAATAGACATACTTACATACGACAATAAAAAAAACAATTATGGTGAAATAGTTTATTGTACAAAGCTTCAATTACAAATGCTACTCGTGTTTCATTTTTTATTAAGAAAAGATTAGAAAAATGTCATATGAAATTAGAAATTAACTAATATTTATTTACCTGTATTGTTGTAGATGGCAGTGATTCCATAAGTTCTGAGAAATCATAGTGCTCATTAGCACACAGTATCAATGCTTCAGATATATTTTTCATGTGTAAAAGTATGACATGAATTTTCTTCCTATAACGTAAATCACTAAGATCAGGAGCAAAATTAATATCACCAGATATTAAAATCACAGCTGCTGGACTTCCATGAATATCAGCAAATCTTCTAATAGATTGCTTGAGTTTTTCATCAGCAGCATTTTTACATTCTCTAGCAACATGTATTAAATTAACCTGTGAAACACAAGATTTATAAATGCAACATTATAGTATAAAAAATGATACTATTATTAAATAATTTATAATTTTAAAAGATACACAGATTAACTTACCTGAGCATTATTCAATTCTTTCATAACCCGATTATTTTCTCTTAAGACATCACAAACTACAATAAATTCTGCTTCCCTATAACCACCAAAAAATTTTTCTCTAATTACTTGGGTTGCAGCCATGGCAGACCTTCCTTTTGGTACCTGTCATAATCATAAGAAATATTATATATTTAAATATATTTAACTATAGTATTATGTAATATATTTCAGTAATATAAAATTACAAGATTTAATACTAACATGGCAATTTTCTATATCCCAAAATACACCAATGGGTGGAAGATACGTTGGTAAAGATGAAAAATTAACTGGACTATCATGATGTGAGAAACGATGATATTTATAGTGACTTAACAATGGAGAAACAGATGCTCCATTTTCAGCTGTAACACTATTATTGCTACTATTTAGGTCACATAATGATTGAGATATGCTCCTTTCTATTAGCCTTTCATTTAGACCTTCTGTCTTATTTTGGTCATTTGTACAAAGTGCATAGTAATCTGCATTATCTTGGTCTGCCATGTGGTTTAAAGAATGTCATGTAACATTCCAATGCAAAATCTACGATCAAAATAATGTGTATAATAAATATATATTCAATGGGAATAAATAGAAACAATATTTTATTAATATATAATTACGCGCGATAGGGAAATAAAACCTAATAATGACAAGAGAATGAAGAGAGAATGAATATTAACAAAATTTATAGATATCACTATTACATTTTGTACTCTTAATAATGTATTAGTATTATTATTATGAACATCATTAAGTAATATTAAAAAATTGCACAGATAATATTCAATATATGATATAATATACAAAAAATCGTACGTTACCTAAAACATTAGTACATCACATAGTTTAAAAAATTGTTGTCGGCTTGTACGGGCATACAGGACGTGGCCAAACGTAAGATAAACGAAATTTGTTAAAAAGTTCTAGAAAAACTACAAAACAATCGGCAAATTAAAATCACAAACGACACACACATCGTACCGACTCCTGAATAAAATTAGTACCACAAACAGGAAGCAAACATCGATCAAAGTAACATGCAACTATCCAATTCGCTACCTCTCCCGCTTCTTACGCAGTGCACAATGCATCTTGCAAGCTCAGATAGTAACTTTACGTTTTTAAGTCACTATTTGAATTTGTCTAACAAACTTCTGCATTTATTTCCTATGAATGCTACGATATTGTCAAATTCATATATTAAAAATGCCGCAAGTTTAATAAATGGTACGCGGCCAGATGGGGACATATATTCTGCATTGCTTCTTGGTTCTATTTGAAAATCAAGGCCACACATTTTAAGGAAAGCTTGTACAGCTAAACAATTTGCATTGTCAGGTAATAATATTTGTTCAACTTCATATGGTTGATACAAAGTAATTGGCTGAGGCCACGGCTCTTGTGCTAAAGAAAAGAGAATATTAATTAGGGTTTCTAAACAATAATACTAAGGTTTTGTATAATTATGAGGGAAACATGAGATAAAACATAAATGATGAAACTAAAGAAAGGTTTACAAAAGAAATATAGTATCTTTTATGCGAAAATTTGGCCATTATTTAAAGACGCATCAAAAAGAAAGTGGATAAATAACGTAAATTTGAGAGACAAGGTTAAGTTTCATGGCAGCCAGAACTTAAACGCGAAGTATGTATTGAAATAAAGTTTTAATAGTTACCTTCCAATTCTAGAGTGATAGAATCTGCTAACAGGGGACAAGGCATTTTATCTGGTAAGTGTAATACGAATAACAACGTGGAATTTAATTATTTTGCTCTACTCTGATCTACATCAAATGACAAAACAAGGAAAATCGGCGAAGGCAATATCGATTCTTTTTCATTATAAAAATTAATGCAATAAAATTGTTATAATATAATATAGTATTCTTTTTAAAGTAATTACATTATAATTAAATAACCACTAAATAAAATATATGTATTAAATATTTATGTAATTACGTTATATGTTTACATTAATCCTTATTAATTTTTAATTGAGCTATATTAAATACTTAATTAATTGTTATATACTATATGTTTATTAACAATGTTCTATAATGGCAAAAACAAGTAAATGTAAATCTATAATAATAATTATAATTACATATAAACAAATAAGATTGACTAATTTGTAACATAGTTCGAAACGAAAATGTATATAGTATTAAATATATATAGATTAATGATATTTAATTAATTGAAATACTACGACTTGGATGAAAATGTATACATATATTTAAAATCAAATATTCCTTATTTTCTTATATGAGAACTAAACAATTTATAACAGAGATACTTCTATACAAGTATATATAGTAAATTAGACATATTATAAAAAATAAATTAATAACATAATGGAAGGAGCATGTTAGAATTGTACTTTTTTAGCTGTGTCAAATTAATTACGATAATTTCTTGAAAAAGAATTGATTTGAAATTTGAACACTGCTAAAGTTCCCGCGTCGGAAGCGATTCGAGATTGCGCGAAAAATAATGCGCGATGAACAGTAGTCTCTTCCTCATTTAGACACAGCAAGATGTCGAAGAGAGGTAAGTTGTTTTTCAAGGCGAAAATCTAACGAAATTCATCAAAGTGTTAGCTATCAATTCAAAAAGAAATGAACAAACGTCAAACTAATGCTTGTAATATACAGTTGGAAAAATAATTTTTCGCTAATAATAACAGAATCTGGATAATTCGATGATTGTATTGGAGAAAAATACCACGTTAGCGTGCACATCGATAGCAAGGACTAATATGAAATTATTATTTTTTAAGGACGTGGTGGTTCTGCCGGAGCAAAATTTAGGATATCACTGGGTTTACCAGTTGGCGCAGTCATAAATTGTGCCGATAATACTGGTAAGTATGTAGAAAATGCTATAAAAATAAAGCTTAACCTAAAAAAGCTGGCTATGTTATGAACAAAAGCAACACATGATTAACGGTTGACATTCGCATTTCTTGATTATTTCTCGTAGATTTATTTTTACCTTGAATATGTTAAACAGTTAATTTAGTAGTACTAAAGCTCTTTAGTATAGTAGTTTCGTAAATAAATTTCTGAAATTTTACTTAAAATGAACATTATCACATATTATTATATGAATAAATATTAGTAATTAAATTGCTTATTCAAGCAAAGAGTGTTATTAAAACTATGTAGTAATTATTTAATACCATTAACAGAAGTGTGTTAAATTGAAATAGTTATAAATTGAGAAGTCCAACAAATCTATGAAATATGAATTATCCATTTATGCAATTTAACAATTTCAACCAATATATCTTTTACCTTTGCTATTTGATTAAATTCAAGTTTTTTCATAAAAGCCTCTGAATTTTACTAGATTGAATTTATAATATAAACGCTTTTTTTTTTTGTAGGTGCCAAAAATTTGTATGTCATCGCAGTTCAAGGTATTAAAGGCAGGCTAAATCGTCTGCCAGCTGCAGGATCAGGTGATATGATAGTTGCTACTGTCAAAAAGGGAAAACCTGAACTTAGAAAGAAGGGTAATTGGAATCATTTTGTAATTCAGTATTCTTCTTGAGGAATATATACATTAGTATTTCTATTATTTTTATTATTCATTTAATGTTAAAGTAGTTAAACTCTTTTCTATAGAAAGAACTTCTCAAAATTAATTATATAGAATTCTTGATCTTTATTATTTTATTATTAATTAATTTATATAATTATCAAGAGATAAAAACATGGTCATTTTATACTTCTTTTGCGATGATTAAGGGAAAGTATATAATTTATATGATTAAATAGGAATAAGTAACAATATTGATAACGTTTTTAAATTGCTTTTTTGTAGTTATGCCTGCAGTCGTAATACGGCAACGGAAACCGTTTAGAAGGAAAGACGGAGTTTTTATATATTTTGAAGACAATGCAGGGGTCATTGTTAATAATAAGGGAGAAATGAAAGGGTCAGCTATCACAGGACCCGTTGCAAAAGAATGTGCAGATTTATGGCCGAGGATAGCATCCAACGCCAGCAGTATCGCGTAAACATTCTGTAGAAGTTTATTGCCATTAATAAAATAAATTTGAGCATTTTCTTGTCATATTGTGTTGTACTGTTTACAACCGTGTTATACACCCGTTAATAAAACACTTGCACTGTACATTTATCTTGCAGAATTGGTAACAATTTCTGATTCAGTTACAGTACCGTTTCTATATATAAAATTTGCTAAAAGTGTAAGAGTATTATTAATATGTAATACATACATACATATTACGTTATATAAATAACAACATTACCTCGAATTTGCTGAAAGTAACTTGTTTTCTCTTTTTGAAATTTGTCGGAAATTTTCAAACCAAGAAAGATATTAAAATCACAGCTGCTGGACTTCCATGAATATCAACAAATCTTTTATCTTGCAGTGTTTCAAAAAATAATACTACTATTAAATTTATAATTTTAAATGATACACAGATTAACTTACCTAAGCATTATTCAATTTGCGATTAGTTCCACTTGATTTCTCTTGATTCCATCACTTTCATCGCTGCATGGTGAAATTTTGCGGACTACCGCCACATATATGCATTCTGTAAAAGTCATCAATTTGGCTGAAAAACTCATATACGCGTTCGGTGAAAACTACTGATAGAACCAAGACTCATGTGTGTCATTTTATTTATCCTGTAAAGAATTTATGCATGTACGTGTCTAGAATTTGACATCTATGAACGAAAAGCGCATCTACACAGAAATGTGCGCGGGTAATTTTAAATGACTATCGCAGCAGCAGCACGGGCTCACGGTACTGTTGACTTCGAACCTTTCCGCCCGCAAAGGGCTAAAATTCTCAAGATTTGGTAACGCTGGAACTAACATGTCTTCGATAATCTATATTTCGTAAATGATTTAGATCTCTACTCAGGTAAATAATTTAATACTTTCTTTTCTTATTCTATTCGTATTCTTTTGCATAAGAGTTAACTTTGTAGAAATGTACTATAATTTTATAATCTTATATACAAATACAATTATATGCAATTAAATATACATAACACAAGATATATATTAAATGCATAAAAAAATATTTTATACATTTTATCACTCTTTTCAAAAATTCTAAAAGGAATATGATAAGAAAATATGATTTTTCAATTACAACAAAATTAAATGTCGGTGAAGTATCTTATACAATTTTTTATTTTCCCACTGCATACAGATTTGAGAATGCAACGTGCTCCATTAAGCACTTGTAGCTGATGGTGCCGAGGTAGTAGCTTGTGCCTGTTCCTCGCGAATACGGTCTTTCTTAAGTTGACCCATAAACGAAGCCTTATCAGCAGCAGTCTGGAAACGACCATGTCCAAATTTGGAGCTGGTATCGATGAATTTAAGATTGATCTTTTCCAACGCTGAACGTTTGGTGTGTACCAGTAAAGACTATAAAGAAATACATGTTTGCATTGTAATTATATTAATTTGATATAAGATAATTATAATTCTGATTGCATATCAGTCCTATCATTATATATCACTTTAATTTCATAAAAGTAACTTGGCTCTATGGATTTCATCACGAAAATACTAATAAAATTACTAAAAAAACCAGTCATAGTGTATTACTACCTTGCGTAATGTTATCACACGCTTTTTTGGTCCCATACAACAACCCTTGATCATAATGAAGTCATTATTCACTTCACCATAGTGAGGGAAACCTCCCATAGGAGTGATAGTTTTTTCAGTAAGATCGTATTCTGTAGATGCGTTGTTCTTCACGATCTGAAAAGTATTGAAAATTTATGTAAGTATTTCATGACAGACAATAGAAATTTATAATGAATTAATATATAATACCGTGTTACTTGCTTTGGAGATCTAAAGTATCATAATCGACGGCTTTAGATACTATGACTACAAGTTATTCATGTACGCCTCTCATAAAGTTACCTTCGTAAAAAAAGAAAATAACATAGGGAAGAGGCACTATTTTTCAAAAAAGGTAGACACGTACCTTGCCATCTTTAGTATGAATTCCTTGCCCAATTCTATAGATTTTCTTGTTCATTTCTGTACGATGGTGGTAACCCTTTTGACCAGCACGGGCAACAGTGAAAGAAACACGGCTTGGATGCCATGCTCCAATACAAGCAACTTTTCTTAGACCTTTGTGAGTCTTACGTGGCAACTTTTTTGTATGCCAACGCGATGTAACACCTGCAAAGATTGTACATACATATGTGTATTATATGCTATGTTCATTAAGAACAAGCTTCAAAAGAATAGAAGCGCAACTTTTAGGATTAAAAGGATAACTTTTAGTATTAGTAAGGACTTCAGTAGGAAGGCAGCATGAAATATCTTCAAAACAATCAGATAAATCTTATCATGCTTTGTCATCATTTAGTCCATGTTTTTTAAATTACATACATAATTTTTAACTCTTTGCGGACTATCGCCGCATATATGCGTTCTGGGTAAACTGGTAAATTTGGCTGAGGAACTCATATATGCTTTTGGCAAAGACAACTGATAGAGCTCAAAGATTCATGTGTTCCACGTAAACGCGTCGCTATGGTCGAGAAACTGATATCTCATATATGCGTATATGTAAAAGACTCAAATATCATCAATATTATTCTGTGAAGAATCTGTGCATGTACATGTCTAGAATTTGACATTTATGAACGAATAGCGTGTCTAAACAGAAAAGTGCACTGGCAATTTTAAATACCAACGGTACGGTTGACTTCCAACCGTCCCGTCCACAAATCATATAGAGAAATGAACTATATTAGACATACCTTTATATCCTTTTCCTTTTGTGACGCCAATCACATCTATCATTTCGTCTGGAGCAAAGACGTTATTGACAGGGACTGGTTTTTCCAAATGTTCACGAGCCCATTGAACTTTGTCTTCAATAGTTCCACCATTTAGTTGAATTTCCATTATATGGGCTTTCTTTTGACGTTGCCTCAACAGTTTCATCTATAATTAACAACGATTTTAATAAATATTATGTAAATGAAGATTTTATAATGTAATATAAATACATTTTATATAATAGAATTACCTGTGTGTGAGCAACAATTCGCACGACTTTGCAGTACTTAATAATCTTTGCAAAGTCACTTTCAATAGATTTACGGCCAAGATCATCTTGCCATTTCTTGGAAGCCTTTGTAAATGCCTTCTTTTTGCTCTTATACCTACACAAAAGTAACTATAATGGCTGTATTTTTGCTATACAAGTTACAGGTAACCGCATCTGCAACGTGCCAGCCTCATCATAATGAGCGGAGACTGTACACACTTTGGATCAACCTTATCAAAAGATTTCTCAATTTCGAGGTTAAATCCAAATAAATGCTCTCATCGAAATGAGCGGAGAGCTGATTTTAGATTGATTTTAATATGCTCCATAACACTATGTAATAGATGTTTAATATATGTTAACATAAAAGCATTACCAGTTTTTATAAAATCTTCTTCGACAATCTTCCGACAAATGTTCAGCCCATACTGTAGTCAGGGCACGTAATCCATGTGGAGTTTCAATATACCCAACAACACCAACTACAATCATAGGTGGTGCTTCTAAAATGGTAACTGCTTCTACAATTTCTTTCTTATTTACCTCTAAATAAAGAAAGCAAAATATAAAATTAGATGTGTATTCATACAGGTATCATAAAAAGTTATTGTAATATAATAAAACTGTGCCAGGCATGGTTTGTCTCAATGATCATCACCCAATGGGTTCCAAAGAGGTTATGGAATATGCCGTGCCTCCCTGCTCTCTGCATTCGCAGGGCATAGAGTTGTTTTTCGACACTGCGGTTCAGACCATACTGCACAATATCAAGCAGCTCTTTTACCGCAACCAAAGTTGACCAACACATTTCTGCATTTATCAAACTAAGGCCATAATGTCGGACATGCAGTATTGCTTTGCTAGCTGACTGCAGGGCAAAATTAGATTTGATTGGACATAAAGCAAGAAAAATCAAATATCTAATTGAAGATACTAGCATTAACAGTCGAAAAAAAAACAGAAAATTAATTAAAATTGGATATCTGAGGCATGAATATTGAAAGAAATATACATAAAGTCAGATTTCCATTGCACAAAGGCAATAATTTTTAAGATGTCATAAAGACAAGCGATTTCTTCTCACGTGCAGCTGCAGCTTTTCCTTTTTTAAAGTTTATGGTTATATATGCCATCCCGTAGACTATTGAAATACGCGACAAAATTTTGTCTCTACCGATTAACAAAATGGTGGAAATCGGGATCGCTTTTTAGTATAGCAAATAGCCAACCAACTAACAGGGGTAGTAGATATTATATAGTTTTAATCTATTATATTTAAAGAAACAAATAAATTATATTAGAAAATATTACTTACTTGATCCAGGACGATCAGCTTCCCTGACTACGTGAGTCATACCAGCTTTGTAACCAACAAAAGCCGTTAAATGTACAGGTTTGCTCGGATCATCTTTGGGGAAAGCCTTAACTTTACCACGATGCCGTTGAGATCTTTTTTTGGGATAGAATCCCATAGATCCATGGCGGGGTGCACTGAATTTTCTGTGCGACTATAAAAGGCATATTTTTCATGTAAATTGAACAATACATATAAATAAGAAAAAAACACAATTAGTTTATATATCAGACCGCCCTAGAGTTTATCCTCAAAATTTTTCAGTTTAATAACCATAAACATTTAAAAAATGTGATCATCATGAAACGTGATTGAAGTGAAACATGTGGCCGCCGTATGAGAAACTTACTCTGATTACTTTATAGAACATTTTAACTAACTTTTATTACGAAAAATGTAACAATGTCATTGTTAAAATATTTTATGATAAAATAATTGTTTCTCACATTAATGTAAAACACAATGCACAAATCTGCTTATCTTTTACAAAGGATAATAACGTACAAACTTACCATCTCGGCTGCAACGATGAAAATGGAGGAGTCACTTCCTAAAATTTCAGTTTTATACTTCTAGGACAAATAAGCTGTACCAACATTTGCACTAGAAAGGTAACTAGATGTGGAAATATTTAAAAATTGGAAATATCAAATAATTTATTTATCTGTATTAAACTAGCAGATTTGAAGTATTCTTTTTATGATATTTTATGATATTTTTTATCAACTTTCTTTATATATATAATAAGATTTTTTATAAAAAAGAGGAAACATTCAAATATGATGTTATTACACGGTTAAATTTAGGATTTATTTGAAATACGTTTTGATTGAAAGAAATAGGTAAGATTAATATTGCATATCGTTTAAAAATATCAAATTATTAGAAGATATTATATGTAATTAATGATCACTAGATAAAACATATATAGCCATATAGTTTATTTTCGCTCATTGTCAATGTGTAGTTCTTCTATGTCTGATCCTTGTATGAGTTGAATAGAGGATCTTGCAATTTTGAATGTACAGGTTTTCAACAAATTAAATAATTTTTAGTTTGTGTATATTGTAAGTTAATCTATAAAAAAATGGATCCGGAACAAAATACTTTCTATCGAATAATGAACAAAGTATTTTATTTATTGGACGCACCAGTCGAATATTTCCGAGGTATTATCCAATCAGTTATTTGGTTATGTCATTATAGAAATCAGTGACAGTATATATACATATATATATATATATATACATATATGATTTATTTTAACAGAAAAGGTTGTTGTACCAAATCAGAAGAAATATCCATGGTACCATCAAAAATTTCGCCGAGTTCCAACAATCGATGAATGTTACGAACTAGACGCTGTTTGTATTTTAGAAGCACAATATCAATTTGAGCGTGATAAGTACATTTCGTTAAATGCTTATATAATATTATATGTTTTTACATTATCGACTAGATGCGCTAATACTTGAATATTTGATCAAAATTAGGATGGTTGATGATGAAATTCTTAGTATACTAAGGCAACGATATGAAGATTGTGGGTGGTATTATTGGGATGACAAAGATAAATTTTGTACTGACTTATATAATGCTTATAAAGAAGCAGCTGGTGCTTGGTTTACAAAATGTATATAACATTTTTTAAATTATCATTCTTACTTTATTCTAAGTTTTATTTCTAATTCTAATGTATCAACGAAATACAGATGGAGACATTGGTGCACAGCAATCTGTAATTGATGCATTCATGAAACAAAAACATCGCATGGTTTGGGAACGGCGTCATGGTCCAGTCGGTAGTGGCATGACTAATGAAAAATATATATAAAATATTAATTCATGTACATACTACACATCTCAGTTTGAAATTAAAGCTGAGTTTATATCATTATGTAGATAGATAATCTGTAAAAGGTTATAAAATAAATTAATGTATTGTATTATGAACTATTGTACAATGAACAAAAATATAAATGATTGTACAACTAATATTTAAAATTTGTACCTCACAAATTTAATTTTCAAATTTCATACACTGATTCATTTTTATCGCTTATAACAGTATTTATGAAAATTTGTGATCTATTGTATAACAAATTATCTTATTCAATACTTGTTTAGAAGATTCCATTGATTATTTATACTTCATAATTTTCTTTGTATTTGTTATTACAATAAAACTTTCTTATGCAATTACTACAGTATTTCACACGTTTTGACATTTTTTGCATAAAGACCAATTTAATTCTCTATTAGTCAGAACGTTAGTAAGAACCATTCTAAATAAAATTTACTATAAATAATGTTTTAAACAATCAATATTTACGAAAAATATAAGTGCATAATGTTAAATATTTTAGATTCACAAATAATAAAAGTTTTTTAAAATATAAAAAGAAATCTTGTAGTGACTAATAGAAAATCAAAAATGACGAATTCGTACAATTTAAAAAATAAAGTAAAAATTATCACTCTTTTCACATAGATATAAAATACGATAGAACCCACATGCCTACATAATAAATATACAACATGTAACAAAGCTATCTCATTTGATCTGAATAAATTAATACAAATTAGATTTAGAAAACATAGTAAAAATATTAATACATATGACTGTTGTATAACAAATCATAAATTTTAGTACGATTAAGTCGATTCATGATTCATTTTTTAGTAATATCTCAAGCAATGTAGCGAACCTGCAGTAGAATCTTTTCAGTGGCAACTCATTTAACAATTCATAATAATGTTTTTGATCCAGGCTCCCCTCTGTTCGCGAAATTGTATACATATTTTATTTTTAATATAAAATACTTCTTAATAATAAAATAAAATATGAGATCAACAAGATCATTTACATATAATTCAAAGAGAGTAATTTCTTACCATTCATTCATATCACATATTAAATCTATTAATCATATTTTTTGTAGATAATGATCAATATTTTTTTTTTCTCTCTTTGTTCTCATTTGACGCTGAAAACAAAATCTCGTAGAATAATATTGTCATTACTAAAAGTAACATTAAAGTTTGAAACCTGATCGATACAAAGGTGTACTTCTTATTTGTCTCACTTTCGATAAAATATTTATTGCCTATCACTATTCAACAATCCCTTTAATGAATTTAAATGGAATTCGTAAAATTTCATTTTGTATATCATGTTTGTTTCATCCATTCTTGCAAGTTTGAGTTACTCGATATTGACTACTAACATTAAACTTAATAATTCCTTAATTAAAAACATTTCATTTATACAAAAAAGTAATATGACAGCTCTAAATACCATACATTGCACTTCAATTACCATTAGAATTCTCAAAATGCATTCATTCGTAATAGAATTACAAAGTATTATCGTATACGCAATAAAAAATGAACAGATATTAATAAAAGGAATTCTCTGACACGAATGAGAAAAGTAATTGTACGAATGGAAGATAAAGTTAACGTTAAATTATAAAAATGAATTGTATTGGATTTCATAATTGAGAATAAGATTATTGTTGAACAACAATAATTTAACGGTTTATATGTTGATCTTTCTAGTACAATTCATTTTTTATGAGAATAATTTACAATAATTGATAGGGTTGAGCCAATAAAATCTCCATCATAGAAAACAGTTCATTTAATAAAGTTAAAAAAAGAATGCTTAGCAATTACATTATTAATGAACAAAAAATTCGAATTTAATTTTCGCTTTACATAAAATTTTACTAAGGTATAATTTTATTATAACAAATAGTAGCTTTCAATATAGGATCTTGGCCCAATCCTATACGATTTGTACAATTATTGCCCACTTTCTATTCATCCTTATGCACTATCATTTGCATTCATTTTCCTCTTTTTCTATTCTATATCACAGTATGAAAAATGCTACATGAATTTGACACGCAATACAATCAGTACAGATCACTCGGTATAAACGCCGCACACTTATTCATAATTTTTAAACCAAAAATTATAGGTACTTAGTATATAGATATTTATGTACGTGTATATTTTCATACCTTTTGAAAATAAATTCTGTTTTTTATTCCGTATGTATCAAATTGATATATTGTTACCATAATTAATTCTTATATAAATGAGGGGAGGGTACCTACCATCATTTAGAAAATGGCATATAGGTATTTGAACCCACTGTGTGACAGCCTACCGACATGCTAATACAGTTCCTTTCCTTATTAATATCATTAACACATCATATGGGTACAAAATGTGTTTAGATATCAGCTTCTTTGCTTCTGCAGTGTATGTAAATACGTTCTTAGTCCTCACACTGAATTCATGACTCAATAGGTCGATTGAATTGAGCAGCTAAACGACGTTTACTTGTAAATACTGTAAAAAAACATATTATTCAATATATGATATGCTACAATTTAAATGAAATAACAGTTAATTATTAAGAAAAATACATTACTTACATTGTTGTGTAGGAGTACTGTGTTTCTCTTCAGTACCATTGCCTTCCATGTTACTGCTATCATTTTCATTATTTTTAAGATTTATGTCTTCCATAGAACTATTAACAATTTTTTCTTGCTTATTTGTAAAACTCTCAGCAATTGTAATATTTTCTGAAGACACGTTCTTCTTGGGAGTTAATGATAACGATGGAAGCGGTAATTCAGAAGGATGAGGGGCAACAACCAAGTTACGTTTGGAAGAGAAGAAAGGTGAAGTACGTGGATTTAAAGGATTGGCTGCAGCAGTTAATAAATTCTTTGTTGGTGATAGTAAGTTACTATCACTGCATGTGATGTGATTCCAAGAAAGAGGTAAAGTAAATGGAGGAACCTATTAATATAAAGAAAGTTTATACTAATAAGTTGTACTACAAAAACAATTAAATGTACTCATATGCAGGTAATATTTACCTGTACATTAGTAGTATGTTCATCCCGTAGATATGCAAATTTCGTTGGTGTCGTCCAAACTGATGATTCCCATTGATTCTTATTTAAATCTTCCTGTAATTTAAAAGATAAAATTTACCATTATGCTATATTATATTATATTATTAAATAAAAGACACATAGAGTTTATAAAGAAAGTACCTCAGGTGGAGAATCTGGTTTTGGAGGTGCAGGTGGAAAACCATGTAACATAATTGGTGTTTGCATTAGGCTTTTGAGAAAGCTTTCACTTCCACTTTCTTCACGCAACGACCAATTGACCAATCTATCTTCCGTACTTGAAGTCATCCAAGATTTGGTAGAGTCTTTTGACCACAGATTGTCTGTATCTGTTTGTTTCCAGGAATCCTGACTTTCAGAAACTTGCTCTACCCACTTTGTTTGCTCTGGTATGGTTGAATTATTTGAAACATTGACACGAGAGGATGAATCGCTTTCAAACGATTCATTACTGGAATCTGTATCACAATACGATGATCCTGATGCATATGTTGGTGGTAATGCTATACCTACAGCTATTTATAGAAGTAAATTGAATCATACAATTTTTATAATAGATCTTTCTAAACAGTTGTGAATAACTACTTTTACCTACCAGTAATCTTTTTATTCAAATATATGATATTTTTCTTGCGCCGTGATAATTTTATTGTTACCGTACAAGGTAATGCTTGCAAAAGTGCAAAAAGTGTTGGAAATCCATAGTCTACAGGGTTACAAACGGAACCTATAGTAGATAAATATGCCGTTTCGAACTGTGAAAGTTTTAGTGCTCCACCATAATTCATCATTACACGATATACATTACAAGCAAAACAATGTAATGGAGTAAGTTCTATGAACTGTTCGTCCTTTAGTGTTGTAAACTGAAATTATATCTATACCTTTACAAGTTTTCTATAAAGATATGTTCATCTAATAGAATTAAAACTTACTCGAACTACATTGGATAAATTTTGCTTTAGTTCGTCTATGTTACACGATTTTAAATAATATTGAGCGTATAAGTGTTGGAACTCTTGAAGTGACATTCTATGTTGTGGTTTATCCATGAGTAATCGACGGCATTGTAAGGTCAATTGCTGCACGTGAGACTTATCTACCATCATAACTACAGGTCTACTTGGCAAATATACAATCTGAAAAATTAATAAATTAAAATATTGAACATATATGAAAATAATTTTAATGTTCTTTTTTAATACCTTCACAGTGTCCCCAAGTTTTTGCATAAGTTGCAACACAGAGATGCAACCGAATAATTCTGGTTTTAATGCATAGCCAAATTGACGTAGAAAGTTTTGTGCAATGTTAGAAACACTAAGACAACCTTTCGACCGGGTAATTAATTTGGATATTTGCTCAGAAAGTACAAGAAGACCTTCCTTTTCTGTTAAAGAAATTTGTCTTTCTCCGGAATTATCATCTTCTATTTTAACTATCTCCGGTATAGCTTCAAATAATTCGATTAATTTCGTAAAGCCGTAATCTGATACTCGACACTGATGACCGAAGTGATGATGATACGATGGCACAAACTTATTAAATTGCATTCTACACTGAGGCGCATGTCGTAACAACTCGACAACCTAAAACGGTATAAATATATTTATACATAAATACATAATTAGCTTCTTACATTTTTGATTTTGTTTATATCATACTTCGACAGCAAATTGTTTTGTTCGTTCTATCTCTTCTGCAGTTTGTTCTCGTTTGGGAATAGCTATCATCTTATCTCCTCCATTAATCACAGTGACAACCACAGTATTTTCTGATACTTCACTGAGAATGTCTTCGATTTCACATACTCCATAATCCACAATATCCCATGGTTTAGCTAGAAAAAATGTTTTTCTCTTATATATGCATTGTATTTTTCACTTATTTAATACCGTAAAAGATCCTTACCTATTACTCTAGCATAAACACTTGGAAATTCGGAAAGTGCTACTTGTTTACTAGCTTTGGACTTTAAGACTCTTAGAAGATCAGACGTGAAACGACGTACTTGTGCACGATGAGATAATGTGACCACACGATTGTTTCCTTCACCCATTACCTAAATTGCATAATTAACATCTCATCAATGAAATAATATATTTTAAATTAATTCAATTTTTTTACGTACTTGTACAGTATGAGTAAGTGCTTCTAACAAATCAATTAGTTTAGTGAATCCGTAATCGGCGACCCTACATTGTCTTCCAAAATGATGATGATATGCGGGTATAAAGCGGTTAAATGGTAACTGGCAGTGTGGAGCAGTTTTCAGAAGATCAACCAATTCACGACTGAAAAGTGCTAATTGATTTGCAAGCGGAGAACTCACACATTTATTCTCTAAGAAGAAAAAGAAAATTATACTAATGTTGATCAATCATTGATTAATTTAACAATCACTATTAAAGAACCTTACCTTCCTGATTATTTTCATGAATTTTATTTCCTGTCCATATAAGATACTTTACACTACCAATACCCTGTTTCAATTCAACACAGGATAAGCAAGATACTAAATGTTCTAAGGGTACTCCATTTTCAACTACTTGTAATTTTTCTTTAAATTCAGCTTCGTAACAATTTGGCAAACTAAAATTAATTTTTCACGAAGAAAATTATTAAATAAAAAAAGAAACAAAATTAAGTTTTATTTGAAAATTACGATATAGCAATATACCTAGGCAATGGTAAACTTCCGTTATGCGTCGTTAGTAATTGGTGTATACGTGGATCGAGAACCTTTAAAGAAATTTTTACATTAGGGAGTGATGCTACTTTTTGTTCGGCCCATCCTTTATCAGACCATGGTTTTAACGTATGAATAGTACAATATGGTAACTCTACTTGTTCATCCTAAAACATTACACTTACTCGTTTATACTTCATATGTAATTTACATATTTATATATTAAATATTTTTTATATTATTTCAGAATAATCTTTAATCGCTTTTAGATAATCGTCATCGCTCCTCAACGATAAGAGGAATAATATAACTCTACTCTTATCGGAAAAGCTTAAACTCGGCTTGATATACATCATCGTAAATCTAGAATTTACTATATAACAATATACAATATATAAGATCTAAGGTACCTGATTTGTATTATTAAAACATGGCGATGGAGTATTTCTATGATCCGGATTAAGAGAAACCATTCTACCACCAGGATCTTCCGTAATAATACAAACATCTTTCATTTTGTACAACTCGGAAACGCTGATGGAAATCATGAAACGACTCTCGTACATTTCTCGAAACTTAAAAAGAGGGAGTTTATGACCAGGTACTTCTTGCAGTAACATCACAATTTGCGCTCGTACAACCTGAGGACTTGCTCTACCACTATGAGCGTACGATATTAAAATACGTTTATACCCTACTTTACGACGATGTAACTGAGAAATCGCGTATTGTGCGTCTGATAAAGAAGGTACTTTGACACTTGCCGCAAAGTTACCATCAGACTGTGTAAAAATAGAAACATTTAACACCTAAAATGTTAATTAAAAATAAGCGGAAGTTACTTAAAGTTAAAATAATGCAATTAAAATGCTAAATATTTACCATCACATGTTCCATAAAAATAGAGACAAGCATATGTCTCATCTTTTTTGGATTAATACTTTGGTCTAAATTAGTTACTTGCAGTTCAATTGGCGTGCACGTTTCATTATTCGTTGATATTCCATTATGATTATTTATTGGATTGAAAAAATTCTAATATATCGAAAAACAAATTATCAATATAGAAAAGAATAAAGAAGCGCGAACACATAGAGAGTAGAAAAAGATAAAAGTACCTCAACTTCTTCGTTTTCCGTATCACTTGGATGATAAGGTGAGGTATGATTACTTTGTTGGCTTACCGTTTGTACTGTATTTTCATAAGGCGATGGTGTCCTAGTACTACGTACAGACGCATTCTGCTAATTTTTAAAGGAAAGAAGTATTGAAAAAGTAAGAAAGAAGTAAATCCATTTCAATTTTGTTAATTTACATTTTAAATTAATTTATACCTGTCCATTCCACTGATTTCTCTCTCGTGATTGCAAGTCATACATAGGAGATGGACTTCGGCGTTTAAAATTTGATGGAGCTACGCGTATTAAAAATTTATTAATTACAATTTAAGATTCTTTAGAGAAAAAAGAGGAAATGATCTACATACCAGCTCCATTCAAACTCGCAGGAACATTCAATGGAGGATATTGTTGCCTTGGACCAGTCCATTCTGGAGGTTGAACAAACGAAGTTTGTGTACCTCTAATACGTCTTAAACCCTCAGAATTTCGAGAAGTATTATTATTTACAACTCCATTTTCCCGAGCCTGCGGAATATGAATTCTTCTACTAAGTACTTTCGTTTTTTCCACCTTAAATTATTGTAAATAATAAATCAAAATTATACACAACATAGTTCACAAACGTAAAATTTCAATGAAATTACATACCTTATATTGTTCTTCCCATACATGACCAAATTGTTGGGGACCAGAAACTTGCCAAAACAATGGAGATTGGGCTCTTGCAAGTTCGTTATAAGTTCTATTAAAAGCTACATTATTATTATTACTATTATTTGGATATGATCTGCCAACAAAAACGGATGATGGTTGAACCATCCTGTAAAAAATAAATATAACGATCTTAATTTTTGAAATATTTATAGCAATTGTCATTACTTTGTTCCATATTCTATCAGATAAGATCAAAGTTTTTCTAATTTCATTGCCTGAATCAAGCAAGAACAATGTCCATTTGCGACTCCAAAATCCGAATCAAGCAACGGCAATGTTTCCTTGCGACTCGAAGACTCTTTCTCGGATGTTCATCATTCTTATGATTATTGATACATATATAAAACTAAATGTAATTTACAATTACCCTACTGGTGCTGAAGCAGAAGCACAATGAGCATTCCATCCAGAGTATGTTCCAATAACCGGCGATGATGACTGATAATGTGGAATCTGAAGGGCTCTTCCACCCGTTAACGAAGCACTTGCACTGTACATTTGCCTTGGAGAACTGGTAACAATTTCTGATTCACTTACAGTACCGTTTTTATTGATAGAATTTGCTAAAAGTGTAAGAATTGTGTATTGTAAGAAAAAGTGTACTGTTAATAAATAATATATACATACATATTACGTTATATAAATAACAACATTACCTCGATTTTGCTGAAAGTTACTTGTTTTCTCTTTTTGAAATTTTACGGAAATTTTCGAACCAAGAATAATCTTTCCATCCATACGCTTCTGAGCCCTATAAAAAAAAAAGTCACATTGTTATTAAGCAAAGTCGGTTAACTGTGATTACAAAGGGCCAGTACACAAGATAATCAATTCTGTCTATAAATGACCTTGAAGATTTTAATAAACACATGTATAATACAAATTGTAATGTCCGTTTATTTCTCAGAGAAATTCAATGCATTTTAATTAGTATATATAATTCACTAAATGCTTGTATTTTTCGCAGTAATAATTTTTTACTAGCAGCTATATTATTATCTTACCTTATATATAAATAAAATTATCAGTTTGTGTCAACATTGTAATATAGATAAATAAAACGATAAATAATAACAATATATCAGAAAATAACAATTTTTCAACACTTAATTACTACTATACACATATATGAACTAGATATGTTATACAAATCAAAATTATAATCTTCTTACACTGCCATTAGGTTCGTTACATTGTTGTACACTATTTGAACTCTATCTTATTTATGTATCTATCCCTACTACATACTTTAAATACAGGTCTTTTTTGTTAATATTAAAGAGACCAATAGAATGTTTGTACACAGAAGTAAATCATTGGTCACTTAACAGGCGGGTTATTCAAACATAAAGCTACGTCTGATATCATATATTATTCATAGTATAATTAAATTATGAATACACACTATACTACATTTTCAGACATACAATTATTATTTTGTATATACAATTAAACAAAATTTACGAAATAGTAAAAAGACAACAAATATACATATATATAATACCTGTCTGCAAAAGATTTTGAAGTAAAGCGTACGATTGCAGTATTTGACTGAATTTCCATCACTTGGCCACCGCAGCTTTCGAACATTTGTTTAAGATAACATTTAATAAACATAATATCCTGATCTTCAGGAAGGTTACTAACTAGGAGATCGCAATATGCAGTAACCTGGAAGGTATATAACTTTACAAAATACTAAAAAATATACACACATATGTGGAGATAATTAACATGTTCATATTTTACATTTATAAAGATAGTATGTATTTTAACCTAATTTACATAGATACACATATTACTACAAACTCAAAAATATTTTAATATCAACAGACAAATTAATAGACATACTTACATACGACAATAAAAAAAACAATTATGGTGAAATAGTTTATTGTACAAAGCTTCAATTACAAATGCTACTCGTGTTTCATTTTTTATTAAGAAAAGATTAGAAAAATGTCATATGAAATTAGAAATTAACTAATATTTATTTACCTGTATTGTTGTAGATGGCAGTGATTCCATAAGTTCTGAGAAATCATAGTGCTCATTAGCACACAGTATCAATGCTTCAGATATATTTTTCATGTGTAAAAGTATGACATGAATTTTCTTCCTATAACGTAAATCACTAAGATCAGGAGCAAAATTAATATCACCAGATATTAAAATCACAGCTGCTGGACTTCCATGAATATCAGCAAATCTTCTAATAGATTGCTTGAGTTTTTCATCAGCAGCATTTTTACATTCTCTAGCAACATGTATTAAATTAACCTGTGAAACACAAGATTTATAAATGCAACATTATAGTATAAAAAATGATACTATTATTAAATAATTTATAATTTTAAAAGATACACAGATTAACTTACCTGAGCATTATTCAATTCTTTCATAACCCGATTATTTTCTCTTAAGACATCACAAACTACAATAAATTCTGCTTCCCTATAACCACCAAAAAATTTTTCTCTAATTACTTGGGTTGCAGCCATGGCAGACCTTCCTTTTGGTACCTGTCATAATCATAAGAAATATTATATATTTAAATATATTTAACTATAGTATTATGTAATATATTTCAGTAATATAAAATTACAAGATTTAATACTAACATGGCAATTTTCTATATCCCAAAATACACCAATGGGTGGAAGATACGTTGGTAAAGATGAAAAATTAACTGGACTATCATGATGTGAGAAACGATGATATTTATAGTGACTTAACAATGGAGAAACAGATGCTCCATTTTCAGCTGTAACACTATTATTGCTACTATTTAGGTCACATAATGATTGAGATATGCTCCTTTCTATTAGCCTTTCATTTAGACCTTCTGTCTTATTTTGGTCATTTGTACAAAGTGCATAGTAATCTGCATTATCTTGGTCTGCCATGTGGTTTAAAGAATGTCATGTAACATTCCAATGCAAAATCTACGATCAAAATAATGTGTATAATAAATATATATTCAATGGGAATAAATAGAAACAATATTTTATTAATATATAATTACGCGCGATAGGGAAATAAAACCTAATAATGACAAGAGAATGAAGAGAGAATGAATATTAACAAAATTTATAGATATCACTATTACATTTTGTACTCTTAATAATGTATTAGTATTATTATTATGAACATCATTAAGTAATATTAAAAAATTGCACAGATAATATTCAATATATGATATAATATACAAAAAATCGTACGTTACCTAAAACATTAGTACATCACATAGTTTAAAAAATTGTTGTCGGCTTGTACGGGCATACAGGACGTGGCCAAACGTAAGATAAACGAAATTTGTTAAAAAGTTCTAGAAAAACTACAAAACAATCGGCAAATTAAAATCACAAACGACACACACATCGTACCGACTCCTGAATAAAATTAGTACCACAAACAGGAAGCAAACATCGATCAAAGTAACATGCAACTATCCAATTCGCTACCTCTCCCGCTTCTTACGCAGTGCACAATGCATCTTGCAAGCTCAGATAGTAACTTTACGTTTTTAAGTCACTAGTTGAATTTGCATAATTCAATTTCGCATTCTGTATATTTATTTTCTATACATTAAGAAATATTATTAAATAATTAAATAATATGAAATTGTTAAAAATGTTATATTATACATTATTCATTATACGTATTCTATATTCCTACTATTCATACAATTTAAAAATATGAATACCTAGTATGTTCAAGATGAATGTAACATAATATTTTTGGAGTAGAGAAATGTACTTCTTAATTATTTTTATTTTCACGAATTCTCAATTATGTGTGATTTCAATTCTTTTTAACATATTTTCTATAATGTTAAATGGAACAGCATAATTGATCAAATATGTAATGAATATAGAATTTGATTGGTCATATAAGTACATACTAGAAAAAATAACGTAAATTATTTTTTCTTGCCAGATCTTGTTAAATTATATGCACATTGAAATTATTCTGTCAGGTTTCTCCCACTATCCTTCGAATTCCATGATCGTTGCTGCGCGGTGAGTTGTCCGAGTTATGGTCACTTCAAATATTTCGATAACATGGCATCGTTAGACGACTCGTTTTATGAAATTAAATCGCGTTTCGTCGATACTGTCCAAAAGTCAGAATGGGTCCCTTTGTCCCTTACCTTAGTTGAATATCCACAAGGCGAGTACCTCAAAATTTTTCTGTATAATTTAATTGCTTTTTTCATTGTGTGATTATGTAAAAATTTCTTGTCTCATAAATATGCTTGGTGTTTTTTTTTTGAAAAATGTTGTATCTTTAAATTAAATATTTTCAATCCAATTTTGTATATATTTTTCAGTCAGAATTTTTAGTTAGCGCGTTTTCCCACGTGCCGAATAATTTTTGTTTACTTCAACTTTTTACATATGTTTAACAAGAACATGTATTTCAACAATGCATTTCATTAAAAAATATGAGACTTGATGTTTAGGAATATTATGTACTTATACCTAAATTTAGTTTATCTAGATTATTAAAGATATATTTATTTAAATTTTCTTTAATTTGCAGGTGATTTATTTGGAAAATTTTTAGCTCTGATAAGTTTAGTACCATTTGTTATTATAATTGGTTTTATAACATTGATTCTCTTTAGAAGAGATTTACACACAGTAAGTACAATTTTTATAGATAATTTAATATGCTTATGGTTTGAATATCTAAGATTGATTCTTTTTTCAGATTACCTTTTTTAGCGGTGTTATATTTAATGAATGGATAAATTTTATTTTAAAACACACAATTTGTGAAGCAAGGCCAATGAGACGTGATGCTGTCTATGTTGAATATGGTATGCCATCCATGCATGCACAGTTCATGTGGTTTTTTGCTACATACACCATACTTTTTATATGTATCAGGTAATTTACTTCTATTTTCCAAAGGTAATTATATTATGTCTTTTATGTATATTTATAAATATATGTATATATTTGTAGGTTACATCACAATAATAATAGCAGCATCTCAGAAAAGTTCTGGAGGATCACTATCATAGCTGCTTGTATAATTGTTGCTATTTTAGTTACATACAGTAGAGTTTATTTATTATACCACAGCAAATCTCAAGTTCTGTGGGGTACATTCATAGGTATCATATTAGGGGCAGTATGGTTTACAATCACATATGTAGTCCTTACACCAATTTTTCCTGTAATTGTATCATGGTAAGTTATTGTTAAAAAAGCTTCCTAATCTCATGAAAAATAGTATTACGTGTGATATTATTTGCAGGCGGATATCAGAATATTTGTTATTACGCGATACAACATTAATTCCTAATATTCTTTGGTTTGAATATACAAATATTCGTACAGAGGCGCGAGCACGTTCAAGAAAGCTAGTATCAATGAAATCGCAATGACGCCTAATGTCTGGCCAATGGGCTGATAACAAATAGGATATAAAAAATCATTCTAACATCAAGTGGATAAATTCAGTCAGATGAAATACAAAAATTAAAGATTCATTTAAATTAAGATTCAATTGCACTGAACTTTACCACTGATAATATTTAAATACATAAGATATTAGTACAAATTTTGCATATGAATTTTCATGTTAATAGCTTTAGGTCGTGTACGTTTTTTCAATTAAGTTTTTATAACTTCGCATAAATTATTTATAACGCGTATTTGATAAACGTCATTGTCCTTTGTTAATTTTTATATTTACATTCTATTTCATAAAGACAAAATGTTCTCTCTAGCTTTGAAAGTTGATCAATTTTTAATTTAAACGAAAGATAAATTTAGGATGGGAATTTATACACTTTCTAATCATGTCGTAGTACATCTATATTTTATTTCTAAAAAAAAAAAGATGAAAGGGTAAAAGATTTTTTAATGCAGTATATTTAAGTAAATAATATTAGAGTCTGCATATTTATCTCGATATTAAAACAGTTGCAAGTGAAAAGACATAAGATAAGAATTAGTAAGCAGTTGAATTGAAAAATTACTATTTCAATTAAATGCGCGAAATCAAAAACTTTAATTAGTCAGTGATTATTTTAGCTGTTGATTTCTAAATGAGATAGTTTCTAGAAGAATGATAAATTGTTTATTTATGCTTGTACACAGTGTATGTTAATTTTGTTTTATACTTAATATATGGAAAAAAACAAAATGTTAGAATTATATCATTATTATGTTGCTCAACTAAATATCGTTATAACGATTACATTGTAACAAATACAAAATTTGGTACTGACAAATAAGCAAAAATTGCAATTCCTGGGTCGAAATTATTATGATGTAAATACGCAATAACATTTTATAACTAAAATTTAAATAAAAGTGATGCACAGTGCAAAAAATGTCTGCGTTTTATATATCTCTTAAAGTGATACCTAAATGCAATAGTATACAAATGGCCGTTAAAAAGCTAAAAATTTGTATTATAAAGTATGAAAAGAGAAATAAAATTATTATTACTATTAGTATTATTGTTATATATCTCTTAAACTTTATAAATATGTGTCTACAAAAGATTTTTGTTCTAATAACTCAATTTGTGTTTTTACGCAATACCTTGTTTTTAAAAATATTTTGTTTACATGTTTACATGCAACGACACGTAATATCTAGTAATATCGATCGATTTATACATATGTATGTTAACCGGATGAGCGATTTCCGAACGATACGAGAGATCGAGATTTAAGTTTGACAAGATGTCCGAAAATTGAAGGATATTAAAGTGGAAATTTTTAATCAGCTAGAGATCCAATATTGTTTATTAAATCTGCATTGTTGTCTTTACCGTCGAATCTTTAAATCCATTCGAAATTAAGATTAGTGAGTTTAATTGAAATCATCGATGTTACATTGAAAAAGAAGGAAACAAAATAAGTCGCAACATTGTCTAGAATTAAATTATACTTAGCTTTATTTATCTTAAGTCATTATTGTATTGATTTAATTTTAATGTAAATTGATTAAATTTGAATTATTGTAAAAAATATAGAAATATTTAATCGTCAAGGTTATCTTTTCTTAGTTTGACAATTATACATGCACAAAATATTAACTACAACAATTATAATAGTTTGTTACGTTGTTCTTTAATTATTATATGAAAATAATTGTTCAAGTTTTTTAATAATGACATTCGTTTGAATCTTTGGTTTATGTATAATAACAATTGTTTTAGGGCACAGCGAATTCTCTAAGTCCAAGCTGAAACCGTTTCTTTTTCCTCAATGAAACCCGTTCTGTCATGTCTTACACTGAATTGGAACATGGTTATCAGGTAAACACAGAAATAGTTTTTATTTCTGATATTATTTTTAACAATTTTATAACTTTTAATATTTTAATAAAATAGAAGAAACAATTATAAACTAGATCTTTTTAGAAGAAATTTAACGTGAAATTTGTTTTATTTAATTTTAAATTTATTTTGCTTTAGGAAACTAATGATCACATAATTTTATAAACTAATCTAAAACAATAAATATACTATTAAATTTTTATATACCATAAATTCTTTATGTAATCAAATATCAGGAATATAAATTTTTGATGGATAATAATTAATCAATAGGGTCTACGGAGTGCCAGCCGACCAATTTTCTATGTAGGGGATTTAAATACTGTACAACCAAACCTTGTGGGTCCTGTAGCTTCTTCTATATATCGTTCATCAAAAAGAGTAAGTTTTACTTTTTCTATATGCAATATATCATATGTAAAGAACAAACAAATATCAAAATGATAATCCTAAATAGATTGTAAGTTTTATCAGTGATATAAAATATAAATTTACATTTCGATTTTAATCTACATCTTAATTCACGTAAGATTGATTATGTACTAAGACTTTTTAGAATTTATTTATTTCTTTTAATTTAACTAGACAATAAAAGAATAAGATGTAGAGACAAGAACTATATTGTATGTTTGCATACCAACTCTATTTTACTTTAAATTAGTAAACAGTATGTGAGAAAAGTTAGAAAACTGTTTTGTTTAAAAAAAATTATTGTTTTATACAATACTATACAGTACCTGCATGTATCATATATATATATATGTTTTTTTTTTGGAAGACATACTTTATATGAAATTAGAATTTTTAATAATTTTGTTTATTTTGTTTATTTTCAATAGTACATGCAAACACATTTCGCTAAGTGTGAATTAATGAATTCATTAATTACTTATTAGTGTTTCAATTACTTTTAAATAACTTGATGACTCACAGAGTCTTTGGTACTCTAATAGTCTAAAAATAAAGTGGTATAAGACTTAGTGCTTGGCTGTATAGTTGCATATACAATGCATAAGCTGTATGTCTGTTATAATTAGTAAATTAATTTAAACAATTGATGTTCTACAATATAATGGTCTAAGGAGGAATATCTAATTTAATATTGTTTAGTGTATTTAGTGTTTAATCATTATTAACTTAATTAAACATATTATGTAGTAAAACATTTAATTATTGAACTGACTGAGATTCAATATTTAATGTTAATGTTAATATTAGTGCAAATTTTTTAAGGCTATCATTATATATAATTATGCTATTAGCTTATGGTACTTCGAAATTAAATTTGTAATGGAAAATGCAAATCCTTTGTCAACTACCACAATTCCTGATGTTTACATTTTCGATTGTGATAATGAAGCAGAACCATATTGGCAAATAATGGTAGAGTTTCTTCTAATTAATTTCTTAGTTATTATCTGTTAGTAGATTCATAATATTTAATGTAAAAGAATAAAAAATTGTCTTCATATTGTTTTTATTTGCTTAAGTCTATATATGATCATTGTAGCACTTACTCTTTATGCAAAAAAAATTTTCTTGTCTCAAGATAGATTTATGAAATATATATCTTCCAGAGATATAACTCTTTCTTATCTTTAAACAAAGAGTACTTTATTAGTCTGCTTCCATTTATTTTCAGTTCAGCATACAATTGCTCAGACAGTAATGTTAAGATTAAACAAATTGCAAACTAATTCCAAGCTAGTAGATGCTTCTTTTCATAATGTTCTAATCAACTCTTAATAAGTGGTCTGATAAAATATTTCATACTTAATTGTTAAAGTATTTTAAGTTAATTTCTTCCTTATCACAATTTTAAAAGATAAGATGCAATATAAATCTAAGATTTAATTTAAAATATATCAAAAAATTAAATTATAGGGAATACATAACAATTTGTATTTATCTGTGAAAAATAATATTATGAGTGTTGATCTTTAAAATGTGATGTAAGGAAAAAATTACTATTGTATGAAGTGCATATAATTAAAAGACTAGTGACTTTTTGAAAAATGGTATTATCGTAATGATAAAAATCAATTCTATATCTACCTTTAAGATGGAAGATATACATCTGGATATGGAGTGCTACTGTGATGATTGTTTTGTATGTAATAATTAACACATGATTCAAATTTGCTGAGTCTCTTTATTAATAATACAATTTTGTTAGACAGTTTTAGGAATGTATCATTGTAATAATTAAATTTATATAATTTTCAGTCATTGATAGTTGAACTTGTTGAAAAATGTAGAATGACAAATCATTTGGTATTCTAATAACTTTTACTACTTTTTTATCACCCAGACATACAATACATTTGTAAAAGTACTATATTTATACTATATTTATATTCAATTTATATTTCCTTTTTTATGTAGGCAAGTAATGCATGTGTCTTTTTTACATTTTATTGTAATCATCTAGAAAGTGGGTGAGCAATATTTAACACAATTATTAATAAACATTTTATAAATTTTTGCACTATATAAGTAAAAATTTAATACATTTTTTAGTTTTATTTTGTATATTATTATTAGCTTCTTTTAAATTCATGCGATATTAGGTGAGTACAAAGATAGTAAGATTAAAACAAAAACAATTCAAACAGAATAATAATCAGATCAGAAAACAAATTTCAATTAATATAAACTTTCATTTAGGCCGAACTGTCGGACGGGTGCAGCAATGATGATGGATGCATGGGTGGAAGCGATTTGGAAGGAGAAGGGAAGCAAGTTTTGGTTGGAATCTGTGCGATGGCAAAAAAATCGCAAAGTAAACCAATGAAGGAAATTTTAACAAGATTGGAAGAATTTGAGTACATTAAAATAATAGTATTTCCTGAAGAAGTTATTTTAAAGGTAATGGCAGTAGAAAATATTTAATGTTTCAATTATAATGTATGAAAATATGTATTTATAGGAGTCTGTAGAAGATTGGCCAATTGTTGATTGTTTAATAAGCTTCCATAGTAAAGGCTTTCCCCTTGATAAAGCTATAAATTATGCTAATCTTAGAAATCCTTTTATCATCAATAATTTACCCATGCAATATGATATTCAGGTATGTAATTCGTGATAAATATTGTCAAATATTCTGAGTGATGGAACATATTATTTTTTATATGACACCAATTTAATAGGATCGTAGAAGAGTCTATGCTATCTTAGAGAGTGAAGGTATTGAAATCCCGAGATATGCTGTCCTGGATAGAGATTCGTCTGATCCAAAACGTATGTGACGCTTATCATTTATATTGATCCAATTTTATATTGGAGATTTATGACAGAAAATTCATTTCAGATCATGAACTAGTAGAATCAGAAGATCATGTCGAAGTTAATGGTGTTACATTCAACAAACCGTTTGTGGAAAAACCAGTGTCTGCAGAGGATCATAATATTTACATTTATTATCCTACATCTGCAGGCGGAGGCAGTCAAAGATTATTTAGGAAGGTATATAGTAAATTCAACAAAAATAATTTTTTTTTATTTGGCATAGTTAAATTTCAATTCATAATATTACAGATTGGAAGTCGTAGTAGTGTATATTCACCAGAATCTCGAGTTCGTAAAACAGGTTCTTACATATACGAAGATTTTATGCCAACCGACGGTACAGACGTTAAGGTTTATACCGTGGGTCCAGATTATGCTCACGCAGAGGCAAGAAAAAGCCCTGCATTGGATGGTAAAGTCGAAAGAGATTCAGAAGGGAAAGAAATTCGCTATCCGGTTATACTAAGTAATGCTGAAAAGCTAATTAGTAGAAAAGTGTGCTTAGCTTTTAAACAAACAGTTTGTGGTTTTGATTTACTTAGGTATATTGAAATTTTAAATATAGTGAGATTAAAAGAAGTAATAATCCATTCTTTATTATACTAATCATGTATAATATTTTAGGGCAAACGGGCAGTCATTTGTGTGCGACGTAAATGGATTTAGTTTTGTAAAGAATTCTAATAAATATTATGATGACTGCGCAAAGATTTTGGGAAATATGATTTTAAGAGAATTGGCACCTACTTTACATATACCATGGAGCGTTCCTTTTCAATTGGACGATCCGCCTATTGTGCCTACTACATTTGGAAAAATGTAAATAAATTTTACTTTCTTATTATGCTAATATATTCAGATTATTTTTAGATATCATAATTATATCAATACTTCTATATTTAATTTAGGATGGAATTACGATGTGTAGTTGCTGTTATAAGGCATGGAGATCGAACGCCAAAACAGAAAATGAAAGTAGAAGTTCGTCACCCGAAGTAAGTGTATTTCTTGAAGGTATATATGAAGAACAATATCTCACATATTCTATTGCATACAGATTTTTCGAGATATTCGCAAAATACGACGGCTACAAACATGGTCATATTAAATTAAAGAGGCCTAAGCAATTGCAAGAAATATTGGATACCGCACGTAGTTTATTAGCTGAAATACAACATCGTGCTGCTGGACCTGAATTGGAAGAAAAACAAGGAAAATTAGAACAATTGAAAAGCGTCTTAGAAATGTGTGTAAACATTGTTTTTTTATATATAATCTTTTATTCAATTACGAATATTAACTTTGACTATATGTAACATATTTTTCAGGTACGGTCATTTCTCAGGGATAAATCGCAAGGTACAAATGAAATATCAACCAAGAGGCCGACCAAGAGGAAGTTCATCAGATGATGGTATCAAAGCGTAGAATATTATATCCACGTAATATAGATGTCTATTATTTCTAAATCACATATTTTTATTAGATCGACTTGGAGAACCTTCCCTTGTATTGATATTAAAATGGGGTGGAGAACTAACACCAGCCGGCCGTATTCAGGCAGAGGAGTTAGGAAGAATATTTCGCTGCATGTATCCTGGTGGTCAAGGTAGACACCTTAGTGGTTCGTATCTTATGTTCATACGCTTATCATGCTCACTCTTGAGTTAATTTATACTTTATAATGAGATTTTTTATTTAATAAGTCTCTTATGTTGGCTGAACTCCGGCTGGACCTATCATTTATCTGGACTGCTCAATTGAGCGTATGCATAATACATATATTGCTATTTATCTTGCACAGTAAATATACATATGTATGTATATATGTATACATATATACGCATTTCAGACAATTTAACCGAAATAAAACTCATATGTATGCATTAGGCAGTTGGATATGTTAAAATGTAATTTATTTTTTATTTAAAAATAAGAGCGTAAAAGCAAATGTTAAATTTCAAGCTTTTAATTAATCTATCGATGATTTCGTTTTGGTTAAAGGATAGCAAATATCTTATACCTTTACAAAAATCTTTGATTCATGGATAATTCCAAATATTATTTCAGAGGAAGACTCAGAGATGTTACCAAACCACGGTAACTTTTTATTCTGAATCAATGCTTTTTTGTAGTTCTATGTCGATGTAGTGTTATAGATGCATAGAAATAGTAATTTAGAAATTCTATCAATATGTTCTTGTTAGAAAATTCTTGCTATTTTGCAGATTTTTGTGCGAAGATCGTAAAAAAATTGTTAAACGTAGAAGAAAATGCTGTTTCTATGCTAATTCAGTGTGTTCCATTTTATTGCAATGAAATGCTTGACAGTTTAAGGATAGTTGCTTTTATTTAGTTTGTGGCCTTAAATGTTTATATGTCCTATCTTTTTTTTTTCAATAGGTTTCATACATCTCGTCATCCATGCAGTATCATGTCTAAAGGACATATACATACACCTATACACACATATATATATGTTGTAAATTTATATATATTACTCCATTTTCTATTATAATTTTAACTACATTTTCACTTTAAGAAAATCAAAGATAAATATTAATATAGAATAATTTTTACGGTATTATTTAAAAGAACACTAACATGAATAATATGTAACATCTCAAAAAAGTCATGTATATACATTTGATTAGACTTTTCGTAAATTAATTTAGACTTTTAGTAAATTGATGTACGATCAACGATTTTTGTACCGATCTTCCATGATGTTTTTACCAGAACGTAGATCATTCACTGAAATCTCATATGTACTTTATGTTTATTGAAAATGAAAGATATATTTTGTATTTATTACATTCTGTTCTTCTGAAGTATTTTTATACATATATAGGTGACTATGCTGGTGCACAAGGTTTAGGATTACTTAGACTTCATTCAACATTTCGACATGACTTGAAGATCTATGCAAGTGATGAAGGAAGAGTTCAAATGACAGCAGCAGCCTTTGCAAAAGGTTTACTAGCATTAGAGGGTGAACTAACGCCAATATTAGTGCAGATGGTGAAGAGTGCTAATACTAATGGTCTATTGGACAACGATTGCGATAGCAGTAAATACCAAAATATGTATGTAAGGCAATTTACAAAAGAATTGTTGTAGAATTTTGAGTAAATTCTAACGATATATTTTTATAGGGTAAAAACACGACTTCATGAATTATTACAACAAGACCGAGAATTTACATGTGAAGACAGGGAACAGATAAATCCTGGTAACGCACTGAGTATTAACGCAGCCATGGATTTTGTTAAAAATCCTGTTCGTTGCTGCCAGCATGTTCATACTTTGATTCAAAAATTAATGGACATTGTTCGTATTAAGAAAGATGATCCTAAAACCAAAGGTACGATGTGATCTATAATCTTATTGTGAAATTATATTTATCTATCTAATATATTTAGATGCAATTCTTTATCATGGTGAAACGTGGGAATTAATGGGCCGTCGATGGGGAAAGATTGAGAAGGATTTTTGTACCAAAAATAAGAGGTTCGACATATCGAAAATCCCGGATATTTATGATTGTATAAAGTATGATTTACAACATAACAACCATACGTTGCAATTCGAACACGCGGAGGAATTGTACATTTATTCTAAGTATCTGGCAGATATAGTGATACCACAGGTGAGAATTTCAATAAATTTTATCTCTTTAAAAAAGTACTTCAATTAAAAATTTTTCTAGGAATATGGATTAACAGTGCAAGAGAAGCTCACCATAGGCCAAGGTATTTGCACTCCTCTTTTAAAAAAGATAAGAGCAGATTTGCAGAGAAATATCGAAGAAACTGGAGAAGAAACAGTTAATAGACTCAATCCGAGGTAAATTGAACATTTGTGTCTGTCAGATATGAGGTATAATGTGTTCAATGTATGGTGCGTGCGTGCGTGCGTGCGTGCGTGCGTGCGTATGTGTGTGTGTGTGTGTGTGTGTGAGGCAAAATGTAACGGGTAATTGTTATAATTTTAGATACTCGCATGGTGTTTCTAGTCCCGGTCGGCATGTACGCACAAGACTTTACTTTACAAGTGAAAGCCACGTACATTCTTTGTTAACTGTTTTACGTTATGGTGGTTTACTTGATGTATGTATCTACATATTTATTTTACGCAATGTATAACAAATTTTAATGTTTTAATTACACAGGTAATGAAAGATGAACAATGGCGTCGAGCTATGGAGTACGTTAGTATGGTTTCGGAATTAAATTACATGTCTCAAATTGTAGTTATGTTGTACGAAGATCCAACTAAAGATCCTAGCAGTGAAGAACGTTTTCATGTTGAATTGCATTTCAGTCCTGGTGTAAATTGTTGTGTGCAAAAGAATTTACCACCAGGACCAGGTTTTAGACCCCATTCACGTAATGAGAGTAGCCATAATGTAGTAAGTAAATCTTATAGCTAATACTTCTATTTTATCCATGATCAACGAAATATTTCGAAGTACAAAGCTATACATACTTTATATTTTCAGGGTGAAAGTGGTGGTTCTGCTCAAGATACCATTTCACAATGTAGCACTCGAATAGAGGAAGAAGATGTAGAATTGGGAATTTTGGAAGACGATTTTATGAATCCACCATTGCAATCTGTATGTATAAATGTTTTTAATCAAAAGAGAGTATAAATAAATTAGCATTTTTTATTTAATACTTAGGAAACACCTCCACGAACAATGGAAACAGATACTGTAGATGCAATGATGGATAGTCCAACAACCAGTAGAGGAGTTGATATGATGGACTTACATCCTAACATGATGGATGAACCATTTGATAGTGGCTTTTTGCAGAGTTCTGCGCCCATTCCAATAAGGTACATAGTATGAAACTTTCAATGAATCTTTTTTTATAAATTAACTAACTATCGATGATCTTTTATAAAATATTGTACAACATTTAGTGCTAGAACCGTAGCTGGTCATGAAGCAGCAAGACTTGGTAGTCAATTAGCTGCAAGTCAACGTCAGCGACGTGACGCAGAAAGAGGCACAATTGTTGAACCACGTGCTCGCAGTTATGATCATCAAAGACAGGACAAGCCCGAGAAAGGTAAGTAACGTCTAGGTCTTTAATATTATTGTACATGTTTAATATATAATAACAAGTCCATAGTAATCTGATTATGCATGGAAGTGAATTCTAACAAAAAAGGTTACACAGGACATTTGTAAATATTAATTTCGTAAAACGTTACAATAACTTGGCAATATGTTGTTGAAAATACAGTAATGTATTGTAAGAACATTGTAAACATTTAATTTCATTAATAACATTTTTCTTCTTGGGTACATATGGTTAATATTAACAATCAGATTTTATCAGAAAGGCTGGTGTTTTTCGTGTCTCTTTTTATAGCTGCGGACAAGCTGCAGTATCAGAGCTTGGACGCGGTCAACAAAGAAGGTATGTTAGTTCCTATAATAACGTCAGCAGGTTATAATGCATTGTCTTATCATAGGTGATCATTACAGGATTTCCACAGCATCTAAACTTTCAATATATTGTATTACCCTGATACAATCAGGATTTACAATCTTTTCTTTTCTTTTTTTATTTAGTTATCTTCATAGATACGTTAACTATTTAGTTGACCATTCAAATTATTCTTCGCTTTTGAGATAGTAATTTTTGTAGCTGCTGATCACTGTGATTTGCATCTTTTAATTCTTTCATAAAATATAAAGCATCCTTTATATTTCTTGGTATTGCAATACTTCTATAGAAAGCATTGTCTTATAGTTACTATCAATAGTAAACACGCATAATTTTCCGTAGATAGTCTTCAGTATCATGTCTAATCCTTAATGTTGCATTATTTTCTGTGATATTATATATACCATCTTCTTTTGTATTATATTCAGTTTTGTGTGCAATAGAGCCTACAAGCGAAGTTTACTTTTTGTTGTAAGTATTGTAACACTGTAAAATTCTTACCAAAGATTAAATTTTGATACCTCAATGGATAAATAGATATTGGATAGATATCCAATTAAAACCACATTGTACAAATGAGAGCTTAGCTAATGGAATTTAACAAACAGACACGACGTTAGATAGAAATAGGAAAATTCAGTTGAAATAACTCTTTGCTCTGCGATAGTTGTGCGCGTGGAAGCCAACTAATTTTATGGACGACTGCTTGGGTTACATATTAACAAATGGTGTAACTTACTCAGTCGTCATCCTAATTCCTTCATTCCTAAGTCATTGTTCCATTAAGATTCACAATTTACTAGTGCTTAGTTATTTTCTAAAATCATACTGCAGCCTTTTCATTCATATCCATTAATATGTGATTACATTACATTTTTGTTCTCCATCATTCACTTTTATGCTTTGTTTACTATTCATATTGCATTTTTAGAAATATAAATTTTATATGAATGAATATGGATCACATGTATGTAATACTTTCATACCAACATACAAATTAAAAAAAAGTGGTTTTTGATTTGGTATTAATTTCTGTTTTACTAAGATAATTAAATATTTGTATTTCTTAGTAGAATGATTTTTATTTTTTTTTTTTTCCTTTTTTTGTCACCATTAAAATATTACTTTACCGTCCCATTGATGTTAGAAATTCTAAGCACATACAAGCAAATAAAATTCAATTTTCATATTTCTATTTAAACAAATCAATTTCTAATAGAAATTAAAAATTTCATAATTATCAGTTGCATGTTTGAATACCAGTTTTATATATGAAATACAACAACTACTACTACATTTTTTACAATCTTTGATCGTTGTTATTGCATAAAACCATAATCATATTAGCTATATAGCATATATCAATAAAATGTTCATGAACTCAAATTGTTGTTTGGTTGGCTTACTGGTTGCATGGCTATCGTGTGCCATGGGTGTGTAACATTAACCAAATTTGTGCCTTCTAAACACAAGTAAATTAAAGTATATGTCGTCTTTTTCCTGTGTATTTCAGTTATTTTATTCCTTCATTGGTAACGTCGTCTTCAACGAAATCCAATTACATTAGCATCTCTGATTCTAAGTCCATGGGCTATTACAATGTGAACTATTTAAAAGTTTCTCATATTTCACTATTATGTTTAAAGTACTCATTTAAAAATTGTTTGAATACACAATTTTTGCAAATCCCAAGTATCAATCCTTTTATTATACAGTGACGATAAAACGACTTCGACAAGTTTTAATTTCAAGCATCGACGACGTGACCAAAGGTTCTTGCCAATGTTACTTTGATTTTTTTGGTGATGGGTTTATTTAATCATCTATTTCTTTTCTTTTCTTTCCCTCCTTTGTACCCTGATCCCACTATTACATCGTTATCATACGTTCATTTTAACTGCACCATTTTCTCTTCTGAATCGTTCACGAAATTACGCATGCAACACCCTACACAGAAAAGCATGTAACAGAGCAACGCTACTTAGAGAGATCTGGCCAGGTTTTGTTGAACGTGCCAACGGAAAAATTCAGCCTGCCACACTCCTTTAGTTCACCGGAGTTTCCAGTTCCTTCGATAAAAACCTCCACTTTGAGATCGACACCCTTGGTGACTTTGCACACATCTCCTCTAATCTCACCGAACAGCCGGAGCTGTGATGTGACGGATATCGTATTACCAATCCCCACGATTCGTTCTTCGTTTTTCAATATCGATCTCGAACAGTCTTACGTTTTCGATCTACCTACTCAAAGTAAGAAATACGGACGTTCTCATTCAGAGACGATTCTTCCTGGAATTGAGCGTAGCGGTGAGTTGATCGATTCCTCGAAACCGCCACCAAGCAATCCGTGGTTAAAGCGATCCCTTTTCTCGTTATCCTTGCACGAAAGAACCCCAAAAACAGTGACATCCACGGGACGGATCAAACTAGACAAACGTTCTCGTTCATTGTCACCTTACGTACCTAAATGTCTTTGTTATAATTGTAATGTCTCGGAACTGATTTTGAGAAGCAGAGATCTACCGCCTGTCGAGCGTTTCAATTTTGATATCTACTTTGCACGCTCACTCTCACATAAGTTTTTCAATTGTTCCTGTTACTCGAGCCTCCAGGATGTACCCAGTCGTTTCCCTCGTAGTGTTTCTTTCAATGATAGCTATGGGTGTCACAGAGGAATCACCGGACTAGATCATCCTGATTTACCCTTTGTATATCTAAAGAATAGGCTTCTTGTGTTTCCTGAGAGACAGAGTGTTGCTCCTTATTTAGAGTCAAAGGTCGATCATTGTGTCATACATAAACATCAGTCAAGGGGTCACGATCGCAGTGAATGGATGCTGTTTAAGGAAAAAGAAAAGTGGAGGTTTGATAAGAATATAATGAGACGAAAATTGAATAGTGATAGTGTAATTGGGAATACACGTGTACCGTTCAGGAAGTTATCCTGTCCCAATGTGAGACCTGGTGACTTTTCTTGTGTTGATTCCGTTTGTTCAGACGAAAATGGTGAAGTTGCTGATTGTTCAAAAATGTACAGATGCTGGTCTTGTCCCAATGTGAATTTCCAGTGGCACGATAGCCTGGTACATATACCAGATCATAGTAGTATGCTTTATCATATGTCCCCTGCGCACGATAATGATGTTCACGACGATCACGAGATTCCTCGCAAGTATTACTATCGCTCCAAGAGTCCACGTGAACCGTTCTCCCGACTCCAGCCTCAACGATCCTTCTCATCTCCAGACACACGACCTTCGATCATTCAACCTGACCCTACCTGCACAGCAAGGCGCCACCGTCACAGTATCTCCGGACAGATGAGTTATTTCAAGCTGTTGGGCTACAACGTCAACAAGAAGTTGACTGGATCAGCAAACAGTTTGTTCAGCACAGCTGTTATCAGTGGATCCTCCAGTGCGCCAAATCTCAAGGATATGGTACCACCTCATGCCTCTGCTGTTGCTGGTGAGCCTCAATTTCTTTTCTTCTTCTTCTTTATTGCCTTTTGCCATAAAATGTGTCTTAGGTTTTTACTTTTTTTGGCATTTACCGTTAGCATATATAATAGTATTTTTATTCGTGGAACTAATTCAATCTTGTGCTCATTAGCAATAGAAGGTTTTGGTGGTGTACCGCCAATAAGACCTTTGGAAACTCTTCACAATGCATTGTCGTTACGTCAATTGGATTCCTTTTTGGAAATGATGACCAGTGCGCCTCTATTTCGAACACCCGCTTCTTCGCCTCCAAAGTATCCTTCACCTGGTGGATCAACCCACGAATCAGTTAACCAAAATATCAATATTGGAGGAGTCAGTCGCGAGTACCACTCTTCCGACCTGGAAGCTGTCAGGTACCGTAAGAAATTAAGTAAACCATCCTTGTGAGTATTGAGTTCTTTTCTTTTTTTTTCCTCATATATCAAAGTGTTTTTACTAGGGAGAGTTGCACTGACTTCTCTGGTACCTTATTTCTCGTTTTTTTCTAATTGCGATGATTGCATACTTTTCATTAGAGGTGCAGACATTGATTCTCTTCTTAGGTACATCACGCCAACGCCCATACAGTATAAACCTTCGAACGATGGAGAATCTTGTGATATAAGAAATCAATTGTCACCAACCAGCCCTAATAGTGAGTGTCGCTTATTCATATTATTATTTTAACTTTATTCTTTAATAATGAATTAACGTGTAATTTAGGTACTGGCTGGAGCAGTGAACCACAGTCATTTCTCTCTTCTGAACCCTCATCTCCTGCACCGACTTCAACAGGAGAATGTAGTATGTCTATAAGCTTAATCAGCAATGACGGGTAATTAATATTTAATATTAAAAAGATTGTATTATATTTAAGAATTATATTCTTTTGTTTTTTATAGAGCTCAATCGTTTAATGTGGGTCCTAAATTTCCTACAACTCCCTGCTTGGATGTGGATTTTAACGAATTTTGTATAAATATCGATCAAGAACATAGAGAGGGTCGTGGTAGTGTATCATATACAGATTATTATAGCAATGAAGATGGTCAAATACGAAACTGTAGTTTTGGAGCAGGCTTCAATTCTAATTTACAAAAGATCATGCGTACTGATGATCTTCCGGTTGATAATATGGATGATGATGAGGACCATACTATAACTTTAAAACAAACTGAAGAGCAGAAAAAGCAAGATGTGAAACAAATATTTGAACAGAAGGAAAATCCAAGCACAAAATCTAGTAGTGGCTATAAAAAAATTGGAAGGTAAGTTTTTGTTTTAAAATTAAAAAAAAATGAATGAAATTAGTTATTCTACTTTACTATCTCTTCTACAATAGATTCCTTGTTGAAAGCATGGAAATATCAGATGAAGACGTCAGGATTAAAGAAGCAGATAATATAGACAAGACAAAATCACCTGCTTCTATAAAAACTGAATCTTTTAATATAGAAAAAATACAAAAAAGCAAAGATGGTATTGATGTTATGCAAGAGCAACAGAAGAAGAAGAATTTTTCTCGATCTCAGAGTGTTTCTATGCCAAAAACTCCTACACAGAAGCAAGAATCAAATTACAGCTACAAATGTACTTCAAAGATAAGCTCTCTTTCAAATATGTCAGATAAAGATTTAGAGAATTGGAAGCAGAGTATGATGGAATCAAAAGATCCTTGCTCTGTAGAAATGAAGGCAGAGGAGCCAATTCTGACTGTAGCAAGCAGCATGACAGGTAACTCTAGCGTGACAATAGGTTTTAATGTTCAAGATGAAAAAAAAGAAGAACCTGACCTTTAAGAGTATTACTTTTTCAAAGATTACCAGAGTTATTTTATTTATTAAGTCCATTTCCTTAATATAACGAATAAGATATTGCATATAAAATTGTTGAAACGTTTATTGTTATGAACAAATCAAAATTTGTATTGCATGAGTTAAATACTGGATACGTTGATAAAATTTTATGAAGAGAAAATTTTTTGCATTTTGTTTTCTGGCACAAAAATGTATACATTTTTTGGTATTCTATTTTTTTACATTTGTTAAGATTGTTAGGAATACTTAAGGCATGCATAACATGATAAAGGTGCAGACATTAAGAAATTTTTCCAATATGTGAACATACCAGAGTATTATTTTAAAAAGACGAGTTAAGAACTGCATATTAAGAGGAAATATTATTAAAATCAAAGCAACGTTAATAGCATTTCTCTGTGTTAATAATGTACTTATCAGATTGTATGTATATTAAATTATTTTTGAATTGACGCTTGTATGTAATGGTATAATAGTATTTTTGTAGATAATATATGTCCAATGTTAATAATGTGTTAGAATATAAGGCAAAATGAATTTGAGTCAAGAAGAGAAAAGCATTAGGAATTTGCCTCAAGAAAATATTTGGCATATACAAATTACGAGATTTTCAATAATCGAATATGAAACATATATAGACCTCCTATGACTCAACAAGTTCAAAATATACCTCATTTGCTAAACTAAATACATGAAAGGAAAAAAGTTTAAAATTTCCTTTCATATTAAATGGTATTATTCTTCTTTGATCTTATAAACATAGTATTACTAATACAAATAACACATGACATGTACTTCTCATGAAATTGTTTCTTTAGACTCAAGAACAAGTACCTTATATATTTATTCAAAAGTACCACTATTAGACTTTAATATTAATTTTCTTTTATTTTGCGAGGATGTAATATAAAATTATTACCAGAAAATCTCTATGAATATACAAATGCTATGAATTATCAAACATTAACTCAAATTACAATAATTAAACAATAATTGCTCTATAACAAAATATGCTCATTTCAAGAATTGATGTAAATGCCTTACAAATTAATCTGATAGAGGATATATGCTACTTTTCTTATAAGTGGTTTTAGAATGTTTCTTATTAAAAAGCTATACAAGCTGAAGTTATATAAATATAAATGTGGTTTTATATCAATTCCAAATGTGCAAGGTGCTATTTTCAATCAATCTTATTATGTTCCTAACTGATTTTATAGTTCTAACATTAGCAATAAAACCATCACACATATGGCTATAGAGGATGTACTCGTTTAACTTTATCACATAAACTATTTATTTCATCCTGGAAAAATTAGGAATTTATTTAGTGAATTAATTTCAAAATCTTTTAGGAAGAATGTATGAAATCATGTTTAATATCCTTGTAACAATATTATTTATAGTGATAAAGTTAAAAGGCTTATACTTTGTGATTCTTGCAAATATAAATTAGCTGATTTTTGTAGATGTGATTCATTTTATGACATTTTAGAAACCATATTGTGCAAAATGTACTTCAGTGAAGAAACGTTTCTATATATATGAATATAAGTTTTAGTAGATAGATACAGTTAAAGAATTAAGTATTCACTAATTTGTAGAGAATTTACAAGGTGTTGTAAAGAAATAGTTGTGGTAGGATATTTTAAGTATCTTTTGCTTAACGTATATAATTTTCTTTCAATATATAAAAAGTTTTGTTCTAAAGTAAAGCATTCATTATTGTACAAGAAATAAAAGTTAATGTTAAATATTTTATCCTGAGGTCTCTATCACCGGTACCAGTGCAATGATACAATTATTAGTGACATATTCATTGACACCATCATAGTTGTAAAAAAAGAAATGTAAAACATAAATGTATATGTAAGAAATGACAGATTACAATAAAAAAAGTTAGAAATGGAATTTATCTAATTTTATTAAGAGTGTTATCAGATTTTGTCTCCTTATCAATAAATGTTAATAGACATAACATTATTCTTGATAATAATTTATCATTATTTACAGTGATAAAATGTTTAACCTTACATGGAATTAATAATCTATTTCATCCTCGAAAATTTAATCATTTAATTGATTGAAAATTTTTACTTATGTGTATATGTATTCAATTTTGTGATATAAATATCAAAAAATAAATACGTTAGCAAATTTTTATTACAATTTAACGTGTTTTCTTACTTTCTTATTCATCAAAAATGTGTTAAATGTTGAACACAAATATATATTTTCGAAATTCCATATAGATAAGAAGAATGCATTGTTGTTTAAATCGGTGATTATCTCTGTAAATGAATGAATAGTAAATATAGTTTAACAATTTGTTGCTATCCATATAACTATTACTAATTTATTTAAAGACACAGAACAAGACGCTTTTAACTAAAAGCACACGATAAAGAAATTTGAAATTAAAAAGTAAAAGATCAAATATGATTGACTGAAAAAAGTTGGGCGATCGTAATTTGTTTCAAATTATTAATAAATAAATTAATAAAGATATAAAATGTATTTATGTTCCAATTTTTGCAAATGTACATATAAAAGAAAAATACACTTCAATGTGAGAAATCTATACCATATTTTTCACGAAATAGCAGAGATACTTTCAACTTATATACATCTTTTGCCGAGAAAGTGACAAATTCTAATTGGATAACATGAAAATTAAATTTATTACCTTTTTAAACATGTACTTTTCATATTGTACGATACACGAGAAAGATCGTAAGAACAAATCTATTTTCGATTACGATAACAATGATGTGATTTAACCACGACCGAAATATTAATTAAAGAAAAATTCAAAGATGATTGTACGCGGAGTTACTCAAGGATTATGATTGGTCAAAAAAGAGATCACTTGACATACAAATATTTTTAAGAATTCAAAAAAAGGCGTCTTCTACTTTAACTATATAACTTGATATTATAATTTAATGTAACGTTTTATGTATAAAAAATTATATATTATCTCTTTATTTTAACTTTTTATATTGTGTACATTTTCTCGACATTTCTCTAAAAATCTTTTAAGAATTTTTCCAAGATTTCTATAAATATCATATTAAATTACTCGTATATTTATCTTATTATTTTTTGAAGTCAATCATCGAATTTATTTATAATTTATTTATATCTAAATAAAATGCAATATGATATAATGCCTGCGTAATGTTGTAACACTACATATTGCAGTATTTTGCTGTAAATTGGTAGCTTTCTATATTAAATTAGTCATATATTTATCTTAATATTTCTTGAAATTAATTGTTCGCATTTGTTTATAATTTTATATATACCTAAATAAAATACTACAGCATAGAATGTTGCAATGAAAATATTTTCATAAATTTTAATGAAAATTCATATCTATATACTGATATTTTTATTTCGTAACTACATGATCCAAAGTCTAAGTCCTATCATACCACAAAGAAACAAATTTTGTTCGAATTTTTCCCTATTTTAGTGAAACCCTGTGATAAATCCATATTAGGTATATGGCAACGTACTATTCAAGAAGATGGAAATCTCTGTAACGAAATCACGTAATTGCTGTCAATGGCGTGACCCTGTTGCGGAAGGCGCATCCATTGTTCGAATCGCATCAGAATTAGATCACAAACGAACACGTGCACCATGAGGGGATGAACCCAAATCTGATTTTTGACACCCTTTACGCCATCCCACATATTTGTCAGTTATTTTTTATAAAATTAGAACACACGGAAAGTTAGGATGATTTACTGTCTTGATATTATAAATTATATTATAAATTATAATCTAAAAACATTACAAATTATTGAAAAACAAAAGAAAACGTCAATTTATTAGAATTCTTGTAATAATGTAATTATTATTCGATTATTTGAGTTATTTAAGTGTATTCGAAAAATAATATTACATTTATCTAAATTAAATTAGATTAAATAGAAAATTAATATTTTCTATATGACAAATAATCATTTATAGCATTTAACTGTTGCATACTTACTAGAACTCATCAAAAATGAAAATATAAAAAAATAAAAACTTTTAGAATACGTAACTGACTAATCTGTTTTAATGGTTTCTATTGAATTAACTGATTTTATCCTGATACGTGTTTACGGTGGGTAAATTGCTTTTCATTCTGCATTATATCGAATATCCTTCATTCTAGAAAAGCTTCGAAATTCAGTTATGAAGCATTTCAGCGCCGACGCTCAGAGCATCGATCCGAAGCGTCAGCTTGCAGTTATGGATATAGTGCATATTACCAGACTCGAATTAAAGATCCACCGACACAGTTAATGGATACAAACCTATAAGATATATATCATATGTTAGATAAATTAATACATTTCTCGCTCTCGCATTTTATCGTATTTATTATAAAACATTCTTAAGTAGCATACTTACTGCATGTACAAATACAAAATAAAATTAAAAAATGCATATTTCATATCGTGTTTAGTTGATATAATTTTTATAAAATTCCTTTCTTTTTTAGCGTACTATGAAATAATTTCTTTTATATTTTTCATCGTTCAAGTTCTAAGAAATGTTTTTCGTATCTTATTATTTTTTTATTATTCTGGAAAGATTTTAAAAATGTACAAAAAGGGGTTAGAAAACGAATAAATATGTTTAATAATAATTCTTAAATTCTCAAAAAGAAAAAAAAAATAAAGAACGCGACTAAATTATTTTTTTAAAATGCAAACAATAACAAAGTGACAGTAAGAGAATAAAAAGAAGAGAGAATGATCTTAATAAGACTGCTTGCTCGTAGCTTAATATTAATAACTTTGTGCACCCTCGAACTCTCAAAGCAAACACAATGCGATTTGACACGCAGATAGCACACTGGATGTTTATATGCGTCAAAAGGGAGAACTTAGTGTCAAGTGAATCGGCTAATATCTATTTAATTAATTCGGGGGAATACACCCTCGGTTTAACAATATGTTACCCTTCTGAGGAGACTTTGTCATGGTCTTTTGAGTGATCCTGTTACGACCTCAATATGTGGAGCAATTTGTCTCGAAATGATCGTAAAGAAATCGTAATATCCTAACTTGCAGAAAATTGTATCTTTCATGATTTTAAAACAAATCTAATCACTAATCATCAGTGGATGATTTGTATTTTAATTTAAATTTTGTTGCATATATAGTAAAGTAATCTTATTTGTCCAGATGAAAAATAAAGAATTTTCATACTGCTTCCAAAGAAAAACATCACAATAGTATAATATTTGGTAATATATAATATTTTAGCATCAATTTTTATACTTTGATTGTGCTTAATACGTTGACAGAAGAACTCTACCAGATGATTACACTCCATTTAGCACACGTGCAATGCTATGATTCCTGAAGGGAGATAAAAGAAAATCTGTTTTAATCGTTCTTTAAAATATACAATCCTATTCGCTTTTTCAAAATTAATAAGTTTGCGTGCCATAATAGAAAGTGATAGACAATATCAAGAAGTTCATTGTGAAAATCAATAAAATGATAAGTTCGTTCAACAAATATCTATTTTGAATTCAAAAATACTTGAACAATAATAAATTGTTAAATAATTTTTCTTTCATTTCATCATTTCTTATCAATATCTATTTCATGAAGTGTTGAATGTAGACAAAACTTTTACAATTACAAAGAGAAGAAGTAAATTAAAAGAAATGAAAGAAATGTAGATATTTAAAAAAAGCTTCTAACAAATAGTTTGTCCATCTTTAACATACCAGGGTCGATAATTCCGATACTGTTCAGCCCTCAACTCCTACGAAACAAGGCAAACCATGAGGATTGTTCGTAAGCTCCACCCTTCACAACCACCTGTCCAACGATCGTGTTTCACTCAAGTTGGTTAAGGGTGAGATTCTCCAATTGGAACAGGGATGACGACGCAAGCGTCCGAGAATAGTGAATAACAGTGGTTCCAGAGGGTTGCTTTGAAAAAGGGGCGGGCTCGAGATGTACCAAGCTCCAGGAGTTCGATTCCCTGGATGAGGGTATCAGTGGAATCCTCAGATTGAAGGTGACACTCAGACCGCAACAAACGTTTTATTTGATTCGTGTATCGACATTCTTTTTCATTATTTTTTTTTTTAATTGAAATACGAGGGTGGTACTTCCTGAATTCGTTTGCTCCTGGATAGAACCCGGGATATGAGCTACACCGAACCATTGTGGGAGATCAATGGAAATCAAGCACCAGTGAGTATAAATAATTAAAAGTGAATCCTTTAATTACGAAGGTATATAGTATAGAAATAAGATCAATAAATTAGTATTATTGTAACACATCTTTTACTACAATATTGTTCAGAAAGTTACTTATTTACTGATTAAATAAAATTATTACATTGTGATAATCCATAGAACACGAATGAGAAGTTTGATTAACAATTTTCTAATATTTCTTTCAATATTTAATACTATAATATATAATATTAATATTTAATTTTTCATTTGTGTTTGTATAATAATGAAAGATAATAATTAGCACGAATGATGATATTTCTTTTGCATTAATAAGAAATAGCGTGCATATAAAAGTAAACGCAAGTAAATGAAATAGGTGATTACAGCGGATATGTCGCAGTACGTCAGCGGCGAACTCGGAAGCTACCCGATGTGGGACAGTTCTGTCTTATACCAAGCACCACCTCCTTCGCACTCTCATGTGAACGAACACGGATTATATAGACAACCCTGTGCATTATTACATCAAAGGTAATTATCCCTGTGTGCTATAGCAATAGTTAAATTTCTTGTCATAATTCTAGTTTACGCAATGATAAATCGAAAAAATAATTCTAAATATTGAAGATTTCAAATCTTAAAAGAAATGAGAATTATTTACAACGACTTTTTATTAATTATTTATCAATGAATAAAATAATTTCAGTCGTTACACGCCTAATGGTAGATCTCCGAATCTCCCATCGTCCACCACAAAGAAACCAAGACGTCGCGTGGCGACTGTTTCGCAAAGAAGAGCAGCAAACATCCGTGAGAGGCGCAGAATGTTCAATTTAAATGAAGCTTTCGACAAGTTACGCAGAAAAGTGAGTTGTATATGCGTAGATCTTTGTTCTATTCTTGAGTCTCATAACAATATTGCTAACTTCTATAAGAATGATTATCTTTTGCTACTATTGTATTATGCGTTTGTATAATTTTGTACAATTAATTTTTATACTAATTATTAACGAATGTTTATCCAAGTATATACTTTAATGAGCACAACTAAAGGAATTCAGGGAATATTATAATAAATATTTCACTTTAAATATTTTGTATACTTTTGCGTACTATGTGCATTCTGTACAATTTTACATTTCTCATAAATCCATAGATATCTGCATTCTATTGATATACCAATGTTGCTTAAAATTATTTTACGACCTTTATTCCTCAGGTGCCAACTTTTGCTTACGAAAAACGACTGTCGAGGATCGAGACTTTGCGCTTGGCCATCACTTACATTGCGTTTATGGGAGAGCTGCTTGGAATTGAACCGAGTAGCCCCAAGCCAGAATACATCCCGAGGGAATACTACTTGCCAAATTAAACCTGTAAAACGTAAACATTCACATGAAAACCTGAAACAGAAGAATTTGATCAAAAATCAATTTTTTATACGTAAATCATTTTACAATTTCAGCAGCCTGATATTTTTAGAAGTGAAATTACCATAACTTGTGATATTCGTAAGAAAACATGGTAAACGGTTGGTTACATATTAAAAAGTGCAATTTGGTCTATTTCAAATTGAGTTAACAAAATTACATATGTATGTATATGCGGTTGAATGATAACTTTGGTTATTGGTAAGAAAACAATGTAACGACAACTTTAACAAATCTGGCATTGACCTACACTCATTCGAATCCTCTCTTTAATATTTCAATAGATACTTGATTTTTTAAACTCACAGTACATGTTTCAAAATACATACAGAAATCAAAGTACATTATTAAATGGCAGATTTTTTATGCATTTATGGGAAATTTGCACTGAAATGCACAAAATGCATATAATACGCGAAGATATGTATATAAAATATCCACAGTATAGTATTCGTTATAATATTTAGTATATAAAACAATTTTCTACTTAGGTTACATTTTTTTAATTATCTCCACAAAAATATGAATTTACATAAATATTCGCAGTCTATAGATTATCATCTAATTTCTTTACTTTCGAAAAATCATAAAGAAGATTTTTTAATTAAACATATCGCAAATTTGATTCTGTAAGGATATTTAATAAAATAATTACATAAATTGGAGTAACTTATACATATTCGAATACTTCTAAAAATTGTCAACAAATATTTTAAGTTTATTGATAAGTAAATCGTCGAAATAATATAATCATTCATATGAACAAAACTATCGAGTGCAAAATACATCTAAGAACGTAATGTCGTATATGTTTGAAATTAAGTAAGATTAATGCATCCACATATACGTATAAGTGTTACAATTCGAGTATTAAGTAAATTACAGTAAGCGTAGTTAAGAACCCACTCGAAAAAACATTAACTAACACTTAATGTTTATGTGATTTTACGAAATAAGATAAAAATCCGTGTCTTCCATAATTTATGTAAATCTGCTTATTACATATTATCATTATATTTAAATATAAGATGTACAAATACTATCACAGTATGTATCTTTCGTTAGTACACCATTTTGTCTGTTTTAAAAGATTGAAGAAATTTCTTTGTATAAAATTTTAACTTGACTGCATTCCTTGAATTATTTTTTACTGAATTATATTCCTTTATCATTAGAAAATTTCTTAAGTTCGAGAAAAATAAAAAAGAATCATTACTGATATAATAATGATAATAATAACATAATACCATGATAATAATAATGATAAAAATGACATAATAACGTAATAGTAACAACATACTAAAAATTTCTTAAAACACAATTGAAATATAAAGAATCAAAGGATCGCAGCAAGGTTAAATGCGGTTTTTTCGAAACTATGCTTTTTAATCTGATACTCAGTAATGTTCGAGAATAATCATTAGATAAATTTCAAATTTTTACACATTATTTCTTATAAAATTACTTACAAAGTAGCATATGATTCTTATGATATTTTAATTTGTTAAATCTTTATAAGCCTGATTATTTAAAAATTGATTCCTTTTAATAATAAATGTTTTCGTTAAAAAATCGTCATTTCCTTATTTTTTTAAATAATTTATTTCTGAAAACTGATTAATCGACCTCAAACAGCGATTCGAGAATGTGTGCTAAGTTGGTACTTCTGAAGCAATCTTCAAGTTAGTGAAAAAAGTGCCGGATCCAAAAAAATTGGATACAAATGTCACTTGTATTGTGCAAACCGATTTTTGGAATAATTACGCTCTTTTGTTTCGCTAGAGGCGTTACTGCTACTACTTATAGAAACATGAGCGATCTCGCTGGAGTTCATTCTGTTGCATACGTAACAGTTCCAACACAAGAAGTCGCTAAAAAATTGTCTCAGTAAGGATCGATATAACCTATTAAAAATTAATTCTCTAGAGAATAAAAATGATTACTTTAATTAATCTATACTTAATTTACAGTGGCTTGGTGAAGAATAAATTAGCCGCTTGCGTTAATATTATACCAGGACTTACATCGGTGTAAGTGTAATGTATGTACTATTCATTGTGCATGCAGACTAAAATATTTTAATTTCATTTAGAAATATTATTTATATATTACAGATATGAATGGAAAAATGAAATTAATGAAGATAATGAACTTCTACTGGTAAGATGCTAAAAAGTAATGTTAATAGGTTAAAGTTATTGATACACATTTTATATACTTTATTTTAGATGATAAAAACTAGGACTGATACTGTAAATGCCCTAACAAAATATGTAATGTAAGTATATATTTTGATGTTTTTGAATTATATACATATGATGAAAATTAATTTTGAACTGGCTTTGAACAGAGAGAACCATCCATATGAAGTTTGTGAAGTAATCTCATTACCTGTAAGTATTGTTTAATTACATTTTAACATAGGATATGTACTCTAATATAATGCAGATGAAAGTTGAACTATGTTTTATTATAGATTCAAAATGGAAGTCACAAATATCTCCAATGGATAAGTGAGATAGTTCCACCTATCAATCAAAGAGAGCAATAAAATAACTTTCCTTCTATATCCATATTTAAAAGGATTCTAATGTCACATATAATAAAAACATTTATTTACCTTGTTATAAAACAACATGAATTGTTTTATAAATTTTTCACTACTATGAAAAGTTATGTTATGCTAATTAGAAAAAATAATACAATTAACAAAAATGCAAACTAGAACCATTACAGTTGATTTAAATTTGAACACATCGATAGACGCGTATACATGTACAAATAAATGATCAAACATTTATAATGTATAGTCAATTGTATAAATCTTATACTAGATACAAATATAAAACTCGAAATTGTATAAATCAAAAATCAATATAAAAATAAGTACTACAATAACTATGTATATTTTCATTTCTTGTATGTTTCTCTCTTTCTGAAAGAAAATTCATTCTTTTTATTATCTTATTAGTATTGTCAGTCAATTTATTAATGCAAATATTGTAATAATAAAATTAATTGTTATTGTAGTGGATCATGGCAACAAATTTTGTATACCAACAAAAATTTTTTATACTATCAGAATATGTTATCCACCCTATAAGTATGTATTATAACAAAATCACTAATACATTTTATTTGTGAACCATAAATTGTATCTAAAAATATTATTTAATGGAGTCTAGGTGTGTGTGTGAATTCGCATTTGAAATATAAGTATTATTTTACTAAAAATTAATGTTATCTGCCACCCTCATATCCTGGATAAAGCGATAATAGAGCAGATGATAGACATTGATTAACTTCCATTTTATAATTTTTGTCTAATAAATGACGACATGACGGGCAATATTGGACACCCGACGAAAAAGTACGTTTTAAACAATTAAGGCAAATATTATGCGTACATGGAATCGTGACAGGATTATAAACAATTTCCAAGCAACAGGGACATGTGAATCTGCAATTTAAAAATTATAAAAATTTGAAAATATAACAAATATATTTATTAAAAACTTGATGAGTAACATACCTTTCTGAAACTTGTTGTAAAAATGCAGTTTTACCATCTGGTAAAGCTTTACGACATTCATCCCACAATTTTATATTTGCTTGATCTTCTTCAATATGTTTCACTACTTTACTTTCTAATTCATAACTCTCAAGTTTCTTTTTTTTCTTTGGTGGTTCTCTTTTTGAAGAGGTAGAATTTTCTTCTTCCATTAGTATATTTCGCTTTTTATTTGTCTTATTAGTTTTATTTATTTTATTTTTTGCCATTGCTTCCAAGTATCCATCTGGATACATTGGTTTTAAACCAAGAGCCTCTATACGTGCTTTACCCTCTTTTGTCCATGGTGCAGCTGCTGGATCATCTCTCCTTAATAAATATCTCCATACGCGAAATCCGCTTTTGCCTGTATCTGGATAATACTTTACTACCTTATATATACCATCATATCTAAAATAAAAATATTTTTGTAAAAACTAAATATTAGAACATATAAAAATAACAATAATGATTATTATTATACCTGTTGCCCTCTTCTGGTGCATATTTGCTATGTTTAGCGAGTTTGAAATTTCTGACAACTCTTACAGGTATACCACCTCTCCAATCTTCAGCTGTAGCGCCAGCTGTCGCATTGAGCTTTGCATTGCAATTTAAAGCCAATGCTTTATTCATTCGAGTCAACATCTGATCGCAACTTTGTTCAGCTGTTCTTTTATTTCCTTTATAAATATAACACATTAATTGAGTCATAACAAATTTATTTATAATTAAATATTCTACCTGATAGGTCCCTGCCTCCAGAGCCGGTATAAATAAACTCATCACCATTATCAATATCATCTTCGTAACCTCCAGATAATACAATAGAATATGCACAATCTGTTTCTCTCCCATGAATTCCAGCTATATGTGGTCTATGCACTCCAACTTCAGACACCTATCATTTACATATCCTTGATTTATTTATATATGCAAAATTTATTAAAATTAAAGGTTATTTGAAAATTTTAATTACCTGTACTCTGTACATCCAACACATTCCAACTTCTACTCCAGGAATAGGTCCACGATGATTGGGTGGAACTATACTGCACTCTTTTGTCCTTCCTACACATGCCATTCCTTTACCCCAATCTCTCTTACTACTATTGTTTTCATTCGTTTTTTTTTTCGTTTGTTTAAGTTTATCACCTGCCTTTAAAAAATAATGATTTATAAATTTTATAAATGTTACAAAATAAAATATTATTAAGTGATAATTAACCTTCACAATTTCATTTTCATCATTTTTACATTCTGGGCAATACCAGTAATCTTCTTCAGGTATAGATGTCAATGGAGGATTCAAACAGCTTAAATGATATGCAGAATTACACTCATCGCATAAGAGAAGATTGTGTTCATCTTCTTTCCCAGCACAGACTCTACAACCACATTCTCTGCATTCCTTGTTAGGATTGTCCAAACATGCATCACAATAAGCTTGTATACGTCTTCGTTTACCACTACTGACCATATGTTGTTCATCTTCAGGACTTCTATCTTTAAGAAATTTTGGTTCTTCTATGGCAAAAATCTCTCCTTTAGGATTCACTTTCCGATTCTCAAGTGGTTGATCCCTATTTAAATAGATACACATATTTTAATCATACATTATACCAACTTAAACTGAATATTTGAATTATACAATACTTACTTTCCAATATGCAATATCCCAATAAGTTCTTGTACCCTCTTCTTTTTATCTATTTTCAATATTGTAAAATCATACCATAAACCTGTTACTTTGGGATCATCAACGTTGTGATTGATCATCACCTTTTGACCTATTTTTAAGCTATTAAATTTTAATAAACGCCTTGCACGTGGTCTTACTGATGATTCAGGTACATTGAAAGCTGGAGCTTTATCATCAAATTCCCACTGCATATTATAAATAATATTATCATCTCTTTTAAAGATTTTTAATATTATTGCCTCAAACCAAGCTCCATAAGTTTGGTCAAGACAATCTACCGCATCTCCAACCTTATAATATAAACTTTCTGCTTCAGACAACTTTTCTTCTTTGCTAGAATTATCTACGATTTCTTCTTCAATAATAGAACTAGAAGTAACTTTAGTACTCGAAGTAGCTTGGTTTTCTACTTCATTAATTTGTATTTTAACCATTAATTGAATTACATCATTCAAATTAACATTATAATCATATAACTTATAACCATTTTCTAATTGTTTCCCACGAAAGAATAATCGTTGTAAATCCACTTCTATATTCAATTCTTTTTCAATCTTACGCTGCAAAATAATATTTTTATAAATGAGTCTTTACAAAATGTTATTAAATAAGTATATGAATACTATACTCCAAATAGATAATTTCTTTTTATTCACACATTATTATTATTAAATAAACTAACATTAAATAAATGTTTTTAATAAAATAATGGAATATTTAATGAAGTCAGATTTTTTTACTCCAAGAATTTCAGCATTAAATGTAAATATTAGAGATAAAATTACAAGTTTCACGAAAGATAAAAGAATTGTATTTTTTATCTGAAATTAGTACTTCCTATACTACATTTATTTTACCTTAAACTCTTCCACTTCCGTCAATTTGGAGATGGTTAATATTGCCTCCTGTTTACCATCCATTGTTCTCACTTTAACGTACATTTTAATATGTTTATTCAGTCAAAAATGTTCAAAAAGCGCGTTATCTTGTGCCTAGTTCTTTAACACAACGATCAACGTGTGCAAAACCAAAAAATGTAATTCACTTCATCAACACTCATAGAAGTGCAAATAAACCAACAGTGACTGTCATCAGTCGTGAGTGACTTCAGCACTTGTTGGCATTTACTACTGAGAAATTTGGCGGGAACAGACCGTGGGTATATATGGCGGAAAAAGAGATAGAACGAGAAAGCAATCACATTCAGGTATATACGTCGTTGTCATTGGTCATTTCCATTAAAATATAAAAATGAACCAATCAAACAGTTTGCTTTTATAAAATTTATCGTTCAGTTGTAACAAATTTTATTATATTTGTTTATATTTTATTTTGTGAATTCTAAATCTTAAATAATATTGTGTACCATATTAAGATAGTAATAAATAGATTTAAAATGAATACCGTTGAATATCTATAATAGAAATATGTAAAAAAATTAATTAAATTGTCCAATATATATTTAACATAATAAATCTATACAAACACTTATTTTTTAATTTTTTATTTATTGTACTCTTAGTTTCTACATATTTTAAAAATTAAAATATATATTATATAAAAGTGTTACAAATATGTGTGTAAAAATTTACACGACTTAATGCTTACTTTATCAATATGCATGCAATTATATGAACAAGTGTATTTTAATCCCTCCGTTATTCACATCTATTGACGAAGCTAATTGAAATATATACTCTTTCCGTGCAATAGATTGTTAACAATTTGAAATAGTATTATTTATGTGAAATTTAATGAATTATACATCTTATGAAAAATCGAAAAACAAAAAAAAAAGGGTTAAATTAAAAATTAATAATTTGTAATTATTTAGGAACTGGTAAATTAGCCACATTCCTAATTCTGAAACCAACTTTTCAAATGTATACCTAGAAAGTTCCATGTACAATTCATATACAATGGTGATCAATTTGATAAGAAATTTTTATAGGTAAAGAAATATATATAACTACATATTAATGTCAAGCTTTCGATGTGAAAATAAAATCTCTAATCCAAATTAGATTTTTTAGAAAATACGATATAATTATAAACACTGAGAGTTGTATACAAATTATACAATTTTTGTACTATCTTAATTACTAAATCTTCATTAGTAAAGATTTAAAATGAAAGTACCTTTTCGGACTCATAAAAAAAAAACAATTCTAATTGCAAATTGGACCTCTGAAAATACAGAAAATTGCAATCCTGTTCTCACACAGCTATACATAACGTACATACAACTTACACATAATATATTTAATTAATTATATTTATTTAATTAATTTATTAATTACACGATTAATACGCATCATTGTGAGCAGAACTCTAAAGTTGCCAGTTTTTTCTCATATAAAAATATCGGAAAACGATTGAAGTTTACGATAAAATTACAATTTTTACAAATATAATATAATATGTAAATATATATTAAAATGTATTTATACATACATAACTATATTTCTATACTAATTTCTAAAGTTGAACAAAATTTTTTCGAATAAGTTCAGGAAATTATTAGTCTTACAAAAATTCAGGACATATTTCACTTATATATATTAATATATAATTTACAATAACTCATATATGACTGTTGTTACGATAAAACTAATATGTATATGTATATATAGCGTAAAGCGGAACTTTAAAGTTGCTACTATTTTTACAAAACTAAATGTTCTTGCAATTTGTATAATTACATATTAACAAGTAATTGCATAACTTACAATCATGACAATATAATACCATTCATGTATAAACGTAAATTCACAGTTTCTGCTCTCTTAAAAGAGTTACTAATCAATTAGAATTTATATAATTACATAGTAATATATAATTAGCGTAATTTATGTATAATTACAATTGTAATATGGTTAACAGCTCCATCATTAAATAGAATATTCTAGTAGAAAATGTTGCTCCGTCTGTGGCACAACCTATGGCTAAGCAGCACAATATGTATGTACCGGTACAAAAATTAAATGAAAAGAATGTTATTATAACTTTTGAATCGATATTAATCAGTAATCGTACATGATTATTTATTATTTTATGACTAGAAAAGTTAAACGATTTATAAAAATATTGATATAAATTTTGTGTATTTAAAGTATTATATAATTAACAATTAATAAAAACGTCACAAAATTTACGTTATGTTTGAAGTTACAAATTGTATACAGAATTTTAAAATAGACTGATTTCATGTACCAGTACACAGAATAGCTGCTAATGTAAACTTAAACTGCCAACATAGAACTTTCCAAGTCAACTTTTTTTATTCATCACACCTGGAAGACTTCCATTAAATTTCCTGATTGTCTTCTCCAGTCTCATTATCTACAAACTCAACATGTGTGAATGGAAAATGGCCAACCTTGCCATGCAATTCACCTTCCCACTGACCATTTATATTAGTCTTTGTTACTTTTATCACATCTCCAACTTCTAATTTTAAAGCAGTTTTATCATATGCGTTTGGTACCCTTGCTTGTTTCACTTTTGCAAAAGCAGGCAATGTTCTTTGAATATTTGATCTGCGGGTGGTCCCTTGTCCACTTTCTGGATAAGACATTTGACAAGCAGAAACCGAATTAGAATTTGTAGTTGAACTTCCACCACTTTCTGGGCATGAATTATTCTCAATCACAGAGTGATTGTCTTCTTCATACTTCTGAACATATGGTACTGGTACTGAACCAGTTTGACCAAGGCTATTTCTAGCAGTCCACCATTGTTCTTCATCTTTTGATATAATTGTAAGAATTTCTCCTAAAAATAACATTATTGAATTTATACAAAATATAAAAACTTACAACTTTGAAAATCACATTGCTTAATCAAATTATTAATTGCAATCAACTAAAAATATAAAAAACATTGTATGTTAACCAGCCACTTTCAAAGTAATACTTAAAATATTTAAAATAAAAATTAAAGCCTACAAACCTTTCCTAAAAGGTAAATCATCAGGATCATTGCCTTCAAAATCATATTTTGCTATTACCCTCTGTGTCTTTTTAGATGCAGGCCTGATCAGTGGTGTTGTATCCAAATAATGTAATTTGTAAAAAGCCAAAAGGTTGGGAATATCAGGAAACGTTTGATCTCCGATCCGATAACGTATTTGATCACCCTGCTGAATTTTATTTATAATATAATGGCTAACCTTGTTGTCTTCTCGTACACATAGAACAAAATCTCCATGTATCGAAGTGCTGTCACGTACTAAGAATACGCCGCCTACTTTTTCACCCATGAGTAAATCCGAGGCATCTTGTCGTGACATTGCACCAAAATACCAACTAAAAAAGACACAACAATAAAAAGATAATTAATCCCACAAAAGATTCAAATTTAAGGTTCTGCATATCAAGTATCATACATTTATAAAAACAAGCATATATATACATATTAGTAAATAAGAATACAATACAATATACATATCAACAACCAAAATATTAAAAAATACAAATATTACTTTAAATAACATTCACTTATCTTAAATACATCGAATTATTTATAATATAATTTTCATAAGAGGTTATTACAAATTTGTTCAACATCAGTTAAATAAAACTTCAAAGGTTAATCGTCGATGCAACATCATTTTTATTACATTATTAGGCGACGTCAATTGATTTCATGACGTATAACAGTAAGACCAAAATCATTTCTTTATTTACCTGTACTTGTCATATTGATTGAAAGCAGCAGCCATTGTTTTAGCAAGTAATCGGTATTAATTCCAGCAACAGGGCCTTGATGGCGCAACGAAAAGCGCCCCTATCCGAGTCGGAGGAGGCCCGGGTTCAAGTCCCCCGAATACAGGTCCCCAAGTCCTCCCTCTCTCTTTCTCTGTAAATCCTGCAATATAAAAACATTGTTCTTAGAGTGTTTTCAAACATTAGGCTCTCTCAATGCAGCGTGTTTAAAAAGCCATGTTTCTAAATCAAAAAAACATTCTTTAAATTCGTCCCTACATATAACATATACGATATATTATAATATATTTAAAAAACTTTCGTTCTTGACCTCGCCGATGGACTCGAGTAATAGAATCACTTGTCAATGGGTCTCGCGTGAAGTTGTATATCTGTTTCAACAACTGCAAACATGTTTGAAGTAAAACCCTTACTTCTTCTAATTTCGTGTTCTTAGGCTTCACCTCACGTCGAATATCGTCAGTGGTACTCTTTTTGCCCAATTTGTCTACTGAGATTGCGCAAAAGTGCAACTTCCTTTCATGCGCGAACCAATAGCAGACGAATAATATTTCGAATTTGCACCTTTCTTAACGCTACAAACAGCATATTCCACTTAAATCTGTGACATGAAAACAGAAATAATAATGATCAGGCCGAAGTTTCTTGGATTGTGAGTATACGGCGAGTAGAGTGGGAACTTCCAAGAATCTTGAGAAACTCGTCCCTAGCGCTTTCTGTCGTCCCAACGGAGGAACTAAAATCTTCCGTTTAAAAAATATATATATGTATTTTGTTTCTTTCAATTTACGAATAATATGTACAAAGATATCGATATATTTTTAAAAATAAAAATACCGCTTTTTCTTTGATTTTTTTACAGAATATTAAAATGATTAGGTTTAAAGAAATATTACTTGATTTTCTACAGATTTATTACACTCTTCCCCTCCTTGCATTCAATTTTTTTATGAAACTGATATTATTTTCCTAAAATATTCCTTCCTAAATGTTCCCTTTATCCTATGAACTGCACTGATACACGTTGTGTAAAGTACAACGAGAAGTAAAACGCATTATTAACATAATTCTGAAAAATGATGACTCATATTATGCAGCAAATTTATCGGGCTAACTGCGTGATTAATGCTGCGCACATTTCGAAGAATTCCATTGTATGATGACCTGTCGCTTGAGGTGGTGGAAGTGTAGGATCTAAAATAGTTATATTTACAATAAAATATATTGAGATAAATCATCAATTAAAAATCATCAGCGTTAACTCAAATTCTTCACCTCGTCCAATATCTTCTTCTTCATTTGATAAAGACTTAAAATCCAATAAATAACTTTTGTAATCAACTTGATAAAGTTGTAAGGACATCTTACTATATCTATCTGTTAATTCACTCTTTTGGCGTACTCTAACGCTGTAAGCATTTATGATTTTCCATTCCTAAAAATATTTAAATTATTATACATACTAAATTTGTTATTTTATAGATTAGTTTATAAGAAAAATCTCACGAAATTAAGAGCTTTCATAGCTCGATAGACTTCATTCATAATGTCGTTCGGTTTAGATTGTGAACGGATTCCTAAATGCCATTTAGCCCGTTTTACTGGCGTACCACGAGCACCTTGTATCGAAGACGATGTACTTCCTTGAGAACTTTGTCTTTCTCGAAATGCTGAGATGTACAAAAAGTATATCAAATATCGTTTTCATAAACTCTATGATGAAAACGATAACAAATTTTTTAAATTCTAAAGATACAGCATTAGTTTATCTTCTTACGTGCTATTCTTTCTGGATGTGGTCTCAAAGGACTGCTACTGGTATCATTGGGGCTAAAAGCAACAGGAGGTGGACTAGAAGCTACGTAGAAATCTTTTAATTCTGCTTTAGCAGCCTCGTCTGCGATTCTTTTATTATCTATTATTAAGTGATAGGCAATTGCCAGTTGATCATGCGGATCTCCACCTAATAATGCAGAATGAACTTCTGCTTCTTTCACATTGAATTTTTCACAAACTTCGTTTACTGCGTCTATATCAATTACAGAAGCGTCCTGTTCAACAGGCGATGGGAATAAATATGAAGGTAAATCCTTCTGGAACCATTCGTGTTTCCTAAATTAAAAATATTTGTAATTATTTTAAACTGTATCAAAGGAATGTTTAAAATTTTTAAATTTATAAGTAATGCATAATACATATAATAAAAATTGAATATACTTGATATCTTCAATGGTTGCTCTTTTCATAGGATCCACTTGTAACATGTGACATAAAAGACTTACAACACTTTTATTCAGGTACTCTGGGATGGGAAAAACTCCAGCTGAAACAAATATTTGTAATTTTATATGAATCATCAAAATCAGATTATACAGATTGTTATTACTTACATTTAATTTTACGGAAAAGTGTTGGTACATGTTCATCATCAAATGGTAAAGTGCCACAAAGTAAAGCATAAAGTATTATTCCACAAGACCATATATCGACTTCAGGACCAGCATATAATTTACCAGAAATTACTTCTGGTGCTGCATAATTAGGGGAGCCACAAGAAGTACGTAAAAATTCTCCATCCATCATCATGTTTGACAAACCTATAATTTAATAAATTATTAGATGATTTGAATAATATCATTCAATCAATAAACTTTATTAGTAAGATCTCGACTATATCTAAATACCGAAATCTGCTATTTTTACATGTAGATTGTGATCTAACAATAGATTCTCTGGCTTTAAGTCACGATGAACTATCATATGCCTGTGACAATAATCAACACCAGAAATAATCTGTTGGAAAAATCTTCGTGCCTCATATTCCTTTAGTTTGCCATGTTTCACAATATAGTCAAACAATTCTCCACCTGATACATATTCCATTATCATAAATATATCGGTGGGTGAGCTTATAACCTGATATCTAAATTGTAACAAAAAATTGATATATTCTATATTAATTAATATTTTATAAAGCATGCTACTATTACTTACAATTTAATAATGTGAGGATGTCTGAAAAGTTTCAGATTTTGTATCTCTCTTCTAATCTTTCCAACCACATCTAGACTTTTGATTTTCTGACGATTCAAAATTTTCACAGCAACCTTATGTTTTGTTAAGACATGTTCTCCAACTATGAAAAAGATAAATTATAAGCATTTTGTATGCTGTGGTATTATTTAATATAAAAAGTAATAAAAGCAATAAAAATAATAAAGGTTTATTTACAGAAGATTTACGTACTTTTTACTTTACCAAATGTCCCAACACCTAATGTTTGCCCAAGTGTGTAATGGCCAATCTTTACAATTGGCTGTGGTTGATTAGATGGAATTTTCTCAGACATTGTTGTTAGTTCTATAATATGTAACAAACCAGTCAAATACAAAATAAAATGTTAATAAAATTAGATTAGTTAGACTAAATGTGAATTCTTACAATGACAACAACTTTAAGCAAAATACGATCATAAGTTGCAGCTCAAAAATATATAAATTTATATAGAAACAAAAGTTAAAATGTCGATAATTAATGGCACTTTATTACAATTGCTTATTTACATTACACAAATCCAAGAAATTGTTTAACATTTAATGCAAGGTCAAATAGAATGCTAAATCACTAGCATTAAGATGTGATAGGAATAAAATAGCTACATTGAGAAATATAAAGATAAAAATACGTAAAATAATAAAATAAACTCTGTCATAAATATTATAAACTAGATGATTAACTTCAATCACCTGATATTATTTACATGTTCTGACACATTATTTCAAAGATACCACTACACAGACATTTAACAGGATATGTTAAATCATTTATCACAAAATTCAAAGATTAGAAAGCTAGTGATAAATTTTATATTGATATTTTCAATTCATAGGAAAGTTGAGTCTTCATAATGCTAAAATATCTTATGTTCAGTAAGTATACGTATATAGCGCTATCACGAATTAATCTGGCGGCATATATAAAATTTCTTTTCACATCTATTATACGAAATATATAGAGTATATTATATAATTTTTTAAATTTATTACCCAATTGTTTAATCACATAAAAGATGTTTTAATTTGATTCATTTTTAAACTTCAATTTTTTAATATGCATATGAATAACGTTATACAATTTTTCAAATATATTTCCTAATCTTTTAATTATACCAAAAGATCATTTCAATTTTATTTATTTTTAAACTTTAATTTTGTATTTCTTTTTTTGTTTTATAATTAATTTATCGAAAATAAATGTTAATATTTACTTTAATAGAGATAGTCATTATTGAGAATAATTATTGTTTATGCAATTATAGTTGTCAATTTTAGGGATTAATATGTTAATTAATGCTCTTACTTTATTCGAACATCATGTTCCTCTTTTTAGCAAGACTCGTAGTTGGATTTTAGAACCGCCTAAGAGATAATATTGATCTTTGTACTCTTTATTTTATTTCGAAGTAAAATTTACCACTCACGTTATCATTAAAATGTCAGAAAAAGAAATAAGCCTTCTTAAATATTTTCTAAGTGGAGGATTCGGCGGAATATGCACCATCGTGGTGGGTCATCCCCTAGACACGATAAAAGTAAGGTTATATTAATTAATATAAAAAATAGATTCTATTAAGTAACAAAGAATTCTAACGTGTGATCTATATATGATTAAAATGCTGTTTTTAATTCTCAACTTAATGAGTTATTTATATAACAACAACAATGTTTATAAACAATAATAAATTATAATAATAAATATGTTTATAAACAAAGCAGTACAAATTTTCTAATTTGTACAAATAAAACAAAAAATTGTGTTCATTGTTGAAATGTAACAGAATTTGATATATAAAACATTTAAGTAGAAAATATAACTTTTTAAATCATTTTTAACCTGTTAATACTTTTTATAATATTAAAGAATTGGAATAAAATGCATTTTTAGAAATTTTTGTATATAATAAAGTGTAAATAGAAATTTGGGGTAGAATAGTTGTTCTATAAAATTAAGTGTAAAAGATAATCCCCCAATTTTTCAGCCTTACCTAGTCTAATTATAAGTAGGATTATTAAATCCTACTTAGGAATAAACTGTTTTTCTCTGAAGAGGACTGGCCCTAATAACGGATATGTTAGGTAAAAGAAACACTATGTGTGCTGATTAGATTTTGTATATAACTTCTTATTTAAGAATCTACTTTTTTATTGTCTTCTTTTTATTTTTTATCCTTTTATTCTTTTAAATGTTATTATCTATGATTATCATTGTGGTTCATTATTTTAAATACTTTATATTTTGGTAAGAACATAAAATATTTTCATATGTAATAAAAAGATTAGGATTCATAGGAATTATTGTAATTTTTTTATTATGATGAAAAATAATTAAATTAAAAGAAAAGGTCTATGATTCAATTATATTAAAGCAAAAATAAATAACTAATGGAATTAATGTTTTCCATACATTCTTTCTATTTATCAAAATTGCTTGTACTGACATTTTTTTTGTTTTCCTTTCAATTCTTGTTAATAATATTCTATATCAAAGTAAGTGTTTGAAAAAGACATTATTGTTAATAGGTCCGCCTTCAAACTATGCCTCTACCAGGTCCAAATGAAGCAGTGTTGTATAATGGAACAATTGATTGTGCTAAGAAAACAATCACAAGAGAAGGAATACGTGGACTATATAAGGGTTGGTAGATAGTTTGTACCTTAAACATGTATAAATATATCCTATTAATTCTTTCTTCTTATTAAAAAATATTTGCTCATTAGATTATCTACAATATTTTTCTTTTAGGTATGGGTGCACCTTTATGTGGTGTAGCTCCAATATTTGCCATAAGTTTTTATGGATTTGGACTTGGCAAGCAATTGATAAAGAGATCTGACAATGTTGAACTGTCTTCTTTGCAACTATTCTATGCTGGTGCTTTTAGTGGCATCTTTACAACTGTTATAATGGCTCCTGGTGAAAGAATAAAATGTCTTTTACAAATACAACAGGGTGATGCAAAACCCAGATATAATGGCCCTATTGATTGTACAAAGCAACTTTATAAGAACGGAGGAATTACAAATATTTTTAAAGGTACCTGTGCTACTCTTCTAAGAGGTATGTAATATTAAAAATTTTTTTTTTATATTATTTTTGTAATAATTTAAATATAGAGACTATGAAATTGTCAATTGCTACTCTTTTTTATTGTGAATTTCCTTAAGTCTTATATATCTAGCTTATATCTATACACAGTGTTATTATACAACTATAAATGATAAATTTAGAAAGCAGAGTTATCTTATAAAGACAAAAAATTAAACTGTCTAATTTTGTTCCTTGTTTTTTATACACATATATTAATCGTAAATTAAAAACATATATTAGCTAACTGATGATATTATCTTCATAATTATTTCTTCCCAATGTAGACTTTTTTAAATACTTTCTCCTCAAGGTTCTACATTGTAAACCACCTTTACGTAATGCATGAAAAACTCCCCAATTTTTCAGCTTCTTGGGAGTTGAGCATCTTGGTGCTATTTCTCGTAACCTGTTTACCTTTTTTTTCAATCAAATTATAATTATTGTGTGGTTAAAAATAGCTTCAAACAATAGCTTCCTTATACTTACCAAGTAAGGATTCCATGTAATCATCGAACAAGTACAATCCCATGGATTGCTATCTAATCTTACAATTGAAAATTGTGGTGGTTTATTTGGAATCCGAAGCATTTTGAAAAAGTCTATAGGTAGTGATGTCAGCTTATTCTTTGAAAGGATAATTTCTTTAAGTTGCTTTTGTTGTTGCACTCCAAATAAACCAGGTGGAATGTATTCTAATTCATTATTTGATAGATCTATACGTTTAACATTTTGCAAACCATAAAATGCATCCATAGATATTTTACGAATATGACAAGAACTTAAATCAAGATCTACTAATTTAATTAAATCCACAAAAGCATCAAGATCGATACTTGAAATATTTCCGCGAGCCCTTAATTTTAATAGCTCTGGCATTCCTTGAAATACAAAACGCTCCAACATTGGTATTTCTAAATTATACAGATATAAGGCTTGAAGCCGACATAATCCTAAGAAAGAATTTTTTTGTAGATATAATTTTGAATCTTCACCTCCCAAATAAAGTTCTAATGTTGTATTCATGATTTCAAAAGTACTGAAATCAGAAGATATTTATGTTAATTTCACATCTTATTATCATAAAAATATGTATGTAATTAAAATACCTTGGGAATATAGAATCCAAAGGATTCTTCCGAAAATCTGCAATCTTCAACATTGGGAAAGGGGGAAAAGATAATTCTGATAAAAAAGTTAGATTATTCCCTCTTAAATCAAGATCTTCTAGCATCAATAAACCAGCTAAATCTACACTCTTAAGTGTTAACAACTGATTACTTGCAAGTGACAATACTTTTAAATTTGGGGTGCCATAAAAACAAAATTCTGGAATGAACTTCAAACTATTTTTTTCTAGTGAGAGATGAACGAGATTATTCAAACCATCAAACATATGCCATGTTATATCTTTTAAATCACAATCATAAACTCTTAAGTGAGTTAAAGCTCCTAAACCAGTAAAAAGTCCAACAGTTTCTTGATAACCTTCCATTTCTTGTTTGTACACATCATAAGGAAGTATTTCCTTGTCATCACTTTCTCCACTATTTTGTTGACTTAAAAATATCAGTCTATGCCCTGTACTTTGGCTGATGTTATTTAGTAATTGTTTATTATTATTTTCATCATTAGTAACTGTATTCATTGGTTTAATCACAAGATTAGCTTTGTTTCTTTTCATTGGACTCAGGCTTGTCAATCTGACTCGTTCTAAATTTAGGTAAAGAAGATTTAATCCTAATGGATACAATGAATCAACTGATAAAACAATTCCTCCTTGTTTTCCTTGTTCAACATTCGAGCTTTTTTTTACAGATTCATAATCTATTCCTTGAATGTCTAAAGATATTAAATCTGTAAAACGTTGAAATGTTGTAGACTGTAGAAGAATCTCAAAGTTTCCCATACCAGATTCAAGAATTGTAAACACCTAAGACAAAGATATGTTATTTTCGAATAGCAAAAAATTATGCTATTCCATTCTGTAACACCAACCTGAATGTCTGATGGGAGTTTATCCAATAGTTCTTCATAATCTTCGGCAACAGCACAAATTGCAACATTTAAAAATTCGGGTATCATAGAGTGGTCCATGTTTAATCCAAATTCGAAATTGCATTCGTTAGTCAAGTTCTATTGAGAAAAAAGATTATTAAATGTCAAAAAGAAAGATAGCTAATTTTCATACCTGATCTTGACTCGTTTTGATCCATCGATGCAAAGGTAAATCAATAAATTTCTGTACCTCACAAGAACAGCCTGGTGGACATTTTACCTCCCAAACATCACCAATATCGATTATTTGTCCAAAGCACTCATTCTAAACATACATTTATTTATTAATTTATCATTCAGCTAAATATACATGCAAAGTCACTCTTAAGAATCTCTATGTTACAATGAGAAATTACTAAATTTAAAAATATTATGAGAAAATTAATCTTTTTCTCTTACACTTCTTCATATTAAATAAAGAAAAGAATTATGTACCAGCAAAGTGAGGACAAGTATTAGAATAACCATCATAATTAGGATAAAATTTGAGTGTTGAAGAAAAGCAGATCTTAAAACCAATGATGGTACGCTGGTTTGAAGGAAACTGAATTTTGTTAATTGTTATCTATCTGCCTTGATGAGCCCTATCAAACAGGATGCTTCCTATCTAGCAACCTACACACACTATTCTTGCCTTATAATTATAAATAACGTTTCCACATAATGCTTTAATTATATACATTCAGGTGAAACTTGATCTTCTTTCAATCTCATGAATATCTTTTATAATATATTTATTACTTGTTTGCATGTAAATATTGTCTGAATCTGTAAGTTTTTATCTTATAATGTCTTCTATACACGTAATTTGTATATCTTATTAATCATTTTTTAAATTAAACATTTAGATGTTCCTGCTAGTGGAATGTACTTTATGACATATGAGTGTCTCAAAAAGTGGATGTCCTCTGAAGACGGCAAAACAGGAATATTACAAACAATTGTTGCTGGTGGTTTTGCTGGTATAGCAAATTGGATTGTTGGAATGCCACCTGATGTATTAAAAAGTCGTTTACAAAGTGGTATTTATTATAAATTTATTACAATTTATTATTAAATTCTAAATAATGTTCACAAATCTGACTAATAACAAATTATGGAAGATATTAATTGAAGTTTTACTTATCGTATTTAGCGCCAGATGGTACTTACAAAAACGGAATTCGGGACGTGTTCGTAGTTTTAATGAAAGAAGAAGGACCAAAAGCATTGTATAAAGGATGTGTACCAGTGATGCTTCGTGCATTTCCGGCAAATGCAGCATGTTTCCTTGGGTTTGAAGTTGCTATAAAGTTCTTGAATTGGCTACTACCTAATGCATAATTTAAAATTGTATATCTGGAGGTAGTATTCCTACCACTAGTTATATGTTGAATTGATAATATATTCGTGAAGTATTCTATCTTTAATCAAAGATACAATAATATATTTTTTTATAATAGCACTCACTTAATGATTTTATGATGAATTTGCAATGAACTGTTAATCTATTTTATCTTAATCATTAATGCTATTATATAAGTTATTTTTTAAATATAGCTTATACACAATGTGTAATAATCTTTGTCATCTTTTTATATTGTTGAATTTTTATTTTGTAATTTTTAATATATCTTTTTATAAAAGTAAATAAACAACGGATTTGAAGGATCAATTTTAATTTTGATCATTTTCTTTTCAATCTATTTACGTCTTAAAGATAAATATTTTCAAATAATAGTTTCGTTTGATAAGAATTTAAAAAATCCGTAGAAGTAAACTATTTTTTTATTTACTGAGTAAGATTTTAAATCTCTCACTTTTAAGTAATGTAAGGAATAATTGTTTATGTTTATTTGATGATCATACAAATTCTATTTGATGTTTGCTTAGGTTAAGTTTATTACCATATTATTTGTCAGAAAGTTGTAATTCTTATCTTATCCTGCCCATTGAATTGGAATTTACAAACTGGAAATTTTGAAGGGTTCCTAAACCTATCAGTACATTAACTTTTTATCGCTATAGCAAGGGAATTGCTTTAAGTTGTAATAAAGCTTCATATTGTTTATAAAGATGATATTAAAATCTGTTATATTAATTGGAGGCCCGTCAAAAGGTCTGTGTTTCACATAAAATTAATATTTCTAACATAGTTGTTATAAGCAGTACAAAAATATAACCTCAAATATGATTTTACTCATTTTTTACAGCATTGATTGTCAGTGTATTTGAATTAAATAATAAGTAAAAGAGAGTAATCCACATGATATTTTAAATTCAAAAATATATTTTTAGGTACTAGATTTAGGCCTCTTTCATTAGATATACCAAAACCATTATTTCCTGTTGCTGGATTACCAGTAATACAGCACCATATAGAAGCATGCTCTAAAGTGGACAATCTTAGTGAAATATTAATAATTGGATCATATCTTGCAAGTGATCTGTCTCAATTTATTCAGGAAATGATAAGCACATATAAAATAAGCATTAGGTATCTTCAAGAATTCATTCCATTAGGAACAGCTGGTGGCTTATATCACTTTCGTGATCAAATACGTTCTGGTGGACCTACATATTTTTTTGTAATGAATGGTGATGTATGTGCTGACTTTTCTTTGCAAGAAATAGTAAATTATCATAAAGAAAAACAAGCATTGCTTACTATCATGGCCACTGAAGCAACTAGACAGCAATCGTTGAATTTTGGATGTATGGTTCTCAACAAAGATGGAAAGGTTGCTCATTATGTAGAGAAGCCATCAACATTTGTTTCCACTTTAATCAATTGTGGAATCTATCTTGCTTCCTTAGATATCTTCCAAACCATGGCTGATGTCTTTTATGCAAGACAAAATCAGGAGAGTTTTACGTAAGACACCTCAGAAGATTTTTTGGGAAGTCATTTGTATTTAAGAATTTTGACTAAATACTGCTACTTTATAGGCAATTCAATGGTAATGGTAAAGATCCAGCTCATATATCACTAGAACAAGACATACTAATGCGTTTAGCTGGAACTGGTCGTTTATTTGCTTTACCTGTTCTAAAATGGTGGTCACAAGTTAAGACTGCAGGTTCTGCTATATATGCCAATCGTCACTATTTAGCTTTGTATAAAGCAAAACATCCAGACCGTCTTGCTTCTACAGTTAATGGAACTTTTCAGATTATTGGTGATATCTATATTCATCCTTCTGCTACTGTTCACGAAACAGCAGTGGTAAAAAGACTCTTATAGATATTTGGTTCTTATAAAATCATGAAACATTAATTAAATATAAATTTCATGAAATATTTGACTTGTAGCTGGGTCCAAATGTAAGCATAGGCCCAAATGCTGTCATTGCCCGTGGTGTTAGAATAAGGGAGTCAATTATATTAGCCAATGCTCATATTCAGGCACATTCTATTGTATTATACAGTATTGTTGGGAAAAGTAGCTATGTGGGAGAATGGGCAAGGATAGAAGGAACACCATGTGATCCTAATCCTGACAAACCATTTGCGAAAATGGAAAACTTGCCCTTGTTTAACACTAATGGAAAATTGAATCCTTCTATAACAATCCTCGGTAAATAGTCTATTCATTGATTATTTACACAAGAAGATGAGTATGTATATATTTTTACTATTTATATTTTAGGTACGAGCGTACGTTTGGCAGCAGAGAAAATTGTATTAAATTCGATTGTCTTACCGCACAAAGAATTGACTAAGAACTTTAAAAATGAAATTATTCTATAATTATTCTATATATAATTATTCTAATATTTGCATACAATGCAAATCACAATATTTAAGAAAATATATCTCTGTTAACTAATTTATATGTGCAATATTTCGTTAACTTCTATTGTATGTTTGGAAATTTATTATTATTGCCAATTTATAAAACAATGACTTTAATATAAAGTCAGTTTTCTAAGAAACTGATACTAATGCACAATATACAGATTTATATAAGGTATTTATATGGATATAAATATTTTCTAATGATTTTGTTACACACAACTGTTAGTTTATATATTAATATATATAACGATATACCATGTATAATATGAAAAAAGTAGACATTTTCGACACTTGTATATCCATTTTTCCATTTGTATTTCTAATTTATATTTGTAAACTCAACACCTTAATCACTAATAAGTTAATAATTAGTGAAGAATATCTTTTGTTAATTCGTTCTTTACCAAGAAAAAGGCTGAAATAATTTAAACAATAGTTTACGATAATTGTATAATTTAAATACATATGTATCTATTTTTTAATATAAAATAAATATAATGAGTTCAAATATCTTATCTGTTTATATAATCCGTCGTATCAAAAAGTACCATATATATAAAGTAATTAATATATCGAAGAGTTTAAACTATATATTTTCTTCCAGAATACAAATAAAAGAATTAATAATTTGTTGAAAAAGAAAGTATGTTATGTAAAAAATATCAGAACTTTTCAGATTGTATGTATTTACTTAGATCGTAAAAATAAACACATACTCGGTTGTTTGACATACTTTTTTGTACATAATTGTATCATCATTTACAAGGAACAAATGTAACAGCATTTATAGAGTATATAGAAGTCTATTAAGTCTATATTCACTATTCTTTTATGTACAATTATTATGGTTAGCATCTAACCCTTAGAAATGTTAATCTGAACATCATAAGAATGTTAAAAAATACGCGCATAAGAAATTAATAATTTTATAAAAATAGATCATGTACAGTCTTCTTGTTTCAAACCTTCAATTAGCTATTATACAATTCCTAAAATACTATGAATAAAAACAGAAGCTTCAAAGCTTCGTTTCATGTTTAACCCTGTTTCTGAACAATTGACTTGGTCGAAGTAGCCCTTGAGAATTATTTAAATAAGAATTTCCAGACATGATAACGGTTGCTGAAGAATCCGGATTTAAAAATTCATTTTTATTATTATCCTCAAACGCAAATCGTTGCTGTTGCTGCTGTTGCGTTTCGTTATGATTGTTGGACTCATGATTATTTTTCATACGATAGTGTACTTCAGAATCCGTCTCTTCTTCATTGTCCGCACTATCTACATCTCCTGGAAAGATATTAGATAAATACACATAAGAGTAAGTGCATTTCATAAAACTGAATTCAAACAAATTTAAGCACAACGCACCATCGGAACTATTAGTAGAAGGTAAGTAAAAACGTGACGCTGGAACTTTGTTATTTCCTATACGTCGTTCTCGTTCTCTGGCAGTATTGTTTGGATGATGATACTTAAATTCGCGTGGTAGAGTATAGCTTCGGGGCAATGATACTTGACTACCTTCCATATCGCTAAGATCTCCTTCTACCTCTCCCTCACCTTTAGAACTTTCCTCTCCACCATTTTGACTGAAACGTAGAATATATTATAATATATGTTATAACTAATATATACTGTTTAATAATATTTTAATCTTGACAAATAATATTTTCGTTAAATCTACTATATTTTAATCTTTAATTACCGATGATTAACATGAGTAGACGGTGTCCAATGGGAATAATGATGAGGAAGACAACGCGGTGCGAGTAAAATTTCTGGAGTGTCCGCTCTTTCTCTTTGCGTTGTTCTCCATGAATTCGAAGGATGAACGTTGGGGTAATAGGAAGATGATGGTGGAGGAGGTAAAAGACAGTGCATTTTCACTGGTGGCCACGAAGATAAGGCTAGTCCTCCATTTTGATCACCTACTGATGGCTCAGATGTGAATAAAGGAGAACTAGGGGAAGTATGTAATTTTGTATTAGGTGGTGGTTGCTGATTTGATGCAGGCGACGACGAGAATGACGATGCTGAAGCTGATGGCGGAGGAAATAACTTTCCTTCTTTTATTTCTTCTTGAATTGCTCTTAATTCTCGCAACTGCTGTTGCTTCTTCTCTTGAAGTTTCTCTCTTATTAAATTCACACTTAGAGAGCCAGCAGTTGCAGCATCCATTCCAACTTTTTGTTCATTTGAATGATCATTCTGTATCATGCCGGAATTCACGGATTTCTTCCAAAACGGTATTAATTGACGTGAATTATTATTCACGCCAAGCCATTGTTTCGACTCAGTCACCGTGTTCATGGAAGTTGTGACAGTTCCAGTTTGAGACTGTGGTGGCGGAGGAGGTACGAATGTTGTTGGTTTTTTCTTTTTTCGATTTGGATTTGCTACAGCTGGATTCGTAAAACGACAATTAAATACTCCTGGTATTCCACCATTGCTCAATTTAACTCTCCTTACTCCTACATTCATACTTAATTTTTTATCTTCTGTATATTCTATTTGTTTTTCTTCCAGATTATCCTACATACACAATTCCTTTGTTAGAGATATATTTAGTATATTGCCCTTAAAAATTTGGTTTTAATTTGTAATACCTGGTTTGATAAAGCCGTGAGATTCGAAGCCGTCATTCTACCACCGGCTTCATACCTTAATCTCCGTACGTGAAAAAATCTATAGTTCCATGTAAAGTCATTAAAAATTACTATCATTAAATAATATCTATTTTCGCAAAATGAATTGATAAAATTAAACTTATACCTACCTATAATAGAGCCCCATGAAAAACATACCACCAAAAAATAAAGCTAATAGTGTAAGTACTAAAGTTACAGGGTTTGGATGATGTTGGTGTGGAAGAAGATCTGTTCTATTAACACCAACTATCCATACACCAATGAGTAAACTATTCTCCAAAAACATTACTGTGTAAAAAATTACCTAAAAGAATATAAATGAATTGAATACACTTGATTTAATTAACTTTAAATATTAGTATTAAGGAAGCAACATACATCAACAACTCACCATTTTTTGACGATGATTTGTTTCGTGTAAATTTACGTATGCAAATATATAAACGAATGCAAGGAGTGAAGCTAAAGACGTTTTTCTTAAAATAGGCAAATGTTCGCCACCGTGAAAAAGACCATCTGGTGTGAGTAGCAACCACATCAACATTGATAGCCAGTGGAGAGCCATGACAATTAGCAACCACTGTCCACCATAAAGTGAAGCATAAGCTACCAATACTCCTACCCTAGCGCTTACAGTTCCTAAACGCCAAGCTAGTTGTGCCAGCACACCTAGCCATGTCAATACCAAACGTTCTAAATTACGAAGACGTGCTGCACCTTTGCTAAAACTAGCAACTGCCCAACATACACTCCACAAAGATAGACCAGCAGATACTGCAGTTAATTTTGCTAATTTATCACTGTCTCTGTCAGTTTCCTTTGTTTTTCCAACATCTGTATTTGAATCATTATTGACTCCAATAGACAAGAGATATAACTGCAGAAGTAACATTGGTGCAGCTTCACAGAAGGCATGAATAAGGCGTAATACACAAAGTTCTCTCACCTAATGAAGTAAAATCATTAATTTCAGATAAATTATTTTAAATATATACACGAACTATCTTTTTGCACCTCACCTCATGTTTAACATAAGTTAAATTAACTGGAATAAATAATTTGAAGTATCTCCATAATACTCCAACTTGAGTTGAATGAAGCAATAAAACACACCATATTGTCCAATTCCCATTTTCTTTCTTTCCATTGATATTGCAATCTGTTATATTGTTACCAGTTAGTTTGCCTCTGGCTCCCCACAAATACCATCTTACACTAATAATCTGAAATTAATAAAGAATATATTAGTTATGGCAAATAGAAATTTTCCATTGGTTTATATGGATACTGACCTGAGAAATAATTAATGAAGTTGCTATAAGAACAATACTTAAGGGAAAGAGAATTGGAGGAGCTACAGAATGTTGGGCAAGAGCATATACCATTGCAAAGTCAAAAACAACGTCACAAAAATATGATGCAAGGGAGATTATGTTGAATAATACATCACACAATGGTAAAAATTCGTGTTGATGCTGTGTCTGCAGATGCTGGGCCATAATGGGCTTTTGTTATCCATTTGGATTATCCAGCACCTTTTCTTTTTGTCAACCTATGCCACACATTCCACAATATAGCAGTTGTCTCATACAATGGATGAAGAAAGCTTTATTTTAACTGAAATACAAATTGTTAATAAATTACCTATTTAATTAATATTCAATATGATATGATATATGAATATTACACAAAAATCTTAAACTAATAGAATACCAAATATAATTTAAAAAGATTTTATTTAAAAATTAAAAAAATTGCTTTATGTACATATTTTTGCTATAAAAGTAATTTTTATAGCATATTGCTCTGTAATCGATACATATGAATTCAAATAAATAAATGTGTATACCCATCACTAATTGATAATATTACAAATCACATTTTTAACTATTCACATGTGACAACGTCGGAAAACTACAAATATAAATTTAAAATAAAAACTGGAATAGACAATAGAATATTATAATAAGAAACTGACAATAATATTCAAAAAGCTGGAAAATGAAAAATCAATTTTTTACAAACTGGTATGTCTGATTAAAATGTGTCAGTTGTTTAATAGGAAGAAAGAAAATAGAAATCTCGATAGCCTGGAATAAAAGTATTAATATAATGAAAATATAAAATTAAAAAATATTGTGAAGCGTAGGAGGAAGCAAATTTCCTTACCACATTCCTCAGATGTCACCGAATGAGTAATCACAAAAGTAACATTCTCATCTAGATGCTGGCCTCGCAAGAGCTTGGACCAGCGTTGGAATGCGAGGAATTTATCTGTATACTTCGCGGACGCTTTCAAAAATAAAACTTTTCCTCACCGACTATCCACAATCTGCGTTGCTTTTTGATTGTGTTGGTACATTTTCCGGCGACTTACATTTAAGAAGGCCGCTTATTTTATTTCAAACAAACTTTAGTTCAATATACCTGTTGATTCAAGAGACAACTATATATAGATTACTATATAACAATGTAATAAAGTAACATTGCACTTATCGTTGTTCCACTAACTCTAAAACGCAAGATTGTCGACCAAGTAGTCAGGAATTCCAAGCAGTGGTTCTCATCGACAACTTTGCGTAAAATGATTAATCAATCTTTCACATTCTTCGTCAGTGGTTCTCATATTTTTATTATTTTATTTCTGCAACTATACTGATAATATGACGAAAATAATAGTATTATAAATAAAAGGTATATAAATAATGTATTTATAATTCTGATAATCTAGATTTTATAACTATTTTCGTATAAAATTGAATGCTATTAAGGCAATATTATGTGTACATATTTAAAAATTTAAAAATATTGAAAAATATAAACATTAATGTTAACACGCATTTATTTCCATGACTTTTTTTTAGTAATTTTTCGAGGAATGTGACTATAATCGTATAAACAATTTTTCCTAATGTCTTTATACGAGGAAATAGATAGTTTATCTATATAACTTCGAAATTGATAATTATTTATTTAAGTCATTGTAGATCTTTATATAAATAGATCTTTCTAGTAAATTGGATTCCAATAATGTGGAGATTGATTAAAAATTGCGAATACAAAAATGTCCAGAAATTGAATTTTCCTTCCGTTACATTTCATATTTTTTTACATATACACTATCAAATTTTATAAAATTATCTTCCCTAAAAAAGGCCACTTTTTCTAAGGTCATTAAGTTTCTAGTTTGGTCAAATATTCACTATTACGTAAATTAATAATTGTATTTAAAATCGCATTTCTTATTTTCTCATTGAACTAAATTTACAATTAATAAGAGAAAGATGACGATTAAATTATTGAAAGTTATTTTGTTATAATAATTATATTAATAAATAATGCTTATTACGTATATTCCATCGTAATAGATGATCCATTTTTAACTATAGAGGTTGAAAAACGAATTACATTTTATTTTTCTCAAAATATCACACAAACATTCGGACGCACAACAATTCAAAAATCATATCAAACATTAAAGTTATAGTAGATTTAGGAATATCCAAAATTTTTACACTTTTACCATACATTTTTATAACCGCACTTCTTTCTAAATTAGTACAAAATGGATACAATATTTTAATTGGAAGTGTTATCAGGATATACATAATATTCCTAAATCTATACAAGTTTCCAAGTTAAAGGAATAAGTATGTACCACAGTGCAATTTAATATCATAAAAAACATGAAATCTATAAGTACATATACATCAATGCCAACGTATTTAAAAAAATCTCTTGCACATCTCATTCATTTGCAATATGATAAAAACTTTGCTTACAGAAACAGGTCTTTTACATTATAAAATTATTTTCACAATTAAAACTAACATAAAAAGACATTCATACGGAAATGAAATGCCAATTTGTAAAATCAGTCTTACAGTTCAAAAATCAGATTCAAGATATATATACATGTATATATCTCTCTATACTCATACGGGGATAGGAATACTTTAAGTATATTGAAACAAAAAGGGAAAACAGCAACAGTAATATATGTACAAAGAAGAAAATACCGAGTACCCTCCGTGGAAATGCATGAATTTTTATACGTATAAATATCTGGCAGCTTATTAAAAAATGACAGTACATATTCTCTCGAATGTGCTAAAAAAAACAATACATTCAGGTAAATTAATACGAAGTGCTTCTTAATACCTAAAAATGCTTGGACAACCCATAATTGAGTTTGCACTTTGTGAAAAAAATATTCTCAAAAAAGGCATATTTCCTATATTGTTTAATCAATGATTGTAAAATCAAAGTAATAAATAATTATCTTTTACTCTCAAATCTCACATATGAGGTTAAATACAGATTTATGATTTCAGAATTAAAATGTTATGCTGTACTCATCTGGTTTATACAATAACTAATACTAGTATCTTTAAAGATAATGTAAATCATAGAATTGGAAAACAGAATAGGCTATTTCGATCGTAAAACTAGCTATTCTTAAAAAAAAAAAAGAAAAAGAAAGAAAAAAAACGAAAAGGAACTAAAAGAGTAATTTTCTTTATATTTTTCTGACTTGAATCTAGACCTTTGAATTACCATCAGTTATTTTGCATCTACAATTTAATAAGAAAAATAAGTAACGTGCATTTTGTTCGCGCTTCTATTATTATCTTATAAAATTATTATGATATGATTGAGTATTTCAATCATTATATCAATAAATTGTAATAAAATATCTTAACGATTTTCGTTCAATTTTTCGTAAAACATAATAACGTCTTATTATATAAAAATTATTATAAAAAAGAGATAAATAGAAAATAGCAATTTAAAATTTTATTGTTTCACTTCTCATAATCAAGAAGAGATATGTCTTTCCAAAAAGCTTGTAAAGCAAGATCATTCGAGTACAGCACATCTCAAGTATAGTCGAAATCTTGGAATGACCATCAAACATATAATTCCGAAAGAAAGAAACGAAAAAAAAAAAAAGAATTCAATCGACTCGACCATAAGATGGAACTATGTCTTTTGCTATCCAGAAGTCGCAATTAGGATAGTCACGATCAGGAAGCGTATCTTGTCCAACAATTAAGACTCGTTTTACACCATTAGCATCTGCCTGAGCTACTTCGCCGTGCCAAACATAGTGATTGAAAAGCTGCTGCATAGCAGATACGTGTCTCTTTTCAGCAGGAGTACGAGCAGCATATGATCCGAGTATCGCTGCAGCATCACAATCGGGATCTGCAATATGACCCCGTGGCTGCGTCGCTACGTAGAATGGAATATTGGTTTTCATTCTGGCAACTGTCAGCAATGGACATACCACACGAACGTCCGAGATCATGCTTAGTAAACCTTCCAATGTTGCGTTATAACGTCTGAAGAAATTTCAATTTCTTATATTTCTCGATCTCCAACCTCTAGCTTTGATTAATAATGAAATATATAATAAATAAAAGATTCTAACCTGAGAGCTTCGTCCGCTAAACCAGATGTTCCTAATAAGGACTCCTTTACAATTTTCTCTACTTGTGTGGAATTGAGAGTAATGTTGGAAGTGAGATACTTAAGAGGGACTCCAGCATGAGCAGTAGTGCCCATTACAATTTTCACCGAAAATTCATCCCTTGCCCAAATTTGACCAACAGGTTCCTGAAGAATGGCACGATCGAGTACCAACCACTCATGTCTCCTATCTCTTGTTGTTGCTTCTCTGGTTTCAGGCAAACCAACGTTTCCTAAATGCCATGTCTCAGGAACTGAATCCATTATCTCCTCGGCACTTTTGCTTCGCAAACAAGCGGCGTCATTACATCTTGTAGAATTTAAAAATAGTTCATTAAGTGTTTCGGAAACTTCTAATTCTCTTCCGGGAAATATCGCACTACCGCTGGAAATCCACACTCGCTGGAAAAGATCCCTTGTTCGCCGAATGCCAACTAAAGTTGTGACAAGCGTTCCTCCTGCCCGATGACCCCATAAAGTTACGGCCGATTTATTTCCCCCGAAATGTTCAATGTTAAGATGAACCCACTGAAGCGCTGCTATGATATCCGACAACCCGTAATTTCCGGATGTGAGAGGATGCGATGTTCTTGAAAGTTGATCTGCAGCTAAAAAACCGAAGATTCCTAATCTGAAATATAACAAAAGTTAACACTTAAAATATTTATATAAGTTATACAATGTTATCAAAATCAAGTTAAGGAGTTAAGACTAACCGGAAGTTAGGTCTAACAAACACCATATCACGGACACGAGCAAGTTTTGCAGAAGGCTGCATTACACCTGGAGAACCACCACTGAGGGTTTCAGCACCAATCATAACGACCACCGATAAAGGCGAATCATATCTGATTTCAGGCGTGAAAATATCTAAATATAAGCAATCTTCACTTCCGATAATCCTTCCTGAAGCCTCTCGTTGCCAACAAACTTTCGAGGAATTGTGTGCTTTATACGTATTCGTCCAGCAGTATTCAATTTTTCTTAGGGGTTCCGCAGGTTGCCAACGACGATTTTCTAATGGTGGGATTGCATATGGGATCCCACGAAATGCAAATGCACCATCTTCTGACACACCTTGCACAGGTCCGCAAGAAGTTACTGCTTTGACAAAGCTCCCATCCTTTATTAACCGTGAAATATTCTTTCTCGGACCGATGCAAGCGATAAGGATGATAATCACGACTGATACCAGGATACATAATGCTGCCACTATTATTAATACATACATTACACAAAAGATTAATTACTTACATTATTTAAATTTATATAATTGAAATTGTTCAACATTTTAAATTTAAAATAAAAAGATTCAAATCCAAGTCGTAATTTCGTACCTAGCACAAATAAATTTCTCCTTGCAGCGGATATACAAGCTACAAGAAAATGTTGTTTAGGAGATTCAATTCCATCTGGAGCATCTCCATCGAGTCGAACAGTTTCCATACCATCTTCGTTACCGATAGGATTTTTCTCCGTCACAACATCGTCAAGAGTTTCAACGCTCGCTAATCCAGCAGCTCCAGTAATTCCCAATTCCACTTCACCTTCCTAAAATAATTTATAATACATTACAAAATAATGTACAATTAATTTTTGTTTGTATTGAAATTTATAAGACAATAATATTTGCATTTTTGTACGTTGAAATATTACTGACTAAAACGAATAAAGCAGCTATTAACGGCGAAGCATACACCTTGATAAAAGGCAGTACGTGCTTGAGTGTGGTAAATTATGTTTTAAGACTGTATAGGGTTTCGCTCGATATATTTCATTTTTATCATAGATAGTTGACACAAATTTCGTATCATATTGGAATTTTGTTTAAAAATCTTATTAAAAAAAAGATTAATATAAAGAAAATATTAACTATTAACTACCTTATTTTTTTTTCTAGGAAAAACAGAGACTAAGGGTAACTTTATGGTGTCGAGAATTCTCTTGCGGCTTTCCTTTTCCTTTGCGTCTTTATTCGGTGTGCTTGTTTTCTCTGATGATACATTTTGATCACTTTCTTTAACAGCTTTTTCCGTCGAATCGCCTTCTCCAATTTCAGTAGGCTTACAATCATCCTCCTAACAATAGAAATTATATATGCATTTGGTGTATGTTTTCTATACAATGTATGTTTTTTGTATAATATCGATATTCAATTTAAAAATCATCATCATCATCATCATCATCATCATCATCATTTTGTACCGACATTTATTATTTAAAAGGTACATAATCAATAATGCCAGGTGTGCTGTTCGTCTGACGTCATCCATTGGTTTAATGTTGGAAAAAAAATCGTTACGGGGCTATGAACACCCCTCATGAACACGCCATGGTGCTTCAGGAACTTGTGCTCTTTCGAATGACATCGTTTCTTTGTAAACAGACAATCGAGCAAAGAAAAATTTATATTCATGGTGTCGTCTATGTTTATATCCGTTTAAATTAAAATTAAGATCGATGCAATTGGTATAATCATATTCTACACGGGTTCTATAGAGATTTATTTAAACGCCCACGGCAATGTTTGCGTGACTACCAGCGCGTGCAGAGAGCAATTTAAAATAGAATATATGAATCTCAACGACAGTCGTACACCATACAAAACGATTACACGATTACAATGATTTCTACATAATTCTGAAGAATGAATGAAATATTGTGGATGCAAGTAACATTCGCTTTCTCTATGCATTACATCTTCTATAGGGTGGTAAAAAATGCAGGATGCTATTAGTAGACTGAGGATGTGTATGAATATATAGAAAATTTAAATGTATAAATACGTAATATTTAGAGGATGAAACAAATTTCTATTTATCTTTTATCCATAAAAATTCAAATTTACATAAACATCCGCAATCTAGCTATCAGACTTGGATTTCTTGAGGAAGCATGTTGCAAAGCATTGTGGAGTAAGGTTTAAAGCAAGCTGAATCTCTTAAGGTCCTAGATATCTTGTGAGAGAAATAAGGCCACTTAAAAAGACAGTCCTGATAATATACTATTATTGAAACAAAAAGGAAAGGCAGTTTAAAGAGAATTAAAGAAAAAGTTCCTTTGCTATTACTTTACACAATTCCTTGCTCTTTGTACGACAGAAGCCGGGCATCTTAATACCGCCAATTGGAATTTTCTTCTTGGGTTTCTGGTCTTCGGATTCCGCGTCTGGAGCGGTCGATGCCACCGTATGTTTCGTGTTCTCGGCGTTCAACATTTTCTCTCTCTCTTCCTCTGCAATTTCTTTCTTATCCATGCTTTTCTCTTGATCCTCTTGACTCATGCTTTACTCCTAAAAATCAGATTAAACCCAACTCCAATTAAATATTAACAGATCGGTGTTTTTAATATATAAATACATTGTAACGTTTTTTAATAGACATAAATCATGTCCACAGACATAATTTATTAATTATTTAATTATTCTTTTGATAGTAATGTTTAATTATTAAGTAAAAGAGGTTCTTTTTTTAATGAATTTGAAAGAATATAAATTTTAAGGGGAAGGAGAAATATCATAATGAAAAATTTAAGTTTATGCAATCAAAGAAACAACGCGTGGGGACATCACAATTTGTATCACTCCATATACAGTGTTCACTCCAATTCAATTCAAATTCAATACATAAACATAAGAAGGAGCAATAATTTGACAGATACCATGCAAATATTTAAAGACAATTTTTTCAGAAATATAATATGTAATAAACAAATTTAGTTTATGTTTGAACTTGTTTTCTGATGAAGAATCAATGTTTTCCTGGTTGTACCATCAATTAACAGATATCTCATCAATATAGATAGATTTTGATTAATAACAGTTTTGTTACATGTTCGCAAATGGTTGAAGAATTGTGCGTCGCGTTGGAGTGAACACCCTGTATACGAATAAGCATTGCAGCTGGCGTCGGGACGCCCAGACGTAAACCGATCGATCGGATGGCATTGCTCTCTGAGCCTATTGCCTCGAGGAGTCTAGCAATACATAGTTACTTCACTTCTATTTTTTCGATAACTTCCGGTAGCTTTACAGAAGTTTTTACCCTTTTATCAAATTGTATTAATTTTTAAATTATTTTACATTATCAATATAGGAACATCATAGACCAATACAATGTATATATATAAATACATGAAAATTTGAGTTACAAATTTGAAAATAAAGTACTTAATTTTTGGTAGAATAAAAATGAAACATATAATAATTTTGGTAACTTAAAATTTAAATTAGATTAAAATTCGCAAATGTTCTATCACATGTTAATAAATCTTAATAACTTAAATTTTCAAATTTAAAACATCAAACTGAAATTAAAAGATTCTAATTCAGTAGCATGGATTGTTATATGTTATGGACTGTCATAGAATTATACACTTTTTATCTATACTCTCTTTCTTAAATGACAAATACGTTATATACAAGTATATATAGAATATATAGAAGTAACGTAAAATAAGAAATAATATTGAATTTAATTAAAGTCTAGAACAACGTTTATTTCGTTCTATATAATAATTATTTAATATGTAAATATTTTCTAATGAATTTCCACTATTCACTCTTTCTTCAAATTGCAATTTATACATTGTTAGTTAAAACAATAATGACAAATATATTGTATATATATGTTTAAAAACGATTGATCTTACTCCAAAAACGTATATGATTAATTGTACTCCGAGAAACGTTACAAATATGAACGCAATAATATAGTTTTAACATTACAAATACGAAGACATGGAGCTAGTCAGTGTACAGACAAATTCGATCTAACAAACACCGGTCGAAACGTAAAATGATTTTTTTTCTTTGTACTTCTCCCCTAGCTTGCAGCCCCTTTATATTATGTTTCACGCATCACCACTGTCGCGCAGTTCCGAAACAAATACGTTGAACTTTCTCTTTCGTGGATACGATTCATACAATTACCTTGTTTCCTCAATAATATTATCCGTTCTTTCGTTTGAACTTAATAAATTATTCGTACAAAATGTATTTAAAATATCCATAAAGACTGTTTCTGCTGCAATTATTTTCTTATTTCACCTTTCTTTATTTACTATATTATACACATTAGGTAGCCATTTATAATTCGGAATTATTATTTAAAAACAATTCGATCAATGTTTTTCTTACTTGGTGTTTTCCCTTTTATTAATTAAATTTACTTGATTTCATCCACGATTCAGTTCAACGTATCTTTCATTGTACGAATCGTGTAAATGGCATTTTCGATACCGCAGGTAACAGAGAAACAAAATTATAAATACTCACTTTTTTCGGCAGATTCGGAAAGGACGCTACTGAATTTTGCAGAAAGATTGCTTCTTTTCTGTGTTGAGAAGCTGTCGGATTGCCAGGCAATCTCAAGATGATCGTGTTGATCCTGCCGATAATGATCACTTCATCGATCGTGAGAAGATATTTAAATTTGATTCGGCACCTTACGAGAAAACTATTTCAAACAGCGAAAATATCACCACAAACGAAGCTTAGGGCATGCCTACCTCGACTGTCGCCTTACGAGTCGTCTACAATGCTTTTCCCCCACCACGATTTTTATACGATGCGACGCCCCTATTGGTCGATTTTAACTATGCGCGGTCGCTTTGTTTTAAATGCTTCATATCATATGCTCTTTTCTTTATTTGTACCTGTTATTAAACATTGTTATACAATTGAAACTTTGCTTATTTTTATAAAACAAATAAAGGTAGAAATAAAAATATTTTATTCGATGTATTCGTTAGCTATATAACACATATGAATATAACTAACCCATTAAGAACCAACGATGCAATAGCATAACATTCCACTTGTGATTTCTTTATAACTAATTCACATTATCGAATTCTAATGAATTCATGTTGGGATTGCGAAAAAAGATTCCATATCTTCCAGATTTTCCATAGATGTTTAAACAAGTCTAACAATTATAGCACAGTAATCTAAATAACCGGTATATATGTTAGGTTAATCAAACATAAAATTTTCTACTACAAGATCTAACCTAATGCTATCACATAATGTTTGAACTTGTTGGATCAATTACTTGCTACAAGCAAAGATAATAAATATCATATATATATTCCTAAAGAAAAAGTATTTCAAGAATAAGGATATTTTGAATTACACGTCGGTGAAGATGTGTACGGTGGTAGTTCGCGCTTAGTCGAGCAATACGCATGCGCGTTCTTTCTGAAGTAAATTCGCGTCGTCGCCGTCGTAATATCGTACTTGCGTTGTACTCGTTTCACGATACGTAGCGTGCACTGCTGTACAGCCGTATACACGTCTACTGTTTGACAGTTCGATTTTAACGCGCGCACACAGTAATCTACGATTCCGGTTCGCCAGTTTGTCTATTCGGTGTTAAAAAGTTTTCCTTTGGGGAACGTTTGAACCTGCTTGCCATTGACATGTCTTTCATCGAATTCTGGAGATCGGCCTGTGAGGAAACCTGCTTGTATTCCACAGTACTGGATACATAAGCGTCCATAATGTGTTCGAAGAGGAACGTACCAACGTTTACGTGCCTAGAGATAAGATTCCGGCGTCTCTTCTGGACATCGCGGGGTTAAACTCTCGGCTCGACAGACAGGATAACTAGTTAGATAGATAACATAAATAGTTAGAAAAGAAAACGGGGATAAATATAACGAACAAAAGATAACGTCGGTAACGAAATCGAAAGAGGTTCCCGCTTAGGGTTTCTAAGTCGAAAATCGTGAGAAAAATACGGCCGATCAATGTCTTATTTGTGATGGGAGTGCCTGCGCGGGGAGCACTCGCGGCGATTGTCGCCATAAGCGCGTTCGCTGTCTATCTAAATAGCCTTAATTGCGGCTTCGTTTTCGATGACATTTCTGCGATAAAAGATAATCGCGACTTAAGGCCTCATACACCTCTGAAAAACGTTTTTTACAATGATTTCTGGGGTACACCTATGCATAAGGTGGGTGAATACGATAGAGAGATGGTTTCGATTTCCCCTTCCCCCTTTTACTCTTGTCTTTACCTTCTTGTGTATTGATCCGTTCAGCTCTTCTCCTCCTTTCCCTTCCCTTTCGATTTGATTCGATTCGAATGAGTTTTATCCAAGTCAATTTTTTAGTTTCATTTCGAATTATTTAAGTTTCTTACATGGATAAATTCAATATTTTTTTTTCAATCGACTTTATTTCTGGTCAGAGAAGTTTGTTTTTTTTGTTGCTTGCCGACCGTTTCAACGAAGATAATGTTTTTTCTCTATTTTGCTCTTAAATTAAATTGTTGTATAATAAACGCAAAGCGTTAGAGTAACTTTCTGTTTATTTTGCTATGATCCACTATATATGACCCTATGAAATGTATAATTAAAATATTTTATTATTTATGTAGTTGTATAAGATTATCTTATGTACAAAATATTGAAAGAATTCTGTTCTTGCAAATAGGAGCAGTCGCACAAATCATATAGACCTTTGTGCGTTCTCACATTCCGATGGAATTACCTAATTCACCAGTTGGATCCTATGGGATATCACCTGCTTAATGTTATTCTACATGTTGGAGTTTGCTTATTATATTTCAGGTGTGTGTTTTTTTAAACTAAGACTTCTCCTTTTTAACTTTGCTATATAATTAATTGATTTAGTCCCACAAATAGACAAATTAAAAATTAGATACCGAAGGAATGTGACACAACATTAATAACTTATTTATATATCATTGAAATTATTTTTATTCATTTTATAAAGTAGTTACAAATCATTATAAAGTGTGTCTTACTCACCATTGCAGGACATGCTTGATGTTTCTATCTGATTCTGCAACTTTTGTATCTTCTCTTTTGTTTGCGGTTCATCCTATACATACAGAGGCAGTAAGTTGTTTAGACTGCTTTCCATATCGATCGAATCGATCGACGTTACCTTGAAATTATATGAGAATATTATTTGATAATTATTTCTAGTCCTTGTTCTTCCCTTCGGCGACAATCTATCATGTGTCCAGATTCAAAGGGTCGACGTCGAGCGATCGATCGCGTCGTAGTTCCTAGTTCGTGTTTAGATGCATTGTCAGTGGATAATCGTGTATTAAGGTTACAGGAGTGGTCGGAAGAGCAGAAACATTGTCCTCTTTATTTTATTTAGCGGCTCTAATCATGTACACTAAATGCTGTAGAAGTAGAAGATCTACAGGTAAAAATGTTTAAAAGTTTCTTTTTATCCTTATTTCCTAATAGATTTACTACTACAACTTACTATTCATTGAAGTAGATATTAATGTTTTTATATTTTTTTTAGGATGGAAATCTTTGATATTATCTATGTCTTTTGTTTTCACTGCCATGTTGTGCAAAGAACAAGGAATAACAGCCACTGCAGTTTGTGTATTCTATGAAATTTTTGTTGTGCAAAAGGTAAATTTATATATAAACCATATTTATTAATATTAAATTTTTATTTCAACTTGTATATTTCATTACCTGCTTAGGTAAGAGCATTGGATATTTTCCTGACGTTAAAGGCAGCTTTTGGTGGGAAGAAAATATCACTTGCTTGGTCCAGTGAAGGTACAAAACGATTGACAGTCCTTACGCTTGTCACGTTTAGTTTACTTATCCTTCGGCTACATGTAATGGGCTCAAAGTTACCTGTATTTACCAGGTATCTATAAATAATAATTAAAAGACATCAAAGAATCTTATTCTTGTAAATAATAAAATTCTAATAGTAAAACAAAGAAAAATAATTCTTTAATGACACTTTAGATTTGACAATCCCGCATCTGTGGCCCCAACGCCAATAAGGCAGCTTACCTATAATTACCTCGCAGCAGTTAATCTAAGGCTGCTATTTCTTCCAAGCGATTTATGCTGTGATTGGACTATGGGAACGATACCGTTAATAGAAAATTTTACAGATCCTCGTAATCTGGCCACTATAGCAACTCATACGACCATATTAGGATTGTTGGTAACAGCAATTTTAACACCTAATAGACAAACTTCCATTATTCTCATAATGGTTAGTATCAAATGTAGATTAACTGTATTTTTCGCTTAAAGTAAATGTATTATTTCCAAGAAGTAATATGAACCGAATGTTTTGTATAGAGCTTGGCTATGATGATACTCCCATTTTTACCTGCCTCAAATCTCTTCTTCCCAGTTGGATTCGTCATTGCAGAAAGAGTATTGTATGCTCCGTCTATGGGATTTTGTATGCTCATTGGATATGGATGGAGCATTTTATCCGATAAAAAGTAAATTTGGCTGAAAAGAAAATATCGTTATGCATTCAAAACTTTCTCAAAAACATATTTCTAATTTTCATTTCTTATATTTGCAGATTTAAGAAAGTAACACTATTTTTATTAATAACTCTTTTGGCTGCGCACACAACGAAGACTTTTATCAGGAATTACGATTGGTTGGATGAATATTCTATATTCATGTCGGGATTAAAAGTGAATGATCGCAATGCTAAATTGTTCAATAATGTGGGGCACGCTTTGGAAAGTCAAGGAAGATTCAAGGAAGCATTGAATTTTTTTAATATGGCTGTGCAAGTTCAAGGCGATGACATCGGTGCACACATTAACGTGGGTAGAACCTATAATCATCTGAAAATGTTTAAAGAAGCTGAAGACGCATATCTGAAGGTAAATGCATAGTTAAAGTGATATATTTATTAGAATTTAATGATAAAGTAATATTAAGTTTATCTGATAACTTTCTTTCAGGCAAAATCTTTACTACCAAAAGCAAAACCCGGAGAGTCGTACCAAGCGCGAATAGCTCCGAATCATTTGAATGTTTTCGTAAATTTAGCAAACCTAATAGCGAAGAATGCAACTAGGTTAGAGGAAGCCGATCTGCTTTATAGACAAGCCATTAGTATGCGCGCCGATTACACGCAAGCGTATATTAATCGAGGCGATATTTTAATTAAACTTAATCGTACCAAAGAAGCCCAAGAAGTTTATGAACGGGCCCTTTTCTACGATAGTAACAATCCAGACATTTATTATAACGTAAATATCAAGAATGAAATCATTAATGTTACCAATGTTTATTAAAAAAATAAATTATTAATATGATAATGCTTTGATTTTTAAAGCTTGGGGTCGTATTTCTTGAACAAGGGAAAGCATCTCAAGCTCTAGCATATCTTGACAAGGCTCTCGAATTTGATCCAGAGCACGAACAAGCGTTACTCAATTCAGCTATTTTACTCCAAGAGCTAGGACGTGCTGAATTACGAAAAGTAGCTAGAGAAAGACTTCTGAAACTTTTACGAAAAGTATTTTACTCTACATTTATTCATACACAATGTAAAGATAATATTTCAAAATAGTTCTTCATATCATAAACGTATTGATACTTACTTTCAGGATTCTAATAATGAACGAGTTCATTTTAATCTTGGAATGCTGGCTATGGATGACCATGATAGCGGAAGCGCAGAACGATGGTTTCGTAATGCTGTTGCTCTTAAAGAGGATTTCCGTTCAGCATTATTCAATTTGGCTCTTTTGCTAGCAGATGAACAACGTCCCCTTGAAGCTGCTCCATTTTTAAACCAACTAGTTAGATTTCACCCGGACCACGTTAAAGGATTAATCCTTCTAGGTGATATTTATATAAATAATATAAAGGATTTGGATGCTGCTGAAAATGTAAGTTAGAGAGATTGAAGTCATAAAATTCTTTCAAATATTTTATGCACCATAGAAACACTAATGGGGATTTTTTAATTGTTACAGTGTTACCGTAGAATACTGCAACTGGACCCAACAAATATTCAAGGCCTTCACAATTTATGCGTCGTAATGGTTGAGCGTGGTAAGTTAGGCTTGGCTGCTCAATGTTTGGAAAGAGCAGCAGCCCTGGCACCTCATCAAGATTACGTGCATAGACACCTGGCTATTGTCAAGGCTCGTATCAGCAGACTACCTCCGGAGCAACGCGACACAGAGGTGTTCGACGATTCCTTTTGGCAAACTGGTCCCAAGGAAAGAAATTTCAACATGGGAGATATTTCTAGCAGCAGTAGTGTTGGAAGTACTAGTGGCGCAAATGGTCTCGGCAATATGGAAAATAGCGGTAGCCAATTTCTAGGCAAGACGGATTCTGTATTCTCGAATCACCATAATCATATAGGCCATAAAAAAAGCAGCACGGACTCAATGAATAATCATATTGTGCATCTGAAGAGTTCATCGAAACCTGCAAGAGTTCCACTGAACGAAGTGAAGCAGGAAGTGAAAGATACGCACATCAATCATGACAGCTTGTTGAAGACGAGTGCAAGTTCGAACGAGCAGCAAGAATTTTCGCCTGGAAGGGTTTTTGGTAAAAGCGTGAGCTCAGATGCAACGGAATTGACAATCGATCGGGAACGTACGACTAAAACGATTAATTCGGAGAAGTTCGATAGCGCTACACCGGCATTTTCAACTGGCGAAAAGCATGCTGGAACCACGCGACAAAAGGATACCGCACTTTCATAGTACTGACATTTGAAAATCGCGCCGAATACTGTATAAAGTTATATTCTACATATAACAAAAGAATATGGTGGTACAGTCGTATAGAGCTAATGTGTGAATATAAAATAAATACAGAGTATTGTTTTATATGCTGTACGAATAGAACGTTTTGTAAAATATATTAAAAAATGTGCATTCCTTTGGTTTTGTCTTTACAATTGAATGTGAATAGAGCTTTTGCCTCTGTTCACAAATTATGATTCCTTATTCTATATTTTAAACATTCATGTATTTTTTATTATATACATTATTTTTTTTATCAACTTCAATTAAAAAAATATTTAAATATCATCTTTTTTTAGTCCCGTAAAATATATTTCGATACTAATATCTTCTTTTTAAAGATCATTTTATAAATTTTGTTTGATTGTGCTCGAAAGAGAAATGAGAAATTGATATGCAGCGAAATACCATATTATCTCATTTAATGTAACAAAAGATAATGTGTTCAATATTACTAGAGATGTTTCTACAATTTTATAAAGAACTCGGCAACCTTTTTTGCTAACATATTTTTTCTGCTTTTCCTTAGTGAATCACGAGCTTCTTCACGAGCCGGTAAGTGCATCCCTTAACGTATACTTTGCATTTTCATATGTATATTGTATTTTTATTAACTTAAATTTAAATGAGAAATAAATATATTACACGGAATATATATATTTAGCGCTAAAAAAATAAGAAGGTTAATTTCAAAGGTAAATTTTAAAAAGAAACCAAAGAAGAAGATAATTTGAGATCAGTGAGTTTCACGTTCACCTCTTCTAAAGATTTAAAACTAAACTTAGGTCCCTATCACTGTAAGCGGATTTCTTGTCAATAACGTGGATAACGATAGTAGTAAAAAGCAGTAGTGATAGATAATAAAGTAATGCGATAATCAGCCAGGAATACAACTACAACGCTTGGCTAAAAAATGAAAAAGAAAAAAAGAAACAAGAACAAAGTAGAAATATGTGACTGCTCGCGCGTTTACCATCTCTGTCACCGACTTGTATTAGTAGGGACTGAGCTTATATGCATATTGCTGGGATTGCCGATTTTAAACAGAGTAAAATAACTAGTAATCGGTGGATCAAGAGTCGAATACAACCTCCTCTCTTTCCTCTTCTTCTTTCACTTCTTTTTATCCTCAATATTATATTTCTCTTTTTTCTCTTCTTCCATCTATAGACCTTTTTTCCTTACTCTTGCTTAAAGAAAATCAAAGAGAAAAATAACGTGTTCAAGTGGATGTAGAAAATCTTCGGTGTATTAAAGATGTTCTCTGAAAAAGTAGACGCGTCAGGTGTACATAGTAATTGTTCAGTATTTATACGTGTATTCAAATTTTAAAGATGCAAGAGTATTGTTGAACGGAAACGGTGGTGTTTAATTGTTTCGATGAACCGAATGAAATGAAGACAAATAAACGGAAAAAAAGAACAATGCACTATTACGAATTACCCTTTTGCGTCGATCATTTCTGTTCGTTTTAAGCGTCGACATCTGGTCAAAGGATATTTGTGTCATCTTTGGTTACGGATTATGGAAGTATGAACATTTTCATGAGAGAAGTACCTAAACGAAGCGATTACAATATTTGTTTTAATTTAATTTGAAATTATTGCTGAAAATTCGATCTTACTAGAGTGGTTGGAAGATGTCGATAAATTAATATAATCAATTATCTTTTACCGATTACATAATTCAATAGATCAATAAACAATTGTCAGAACCATTAAGACAGTTCCATTTCTACGCTCTGAAAATTTACGACATTACAGAAAAAGACAATTAAGAAAAGGGAAGGAGAATATGAATAAAATACTTACTGTATATGTCAATGTTCAAGATTGTCAAGAAATCTTTTATCCTTAGAGTTAATCGAAAGGTAACTGTCCAAAATTATATAAACTAATTCCTTTCATTCATACATATAACGGCATGCAAAATAGAATTGAAATTATCGATTCATGCTTGAGATATTCGATATCAATCGATTCGATATATTCGTTACATAGTATTGCCTTGCAAACTGATGACCACTATAAAAAATACTTTCGTTGTTAAATAGTTGAATAATCACTAATTTTCTAGCTCTAATATTAATTCTAGTATTAACCCTTTAGAGTCTACGGTATTTTCGAACTTTTGTTCCAATCGATTCACGCTGATTTCGTTAGTTATCATTGTTAAGAAAGTATTTTGTAGTTTTCCGCTACATCAATATTTTAATAACACAGTAATGCAACATATATAATATATGATATTATCATATACGAAATGTGATGTAGAGTTACACCGATATGCAACGATGAAGGATTAAATCCTATTCAAATAATTTTGTAAATTTACTGGTTTTTTTTTTTTTTTAATTGTGTAACTCTTCTATATAGCGATTTGGCGATGTAATATAAACTATAAACTATCAACTTACGAATTTCAGTATCTGAGAGTAATTTCAGTATTACGTGGGTTAAGTATCGAATATCACGGTCTTATTCTATTTCTCTATTCACTTCACATCGAAACAGATTAATGCCATAGATCTTCTCTTATTAACTGACCAGATTCTCTAAATAATTGGTCAATTAGCAAGACAATCAATAAAATCTATATGAATCGATATAATCTATTTATACCTATTAGTAATGAATATAATCTATACGAAACGGTAATCTATAATATATAGTTTAGATTTAGAATATTGCAATTTAAAAATATGCCAGAGAAACAGATATTTTTAAATTGAAATGTAGCTTTAACTTTACTTCTTATCAGTGTGTTCAGCGACAATATTATCTATATTTGTTTTCATTACGTACATACAATTTAAAATTTTATCGAAATAGAAAAAAAAGTGAACTCTTATAATAACGAATATTTTTGCATTCAATAATTATCACGCGTATTATTTTTCATTTTGCGCTACTCCTCGAAATGTATGTATTTTGCTTGTATGATTACGTGCAAAGAAAAATACATTCCTGCTTATTGAATTTTTATTTATGTTTCATGCTCTTTATCAACCTGCACAATTCAACCGCGAAGAATATATTTAGACTATTCAAAATGCTATCCTTCGACTAATGTAATTGATTGTGAAGAAAAAGAAATCTACCAACCTGTGATACATCGTGATATACATATATAATATTCCTATACATGTATACATATATGTATATATACATGTTTTATTGATCTCTATCTTGTCGATATATGAGTAAGTAACTCTATTACAATAAAATATATTCCCTCTTATTATAGAGCTTGATCTTTTTATTATTTATTTTTCGATAATATTCAAATTATTATCTTACATCGATTGGAGGTTTAAAAACGATTTTGTTATATAGTTCATTCTTAACCAATTAAAAAGAAGAAAAACAGCAACAATTTGTGAGAGTGAATAGAATGTTACACTGTGGGAAATAATAGTTAAATAATATCTATGTTGCTGAAGGAAGTTATATCAGCACGGTACGTTGAATCGTGAATCATTCTCCAGTATGATAATTAATATCTTAAAAACAATCGTCAGTATTTCCTATGACCATTATTTCTACCCAAATTCAATTACTTATCAATTTTTTATAAAATACCATTAATATTGTTTATCTTAAAAAATGTTACTGCTATTATTTCAACTTTTCTGTGTATTTATTGAACTAAATTTTTAAAATAGATAATACGGAAAAGCTGAAGGAATAATTCTTCGATGATATAATGTTGCTCGATCTTTTACACAGGTTTCCTTCCTGATAATCTTTTTCAAATATTCGCGTGTGGATGAATAAGGAAAATTCGTGAGACATTTGAAAAGCATTCGATCCAGGATTTTAACACGGAAACATTTACAGTACAAGATTCACATTTGCACGAATGATATCTAAAAATAGGTCGTTACTCGACGACTGGTACGCGACAGCAACAGCATGGGGCTTCATTATTGATAAGTCCTGATAAAAGTTAATAAAAGCGATTTAAATAGACATACTTGAGAGGATCCACTTATGATACTTGAATTTCGAGTTCACCCAGTACAAGTGTTCGCTTTTAAGTTTAGCTCATTTGGATTTACAAAAATTCAATCGACATTCTTTCTATTACGAATAGATGTTACAGTTCTTTGACACCTTTAATTTATTAGTAGTTGAATATCATACTAATTATATTATATAGTACTGTATGTTATATTAATAGTATCGTACTATATCATACTAATACTGTTATAATGTATAAGCTGCAGATGTTTATGAATTTATAGAGAACTTGAATATATAAAAATATATAAAGTAAAACAAAACATATTAGGTGCTATTTCATTAGTTGTATTCATGCAAATATAAATTTGCATAAATATCTGTATTGTAATAATAGAATATGATTAATGATTTTTTTCAATGAGAGTAAGCTACTATAGTATTATTATTACTACAGAATCTTACTAAATTTAAAAATTTGCAAAAATATTTCTTTGCTTCTAGATGTACGCAAATCGATTATACGCGCTCATGAGTTTAATACTCGTGATAGTGATCCTAATACCGGTAGCGGAACATGCATCGGATACATACAAGCAGCGGAACATACATGGATCGGATGTATTTCAGTATGGTCAAAAGGGACAATCTAGGGATCAATCTCGAGATCAATCTCGAGATCAATCTATGACAGAAATGCACCAATACTGTGGCCGTATTTTGTCAAGTACTTTACAGATAATATGCGGTAGTGTTTACAATAGCCGATTTAAAAAAAGCAATCAAGGTAAGTAGATCATACCTTGTAAAAAGCATATTGCTCCTAAATCATTTGTTGCAAGAAAAAGACAGGAAAGGGAAGTATGTAAATATAGTTAAAAACGTTACTACTACTGACCGATATCAAATGGAGGAAAATTGTAGGAATTTCAATATTTTCATTTAAATATTATATATTCTTTCTTTTTCTTTTAGAAATGGAGATGGATGATTATATGGCCTATAGTTACGATCTGCATCCTTATAAGTCTATCAAGAATGCGAAAAAAATGATTAGATTTCGAAGAAATGGACGAGGAATTCACGAGGAATGTTGTTTAAAATCTTGTACGACCGAGGAGCTGCGCTCCTATTGCGGTGCTCGTTAATGAGAGAATCATTTTTTAAAACATAAACAAAAGATTGAGGAAATGCTCAAATATAATGTTTTCCCTATTTACTAACATACCATATTTTCGATAGCCATTTTTTATGTTTCAATCAATATAATAATTCAGCAAAAGCAACATGATATTCTGTATAATCTTAGATCTATTTAAAACTGTTAGCTCAAACAATTTATTCAGAAATGATCTACTCATCCCAATTTTATGTGATAATAGAATTTATACAATTATTCTTAATTCTTATTCATTTCTTATTGTACTATATGAAATATACAAAAACTTTAATATCGAACGATGTTGCTTTAAAAAAAGTGAATACCTTATTTGTGATAACGAATAGTATATATGTGATATATAATATATGCTTGTAATACAATTGTATAAGAGATTGTAATTGTTGTATGATCATTTTTAAAAATTAAGAGCTAGTAAGTACTTATATATATATATATGATGAAAGTACTTATATATATATATATATATATATGATGAAAACTTACTAAGAGTTGTCAGCTTTAACCGCGTTGGTTCAACTGACTCAGATGTTTAAAAATTTACTGAAAGATCTGATCTCATTTGTACTTAACCATATATTGTGTAAGACTAAATTCAATGTTAATTATTAAATATGTTTTCATGTACCAATGTGTCGTTATTTAAAAATACACAATCATTAAGAAAAATAATAATAACAATCAATAGGTTAGTTTTCATAGATTTAATTTTTTAAAAGATATATATAGATATATACACATAAATTATTTATAAAATATACATGTTTATAAATTTTAATATATTGTTTTAAACTGTATATTAAATTATAATGATTTATGTGTTTACTTTATATCCTTGTATTTAGGTTACATATGCATGTAAGTACATACAAAATAATTTAAAAAATAAAGAAACGAAATGTATGCATATAATTGTATAAATGTTAAAAAAGATTCTTCATAACAAATATGAAACTTCTTCAGGCAAAAGATTTTTGGAATCTTCATATTGTGTGAATAAATATTTGGCAAACAATGGAGATGGAAGAAATTTATAATCTCACTATTTTTCCATTAGTTATGTCTAAATTTTCAGTTCAATGGTCTACAGATAATCATATATCAATTCTTACTGAAAGAGGAATTCACATATTTGTAAGTTTAGTCTAATAGTATCAATATTATATGTAGAATTAATATAATATACCTAATGACGTTATCTTTTGCAGGAATTGATACCTTCTCCAATGTCTCCTTGTTCAACTATAAAATTTATTAGATCTTTCATTTATGCACCTTCAATACTTCCAACAGAAAATATATCTAACAAAATAGAATCTAAAATTTGGGGCATGCAACGTGAAGCAGTTTATTCATTCATAATGGAGGAGAGTTTAACTCCAAAATTATCTAATTTAAAAGAAATGGTACCAAAAATAATTGACTTAACTTGGTCACCACAGAACTTAATACATCCTAGCAAGTGTCTTATTGCAATTTTAACTTCAGCAGGTGCTGTTACAATAGCATACAAAATTTCTAAAGACTGGTATCCTGCATATGATTTATCTTCTATACGCTATAATTTTATAGAGCAAGAAATTAATGCAAAACTGAAAGAACCTAAAAATAATTCAACTTTATTTGAAACATTTAAAAATTGTTTAAAAGTATTACAAGCTTCTTGTTTTACTTGGAGCAAGCTTTTTGTAAATTTTGCATATTTTGCTGTTGCATATTTCAATGGAGATATAGTTATCTATAAAATTCCAAAAATATCCGACTATAATGAAATATCAAATCCTGAAATTATAGGAACAATAAGATTAAATGAATATATAAAAATAAGTGCTTTAAATTGGGTTACAATTGACATAAAAAAACATTTAATTATTGTTGGATATATTGATGGACGTATTCATGGTCTTAATATTGAAGATCATGATCAGATTATGGAACTAAAATTTATTGAGAAATATTACGATTATAAAGATCGCATTTCTATTAGCGCTATAAGAATATTTCCTCAAAATGACTTGAACATAAAAATCTTGGTTGCAAAAGGTCCCTTTTTGTTTCTATTCTGCATTGAGAAAAATGGTACACTAAAAACTATGGAACATTTGCAATTAGAAGGTTTCACGATCTCGGGTAAATAAAATTGTGTTACTATACAATTTACAGGAAAACGTACAATATTAATATAAGTAAATTAATAATTTTTAGGAATGACCTGTATAAGTACAAATTATGCATTAGTTACTACAGAAAATGGCTTAATGTTTTCAGTTAATACGGAAAGAAATCAATTTCTAAAAACGAAGGTAAACAATAAATTATCGCAAAGTCATGTTCGATATTTAGGTTGCGCACATTCTCCAAGCTTTGCAATTTTTATAAACGTAACTAGTCCCAACACTATATACGACCATTTAGTAATGAAGGAACCGACCAAAATACATATGTTCTGCTTAAAAGATAAAAACTGGGATCCATCAACTGTTTTAAATGAGAGCAAACATGAGAGATTAGAGCAATTATGGGATTGTTTAGAAGCGATTAGGATAAAAGCAACAAGAGCATTAAATCCGACGATTCTTTTATCAAAAATACCATCCAATTTAGAATCTTTATCCCTGCATGAATTACGAGTAGTAATGTGGACATCTGTGATGATCCAAATTTGTGAAAAGAAAAAGGTCATTCAGGGAATAGGTAGTATTGCTGGAGAAATATCAGAAGCACAACCCTTAATTTTTGTTCACTCTGCATGCAATTATCTTATGCGTCTTGAAAGCAAATCTTCTTTGTCAGAACAGCAAAAGCTTTCTATATGTTTATTAAAGATGTATTTAGAAGCATATTTGGCTGGAGAAAAAGATAAAAAAGTAACACCATTTTCCAAACGTATTAAAGATGTTTTAAAAGAAACATGCAAACTCAATTTAAGTAATATTGAGACTTGCAATCTGTGTGGTGAAATTATAAATGAACTTCCTTGGAAAGTTACCAAATGCTCACAAGGCCATATATTACCTAGGTGTGCTATTACCCTCTTGCAGATAACTACCATGCAGTACAAAACATGTCCAATATGCAGTTTAATTTTTCATCCATGCTTGGAAAAAGAGTTTGAAGAAACCAGATGTCTTTTTTGTGATGTTCCTGCACTTGAAGAAAACCGAGTACTGGATACAAAATGTTATATTCCGAAAGAAAAGAGTTTGTCCAGATTACAAAGTCATACTCTACAAATGTCAGAAGATCGAGAAATGGATACAGTTGCTGATGAATCTTAAAACATGTAAATATAAAAATATATCTAGTAATAAATGATGTAGGCTGTTCAAGATTTAAAATAATATTTCCTGGATCAACAGAAAATTTATTAGGCCTTCATCAGAAAAAATATTAACTTCTTAAGTGATATATTTTGTAATAAAATACTTAAATTATAAACTATCTGCATGTGTGTGTGTGTATATATATATATATATATAACTCTATGTATTTATTTATTGTTAAATAATATGTTTTCAATAATGAGTAAATAAAATTAATATTTTAAAGAATTTTATTGTGAAACTCTGCAACCCATTTTTCACATGCTTATATGTTGATATCCTATTTATTTGTAATATGTAAGTAACAATATTTTCATATTTATTATAAAAAACATATGTATAAAAATTAACAATTAACTAATTTATATTTGACATACTTAAATATAGTTTGATGTCCTACTGCCAGGGGGCGGTTTATTCAGTAAGACCCTACATATAAATTTCAAGTAATTATTATCAGAGTTATTACATTCCTATACGTGTATTTTTTCATTTAAACATTATACTTTTTATTAATTTAAATATAATAATATGTGAAAGTTTGAGATGATTTATAAAAGAATGTCAGGTGAAAAAGGTCTCTCCATGTTGTTTAACCAATTTGTTATGATTTAAATTTATGTATATACATATGTAAATATGAACCTGTGAAATAGTTAATAAGTAAATAATAAATAGTTAATATATGCAAATTTTCAACTTTATTTTAATCTTAAAGAATCAACGTGTAAAAATGACAATAGCAATTGTGCACTCATTTGCAGAACAAACAGGTCATATTGTCGTAAATGTAATTACTTTCGATATTATAAAAATAAAACAGTAACAATTTTTCGTTTTTGAGGTTAAAACAATTTTACATACTTAATATACGCACAGTGCAAAAACAGACTTGCAAATTACATCAACTTTTATTTATAAGTGATTGCTTGATATTTTTGTTATAGATAATATGCTAAACATTTATATGATGACTTTAAATGATTTTAAAATTATTGAATATTTAATTAAAGAATAATATTGGTTAGAATTTAGAATAGAAGTTATGGAATACATAAAGAGAAAATACACGAATTAATAAAATAAAAGATCTTGTAATGCGCATTTTTAATATTTTTCTATTATTTTAATTCTATAACTATTTTTTACAGAAACAATTTTGAGAAGGACCAAATAAAAAATACATGTTATAAGTATCTTCTTTGTTTATTATTGCTATAATATGCAATTAGATAATGTCTCTAAATGTTTAAAGATTAACACGTTCACAGCCCATGCTAAAAGGTATACTTCCTCTCCATATATCTAAGAAAGCGATATGCATGCATTTTGCATTAACTGCTTCAAAACAATTAATTAGTTATAATAATTCTTGTTTCCCCAATAATTTTTATTAGAATATTCATTTGAATTATTCCTTGCATGTGAAACATTTACAATTTAATTATCTACACAGAAATTCAAACACAAGGTATTCCTATATCAAGAGTTATATGACTTATAACGTTAAACATTCCTAACCCATGGATGGGTCAATGGACTTGTGAGTTGAGAATACACTGACCCATACATGGGACAGCGGATTGTGAATTTGTTAAAGTAAACTGAATTGTTAATAAAACCAGGATAGACAAGATAATGACATAATAGTGTAGGTAATATGACATTAATAAAAATTGTTTTAATTTACGAGAGTTAAAATAGAAATTTATGTTTCCAGAAATATATATAACAAGTTTAATCTAACATTTTGGGTTCTGAAATTGGAAAATAAAAATGTTTTATACTTAATTCAAGGTCCTTTTGGAAATAGAGAACTATTTTGTCAATCACTATGTCTTCTTTATTCAAGTAAGTATATACAAAGAAAAAAATAAACTCTTAGATGTTAATTCTGCATAGTTTTAGTAGGAAATTATGTGAAATTAATTATGTAGTATAATTAATATAATTTATGTTTTTGTGTAACATGTTCAGAATGTAATAATAATATAATAATTTAAAAACACATATTTGATTTCAGAAGAGACACTAAAAACAGAGTATATATGAAAGAACGGCTTGCAAGAGTGGAAGAAGTGAAAAAATCAATACAGTCATTGTGTGACAATGATTCCAGTACTCCTGAAGATGTACGACCTTTCCTTTATAAATTTGGAAATTCACGTAAGATGAATAGAAGTCTATTGTAGAAGGAAATTAGAAATATTTATTACAATAAGTTAAAGTAGTAATTCTATTCAGAAAAATTATCTTTAATTAATTCCTAGGTGATAATTCAATTGAAAGGTCATCTGATGAAGATGGCATTAACAGACCAAAACAAGCAAAAAGGTCTAGAAGAGAATCCTCAGAGAAGGAAAGTGAAACTGCTCATCATAAACAAAAGAAAGGCAAGGAACATTTAAAAAATGATGGGCACAAAAAGATTATGAGAGATAAGAAAGTTGATTCTAATAATATAAGAAAGGAAAAGAATAAAACCAGAAATTCAGTTTCTAGTGATTCAGATGATGCAATTTATGAGAAATCTGCTGAAAAGAAGACAAAAAGACATTCATCATTAAAGTCAAAACAAAAAGGTCTCAACTTATATAAGGAAGAGACAGACTCTAGTTCTGACAGAGAATTCCAAAAATCAAAAATTTCTCTTAGTGGTTTAAGTGTCATGAAAAAAACTGGGAAGGATCGAGTGATATCCACTGAGTCAAATCCAGAATCTACATCACAGTTAACAAAAAAGACTAAAATCAGTAAAGAACAAAGCTTACAGTTCAAGTCTCATGTTGTGAAAATTTTTAATCAATTTAAGGCGATTTGTTCAGAGTATGAAATACAAATGGAACATGTAAAATGGAAATACTTTAAGAAAGAATTAACATACCAAGAATCAGCGTTTAATGTTATAGAAAAATCAAAAAATGTGATCAACAATCTTAAAATGGAACTTAATGCACAAGAAGAAGAATTAACAAATTTTTATGAAGAGTGGAGTAAAAGTCATAAAGTACAAAGCATAGCTCATGAGGACTGTTCTTTAAGTGATAACGAAATAGCAAAAGAGAGAGAAGATACAGAAGAATCCAATAAATCCGAGAACAGCTTGAATGCAGCAAGCGCAGTTTCTGAATGTGATAATGAAGAAATATTTTCTGATGAAGGAACAAGTACTACGAAAATAAACGTTGATAAAAATAAAACAAACAATACATTAACTAAAGTTTCAGAAAAATTAATAGGTGACAATGAAAAGAGTGATCAAATTATCTCTTCCATCTTAGAGAACAAAAAGAAAGATAAAACTTACATAAGAGATGATTTGAAAGTAATTGATGCAAATGAGAAGACATCTGAAGAATATCAGATATCTACAAATGAACATGTTATGAACGAATCCGCAGATGATATATTTGAAGATACAGCTAAAGATATAGACATTAATGATTTGATAGAAGCCAGAGATGAATGTAGGAATGAAAATGGTTTAAAATTAAAAGAACTTGAAAAAAATAATGATAATAAAGATAAAAACTCTTTCACAAATAAAAAATTAGATACAAAACTTACAGATAAAAACTCGTGCCCTACTAAAATTGAAAATGCAAAATCTAAATTAGTTTTTCCTGATGAAATTGTAAAATCAACTGAAGAAAAGAAAAATGACGTTTTAGATGATATTGATGCTGAAGAACAAGCTAAGAGGGCAATGTTAGAATCGGACTCAGAAACACCCACAAATGACGAATCACTGAATGAAAAATTTATTGAAAGTTTCAGCACAAATGATAGTTTCGAAGAAAAGGACGTATCACAATCGAAAAACATAAAATGTGATAAAAAAGAAGGAAAAGATAAGACACAAAGTAATTCTATTGATGAAAATAATTCATTAGACAAACTTGATGAAGTCATTAATGAAGAAGTTTGTGCTAAACGTGCACTTCTTGAGTCAAATTCAGATGATTCTATGAGTCCTTGTGATAAAAAAGAAAGTTTAAGTAAGAAACATTATTCCAGTGACAGTAGTGAAAATTCAAGTTCTGATAATGATATTAAATTGAAACCACTAATAATAAATACTTCTTCAAAGAAAAATAAAGATGAAGATAAAAATCTTACAAAAGACAAAAAAGCATTGTATTCTAGAGAACCAGCATGTTTATCTAAAATAAATTATGCTGGGTCAGATAAAAAATTAAAAATGTTTTTTAAAGTTGTTGTTGAAAAATTACCAGAAAATGTTCTTAAAAAGTATAAGAATGCGTTAGAAAACTCTCGACAATATTTAGAGAATAAAGAGCTTAGAAGGTACAAAACAAAAAAATTATTTTTCATTACTTGTGATAACACTTTTATATATGTACTTATATATGTATATATATACTTATTTTTGCAGTCTAATTGATTTGGATAGGTTACAAAACAATCACAAAAATACTTTTGGCTCGACACGAAGTTCTTTATCTAGAAAAGCAAAAAAGACTAAAGTAAAGGAAATTGAAGATTCCCTATTGAATCATTTGAAAAACAAAAATGCAGAGGAAGATTCTGATATAATTGAAAATATAAGGGAAGATTCTGATATAAATAATGATATTTCAATCGCAAAAATACAAGATAATTTCCAAACTAATAGGGAATTAATGTTGGAAGCAGATGCAGTTACTAAGAAAGCTCTTTTATATTCTTCCGACTCAGATATTGGTAGATATTAGACCTGCTTCTTCTAAATTTAATGCCATTTCTTGTTTATTAGTATTACATATTAAATTTATTTATAAAATTAAATTTTATATATCTTATTTCAGGTGAACAAAAAGAATCTACTTCTGAAAACAGTAACAGTGAGGAGGACAAAAGTAAAACCAAATCAAAGGATCTTTCAAAACGATCAATTCAAAAAGCTGAAAAAAAGAGTACTGATAAGGTAAGAATTAAAATGACAATTAATTTGTTTTAGATTAAGATATTGATTAATTCGATTATACTTAGGAAAATGATGACAAATGGAAGAAATATAAATGGAGGCGAAATAAACTATTAACTATGAAGTTCTCCTCTGACTCAGATTCTGATGTTGCAAGAGAAAAATGGAATAAAAAACAAAAAGGGACAGAAAAGGCAGAAGAAGGTTATATGTGAGTTATTTAACATGGTTAATTAATAAATAAACCACATAATATATTAAATAAACCATGACATTTTTTTAAATAGAGGACATTCAGCTATCAAAGTTATAAAACGCGAAAGAAGAAATCGTAGACAGATTATAGATTCTGATTCAGATCTGCAGGTGATAAATTCTGATACGAAATCAAATAAATCTGCCATGTCAGAAGATAATATATCTTCAGATAGTGATTCTTCAATAGGAAAGCCAAAAAAGATGCGTAAACGTAAGACACATAAATCATCTGGTTCTGACTCTTCGATTATAGAGAAAAGGTACTTTTTATAATAGCTACTTTTATATATAAATACAATACTATGCAAAAGCTTTACATCATCAGTGTTACTGATTTTGTAACAGTAATTAAATACATATGTGTAGAGGTTGCTTACAGATTACCATATGAAAATTAATTTTTAAACATTTCTTTCATTGTGTTATTCACTTACAGTTTCACATGATTTAGAAATGTTTGAAAATTGTTCAATATTCTAGTCTAAATACTTTTTACAATGTATATGAAATTATGTAAAACAGGCCAGGGAGAAAAAGAACATTCAAAAAGAAAAATTTTTGAGGTACCATTCTAGTGGTATAAATAAAGTAGTATAGTGCTGAATTTATTAAAAAATTATTTTATAAATCCAAAAGAACTACTGCTACTGAGCAAAAGATTATTTATGCTGAGCAAATATTAATTATTTAAGACTATTTTTATATATTTTTTAAACTAATTGTTAAATCTTCAATTATATATTTTCTTAGAAATAACAACAAAGATAAAATAATATTCTTAGTATATTCTTACATTCATTCATAAAATAATATTTAAACAAATAACATTTTTGTCTGATAAGTGGTTTAAAATTGTCGCAAATTATTGTATATTTTTCCATGATTTATTTTGTATGAAATGATTATTTTATATTATTTTATATGCTTTCCTTTTATATGAAGCTATCAATTTCTATAAAAAATCGTATAAAAAATTTATAGTAATTTTCTATGTTGGTTTTTACATTCCTATACATATATATTTCTTATAAATTCCTAGAACCAAACCAAAGAGAAGACGCATTAAAAATATGTCCAGTAATAGTGATGAAAATAGCGATAAGGACCTTGATGTTACGAATTCTCAAGGAACACCTGGAAAAAAAGGTCGTAAAAATATCCGAAAAGTAATGAAAGATAAGCAAGTTACAAGTGATACTAAGCAAGCTGCCAAAGAAGAAGAAGAAAGACTTAAACGTATTGCTGAGAGACAAAAATTGGTACATATTTTTAATTAATTCTTAACTAATTTTCTGTTCCATAAGAACGAAGAAAAAGCATTTCTTTATTTTGTATTATAGTACAATGAGATGTATGAAGCAAGATTGGCTGGCGAAGAAAAAGTAGATAAGTTGGTATTGGATTTTGATCCTGAAACAAAAGAGGAATTGGTGACTGTCCATGAAAATTTAGTAAAGCGTTTAAAACCCCATCAAGCTGAGGGAATAAAATTCATGTGGGATGCATGCTTTGAATCATTGGAAAGAGTAAATTCTTCTAGCGGATCTGGATGTATAATTGCACATTGTATGGGACTTGGTAAAACTCTTCAAGTAATTGCCTTGGGTCATACACTTTTAACACATGAAAAAACTAGTGTTAAAACAATTATGATCGTTTGTCCCTTGAGCACTGTACTTAATTGGGTAAATGAATTTACGAATTGGTTAAAAGATATAGAACATGACATCGAGATATACGAAATGACTAAGTAAGTTCCATAAGTATATTTACAAGTACATTTAAGATAATGATGAACAAATGGTCATATAATATTTGTTGATAAATTTGTTAAAGATTAAGGAAAAATATAGAACGAAAGTTTCAATTGGAAAGCTGGCAAAGAACTGGTGGTATACTTATTATTGGTTATGAAATGTTTAGAAATCTAAGTGGCACAAATAATAAAATGAGAAAGAATATGAAAGAAGCAGTTTTACAGTACTTAATAAATCCTGGTCCAGACGTCGTAGTTTGCGATGAAGGACATTTACTAAAAAATGAGGATACTGCTCTCAGTAAATCAATGAAACAGATTAAAACATTACGAAGAATTGTACTTACAGGAACACCACTCCAAAATAATTTGATAGAATGTAAAACTTGATCAGTATTAAATAATAAGTATATATATAAATAATTCAGTATTCATTTAATTAAACATTTGTAACCAATATATTACAGATCACTGTATGGTACAGTTTGTAAAGCCAAATCTTTTAGGAACGAAGAAGGAATTTTTAAACAGATTTGGGAATCCAATAACTAATGGTCAATTTGATGATTCTACCGAATATGATGTTACATTAATGAAAAAACGAGCATACGTTTTACATAAGATGTTAAAGGGCTGTGTACAAAGGTTTGATTATTCTGTACTAACACCGTTTTTACCACCGAAACAGGAATATGTAATTTTTGTCAGTCTAACTGAAATGCAAATTAATATGTATCAACATTATTTGGATAATTTTGCAAGGTATGTGAAATGACTTTTTAATGAAATTTCAAAATTTAATATATATCTTCTATTTCAGGCGAATACGCAATGCCAATGGAACTCTTTTCGCAGATTTTCAATCATTACAAAGAATATGGACACATCCCTTGGTTTTGCGAATGAATGCAGAAAAGATAGAAAAGATAAATGAAAAAAAATTCGAAATCAGTGATTCGGAGGGTTCTTTAAAAGACTTTATTGACGATGCCGAAATAGAAACTACGACCAGTATAAGTACTGAAGAAGATGACGATATTGTAACCATTGATACAAGTGTTACAAAAAATATAAGAGCTAATTCAAAAAATAATAGACCAGGTAAAATTACATTTACGTTAAACTAATATGTTATAAAAAAAATATATATATTGTTCTTATTTTATATATAGAAGCTGAAATAATTCCTGAGGAACCTGAAAAGAAAGAAGAGGAATGGTGGTTACAGTTTGTTAAACTTGAACACTTTGAAGATATGAGAGTTTCTTCCAAATTGATACTTCTTTTTGGAATCCTGAAGGAATGTGAACAAATCGGAGACAAAGTGTATGTTTTTTATATTACTTTTGGAAAAGTCTACAATAATTTACATACTATCTTTAAAAATTGCTTAATTATTTTAGCTTGGTATTTTCACAATCGTTGTATTCATTATCTCTAATCGAGCAGTTTCTTGAAAAAATCGATAATGCAACACAAAACGGTGAAAATTTGGAATATATAGATGGACATACTGGAAGTTGGTCATTGGGGTTGGACTACTTTCGGATGGATGGTCAAACATCTGCTGAAAATAGAAACGCATGGTGCAGAATATTTAATGAACCATCAAATACAAGAGCAAGATTGTTCCTAATCTCAACCAGAGCAGGTGGACTGGGAATTAATTTAACCGCTGCCAATCGTGTTATTATTTTTGACGCAAGTTGGAATCCTTCTCATGATGTCCAAAGTATATTTCGTGTATACAGGTTCGTGCCTCTGATTCTAATTCATCGTGATCGGTAATAATAAGATTTCATAATTACTGAAACATATATAATTTACAGATTTGGTCAAAAGAAACCATGTTATGTTTATCGATTTCTAGCAGCTGGAACGATGGAAGAAAAAATCTACAATCGACAAGTGACGAAACTATCACTTTCTTGTAGAGTCGTTGATGAACAACAAATAGAACGTCATTATAGCAATCAAAATTTAAATGAATTATACACATTTGAACGAAACAACGGAGAGAAACCGACTCTGAATTTGCCTAAAGATAGATTATTAGCAGAAATATTTCTAAAATATAAAAATTTTGTAGAGAACTATCATGAACATGATTCTCTTTTGGAAAATAAAGTAACTTGTAGCTACATAATACAGTAATCTGCTTGTCTCAAAATATTCTTAATAATCTTGTTTAATAATAGGCAGAGGAAGAACTCAATGAGGAAGAAAGAAAGCAAGCTTGGTTAGAATATGAAGAGGAAAAAAAAGGAAAACCACCAATAATGCCATCATATTCAATGGTGTTCCCAAATAATATGATGTTAAATCAATATAAGATACCGCCACCATTGGGTATTGGCACAGATTTTGAAAAACTCCGAATACTTCTTCAAAAGGATGTAAGAATATGTTTTTCGTCAATAACTCAAATAGTTTGCTCATATTTATTAACTTCTTATAATAATTTACATTTTATAGTATCCTAATGCAACACCACAAACTCAACAAATGATGACTGCTAATGTATTAACAAATATGTACAATTACATGGAACAACATTCTTTTTACAATACCGCAAATTCAATAATCGATCAGGTATTTCAATAACTTACAATTTTCCTATTAATAACGTTTGAATATAAAACATGTTTTTTGTATAAAATTTAACTGAGCATTTATGAATACTAGAATCCGAACTTAACTTCAGTACCCAATATGGCTCAAACATCTTATTCAGTACCGAATAGAATTAAGAATTTGACCAATCAACAGAAAGATTATAGGACTACTGATATTAGATCTGGAGATGTTGATGATGATGTTGTAGAGGTAATGTGCATACATTAAGGAATTAAAGTTAAATATTTATTAAATGTAAAATTTACTTGATACAATTTCAGGTTATATCAACCACAGTAAATAACAAAAATAAAAAACAAGAGGAATGAATAAAATTATACAATGTAAAGTTTTACATTGTTTTATATAGTGTAAAAATGTTTTGATATATTATCCTAAGCACTTATACTTTCATCTACATTTTTAGTATGTTATATTTGCATTATGGTAGTATTAGTATTGATGAAGCTGAATAATATTGTTGCTATAAGTAATTAGTATAAAATTATTACTTGAACAATGGCATTTTTTATTTGATAAACTTTTAACTACATATATATATATATATATATATATATATATATATATACAGACAAACATGTGTTTATAAACTGTATATTCATAATAACCATAAAACTTTTATACTGGCTTAGATTACTTAAATAGAATACTAATGATCTATATAATTTATTTAACATTAATTTAATGATAAATTTATATTAAATAAACAAGTAAATTTCATATTGCTTGTAATTATATATAAAAATATGAAGTTTATTTGATTTAAAGTTGCAAATGTATGTAAAGTGATAGTAAATTAATTAAACATGTATAATTATAATTTAAAAATTAGATTTAGCTGATAAAATATTTCTCCAACCATGTTGCAATAAAATTTTTAATTTTTCCTTTAATTTGGCATATTCTCCAACAAATGCTACATTCTGGTTTTCACCTTTGTCATAACTGTAATCATACAATTCCTCTGCAATGATATTATTCCAATTTGGTGACATAGTTTCAGGATTAAATGATAACCATGCTATATAACGATATTTATTTGTCCTTAGAGTATACCCCATTGCTTTAATCTCTTTTAAACGTGGTTCATCACTATTTGGATGTATCGAAGGTTCAATGCTTGGTCTTGGATATTGCGCAAACGCCGCCTTTTTCCATGATATTAACTATAAATTATATTATATTATAAATATTATACACTATAAATTATTACAATTGTCTAAGATAAACAGTTTCAACAGTTTCAGCAATTATATATTATTAAAGCTATAAAATTTAAATTTGTAAATTAATAATACCTCGTTTTTTAAAGCAGCTCTTATAAGTGGCATAAAAGTAATTCCTTCACTGCAAGTAATTTGCATACTTTCAGTTGAACAAATAGGTATTGAGATATTTGCTAAATCTGCAATTGTTGGAAAAATATCAACTAACTCTACTATTGAATCTATAAATATCTGATTCTCTTTTGACGAATTATTTACGCTTATATTTTCTTTTGGTTTTTTATATGTAAGCCCAGGTATTGATACTATCAATGGTACTTTTAAAGCAACATCATAGTTGCTATATTTTGCCCATACTGCATGCTCTCCTAGTGACCAGCCTACATAAATATTAATTGTAAAAAATTGAATAATAATTTAAAAAATAGAAAAATTTTGACAATAGTTAATTGGAAGATTTTTCAACTCACCATGGTCAGACATTAATATAATAATAGTATCTTCTCGAATTGACAACCTTTCCAAATGATTTATTAATGTACCAATTAAATCATCAATATATGTTACAGATGCATAATATGATTGAATAATTAACCGAGCAAAACTTTCTAAAAATTAAAAAGAAATAAACATATATCTTTGTGCATTACACACAAGAAAATAAATTTTTACATATCACTTTAACTATACTTGGTATTTTTTCCCATGGAAATTTAAGATTCAAAGCAGCAATATCTTCCCTTTTTCTTAAATCATTCCAAGGATTATAAGCAATACTACTAACATTATTTGACCATTTATAAGGTTTAGGTACTTCAAATTTGTGCAAGGGATGATTTTCTGCAAAATATTTTTTTATAAAAATGATTTCTTTAATTAGAAATCTTTATGATTATAATAATTAATAATAATAATTAAATATACTTAAATATTTGTTTGGATATTTAAATGGTATGTGTGGTTTCTGAAATCCAACTGCTAAAAAAAAAGGACTACTATTTCCTGCTTGATTAGATAGAAAAGTTTTAGCTTCCCTCATTATTTCTATATCTGGTAATGTTTTATTTGGCATTGATGAAACTTTAACTGGACATAACTAAAATATGAAAAACAAAATTTGTAATGTTATTAGGTATCATCATCTCTTTTAATCTTCTCAATACTCTTTAAGTAATAGCTCATTATATCACAAATATTACAAGATTTTGTGCAGGCAGCATCTGCATATTTGTTTGACATATTGAAGCATCTTTATATCTTTCTGTAAATGGATGAAAGGGAGCTTCTGACCATGAATAAGGGCTATCATCAGAATTATTTGAACTAATTCCTGTGAAAAATAACATAATCATATCAAATGATGTAAAACAATTTATATCCACATATTGCATCTTAAAAACTAAAAACCTGGATGAAAAACTTTTCCCACTGATTTAGTAATATACCCATTATTTTTTAGATGTTGGGGCAATGTTGTAAAGTTGCCAATATCTTTTCGCCAATAGCTATAGAAATCATAAAGATGAAGTGTATCCGGTCTTCGGCCTGTTAAAAATGAATTCCTACTTGGTGCACACAATGCTTGCTAAAAAGACGTTACTATATGTATATATACATTTTTAAATTGATGTATAAGCTTCGGTATTAATTTCTTACTATTAGCTTAATACTAACCTGAGCAAATGCTTGAGAAAAAATGGCAGCTCCTGTCGCTAAACGATCTATATTTGGCGTATACGCTTTAGCGTCACCATAACATCCTAAAGCAGTTCTTAAATCATCGACGATTATTAAAAGAAAATTTTGTTTTTGAGCTGTACACCAAACGATTAAATTTATAAACCATAACGTAACAAACATAGTAAATCACACTAAAAGATATAATGATACCAGTATGGAGGGTAATTTTGTTCAAATTGAGATTAGATTATATATATACAATATGTGTATGTATCATATACAGTCTTTTGTGTGTAAGAAATAAAATATTTCAATTAATGAAATAATAAAGTATTCTATAGTTAATGGAACCTCCTTTTTAACTTACTATTGCACTTTATTTTTCAATGTACAGACATATAAATGAAAATGCTACGTAATGCTTCTTTACCTACAATATCTACTACAATAACTACGACATGATCTAACATAAATTACATTAAAATGATACAATAATATAAAATAGTAAAAATTAGTATGGAAAGTCAAGAGTTTTATATTAATACGCGCACAAATTACTGCAGTAAATGGTCTTTTGTTTCAAGAATTTTATTTTTAAATTTGCCGCACTAGGCTTATCAATCTACGGAATTGTATGTTTACTTTGCATTTACTGTTGTATTGATTGAATATTAAGTTTTAACTTTTTAAATTTGTTCGAGTTGTTTTTCATATCTTTTTTTAAAAAGAGATTACAAATGAGTTAATTTAATATTTGCTTTGGATATAATAGCTGTAATGTTGTTTTTCATTACAATAGTAACAGTAAAATATATTTGAAAACATTGAAAATATACTTCTTTTCAATTTTTTTCATTGTAAATTTCTAAACAAGAAGTAAATTTTAGGTATTACAAAGTTCTTAATAATTTTTATATATTTACATAAAAGTAAATTTGGAAATTTAATTCAAATAATTTAAATCGAAAGCTATGAAATTTTTATCATATAATATCTTCACTGAAATAATTAAAATTCATAGAAAAACAACTCTGATAACCCTAGAGTTATCTCTCTATTTAACATTCCTATGATTCAGAGTTATAATTACGAAGATTTGAGTAGTTAACGAGGGCCGTCCCCCATAAAATCAGTAATAAAAGCGTAATATAAAGTGACTAGTTAAACAGATGGAGAATAAAGGACAGACGCATCTCTGTTTGTAAAGAAGGAGGAAAAATAATTTACTTTATAATTCGAATGTTTGCGGCCCCGGTAAAGTACTCTGATTCACCGCTACAATTATTTATCTTCACGTTTACATGTGATACCAACTTATCTGAAGTCAATCCCGTGTTTCCTTTTTAACAACTGATGATGATCTTTGATCATTAGTACTTATCGTACAGTCATTTACATTAATATTATTCTTTGCTTTAAAGTCAGTCTTAAAATTTGCTTGTGGGTTAGTAGTATCATCTTTAAATATTTCAGTATAATGAAAACTACTCCCATTCCCAGTCTTTGTATTTGTGCTAGCATTATTGCCAGTGCCATTTGAGTGCACTTCAGTGAAGTGTTTGTACAGCATTAGTGTTGTACTAAACTCCGATTCACATCCAGGTATTTTACAACTGAAACATGTTTTCTTTTAATAATCTATCAAAACAGATTTCTAGCAATAAATTCAATAATATTCAATCAAGAATGTAAATAAGTACAGTTTTATAATATGTGCAACATTAATAAGTGACGATATACCGAATAAACTTACCGAAATACTTCATTGCTTTTAGCAGTTTCTTGTACTATTGGCAGTTTTGAATTAGCATGATTGTCCTGGTAATGTTTCCATAAACCAGTTACATTGCTCACCTGAGCTCCACAGCCAGGGATCTTGCATCTAATTAATACAAAATAAAATTAAATAGAGAAATTAATTTTTTGATAACATTTATACTAATAGTAATTACCTGAGATGCAAAAGTTACAATATAAAAACTAGAATTTAAAATCACATGTGATAAATTTGACAAAGCATTTAAAATTATGAATAACACATATCTGTCTTTACATATAAAGAATTAAAAAAGATAATGCTTTTACTTGTAGATGTTAATAGCTTTAAACTTACAAGAAAAAACTGACTGTTGAGGCTTTCCCTTGTTTTAATTTCAGTATTGATTTGCTAGAATTTGAACTAATTGTATTGGCAGCTAATTTATGACTATCTTGGTGATGACGATAATGGGATATGTATTTGTATTTTCTCCCACAGCCATTAACAGCACATTTATAAATTTCTTGCTTGTACCTAGACATACGTTGCTTCTTTGGAGTGTATTCTTCATCATCCGAACAGTTACTGTTTGTTTCCACAGTATTCTCTTCAGATTTTGAAATATCACGATCAAGTTCATTTCTAAAAATCTTTTCTAGATTATCTAGTTCAATTCTGTGGTCTTGATTTCTAGAATTTATACTGCACATTTCATTTTTCGTATTTTTCGTAATGGTAATATCACCATTTACATAAACTACATTTATTTTTTCTTGGGAATGTTCACTTTGCAGTTCTGGACATTTGTTTGTGTTACTCTCGTATTTAGATAGAAAATTCTCTGCATTTAGAATTAAATTTTCATTCATAGAAAATGTGCCTGCTTCATTTAAAGATTCACTAATGGAAGAATAATCTTCTTTTGAACTATCATTTGTTGTATTTTGATCATGAGAAACCTCATTTTTTTGTTGCTGTGCAGTATCACTTCTGAGAAGATTTTGCTCATTATTATCATCATACTGGCATACTTTTATCCCAAAAGATTCATTTGTTCTCTTCTCATAACATTCCTCTGTGCTTTGTACAATTTCCTCATCCATTGCATTTTCAGGATCTTCAAAACATATTACTTCTGGTTCAGTGGGCAACGTTGATGGTTGTCTATGGCAGTTTTCGATATGTTCTTCTAGATTGATACTGGTTGTATGTAAAGATCCACAATTTGTGTATGGACATATAAACACATTTGTTTCATTATTATGCCATTCTTGATAATGACGCCACATGCTTCCAGGATCAGACAGTTCTTCTCCACATCCTGGTTCTCGACAGCTATAAATATAATTAATAATATACTATACTATTGCCTAATATTTTATAATCAATTTTTATAACAAATGAAGCCAGCTTACATAAACCTAATTTTTAAAGCCTCGAGAGCTTCATGTGTTTTGTATTCATCTTGATTAGTAAATGTCTTGCCACAGCCCCGTTGTTTACAAGTATATACTTCCTAAAAACATAATTTGATTGAGTATCTACTACGAATAATTTAAGAATATACATAATCTTTTCATTTCATTTATCTAACAAACAAAAAAATAATAATTTTTACACAAATTTGCCAAAATATTGATAGATGATAGCTCAACAATAATCATCAAACATTTCATATCCAAATTATAATACAAAATCAAATTGTTTCATTAATCTCATTCATTTAAATTATAACTAGACTGCAGATTTTTATGCATTTGTAGGAAATTTGGAAGTGTAAAATTGCACAAAATGCACCTAACATAAGAAAATATAGAAAATATCCAATGTATAATTCTTTCTATAATACTTAAGTAGGAGAAGGAGGTTCCACAGAAGTCCTATTTTTTTAATTATATTCTCAAAGATATGAGTTTGCATAAAATCCACAGTCTAATTATTACATCTCATCAATAAGAAAGATTACTTTAACTATATAAAGTAGTAAGTTAACAAATAAAGGTAAATGGTGAGTGACTTGTTTTGAGTTAGGGGTCATTGAACCCATTAAATGCCTCCAGTGATTTTACCTTTTTGGGGGCTATTTCTTCAATAGTACGATTCCTAGATACGAATCTGATGACGCTAACTTCAGCAGGCCTATCTGTGCATGTATCCGTACCCTGGCCCATCCTGGCCAGTATGCAATAAAAACGGTGAATAACGACGCGTTTCGATGCTCACATAACCTGCACTCACCAACAGGAATTCAGAAGGGAATTTTTCTAGCACCTTGAATGAAAGTCCCAAATACACAATCATTTCCACGAACGGGACGCTTTGTCGGGCTACTTACCAACAAAGTGCGCTCCCGTTCGCGCCGGAATATATTCCCTTTTTCACCTCATATTATACCATTCCCAATAATATCAATCATTTGTTGTCATTTCAATATACTCAAGCTACTATCGTGAATACGTATTCACCATAGTCTTTCTGCCCACCCTTCGATTTTTATTGCGCCTACCTTCATATAGGTTTAAGATTAATATATCGATAATCACATCGATAATGACTACACTCGATGTAAACATTTGTCGATTTTTGAAATATGATTTTTAGTAGATATCTTATAAGTTTTCGATTGTGAAATTATAAATAGAACGTTATTGATAGGAAACAATGGTTTATTTGAATTCATTCTTAAAACGTGTACATATTCTTTTTAATCTTACTGTGGATTTTCAGATACTGCACTGTTTCATAACTTATGTACGTAAATCACGTAAAAGGATCTATTGAAATACATACTTTCAGTGTACTTTCACTCTATATTGTACATATATCCTTTCAAATATCTATGTAGTTTATATGTGAATTTTTGTATGTGGCGGCAATCTTTAATAATATAGCTCCGAAGATTTTCACAAATAGATTTACTGCATTCTATACAATAGTATGGTTTTTCATCTCTAATAGACGAGCAAAGCACGCATTTGTTTCTTTTCTCTAATTTAGCTGCATATAATTTTTCAAGTTCTTGAATATTAAAAATCTGCATCCATGGTAATTTTCATTGAACTTCAAAGAGTTGTACAAAATAGTTAATTAATCATTTTTGAAGTTATGAGAACCATGGCTAATCATTTTAAAAATTGCCTTGTAATCACTAGTCCATTGTAAAAATCTAAATTACGTAAAACATTCAAATCAAATATAGAGCAAATGTACATATTTGTTTTCGTATATACTATGTATTTAATGCGAACAAATTTTTGGAGAGTAGAGGTAACTGGATAAATTAAATTACTATTTATTTATTTAAATAAAAAATTTTGCTGAGTTCGTGAAAAATTTCAACGCTCCAGTCCAGAATTAATTTTTTTGGACTTGAAAGACTTGAAGACAAAAGTAATTTATGTTACTAATTCCAAATAATTATGCCGCTATCGATCATAGATATTTCTTTCTTTCTATTCATTTTAAAATAGGACATAATTTATAATTCATTATTATTTTTTAGGAAAGTATGAAACAATTGAACTTATCAGAAGAATGACTGATTACTATGAGCAGATTGCAAGGTCATTAGGAGCGGATCGATTTTCATGTTTATACTACTCGAAGGCGTTAATGCGTATACCAGTCACTACGTAAACGTTGGTCGGGTCACTATTAGCCAGGATGTGACCTGCACGTCAGTATCGATTTACACAGGTGCTAGTTTTATTGTGGAAGCGATAATTGTCTATAACATAATACACGATCGTTAAATTAGAATCGATTAAGATCAATGTAATTCCAGTTTAGATTAAAGGATGCACACTTTTTATTTGTTACTTCTTATAGCATCTTTTTTCATTCAAGAATATACTCGGTATGTTCATGGTGAAGGTGCGTAAATATGATCAACTCTTTTTTAATAGTAATACAATAAATTATGTTAATTTTTAAATTATATTCTCACCTTTTTCAGAATTTTTTTCTTTATCTTTTAATCAAATAGCTTATACGTTATTTTTTAAATGTCATTGATGAAGTATACTAATTCAAAAAGCATATTGATTTAATTATTCTCTATGTTTGAGTTAGAAGCGTAAATGAATCGATTAATATGTTAGTCGTCATTATCTTCATAAAATAAAGATGTTTTAAAATATTTCTAATTATTCTTTACATTATTTTTTATTAATAGATAATGTGGCAAATAGTAAAAATAATGAAGAAATGCCGTCGCAACTAACAGTAACATCTTGGAATGTAAGTCAGGTCCAAAATTCAGCATATTTTTTATCTTTTTTAATTATAAAGATGTACAATATGTTCATTATTTTGTAGGACATGCCTTTCTCAGGAATTGTAAAAGAAAATGGAAAGTGGGTTGGTAAAGGATATGCATTTTACATTTTTGACTTACTCAGTACGAAATTAAATTTCACCTATACCATTATTCCACCAAAAGAACATATTTTGGGTGATAAAAGTAGCGGTATTCTTGGTTTACTTTATGAGAAGGTATTATTTAGGAATTTGTAATATAATTGATTTAATTGTAATACAATGATTTAATTGTGAAGGAAATCTATTTCATTTTATAGAAAGTAGACGTAGCTGTTGCGTTCCTTCCCGTATTACCGGAAATCGGACAATATTGTACGTTCAGCGCTCCACTAGATGAAACGAAATTAACTGCTGTGATGAAGAGACCTCAGGAATCAGCTACAGGTTCCGGTCTTCTGGCACCATTCGAAAGAACCGTCTGGCTATTAGTTTTAATGTCATTAATTTTTGTGGGACCAATTATTTATCTTTTCGCCAGTATGAGGTTTCTGAAAAACTTTTTAATAATTATTATAACTAATATAATCAGTAATTAATATAAATTTTAATTTAATCTTTTGATATATAGAGCAAAATTATGGCACGATCCAAGTTCTGAAAACTTCAGTTTGTCCTCTTGCTTCTGGTTCGTTTATAGTTCTCTGTTGAAACAAGGAACGAATATTGTTGCCACAACAGGTAAAATGTGTTGATTAATTTTAAATATATTGGTATTACAAATTCTAAAAATTGTAATTGGAGTTGCAGATTCAACACGAATGCTTTTTGCTACATGGTGGATTTTTATATTGATTTTGACATCCTTTTACACGGCAAATCTCACAGCGTTTCTTACAAAGCCTCAATTTACACTCTCTATTAGTTCCCTACAAGATATTGTTCACAAGGGATACAGCTGGATCACCTATAAGGGACGAACGATTGATTTTCTTCTTTCTCAAGTAAGATGTAAAGCGATCTTCCTAAGATTTTAATGATAAACTGAATTATTTTTTGATAGTATCAAACATTTTAACGTATAAAAATAATACATTAAATCTTGTTACGTTTTCAGAATCAGGAAAACGATTTGAGTTTATTGAACGTAAGCAAATTGCAAGGAAAAGGTGTTTTTAAGTACTATGAGCATTCAAGAGCTATTTTAGAATTAGTTACTACCAGTATGTATTAAATATCCTAATATACATATAAAGAAATGATCGTAATACCATTCTACTCATTTTTCTCATTTGATTCACTTTCTCCTTTTAGAAAGACTTTTCCTAGCAGAGGCACATTACTTGCAAACTTTAATATTCAAAGACTATATGAATAAAACGCGTCATCATTTACAACATAACTCGCGTTGTACATATGTTATAATGCCTGGTAGCATTTTAATAACCAGCCGTGCCTTTGGTTTTCCCCATGGTTCAACTTTTGAAAAACGTATCAATAGATTGTAAGTTTTAATTGGATTCAATCTACTAACTTAAGTTTTACTAAAAATAAAGATGGTTATTTGCATTCCCATTTTTTTAAATGAAATATTGTAATAGAAATGAGTTCTTAATAGAAACTTTTTTAATATATGTTTTATTGTTTTAAATTACAGGCTGTTAAGATTAATAGAGACCGGTATCATACATCGTACAAAGAAAGAAGATCTGCCATTAGCTGAAATCTGTCCAGTTGATCTTCGTTCAAGCGAGAGACAATTGCGAAATACTGATCTTCTTTTAACATATAAAGTTGTCGTGGGTGGATATACAATTGCTGCAATTATCTTTTTATTTGAATTTATTTACGCGTTTATATTGTACCGAGTACAAAATGGTAAAAGAAAAGCATGCTGCTATCTGCCTTGTTGTGGTCCAAACGAAAAACCACAAAATCCTTTAAATAGCAATCTTCCAGCACAAAATTATATGGTGATGTTAAAAAGAAGTCCTCCAGCGATTTATCAACATCCTGACAATGTTTTGATACAAAAAAAACAACAATTTATCAATGGAAGAAGTTATTATGTGGTTACTAATCCATACGGTGATCGAAAATTAATTCCTATCAGAACTCCTTCTGCTTTTTTATTTCAATATGCAGCCTGATCATATTAAAAATATGTAAGAAATACAGAAATATTTTTTGTATGTAGCATTACATATTGAAATGCTAAAATTATTTAAAGATTGTAATTTTATAAAATTAATAAAATGTACGTTGGATGTAAATTTCTTTATGTGAGATTACATAGATCAAAATTTTTTTATACTTGCGTATGAACCTTGTGGAATATGTAATCTTTATGATGTTTTGTATTTCTAAACAAAGCTTTCCCGATCTGTTTTTTCTGATGGAAACTTTTATTAAATTATATTAAATTACACTATTAATAGCTTAATAATATTTATATTTGAATATATTATAGCAGAAATTTTATTTAGGGAATTTTGATTTTCGTAACAACTGACTGATCAATTTCTCACATTGTTGGCAGTACTGAGTTTAAGATTGGGGAGTGAGCAAGTTAGTAAACAATACAAATAATACTGCTGATTGAATTGCCCGGGCGTTTTTGTAAATATCTATGTTCTTCTGTATTTATAAAATTTTATAATTAGTATTGGAAATCAAAAGTAACCAATTACTTGATTTGGCTCTTCTGTGGAAAATTAAAGACATTTCTTATTGTATTATATTTTGTTTTATGAAAAAGTATTTCTCTTTCGCATTTGATAATAAGCTTAAGGTAATTAATTCACAAAATAATAATATAACCATATCTTCTATCGCTTATTCTCGTACTAGGTAGTTTCCAAATTATATAAATATTTTCCTTTCATGCAAAGTAAAAATGATCACTGTTTTCTAAATATTAACAATGAAATATCTTTTAGAAAAGGAGAGAGAAATGGCTGAGGAAGAAATCTGTGGATTTCTAGATGTCAAGTTTTGTGGTAGCAAGTCCAAAGTTCATAAGGTAAAAAAGAGAACATTGGGTCCTTGGAAAGTTTGGAAAAGGCATTGGTGTTCCTTTCAAAAGCTAGGTTCTGAATTAGGAGTCAGAGTAAATCTTGATTATTGTATTGGCAACGATAATAGTTCATCATCAAATGACAAAGAAAATTTTGTAGTAATACCATTGGATGCCATTATTTGCCGTACCCAATCTAGATCTAAGCAATTTGCTTTTGGTATATTTCCTATCAAAGATAGGAAACCATTGCTCTATTTAGCTGGTAATTCAGAGACAGAGTCACAGCGGTGGATGGCAAATATTAGACAGCTATTAAGACCTAGAAAGCTTAAATTTGCACCAGGATCTTATAAAATATCTATGGTTGACAATCCACATTCCAAAGCATCAGGATTGACAGGTATTTAAGTTATTATTCATAGAAAGAATCTGCGCTTCTTGAAGTTTAATTACTATAGCTTTTTTCAGGACTATATGGTGATTTGATAACAAGCACATTAGGAGTAATAATAAAGGATATTCATTCTGGTGAAACATTAGAGAATTTTGAATGGGATGAACTAAATCAGTTTCACTTGATCACGGCAGGACGACCAGATGACGTTAAATGTATTTGTGTGATTCATACATCAAAAAAATTCCGTGCTGGAATTGGTGAACTACATTTGTTTTGTTTAGAAGCTGGTAAATTGTTGCAAGATTTGGTAACTCAGGGCCGTGGTCCAAGACACAAGCAAACTAATGGACGACCTTTAAGTTTAAGTGAAGGTGATATTAGAGCAATATCCCATGATGAGCGTTTGCGAAGTTATTCAATAACAACTGGAAGAGTGGAATTAAAAATATTATCTAAAAGAAGAGAATCTAATGAAAGATATGAAGAAATAAGTTATAGAATGTCTGGTAAAATAAATGAGGATGTTTATCAACCAGAACCATATGGCCATTATCATGTTAGAAGATACTCTGATATTTCTACAACTTCTGGGATTTATGAAGAAATTCCAGATGAATCTGACATGAGTGCAGTAGCTGCCTCAAATTTTTATATGGAGAATCTCTTTTGTAATCGACTGTCGGAAGAGCCACCACCTTTGCCTCCACGTCAGAGGTGCGCTTCAGAGTCCATGAAAGGAAGCAGGTTTGTATTTGTTCAGTTTTTCTTCATGCAATATTATGCTTGTTTAATATTATATTTATTTATATTATATATATATATCTTTTTAAGGTTGCAAGATATTCGGGCTTCTGGACCTAGTAGTTTGCCTTTAACATCTCATAAAAACTCTGTACGGATCGAGAAAAACAATTTAGGATTCCAAAGAATAACGGATGAGTCTAATTACGTTCCCATGTCACCTCGATTAAAAGATATCACGTTAGTAGAAATGCAAGCGGCTCTACAAGAAAATGATTACGTTATTATGCGATAGACGGGACATCAATTGTGCAGTAAACAAATTCTCGTGAGAAATCTGTTGATATTTGATACCTAATATTTGATCTCGTTTTTAATTTTTTTTTTAAATACATTTATACATGTTCGAAAGAAAATATAAAAGATGAGGCATGATTGAAGTTAATTAAATTATATGTAGATATAACAGAGAAGAGGTCAGAAACTAGTTTAAATTTTATTGAACCTACTGATTCGTACAAAATTTCATATACTTTATTCAAAATTATAAATTTGTACATGTGCGAGGCTTCCGTTATCAGAACTGTATTGGAGCGCGTTGTTGCAGTTTATCTATGTTATTTAAGTGTTAAATACGGCAGAACTTTTTAAATTTCCTTAATATTAAATATTCCTTCAGTCATTAAATTCTCTAGGTTTTATATTTTTCTAAGCTAATCTGTAGTCGTTAACCGATATTTTGAGCCTAATCCGTGATTTGTAAAAATATCAAATTCTTCACGACTTAGAAGGGCTCCACGTACATCGTCCAAAACGATCACCTTTGGATATCTACAAATAAAACAAAAAAAAGACTGTCACAATTCCGCAATAATAATATACATACATATATGTATGTAATAGGTATATTTGACATCTGCATTATAAAAAGTTGTGAATTTTATACGAAATATATGTATATATATACAAGTAGCCTGATTGAAACAATATATTTACCCATTATCACTGCATCTTTCCCAAGCTTTCGCCAAAGACATTCTGACTAAATCCTCCGCAAGGCATTCAACAGCCTAGCAAAATATAAAATATGTAGGAAATTTAATTTTTCATTGATTTTTAAATTATGTAAAAATATATATATGTAAAACATACCCGCATTATCATTCGACCAGCTGCGCCATGTACGACAGTGGGTACAATTTCTTCAGAAATTAACTTAATACCAATTTCTCTGGCAGTTTCACAAATAAAATCATAAAACGGCACTAATTTCTTTTCAAGTTCCAATACTGTAATTTTCGTGTTTACAAATTCCTTATGCTCTTTTCTTTCTTTTAGTCCTTTCTTACTTTCTAGTGCAACATCAGTATTTACAACATCAACCTCAATGTCCAATTCATTGGATTGATGTAAATTAGAGTTAAGCAAATTATCATTCGATTGATCTGGATAAATTTGAAGCCACTTGCAGAAAGTATCAGGCTGTGTACATGTAAAAATGCTTTTGGCGATTGTGGAAACAGGTAAACTCTTCTGCTGTTTTATTGACCGAATACTCAAATTCGGACAAAGAGGTGTATAACCGTGCAATCTCGCCCAAATCATTATTTCCTTAGTGGTCCATAATTCTTCCTCCGTGAATGGTTTTTTCTTCATAAAATATCGTATCATCCTTGCTCGATTCCATTCACAGGCATTTCGCTTCGCGATACTATAGCTAAAGTATTCTTCTTCGCTCGTGCAGGCATAAGGATGGAGTCGTCTGTAATCGGAGTCGGAAGCATTTTGAGTTATCAAGGGCATTCTTCTAACAATGAATCGCAGTAGGCCTTGAACATTCAAAATATTTGCTATCTCAATTGTTCGGATAATTTCGTCGTAAAACTCCTTTTTACTTTGGAGCTTGTATTTATCTTTGCCTAAAGTGATTTTCTGACGTGATAATTTAAATTCCTTCAATTCTTGATTGTTCACTTTTAACATCTGTTCAGTAGCTGATTCTTTTTCAAAATTAAAAGAAAGATCATTTGGTGAATTTCTTCTCTCAGCTATTTTTAGTACTGGTATATTGGAATTTACATTTAAGAGAATACTTTTAGAGACATGAAGCTTTAATTCTTGTTGTACCTTTGTTCCATTAGGATCTCGTCCTTGGATTTTAGTTTCTGTACCTAAAGGTTTCTTCAACAAACTAATACCACGAGAAGTAGTTAAATTTATCCTCGATTTTGTTGAATCGTTATTACGGACATAATCCATACCTGCAATATCTACAGGAATCGTTTTATTGTTCTGAAGAACTAAGACATGTTTATTTCCAGATGGTTCAAACAATGGAGGAATAGAAATTTTCAAAGGACGAAGGTTCGAGTGAACTCTGGAGCAACTTAGAGGAAGTACTTTCCGATTAACTTCATCTAACAAAGGTATGCTTGTGTTTGTTAATTCCTCTTGTACCTTTAAGTCTGTTAAATATCCATTTATTAAAAGTTCACTTGTTATTGTGTTATTAGTTTCAGTGACCTCCTCTCTATCTTCTTTCTGCTGATTATCCACTGTGACAATCTTATGTAAAAATGAATTAGTTAATGTTGTTGATGAATGGTCAATAGTTAAATTTCTTTCAGAATCATTTAAGTACTTGGAACCACAATAATCATGATCAAGTTCTATATAAAATAACAGTTTTTTCACATTTATTAAATCTTCATTAATTTCTATATCTTCTGAGGGTTCTTTCTTAACTACAACTTCACTGCTCTTATCTGTTAATTCTAATGTTTCATTTATGCTATTATTTGTAAAATCAGTCACGAGATTAGAATCTTTGTCATTTTCTAGCTTCACATCGTAATTATGCTCGTTCTCATTAAAATCTTCGTCAATTACTTTACCCGTATTTCGTTTAGAATTTCGGGTGTCTGCATAGATCCATATATCGACAAGTGTCTCGGATCCTAAAGTTTGCAGACCAGTATAAGTACGGTCTAATTTCAAATAATGAATTATGTCCATCGGCTTATTGAGAACACTTTTAAAATGCAATTGTACTCTTAGCGGGAATTCACCCCAACCGCGTCTTGAAAGACAAAATGGTGCTGATGTAACTTCGACAACATCATTAGGTCTATAACTAGGATGTAAAAAGAATCGAACTTTGCTAACAAAATCATTAATATCAGGATTTTCTTTATTTCCTCTAACATACATTGTCCACTTGTGACTAGCTGCATCTTCTCTCCATTCTGGAGGAATCCATTTTGAAATGTTTCCAATAATTATACGTTTCCTCACTTTGTGCCTAATACCTCTCGATGGACATTGAGACTCTGGAACTCCACTTTTTGGTGGAATATATCGTGGAATTTTCTTTGGCCGTAGATCTTCGTCCGTTTCATTCCTTCTTTTCTCTAATCGATAATGTTCGGAAGCTTCTTCTATTTTTATTGCAGCATTGCCAGTGGTACTTGATGGGCATATCGAAATTGATTCTGATGTGGTAAAATAACTGTCTTTGTTAGATGTTGTTGACGTAGAAATAATTGAACTGTCGGATAACTTTGGTGATTTACCAATCAGCTGTTTTATTGCAGGATGAATTTGAGTTTGCTTTGCTTCTCCATTTTGTGAATTTTGACACTGTTTGCGATTATAAAAGTCAGCAACAATAACATAACGCAAAAGATGAAGGATTTTTGATGCTCTATGCAATCTCTCTTGTAACTCTAAAACTTCTTTCTCTTTTGTATTAATTTCCTGGGAAAATTCCCTTTCAATAATAGCAGTTATTTTTCTTGCTGTACTGCTTCGTGCTAAAATGAAATAACAATAAAAACGAATGCAAATAAATACAATTAATTCTATATACTTTATTCATTGTACACATTCAATTTTTAGTAATGTTGTTACAAAAAGATAGTTCTTAATATTAAAATAAATGGAATATAAACAGGTTAGATACAATAGAAACATCGCATAGATTTGATAAAAAATTTCATATATACCATTTTCTTCGTAAATTCGTTGATGTTTTTCGTCACTTGCATCGGATGGCCCGTAATCGGGATCTTGATCTTTTAAGGCACTCATTTACCATAGTTGTTTTCGAACGTATAATAATTAAATGGTAAAATATTTAAAACCTACTTTTTGTATTTTATATGTAATAAAAAAACTGTTTTATCGTTAATATCAGTTTCTTCTTATAATACTTGTAATTTAAATGATGACCATGTGCTTTGTACTTCTTTTAAACCACCCTTTGAACAGAGGGTTGCAATTCGAAGTGTTGATACAACTTTCTATAAACAAACGACAGAGGTTATATTTTCCATGAAATATTTTATTCCAGTCAATGATGCTGATTATATCGACAACAAAAAATTTATCGCACATTTGATAATAATTATCTTATATACATTATTACAAATCTGATATCATAGTGACAGATATATGTATATATATATATATATATATATATATATATATATATGCATACATACATCATAGTTCAGTTTCTATATTGTCCATATGTTATCGCATGATACCATTGAAATTTTCAAGAAAGCGTGACAATACATGTGAAGTATGTTATTAGTATTGTATTACATGTATACATACGTAAAGTTAGCTTAGTAACAACAGGTGTGCTTTGTAGTAAAAATATTTAATCAACTTTATTATTATTTCCCTAAAAGTGCAGCAAAGGAAATTCGTTAAATTTTATCAGTGTTTCCCATTCTGCCTATTGTATATAATAGAAATCTATCGAGAATGTCGCTTTAAATTTTTACCTGAAAAATTAACCCTACTAATTTCTACTTGACTGATCGAAGTATGTAACATTTATTCATTAATATTAAAAATTCGAAAAAAAAACCTCAAGTATACTTAGGCAATATAGAGTTCGTGCTCTTTAAAATAACTAATAAGTATCTAGCGCAGGGACTTTTATGGTCGGGTATAGGGGAAATATCACGTGACAGATTGGCAATAGGTAGCCTCGTAGTGTGTGCAAGTGTAGTCATGGCTGTCTGACAAAACATTCGAAATAACACGAATTAATGTAGTAGTTGGTTATCAAAGGTATCATGCCGTATTTCTTACAAAGCGCTATATTGTCCTGATTTAAATTCCGAAGAGTTGATTAGTGACATATTACTAAAGGATCGATTCGCATCTACGTACGTCGAGGTGTACTTGGTAGATCATCGTTGAGAATAATAATAAATAAGTGGATAGAGCAATTGTGGATTAGGAAGGAAGTTACGGGGTTGAAGGCACGGTGAGCGTAAGCCTGCGAGGTTCTCTTCTGAAATCTTGTTAAAACGAGCGTCGCGTCTGAACGACCACCGACGATCGATTACGCAAGATGACCATTCTGTCGAAGAAGAAGACGAACGCCTCGAAAGATAGACGAGAAGGAGGCAGCACTTCCGAAGTCGACGTTCACGGAGTGCAAAACGAGCATACCTCCGGATCCATCACACTGCCTAATAGCCCATATCAGGTGAATGAATAATCCCTTTATTACAGCTATATTACTCGCACAAATACTTCTAGTTGCAAGTAGTTGCAAGAGTGAACCTTAAAACGACCTTTTGCAAACCGTGACAGGTACGTGCAGCGAACGGTTTTGCGGTCGATCTACACGGAGTCCAAACTGATCACGGATCTGGTTCCATCGTTCTTACAGGGAGCTCGTACGAGGTAGGAAACATAAAAGCTAATTTTTTTTTTAACCCCCAATTCCCATAGGTCACGTTATGAGAAAATATTTGAAATAATTCATCAGTCGTTCATTTCTATCTCTATTGATATAAAGCTACATGTTTTACGAGTTTACTTTGAGATACATGTAAAATATATTTTACTTTACTTTTTTATTTTTATTATAAATTACACATTTTTTGTTGGTGTATGCATTTCATTATTTTAGTAAACAAAAAAAATATATGTTATAATTTGGATATGAGTACTATATTAGTATAGAATATATTCACATATTTCAGATGCACATAAAATCTCAAATGATAGCAAACAAATCAAATAACATAAAACATACATTTTTCAAGATATTGTTAAAAATGAATGAAACCAAAATTCTGTCAACAATATTATAAATTAATATATCGGAATAGATACTAAACTGACTACTAGACTTATTAGACTTACTAGACTTACTAGAATGCATTAGAATCTATAAACTATTGATTGGCTTATGTTATAGAACAAATAAGAAAGAAGTATTTATAGGTGCCTATGGGAATTAAGGAATTAACATTACATTAAATATTTTTCTTTCCTTTTTTATTATTAAATTTTTATATAAATACTCTTAATTTCAAATTTATCCTTTTTTATGGAATATCATTTGTCATTTCCTATGTATATAATAACTTTCTATAGTTAATAAAAATATATTATAATGTATTCAACACTTATACATGTGTTCTTCTATTATATGTTCTTCTATTAAAGTCAAGTGTAGATCGTCGAGAAGATAAACATTTTGAAGAAGGAAGTGGTCCCAGTCATGGTAAACGCCACAGACAACGAGCAAGTCCGCATAGGTACTGTATGAAAGACAAAAGAATTCCCAAATTTGTTTTATATCATTGTATTATCTATCATTTTAGATATATTCAGAAATTTATGTTTTGTTTATTTTATGTTAAGTATTTATTTTACAGTGGTTGTATTGGAAGAAATTCACGTTCAAAACGCGATAGAGAAAGAGATAGGGGTCGAGAAAGAGACAGGGAGAGAGAAAGAGAACGTGAAAGACAAGCTACACCTCCTACTGCATCTAGCAGTGGCTTACAAGGTTCATATTTGTAATGCTTCTTCTATGCATACATATATTAAATTTATCATTTAATATTAAAACAAGCATAGATCAACTTAAATTATATTGAAAAAAGACATTTTTCTTTAATATTAAAATTTTTTTTATATAAAATAAGAAAACATTTCTTAGAAAAATAAATAATAAATAATACACTTTACTTAGCTACAGATGGTAGTGTCATAGCCAATAATCGAATGGCTATTGTTGGGACTGCTGCAAATATAGAACATGAATTAGCTAATGGATATAATAGTGGTGATGAATATACTGGCAGAACTGGAAATAATCTTACACTGGCTGAATGGCAAGAGGTTAGTTATGAAATGATAGATAGTTATGACAATGGATAATTTTCATTGTCAAATTTTTTGATTATATTTTTCTTTTTTTCAGCGAGATAGATGGTTTGAGAAACGAATGCGAAAAATGGGATTTATCGTCAAAAAGATGGGTGAGGATGGAGCATGTCTATTTAGAGCTGTTGCAGATCAAGTTTATGGTGATCAAGAAATGCATGGTGTAGTTCGGAAGCATTGCATGGATTATATTGTAAGTATTGAACACAAAAATAATAGAAATCCATTATTCAAAAATAAATTTATTAATTATATGATGTGATTTTCTAGGCTTCCAATCAAGAATTTTTTTCTCACTTTGTAGCAGAAGATTTTAGCACATATGTAGATAGAAAGCGACAAGAATATGTACATGGAAATCATATAGAGATGCAAGCAATGTCCGAAATGTATAATCGTAGCATTCAATTATATTGCTACAGTACTGGTGTGTGTCAATATGCGCTTTGGTAAAGTTAATCTTTTTGTGCTTTTAATATTACCTTTTGTAATTCTACACAGAACCAATTAATATTTTCCATACGATGGTCGAAAGTGATAATGAACCGATACGATTGTCTTATCAACGTGGTAGCCATTATAATAGCATAGTAGACCCGTATAAAGCTACAATTGGTGTTGGTCTTGGCTTACCTTCATACAATCCTGGTGCCGCGGATCGACAACTTATATCAGATGCAGTCCGTCAAAGCGAAGAATTACATATTGAACAGGTGAAGAATTACTATAGTTAATTGTTATATTTAATATCGTTTTAAACTTTAAACTTCTACAATAAATGAAAAGAACAATTATTTTTGTGCACAGACGATGCTAGAAGATAAAATAAAAGCAACTGACTGGGAAGCAACAAACGAAGCCATAGAAGAACAAGTTGCTAGGGAAAGTTATTTGCAATGGTTAAGGGATAATGAAATGCGAAAAGCTGTAAGTTCCATGCAATTTTTGTTTATTATTTTAGACGAGTAATACTAAAACATTGTTTCGTGATTAATAAAGAGATCAGCGAGTAGCAGCAGTACAAGTACGGTAACAAGTGCGCAACACAGTCACGCTCATTTTCACCCACATGGAGGTCGTGGTCAACAACGAAGCCACACTTCTTCTCCGACCACGACCCAAACTAGCCAAGATAATTTGCGTAATTCTCCAAAAGTCCGTTTCTAGTTACTAATGTTACTAAGACGATGTAGCCTATATATATATTATGTTGTATATTATGTTTTGTATGTTTTAATTTATAATTTCAGGTAAATGATTCGGTAAGATACAATAAAAGATCTCCGCAACACCAGTCAACACAAGGATCTACCATGTCTCACCTTGCCTCAGATTTTGAATCTAAAATCTCTCAGGAACCTGTACCAGGTAGTAGTAAAGAGGCTCATGCTTCACCGGATATCTCGTTATTCAATCGTCTTCCTCCCGAAGTATTTGGTAAGTCAAGTATTAGTGGTTAAATTAAATATCAATAACTAAGTTACCTTATGATATATAACTATAATATAGGTACAGGATGTTCCGTTTAACTGAAAACAGTAGGATATTTCACAAGGGATTAAAGCTATATTTTAACAAAAGTTGTTTGATTCAAAGGAGGATATCATATGGTGCAAATCATTTGCAGGTCGAGTAGTGGAGATTTTAAGTGGGAGGTGAATTTTATTGTTTTAAATGGAATCATACATTTTTTAATATATTAGTCAATCCATCTCAGCATTTCATAGATGCATTGTCATTGGATTTGTCAAAATAAAGTTAACATATTTAAATAATCAACATAAATAAATTAATACTTTCTTATAGGGAATGTCGAGATGGATTGATTATCTTATTAAAAAATGTATGGTTCCATTAAAAAAAAATGAAGTTGACCATAAAATCTCGCCTACTACTTAACTTGCAAAAAGATTATTTGCACCATATGATGTTCGCCTCTTACAACAACTTCTATTAAAACTTTTTTGGTTACGTTAATCCCTCGTGAGATATTCTACTGTTTTCAGTTAAATAAAACACTATATAATTAATTTTAAATATTTTAATCAAGAAGAATAATTTTTGCTATACAAAAATATGTTCGTATATTTACTAGGTTTGACTGATTGGGAAGACAGTGATATACTCTCGCAAGTTTTGGCTACATCACAGCAAGAATATTTAGACAGCTTGAAACAATCACGGAGTTCTGCCTCTTCTGGAAATGATACTAACAATATACTAGATTCCAGTAATAGTTAATTTTTAAAATCGTTATTGATAAAGTTCAAAAGAATACTGAAGCAAAAGTATATGCATTTGTATGCAGCGTTTTTCATAGGATGTGATATATCCGAAAAATAAGATAGTTCTAAATCAAAAAAATGAAGCAATTCTTAGTGTTATCACATGGTCATTAGTCACTAAGAGTCATCGACAGTTATGTTGAATGCATGCCTAATAAACTTAATTATCGGCTGCAAATCATATCGCATTGATTTCTGCTAAAGTCATTGTGTACTTCAAATCAGATTCGAGTTGAAGCATATAGCGAGTTTCCAAAGAAGTGGTTGGATTATAACTTTACCAAATATTAGCACAAGTGTTTAAGTGTTTGTTTATTAAGGATGCATCTGCTTTTCTCCATTAATAACAAGAAATCTAATCAACAAAGAAATGATCACGTAAAAGCATCAAGAATTGTTTTCTTTAGTTAAAACGTCTTTGGTTTGACGTATGATTTTGATAATGCATCTTATGAGATACTCTGTACATACTGCAGTATCATCTAATTCTGCATTGCACTAGGGTATAAGGTGGTTTGCTTTTTTCATTGGAAATAAATGTTTGGTGAGCATCGTTCAATTCAAGAATTGTTGACGTGTGCACGAGTGCTCTAAAAGAGAGTACATACATCGCGTTAACGTGCATACTTTTTGAAAAACTAGAGTAGCCATATTGTTTTGCCAGCAGTGTTTCACCTTATGGACAGGAACTTTTTTACGATCAAGTCTTAAAAAATAACCCTTTTTTGTCGTTGTCCATCTATATTAAATTGTCTGCGTGTTCTTGAATGCAGCATTTACTATTGTGAATTATGCAATTCAATCAGGTCAACTGCATCACTACATCCTTTTTTGTGGTATGATATAATACATCTAAACGCTTTAGGAAAAACATCTTTATTGCGTTATTTGTAAAGAAAGAAGAATAAAACTACTACATGTAATTTAATGCCCGAATTTTCCCTACCTTTGCATATGTGCTTTCGTTAATACATATGTATAGAGAATGTTTGCTAACGAATCTTAGAGACTTTAAATAGTATTAAAACAATACTTTATAAATTGTGAGCAAACAAGAATGCGTTTTTGTAAACACTTTTTATGAATAATAATAAATCCACAATCTATGCACGTCATATGCATATTCTCGACATATAATTAGATTTCATTTGTACATTCTAAGTTATAAGCTTAAATGAAGAAACAACGAATTCCTTATGATTTTCATATGATCTTATTTGTTAATTTGTAACAGTACGCCATTAAATACGGAACTAATCGAGTCAAAAAATCATTGTATTTTTTTTTTTTGTAAACAAAATAGCTCTTCTCAAAAAATAAATGTATTTAATTAATTATTATATTTAATTATATTATTCAATTTCAAATATTTGATTGGAAATAGACATTTCTGACATACTAGAAAAAAATTCAAACTTTATCGGACTAACTGTTTATATTGATCTAACATAACAAATCGATTGATGTTTAGTACTCTTAGCTAAATTAATTTTGTGAATTAATAATTCGATTTTATTCGCGTTTTTTATCATTTTTGTCAAAAATGTCCATGAATATAAATGATTATATATTCGAAACATTGTTAGGACAAGGGTCTTTCGGGTATGTATTCGTGCTAAATTAAATTTTCCTATTTCCTCATCGTCTATTGTTTCTAGGTCAGTTTACTTAGTACGACGAAAGAAAGATTCTAAACCATTCGTAGTTAAGGAACAAATTCTCGATGATGTAAACGCACTACCTTTTAAGGTGAGAAAATTTCTTAATTGAAATAGGCCAAATTAATTGTTGTGTCATAATATTAAAGAGATGTACCTATTAATTAACTTTTTTTGTACATAAAAGATTGTCTCTATGCTTAATTTTATATACTATAACTAATTGTATGCATATTTAATGTGCTCAGAACATATCAGAGGAAGTGAAATGTTTGCACACTTTGAGACATACTAATATAGTTGCTTACTATGGAGCTTGGATAGAAGACAATCACAGTTACATTCTTATGGAATATGCAACGCGAGGCACTTTGAAAGATTTGTTAGAAAACAACGAGACACCACTCAAAGAGGAAGTAAGAACTTGGGAAACATTACATCTCATTATTTTTCATCTACGATATTTTAAAAATTTGATATAATATTAATATGTTAATACTAATGAATACATATGTTAATTTAGGATGCACTGTATTTATTTTCCCAAGTCGTTCTTGGAGTTCACCATATCCATTTCAAAAAGATTCTTCACCGTGATTTGAAACCGGAAAACATCATGCTAACCGGAAGTCGCGGTGACATCGTAAAGATCGGAGATTTCGGCGTCTCGAAAAATTTTAAAGAGTATCATTCATTGTGAAAATGTTACTTTATGAAATATTAATAGTTTATTTTCAATATTTTTATATAATTTTATGGAGTATTATTATTATTATTGTACAGATTAACGAAACCATCAATTATATGTCGCGCTGGATCATTTTGTTACATGGCTCCAGAAATGCTAACGGACCAATCTTATGATTTCAAATGCGATATATGGAGCATGGGCGTCATTCTCTATGAAATGGTTTCAAAAAGACATCCTTTTCCCGCTATGGTAAAGTTAGATTAATTTAATCCGCATTTTAATCAATGTAATTTTTGACTTTATTCTATTTTTTATACGTATAGTATGTATCCCAATTCTCAGAGTCTAACAGAAATCATTAAAATGATTTGCGAAGAAAGACCACGACCTCTTCCCCGAGGGACATCAACGTCTGTTGTTAGCTTGATATCAAAAATGTTGAGAAAAGACCCATTTTGTCGGCCGAAAATAGATCAATTGATCCTCTGTCCTTACCTTGTATCTTTCATTATTCGGATATATTTAAATTTAGGACGAGTTATGAGTATTACTAACAAGAATAATGGAAATTTTAATCCGGAAATATTTCTGAAATTTTTAAAATCGTGAGTAACGTTTAAAAATTAGACATTAAAAGTTATATATTTAAATATAGATTTTCTTGATAGAACAGTCACTTTTTATATTTGTATTCATATAATTATTATATAATTCTGTACATAATAAGTATTATAGTATAATGCACTTTATAATAATTACTGATAATTATTGTAGGTAGTCAGTTTAATGGAATTGTACAGGGAACGGTTATCGAACTCGGGCTTTCTGTACTAGGATCAAAAGCGTAACGACAGGAAGCGAAGACCGGAACTGCGGAATGTTCGTTTTATTTCATCACGTGCATACCTTTTGAAAACTGTTCAGTTCGTATTTAGTTTAGTTATCATTCTTCTGCGTGTATAAACGTTGCAATAACTGTATTACTAACTCCTGTTTATCAGGAAACCGTGTTGGAAGTTGAGTGTTACCTTCTTGCTATGTAATTTAAAGTGTAAAATTTCCTATTTTCGTATTTAAAATACTTTAAATTCCAGAAAAATTTATAATAAAATACATAAGGTAGAAAAAGATCCCCAGTTGTTTCCATGATGAAACATGTGATCGTGTATCCGCTTAACATTCTTTATATAATATTTCAATATTAAGATCTTCTTATTTTTTTCATGAAATAAAAATTGTCTAAAATATTAAGAAAATGTGGTTGATTTTATTAACATGTAATTGCCTTTACTGGCTAACATGTGCTTCTTCATGGATTCCTTTAAATCCGATGCTCGGAGAACAAATAGATCTCGTTGGCGGTGAAAACGAAAGTTTCATTCCCAATTGGACCAAAAGTATGGAAAATGACGAGACGAAGGATGTCTTTGATACTTTTGTCACCAACGATGCTTTCAACTCGACACAGTTTCCATTCAATTCCATTGATCGAGATCATGATCTTATGGACGAGGTAGAACATATCGAACCCAGGCATTGGCCAGTTAGACCAGATATTCTATATACTCGGACAATTATTCCTCCAACCACAGAGATGCCGTTGCCACGAAAGCCACTTAATCCGCCTACTCTTGCCCAAAGAAATTCATCAACGCAGAGGTAAGAAATTTATAAATATAAAAAAATTGGTCTGTTAAAGTTCAATCACTTCAAAATGTATCTTTCATTTTAAGGTATCCACCAATCACACCACCACTATCTACAGCATCAATAGATGAAGCTTTTTGTGACTTTGGAACATTTCCAGCACAGACACTTTGTGAGTGGCAAAATGGTGATAGTGTAATAAACTGGGTAGCTGGAACTGGTATGGGTACCAATTGGATGGGTGGTCCCCCAAGTGATTATACCACTGGTACTATGGAAGGAGGGTATGCTTCAATATACATATTTATTTCCAATTCTATATATGTATAGTAACTCAAATTTGAATTAGATATGCCTTTCTTGAAACATCACAATTGCCACAAAAGGATGGTAAAACAAAAACTCTAGGAGGACTGCTGCATAGTGCTCAACTAGGAAGTACAGGAGTTGTTGGAACTTGTATTATGTTTAAGTATAGCATGGATGGCCTCAGCGTCGCTGGTCTAAGAGTTCTACTTCATGTAGGTGTAGATGAATATTCTATTAAGAAAGAACAAACTGAAGAAATCACTCCAGAAAATGCGACTATACCGTCTTGCAAGCCACTGGAAATTTTTGACGAACGTGTCATTTGGAATGCTCAATATTATACCCTGGGTGTTTGGCAGCAAACTCAAATGCTTTACACGTATCCTGAGTTACATTCGGTAATTGGATGACTTTCTCCCCGAATTAATATTTTCCTTGAGAAAAGTATCATGGTTTTGATATTAAGAACATTATGATTATCATATAGAAACGTGGTATTTATTTTTAGTTGATCATCGAAGGAATTCCTGTGGATTCTACTGATCCAGCCCGTCTATATAGAGGCTACATAGCCATAGATGACATAGATTTACAGCCAGGTACTTCATGTATCGGCTTCTGCAATTTTGCTGGTGGATTTTGTGATTGGGCTAATGACGCGGAGGATGATTTCGATTGGACAATTGTAAGTTTATCATCAATTTCACTATTACGCTATAATATATATAAATACGTGTATAGAGTCGTGGAAGTGGGAATCCTACAACTGGACCAGCGATGGATAGTTCGACAGACCAATCAACAGCTGGAGGATATGCATATATAGATTCTTCTTTTCCTCGTCGACCAGGAGACAGAGCCAGGCTCGTTAGCACTAGCTTTCCCGCACCAAGTGCCGATACACCTATGTGTATGCACTTTTGGTTCCACATGTTTGGCTCTGGCATCGGTTCTTTAAAACTGTTCATTCGTCATTTTCGTAGTTTGGATGCAGCTCTTCGAGAAATTTGGAGTCTGAACGGAAACGCTGGAAATACGTGGTTCGTTGCTCAAATTACAATTAGCTCTCTGGATGATTTTCAACTCCTTTTCGAAGCATCTGTAGGTAACACTGAGATGGGAGATATTGCCATTGACGACATCTCTTTTACACAAGGTGCTTGTCCAGGTAAAGATTTATAAAAATAATTAATACATACAGAGATCTGATTGAAAACGAGATAGAAATCACTGTTGATTTTCGAATATTCATTCATGTACACTTACAGCTTTACCTCAAGTTGCCGTACCTACACCACGAGACTGCACCTTCGAAGTCGACGAATGTGACTGGATCAATTCTCGAGATCCTGATCGAGTGGAGTGGGAAAGAGTATCTACACAAGTGCTGAATCCCAGGAACCAACGAAAATCGTACAGCAATGGATATACAGTTAATCGAAGAAATGAGTATTTCCTTAATCTGGGACGTCCAAGAGGAGGACCTCGATCATCCGGAGGTGGAACAGCGCAACTCGTTAGTCGAGAAATGAAAGGCAGTGATGAGCCATTATGTGTTACCTTCTGGTACTTTATGTTTGAGTCTTTTATTGATTCTATTGGACCAAGCTTAGGTAGATATTTAATATCTTTTCTTTAATTATCCTAATGTGCCTAATAATAATGATGCAAATTCAAAGGTGTACTACGTGTATTTATACAAACAACAGAAGAATCATCAACCGAATCAAGATCAATTTGGCAACTGTATAGTAACCAAGGACCCACATGGAGGTATGCACAGATCAATATAAACGAAAGGAAGAACTTCAACGTAGTTTTCGAGGGTACTTGGGGTCCCAATCGTGCTAGTGGCAGCATTGGCATTGACGATATTGCTTTCTATACTGGCAATTGTTCTGGTAAGCTTTCAATAAATCCTGTTTTTAATTCTACCTCAAACTAATTATGTTATTACTGGTTTGTAGTGAAACCACCTGGTGCATCTGTGAGACCAGAAGATTGTAGCTTTGAGAAAGGGTTATGTGGTTGGGAAAATATTACTTCTTCTGAGAACGAGCGTATAGTCACTTGGCAGCGTGCGTTTCTTGCTCATCGTCCAGCTCAGCTATTGGATAAAACTTTTGGGGCAACCGGAGACTTTGTTTTCTTTGATATTTTTACTATAAATAAACAATCCACAGATGTACGTTTACGATCTCCCATAATTCAAACATCACCCGACGAAGAATCGGTTTGTTTCACTTTTTGGTTCGCTGCCTTTGGTGTTGAGGAATCTACAACGTTGCAAGTTATTAAAATGAATACCGACGAAGAAGCGGGCAATGATGAAGAGAATGATGAAAAACAACAACCTGTGGGTATTCATAATTCTTTGAGATCTAGGATATCCTAAAAAATCAATATTTTATTTGTTTTAGTTATGGTCATTAACAGCGAAAGGATTTAACAATCCTAGACCTGTATGGACTGCAGCACAGGTAACAATAGATGCACGTGCATCTTATCGTCTCATCTTAAGAGGAAGTGCTAGTAATGGAGGTTTTGCGATCGACGACATAAAGTTTCAACCTCAAAGTTGTACAAGTAAGATTCTTTTTATCAAATGAGTAAAATAAAGAGACATACCATACTTTGATATTCTAATTTTGTAGTTCGACCAGCTGCTGCTCAACCCGTTAATAATGGAAATTAAACTATTAGAACTCATTATGATCTATATTACATTGTTTTTATCTCATCTCTTACAAAACTTATATGAAGTAAGCTTCTGTAAATAATAAATGCACAATTCATTTGGAAATAAAAGCCAAGGATTTATTTATACAAATGTGTAACATCTATCAAAAAATCTGTATCACAGGAGGCTCTTTTTCTTGAAAAATTGTCTCCTAATTTCAAAGATAATAACACCAAGTGCTACAGCCACATTCAAACTATCCACTCCTTTTACTAAAGGTACATTGATACGAATACCGTTTTTTTCTTTCAAGAATTTATAGGAATTAAAATTCAAACCTTCAGTTTCTCCACTTAAAATAATTACAGATTCCTTTTTTGTATAATCTACAGAATAGTATGGAAGAATAGGTAGTTTTAACATGAAATCTCTCATCAGTTGCTTATTTTTTGGTACCATATCTTCTTTTGATTGCTTATTAGTATCCACAGTAAATTTTGATTTCAAATCTTCTGGATCAATATCAAATATTTGCAAACTTGTTTGAAGTATTTCAGTTGAATAATTGTGCAAAAACTCATCACCAAAAGTGCTATCTGCTACAAAAATGTTACTCTCTTCATTAATTAACGATGGAATCTCATCCCATGTTGGAAATGCATGAATAGGTAGTTGGAAATGTGTACCAGCTGCACTTCTGAGAACTTTTGGGTCCCACAAATCTACACATCCTGAAGATATTGAATCTTAATTTAATGATTATTCCTTTATTTAAAAAATTATTAATATCATTTATATATATGTCATAAATTCATGGTCTAATACCTTTCATTAGGATTAATTTTTCACAGCCTACTGCTGCAGCAGCTCTCATAATAGATCCTAAATTCCCTGGTTCTCTTATATTATCGCAAACAATAGTAAGTGGTAATGCATTATCAACTGGTTCATTCTTATGTACATTCGGAGTTTTAACAATCCCTACATTAAAAAAAAAAAAAAAAAGAAAAAAAAAGAAAGATAAGACCATTAAAGTCTTAAACTTCTTAATACAAAAGCTGCATATTTAAAATGTACAATATTATTACCTAACAAGCCAGGAGAAGTGGTTAAAGCAGACCACAACTGTATTGTAGTATATGGAACTTTGTATAATTTAACTTCATTGGGAAGTTTTAATGCAGCTATGTCAGATGAATCATTGAAAATTATTGAATGTGGTATTGCACCAGATTTTATAGCATCTATGATTAGTCTTTTTCCTTCTAGAACTATTTCATCATTTTTTTCCCTCCTCTTTCGTGACTTTAAATTACTCATCAAAGATCTATAAGCATAAAAATTCCCAAATAATTCTTTTTATTTGATACATATAACTTTGAAGTTTTCTATTGAAGATTATAATAAAATCAAAAATAAGTAACTTACGATACTATTTTTTCATTTTCTTTAAGTTTTGTAAATAAATTCTTTTTCACAGTGTTTTCAGTTTTTTCACTTTTCTTTTCTTGGATGGGTTTCTTTTTCCTCGATTTTCTCACGGAAATCCTTTCTCCGCGAATCTGCGGCTGAGTGGTATCTTCATTTTCGAAAAGTTCATCTTCGTTAACAATTGCAATTGGTCTTCGACTAACCCATCTTGCATACGTCCGTATTATACACAAATTAACTGTCTTTAATTGTTTAGCATATCGAATTGGTTGAACAGTATTACGTACAATATTTAGAAATACCATTGTTATCATTGTTTAAACCATTGTTTTAATACAAAATATTTATTTCTATTACTTATAACCTTTGTTCTAAAAATTGCATAGTTCTTTATTAATTGTGCAGAGCACTGAACACGTATATTTTGATGAAAACATTTCTCTAAAATATTATATTATTTGCACAAATTAACTTAATAATTAACTTAAAAAAATGTACACGCATGTTTTATTCAAAGAGTCTAAAAACAGCAATAACGTGAGTTAGAAAGTTCGGAGCCTTATGAGACTCGTTAAAATTCTGCTATAAAAATTTAAACTACTAGATGTCGACACGTGTCAATGAAACATTGTTCTGTGCTTTGGAACTTATAAATGTTGTGGTCACCGAATAATTATTAATTTGTGTCATTCACAATTGATAAAATTATTAACACTGCAATGAAATTATAAAAGTCATTTCTAAATGTTTCAAGAATTGTCCTCTATTTATCTGGTAATTAATTTAAATCATATAAAATATTTAAGTGAAATATTCCCGCCAAAAAATATCAACTTTTGTTCGCAAATTTTTTTGCTAAAATTTATTTCTATGATGATTAGATAATTGAATAGAATAAGTATGATGATTAGGATAACATGGTTAATGTAAAAAGTCACGGATTCAATTTGCTATAGCTAATATTATCATAGTTATATTTCAAACATAAGAAAAAATATAGAGCAAATTAAACAATTATAGGGCAGGAAATTCGAAGCATATTTTCTCTAATTTATTAATTGGAATTGTCAAAGACAATTTTAGGGTCTAAGTATCAAATGTTAATTCAAAATACATGCATTAAAATTCAGAGTAAACAAAATAAATTATTATAGTACATGATCCCTATTAATTTACGTTAGAAAAGATTTGATACTCTGACCCAAATAATGTCTTTATCTTAAATTAATTTCATTTCAGTTTACATAAATATACTATTTCTAACATCATCCAAGATATAGTTCTTCTTTTTAGTAATTTCACATGTATACATGTTTATATGTCGCTGTACATACTTGAAGAACAGAATCTCTTACATTAAAATAGTTTAAAATAAGGTAAAAATATATAATATATATAGCTCATAATCTGTATCCAAAGAGATTTCAACCAGTCTCTAGTTTTGGATATCAGGCACTGATTCCACTATTGAAGAATCTTGGCCAGAAAGATCCATTCTTTAAAACTTAATCAATACAGTCAACATAGTAATAGTCATAGTAGCATAACAAATATATATTATTATATATTTGTGTACTCTGATATGCATGTAATGTACGCGTAGTTTTATGTGTGTCCATAGATGTAATATTTGTGTACCATATGTGTTATTTTTTTGTTATGTTATTATATGCAGTGTACGCACATGTCGTATTCAAAGAGATGTATACAAGTATAAAGTATTTATAGTCAAATATTAGAACCGCGATTGGTATCAAACCGTTCCATATAATTATTCAGAAGTTCTTTTCTTTTTTTTTTTGGTTTTTGTACGCTGTCATAGGAGCTGAAAGTCATTAATTCTCAGCATAAGATATGGATTAAGCCACGTAAATATCTTTAACCTACTTCATTATTTTTCTGTTATACGATTACAAGAAACGTTTATATTTATTGTCTTTATATAATTAGAACCCTTAAGCCCTTATTTCTTATTGTCTCGTAATTCCTAATAAATTAACGCGATAAAAAGAATTGATTTTTTAAATATTTTGTCTTCTTGGTTCGCATGAACAAGAAATTTCTTTCTATTCACATAATTATTATTGTTATTGATATGTTTGTCTAACAAAAACCTTTATGTTAAAAAAGTAATCAAAATATTTTAATCGTAAGTTACAGTTTAACTTTCAAATTTTGCGGGCAATCGATCGAGCGCTTAAGGGTCGAAAGTCAAATTGATTGTACGTGTAATCGATACACATATAGTTTAAATAGGTATGTTGAACAAGATGTCCACTGGTGCGTTTTCATTCCTTTTGTTTTTTCAAAAATTTCATTTTTATATGTAAGTATTTAATTATTATAATTTTTAATACACTATAACACTTTACCTCTCATATAGCGCAAAATTGAAATCGCATCCATGTCGATTGCACGTACAGGTTACAAGAATATCTCTTAACAGTAATTATTGTCTTCGGTATAGTTCCGTTGATTATGCTTTATTTATCTCTTATCTTAAGTTAGTATATATATATATATTTATTTATACATACATATATATATATATATATTGTCAAAATTTTCAAAATATTAGTCTTTCTATTTTATTGTCAAGTTCAAATAAGGCGGAGAAAACCAGAGCATAATAGTTTAATTTCTATCTTGGATTGGAATATCGATTATAGTATTATTTCGATTACTGTTGTAGCCATTATTAAACGGTTTCATATTCGAAGAATAGAAACGAAGATCCTGATAGAAGAAATAGATATTATAATAGATAATCATCGACTAGGTACAACTACCATCATTATTTAATTCTATTAAAATTTAAATTAATAATATATTTAATAAATAAAATTGTAATAGACATGAAGTATCGTTTATAATTCGAATAACCTTCAACTTCGATTTATCTCTAATGTTTGCTCAAATAATTATAAACGATACTATATTGGTGTCTGTAAATAAAATAAAAGAGAATTTTCTTATCTAAAAGTGTCTAAATATTTTTTAGACTAACCACGTTAAGAATAGAGTCTACTATAGGAACCAGAAGGCTGCCAATAAGAGTATTGTCATAATATCATATAGCCAGATAAAACAATAATTACTAAATAAGCTATAACATTATTCTTTTTCGTTTGAAATCTTCAATCAATTTGCGAGAAATAATATTAGTATAGTATTTATATATTATGGCATCACTAATATTAGCATAATTAAAAGTACTAATAACTAATATTAGTATAATTGAAAAAAAAACGGAAATGCAACATTTTGCTCGTGTTTTCTCCGCTCAGCGGCACAAAGGTACGATTACGTTGCCGCTGTAGCCATATTTTCAGAAATAGTATTAAATTTATATATCTGGAAGATTCTACACAGGCAGCGGGTACGACCGCGTAATTAAATCTGTGCGAGTTTAAACGAATTAAGAAAATATACATTTTGTAGCGTTGCCACATATCGAAACTTCTTTCCTTCCGGTTACGACTTTCCATCGATTCGTTCCATTTATTGACTTACATTTATTCGGGCATAGGTAACACACATTGATTGAATCGAGATAGCGCGGAGATCGAGGTCCGAGATTTCAATGCAAGCCAATGAAATCCTTAAGAACAATTTTCGATAACAACGGAGGAGGAAGAACGAAAATGAAAAGCCCTTTCGTGGGACGATACTCACTGCTATCAACGCAAGGATTTGGCTTACGAAAATTTCGGGGTATCGGAGGTTGCCAAGAAAGCAAATGCGAATCTTTTGCATCTTGTCGCGTGCGAACGTATTCAAGGAATTGATACGTTGATCATTAGGATAGCTTCTTCGTGTTGGAGATGTCGGCAGTCCGTCGAGACATTAACGCAACAAGTATTCACGAGATTGAGGACCGCTCCTCTGCAAAAAGTAGTTGTTATGATCCATTTATATACAATATGATAGCTAGACTGAAGATATTTATGCTATTAAAAAATTAAGAGACGCAAAAATGTACAGAATTCATATAATATACAAAATCATAGAAAATATCTCAAGTATTCGTTCTAATATTTGAAATAAGTCCTTATTTAAGTTCTATTTTTTTATTTATATTCACAAAAATATGAAACTACATAAAGATCCGTAGTATAAGGACATCATTATCTATAAAAAAATGTAGAGCGAGATTTCATTTATTTGAAGCTGGAATTTCATTGAGTTGTTATAGGTTTGAAACGAAGCTATTAGAGCGTTTAGTAATTTAAAGCGTTTAGAGCGTACTATGCATAAAATCAAGGAGGAGACATAAAATTAACGGAGGAAAAAGAAAAATATGAATTAAGTATGTTCATTAATACATTATTAATTATGAATATTAGAGAAACACTATTTTTTCTGTTTCTCCATTAATTTTAATTAATGGAATGATTCCATTGTCATTTGTTACTCACCGTCCAAGCCTGACCAATATTTGGTACGTTCGATGTATGTCGACCTTGATCGAATTCATAATTAATTTTCGTCAGCATTCGCAGTGTCGGCTTCGGAAATTGCTTCCGAGATTGCATATGAAAAGGGTGCTCGTTGTCAACGGTATCCTTGAAGGTAAATGTCTTTTCTGCGAGTTTTTCAGCTTTATGTTGTTCCTAAAATGTTTAATTTAGTAAAAGAAAAAGAAAAATCATAGAAAAATATTCCTTATTTAAAAAAATGATAATTTTTATTACTTTAATGTTTGAAATAATCTGGAGACCAGTAACAAACTTGGCTAATTTATGAAATATTTTCATTGTCACTAAGTTTGAAGTATTAGTTTCAACAATATGTTATGAATAATTTGTATATTGCCAATCGTTTGGTAATATTATATTATTTTTAAGAAATCTTTTCCTAGAAAATTGTTAGAAAGATATAAAAAATTTTATTTCCCAATTTCATGTTATTAATTTTTCTAAAATGGAATTCTTTAATTTTGCAATTCACTCGGTTAGCAAACATTTAACTATATTTGACTCAACTCTGTTATTAACCTGTAGTTCACGAGCTCGTTCAGCGCGGAGTAATTCCTTCAAATGCTGAAAACTGCCCGCCTGTGGGACCTGAGGGGAACCAACAATCGTACGGTATTTCATGTTTGGATGTCGATTCGACGGATACGAATTGATTGTTCCGAAAAGTCGCGGGAGTTTGTCGAAAGGCCGTGCCGAAGGTCGCATTCCATTTCTTAATCTGCTGCCTGCTGGTGCTTTATGTACCATCCTCCCATAAATTGGAGCACTACTTCCTGCACGGTTACGTGCTCTTCCTATGAACCTTCCTGCACATTATTGCCAGGTAGAATGAACAATATTTAATAAAAGATTATAATATTCAGTAATAAAAGGATTTCATTTTACCAAAATGAGAAAAATGTTTCATAAATTCAAAGTACTTTTATTAAAACTAAACCTCCGTAATAGGATTAGAAGTTCTAAATATCGTATACTTCCTTATTAATTTATTTTCATATATTGTACACTTTCTTTGTAACTGTTGCTTCAACATAGGCACCCCTTTGATCACTTTGAACTGTAGTAGTCTCAGTAGAGGACAAGTCAGACATTATTCTGTATTACTCGGTATTATAATATAAAACTGATTTTATTTATCTATCGAATTATTTAAATGGTAAACGAACATTTGAAAATAATTTTTGTAAATATTATTAGTATTAGGAGGAAATAACTCTATTACCTTTCTGAATAGTCTAATTTTAAATCGTTCGAATATTTCTTGTATAATAAGTGGTATCTCTTATTTTAGTTCTTTATAAAGTTAGGTCTTCGTATTTTATTATGAATTTTCTGCAGCAAGTTTAAGTCAGAGAGCACTCAAGATAATGTATAGGCAGGCATCAATAATTCGATTATTTTACTTCTTTGTTTATGTTTGGCCTCTATTGTAAACTACACAGAGCTAGGCCTTAATTAAGCGAGCAAACTATACGGTAACAAATTAACATGTAACTTCAAAATCATTTAACTTCCCCGTCTTAGAATGAATATAACGGTAAATAAAATAAAACGTAATATTACAATAGTTTAATGAAAACAAGGAAAAAATAAAAAGCAAGTATTTATCAATTTAACTTTTCTCATTCGGTTTACAATAAAATTAACTTTTTTACAACACTGTTCCGCATAGAGAAAGCTACGCAAATATATCAAATTCCATTCATCCACTGCAAACTGTCTTAATTAAAATAAAAACCCGAAATACCTCTCTTTTTAAAGTTTAAGTATACCCTATTCGATCTATCTCATTTTATGCTTACCTTTACAATACGTTTATTTAAAGATATTTGCATATAAAATTTTTTGTAGTAAATATTTTGCATTTTTTTTTTATGATCATTTTTCTGTAATTCTCTTATTAACAAGATTTCGTTATACCTTTTTTTAGATAATGTAGACAGTAGGATGAGTGGACATAATGCTATACACAACTCCTGTAAAATCGTCTTACCACGGTGGGTGTGAAGGGACTTGGGGCGTTCGGGATAAGACTTCCAGACGTTGTACGAAAATGGATCGGGATAAAGAGAGTATCCGGTAGTGGTTTTAGCAGCCCTGCTTTGTCGCTTGGTGTACCTCCACATTGCCCTCAATTCCTCGCATGTCGGCTCAGTCAGGTCAACGCGCTTCTCGGCGATGTCGCCGGTGTTCCCTGATTGCGGCGAGATCGGATCGATGTATCGTACACCGGTCACGAACGGGCTGCTTGAGTACGCTAATACAAAAGCGGTCCATACAGCCACAGTACGCATTTTCTAGGGAATAAAATGTCAAAATTCAGACCCAAAGTTCAATTCAAAATAACAGAAAAGGTGATTTCTTTTTATGTACTATTATCTATACAAAAAAACTCCTCATTGGTATCGAGAAAGATTATAATTCTTATAGAGATTACGAGTAAATTGTAAATTAGTATATGAGAAGAATATAATCTTCTGGTTTCTTTTTCATATGAGGTGTTTGAGAAACATTAAGATGCTCTTTTTAAACAATATTTCTGTTTATTTGTTCTATTCTTTTTATTGTCAAGTATTCCAACTGATTAAATAGATTATCAAATTTTAGATAGAAACAAATTAATTTTGTTGGATTAGATAATTAGAGTGATAGCGATTAAGATTTATTTATGATGTAAAAGGAAAATTTAGAAATTAATGGAAACAGAAAAATTATATAATATAGTATTAAACAAATCTCTTTTCTTTCAAAAGAATAAGTCCTGTATTAAATATGTATATTTGTGAACAAACTTTGCAATAGATTTGAAGAAATTGAAGAAATTTCTTGAAGTGAAGTGAAAAAATTTTGCAATAGATTTTTTTAAAGTAATTTTTGGTATATTATTTAATCATGAAATAATTTATTGAAATTGATTTATCTTAATATTGATGTTGAAATAGCATCCAACCGGAATGTATTGGATTCCCGAAATTAATTTAATTTCCATTAGTAACTGAATTACTAAACTTTCTTGGATTAATGGATAATAGTTATCCAATTACGAGTTCCTTTTTGTGTCTGGCGCAACATAAAATTTAATCATTCCCAACACTCGTGCTATGGAATTTCTATTAAGAATGGTGTGTTCTTGCTTTAACTCGTTAATTGAATACTGGAGAGAGATCAACTGCTCGGATCAGTCTATTTCTCCGAATTTAATCTCGCTTGACTATTGAAACAATACTCCATGATTCCTTTTTAAAAACTAACAATTTCGACTTCAAAAGATAATCCTCGGAAGAAATCACAATGAATTCTAAAACATTTATTGACAACCGTAAAATTTAATTTTAATATACATAGGTGCAAGACTAGTATTAGTCAAAAGATTAAATATATGTACCTATATGTATATCTTTTTTTATTATATTTATGTGGGGTTTTCTATAATTCTTTATGAAGTGGATAACTCCTTATACACTGGTATTCTTTACTATTATTTTTATTATATATTTCAATTTATTTTGTTCTTAACATTGCTGTTATTATTATTATTATTAATCATTACTTAATGAAGCCAGTGACTGTTTTTCGATGAAATTGGATACTTTACGTCATCTGATTATTATGGCTACTTCCTCTTTCTTTAACATAAATCTTACATCTGTGTCTTTAATCAGTTGTACAATTTAATGTATAGTGGCAACAATCTGAACGACATTATTCTATAATTCAGAATAGCTGTTTCTTCTCGTATTCTGTTCCTCGACTTCGGTTATGAGGTACAAAATATATATAAAGATATAATTTGTATAAAATATAAAAATATATGAAATTAATTGCTATCTAGAACAATTGACTCCTCAATTAGATGAAGAAATTCAACAGAATATTTAGATTTAATACTCATTCTTAATATGAGGAAAAGAAGAATTTGAACAATTTTTAGCCAGTTTTAATCATTTTTCACACACTCAGTTCTTTCTTTCTTACATTTTCGGTATACACATCACAAATGCCATGAAGAACTCAAACTAAAGGATATGACAATTGAATCATTCAAGTAAAACATTAATAACTACACGGTAAAAAGCTGTAAAAAAGCAAACTAAAGAAGGAACTAACTTAAACAAATAGAAAATGATTACCTTTTACATATTTCGTGGCTATATTTTCCTCTCAAATTTTAAAAAGTACGTACGTAACAAAAAACATATTTTCATTGAAACTATTAATATATTATATACATATTTTTTTCTTTTCTTAGGAAAAGGATTACTGATCGCGTAGCTGCTTTTCGTTACCAGCTCTAACAGCTGTTTCTCGAATATATCCTCCCTGCTCATCGTTTTTCTCATGTCAAATTATATTTCAAACGTAACTGAGCAAAAAATTACCTCCTCCGTCTCATTCTGCAATTAACGTAGAAAGCCTGAAAAATCTAATTTCACTCTAGCAAAAACTCTTTGCTTCAGAGAAACATAAAATAAATCAAAAGCCAAAGAATTTACAATATAAAGAATACAATACAAAGAGGAAAATATATGTAAAGTAATAAGTTTCACCTACTGCTTATTAAAAATTCAATAGAAGCTGTTTTTTCATCCCTTAAAATATAATTTGTTCTCAGTAAAAAATCAAGTGAAAAATGAAGAAAGAAGACTATGAAAATATACCTGTAACATTGATCGTTAATACACGTTGACAGGATATCGGTGGTCGAGTAGCGGAGCTACGAAGGAAGAACGTTTTTCACTGGCAACTTCGATAAATCAAGGAGAGCAGCGAACGAGAGAGCGAGCAAAGAACGAGTCGCATGAATGGAACCAGCGGACACAGGGGTGGAAAACGAGGGTGAGGGGGAGAGGGAGAGAAAGAGAGAGAGAGAGAGAGAGAGAGAGAGGAACAGAGAATGCCAAGGAAGGAAGGAGGTCAAGAGTGGAACGAAGAGAAACTGGTGAATGAACGAGAGTCGGATTCACTAACCTGCCAGTCCACGCAGTCCGGAAACCGAGGAGCAACTGAGAGAGGTGGTATCATCGAGGCGACTATTCGCCTTCCTTTGCTGCCCCCTCTTCCACAGCACACCCCTTCGTTCGCTTCAAACCCCTCTACGCGGGCTCTGTCGAGCCCCCTCTCTCTTTTCTCTCTTCCTTCTTCTCTCTATTCTCTTCTTCATACTCCAAAAGGAGCTTTTCGCCAGGACGTTTAGCTGTTTCTAAAAGTTCCTTTCTAAGAATTCCCTTAGTATCTCCTATATTTCTCTATTTTAGATATGCGTAATTTTATCCTCCTTCCTATAGACTACAATTTCTTGAAAATAATCTTTTGACGTTATATTTGTTAAACATAATAAAATTAATAATATAAAATAAACTGTATTCATGCTAATGGTTATAGAAGAGCTATAGCATTTATTTTTTGTTTTTTGGAGATTACTTTTGTATAGTATCTTCTTGACTTCATTCTTTTTACTTTCACTCCACGATCCATTGAATACTATGAATATGATATTGTTCAATATCATAATTAGGTAAAATTAATTTCGGTACATTATATATATTGTCTTTGAATTTCTTATGTCTCTCTTAGAGCCAGTAAGTCTTCCAGACCTGAGGGTTATGATGTCGTACGGCTAGGGTGGCAGATCACGAATAAGCTTACGCTAAGTTCCGGTTCGCCTGCGCAACAAGTTTCTCCCTGGGACTTAAAATCGTTGTAGCCCGTACCCTCAATCTAAATGAGAAGTAGTTACGTCACTGAACTATCGAATTTACCAAAAAATTAACATTGAACTCTTTCCAATGTTATTTCGGATAAACTAAATGAAAGATCAATATCTCATTTTTCTATTTCTTTCATTCATAATTTTTTCACTTTTGAAACTGATTTTAACAATAAATTCATAAACATATCTAAATTTATGTAAAACAGAAATATTTTAATTAAGATCAAAAATTTTATTTATAAGATTTGTGAAACTAATTAAAATGATTTTAGGCTTGAAAACCTTCGTGGCTGACTAGTGTACGATGAAACTCCTTAATGCTTCAGTACTAGGTATGCGTATACATATAACATGCATACCTATTCCACTGAAATGAACACCTCGCTATCTTTCACATAGATATATTTTTCATTATACGACATAACAAGATCTAGAATTGAATGAAGCTAGAAGACAAAGAAACTTAGCGATATTTCTCCACCGACACCGCTCATTTCTTCATATCTCGATGAAGAACCATTATTGTCTCAGAAGAGCTAGTCTTATCGGGATGGAATAATCAACGCAAAACAATGCCTTTTTAGTCTTCTAACGACGTCAACAGTTCTCTCTGATACAGGTATCGAACGTCAAATTAACAGACTTCTTGGCTGGCACAATTAAACTTTGAAATTTCCGCAATTTCTTTCAGAGCAGTAAATTTCAAACTTTGTACTTAAGTACTTAAGTTGTTGACGTGATTACGAGAAGGAGGTGGCAGAAAGGTACGAGTTTACGTAAAACGTGTAAAGCATGAATTTTTGGAAAAGCACAGGGGTAAATGTCAATTTTAGGGCAAAGTGGTTGTGCCTACATTCGTGCGTATAATCGAAGACAGGGGTGAAACCCCCTCTCTTGTTAGCCACCCACGGCATTCCAGTAATCGGGCTACCGTTCCCTCTTCTTCACTCTACCTTTCCCCTCGATCTTTCAAGGCCCTTCCCCTCTGCTAACCCCGTGTCACAGCAGTGCGGCTGCTGAATGACCGAAAGTGGGGGTAACTCATCTCTCCTCTAACTACCCACGCAATCAATAGCAGCCTTGCTGCTTCTACTGAATGGACTCTGCCCTCCACGGTCTCCGCTGCTCTTCGTCTGCTTCGAACCGGCTTCTATCCCTTTTCAGCCTCACTCTATCGATTACTACGCCCTTGCCGTGCGATCTTGCGGGGGGCCGCTCTATCGACCCATCCACCTGTATTACAGTTCATTCATAAATCTTTGCTGCTTTTCACTCGGGATTGCAGCTTGTTTCTTCCTCTATTGGTTGTCTAAAGAATATTATTACATAAATTTTCATATTTCTACGCCTGGTTGTTGTTTATCATAGGATTTATAAACATTAAAATCTGTAAAAAAAAAAAGAAACGACACGTGTGCTTGAGTTACGAGGAATATCAGAATACCGTGTATACTCTTTCTGTGGTAATAAATTGATAAATAACTTCTGTTTTAATATCGTGCGGTTTTATGTCAATATTTGAATGAAGATTGCTTGGTAAAGACAACTTTTTCTGATTTTCTGTTTGATGATATAAGAAATGTGGGGTACTAGCCAATATAATGGTGTTATAGACAAGCTTCACTCATATAGGATCCAATCAGTTCACTGTCGGAATGATGAAGAGATCCTTCAATAGACATTTGTTTGGCGATGATTGAGCAGAAATGGAACATTTAGGATTTCTTTTTAGACAGGAATTTGTAATATTCAAAGAACTAATTTAATACAATATTTTGTTCATTTTTGTATCTTTCCTTCTGTAGAGTAGGGAAGAATGAGAGAAAGTTAACGAATAAATTTTCAAATAGTTAATAAAGTTTATTTATTACATTTTTATTAAATACTGTACATTGTTTCATCAGTTTTAAATGCACGAGTACGTGTTACAAATTAATTCTTGATAAACATTAGACGCATCTACAACTAATCATCGAGTTTTATAGAATCTTCCATTTAGCTAAACTCACACTATCGCTTACTTAATTTAACTAGTGTTGTTGAATGTTGCAAAGATCATTATAAAATATGCACGTGATACAATATGTATGTGAATATAATAACTCCATATTCTTAGTCTATGTTTATCTATTACAGTTGAAATTTAGGACGTAAACTAAGATCGACATCGATATTTGCATTTTGAAACGATAACCTTACTCGAGAGTTTTTTTGACTCCAAAAGATTGGATGGTTTATCGTGAAGCTTTTTAAAATCAACATAATTTAAAATATGTTCAATTAATCGCATCATTTTGTTGTTTTTTAAGAATATATACTCGTTCGTCGAAAACAGTCATCTTATATTTCTAAAATAATCTATTATAATGCACAAGGATTATCCGTAAAAAGTTAGATGTTTACGTTAGTGGAACACCAATATTACGGTTTATATGACATGTATCAAGTCGGTACTTCAAAAGAGACGTAAAAAAAACATTAATTGTATGCAATTGGTTTTGTCTTTAACTGCCCGTGGAAGATCATCTCTCGCTACTCCAGTAGCTCTTACCGATCACTTCTGTAAACGTACAAGTCATTTTACATAATATAAAATTGGGGAGACTGTTTCACAGATATCACTAAAGTATAATTAAATGCTTTAGCATGATGTGAACATACCGTTACTTACCTGTACGATTGCTAACAGGGCTACGACTTCGAGAATAACTCCGACTGTAACTGCGACGATTACCACGACCGTTGTGTTCCCTACTGTGACTTCGACTTCTACTTCTCGAGTAACTACGATCTTTTCCGTTTCGGCCACCTCGAGACCGCCATCTATTTCTTCCGCCTAAAAATATCCACACAATTAATTAATATTTTCTGAAACTACTACAAATATACTAAGAAACTGGAAATATTAAATGAAAGAACTTATTATTTCATCATATTTAAGGTAATACGAGATTTTTGAAGTACAAAAATCTAGAGCAAATGATAGTTAGAAGAGATTATTTTAATAGGTAAAAGATATATAAGAGTACCTCTATGCCTGCCATATCCACCACTCTTACTATCGGCAAGTTCAAGTAATTTCGGATTGATAACTTGGTTCGCTTCTTTTAATACCTGGATTAGGTCGTTAGCCTTATTCGAATTATTAGGTGTAAAAAAGGTATATGCTGTACCAGTTTTCTGCCGACGACCTGTTCGACCGATTCGATGAACGTAATCTTCCGAACAGGAGGGATAGTCAAAATTGATGACAAACTTGACGTCTTCAACGTCTGAAATAAAGCATTATGTATTAGCTGTTAATCACCAAAAGCATCCGCCTCCCAGACAGACGTCAGTTAAGATAGTAGTATGGCAAGACGTATATAAAATATCGTATTAAATATCTCAATCACTTATTTTAAAGAAATATTTAGATTAAAATACGCTCTCCAAAAGGTAGTACTACAGTCATTCACCTATGTCACCTCAACTAAGAGTGTCTTATAAATTTATCTGACTATATGTATTGTAAGCAAGTTTTAATATATACATATATAAAGAAAAGGAAACACACACGCATATAAAAAGTCTTGTAAAACATATCATTTAAAGATTTCTTAAGAACAAATATTTGCTTTTGTTCTTAACTTCGTTCAAATAATAAAATGAAATAAAGATCAAAGGAACAAAAAAGAATACTATGTCTTTAGAGAGCGTTTTAACTAAAGTATAAAGTGCTGAAATAAATTTCCGCGCGAAAGCAATTCTGGTTCCCTTCTCTAACAAAAATAATATTTATTTTAATATACATTTCTATTAAAAAAGTAATATTTCAATTTCATAAAAATATATTTAATTTGAAATACATACAAATATTATTAACTTGTATACATAATTGAAAAACAATATAAATATTTAAGTAAAAAGAAACCAGAATTGATATACATAGAACCTTATTTGATATGATAGTTAGTATAATGTGAAAATGTAATGATATAGTTATCATAAAGGATTCAGGAAGATAAAGGAAATGTAAATTCAAATGGATGTAAAAGTGATACGTGTGTGTATGTATATAGAAATATACATAAATATATATACATACACATATAGAATGCTTTATAAAATATTCAAAATTCTTGAACTGAAAAAGAACAAGGCAGTTCTTGGCAGTATTGTGTGACCATTAATCAACAACTTTTTGAATTTCCACATAATGCATATATAGGAGATAATTTTATGTATAAAATAGTCTTTGAGAATTTTATTGTATTATATAAAGTTGGTAAATGATGATCACAAGAAAATATCAAGAATTATCTTGTTTTTTATTCAAGAACTTCTCATACACTTCAGTATGTCAGATTTTACAAAACATTTTGTTACATATGTATATGCAAAAAGTGTACATATTGAGACCCCCAGATAAATGCATTTGAACTGTACTACATCTTTTTGGGGAAATCTAAGACATTTTTGATTAAATGAAATGTTGGGCAATTCTTAATTTAGAAGACATTTAACAGAATTTTTTTGATAAATTTTCAGATATACACATAATTCAAATACAATTACAATTTTTAATTGAGCTACACAATTAGGCAATTATATCTTCCAAATAAACAATCACGCAACATTTGGATATCGAGCGAAATTTTTCTTTAATAAAAAATTATCTGAGATTTCATTGAATGGGAATGTTAATACAGTCAAATTACCTTTTTTCTGGGTGGCTTATACAGCTATATATATATAGCAATTAATTTAAGATTACTGTTATACTAAAATTAGGCAATGGGTGAGTGTCGCTAGCAACGTACGGGCAGGGCCTGGCTGTTTGCGCTCGCTCCAGCTACAGCCTCCGCCATTCTGTTGCTACAGGGCACACTTAGAGGCTCTGGCATCAGCTACCATGCCACCGCCTCATTGGACCGTTGTTGGGTCTGATTAGCTTGAGCGGCCAGCGCAGGGGATTCTATTCTGGCAACAACGACTTGGCCAGCCCAGATGGCGTACAGCGTAGCGTAGAACTGATATCCAGTATGTAGGAGGTAAAGTAGACCCCGATTTGGCCCGGACTGGCCTTTCACGGAATTGACGTATAGAGGCACGCGTCGCAGCCAGCGCAGACAATGCAAACTAGTGCACCACCGAACAAACAGGCGGCGGGCACCCCCAATTTGCTTTGCATTACCCGGCGTAGGTCTGCGCGCAATGTGCCTCTGCAATACAAACAAAGATCCAACCGCGTTAGGTACATGTTTATCTTATTATCTTCCTGTGTTCAATATGAATTTTGTATTACAGTATTTCATTTTATTTTTGAATTTTCTGTTCTATCTCTTTTTATCAACTATTATTAACAGAATTCTGATAATCTCAATGAAGGCGATTTTATGGGAAAGAATATCTCTAAACTTCTATTTGATCATCTGTGACTACGGCAAGCATAGAACATTTTTATTAGATTGATCTTAAGTTTAAGCTATAATTACGTTACAAATATAGTAATATAAAATGGTGCATCAGCACTTTATGAAGTTATTCAATTCTTTAAGAAAGTGACACCTTACATCTCCACTATGAACTGTACAAGTACTTGTTTCTGACTTTAGAATTCATTTGCTTTCTCTTTAACTAGATCAATTGCTTCTGTACCTTTATAAATCAAGAGCTTGCCTTTATAAATCAATTTCAACTTGTTTTTACTACCTTTCTCTCATGTATTATAAAAAATTATTACCTTTAGCAAAAAGTGAGGAAGCAAAATAAACACAAATATTAGAAATGCTGAATGAACCACGTTATGCATTTAAAACACTATGTATCTATTATCTATAATTTTAATTTATTTTCACAAAATAAAATTTTTTAATATCTAAAATTTTGAAAAATTTCTACAATTTTCATTAACTTTTACTTATCAATACTTCAATGAAAAAATTTATAGTTATTTTCTTTTCAATCATAAAGTGGTTCAAAAGATCAATGAAACCTTGTTCTGATTATATGAAAGTCATCTGTATTAATATTAAAAAAATGAGAAATGATAAGAAGTAGATCCTCGTTTTATTTAGGATAATTTTCTTAATTCCAGTTAACAAGTTTATCATATTCTCCATTTAGTAATTATATTTTTAATAACAGAACAAGATATCTCATATACTGCAATGATTATTAAGCTCACTGGTAGAAATGTGATTTAGAGCAATTCATTCTCCATATCAAAGGAAAATGATCAATGACACTTGATATTTTATTATATTATAATAACAATTGTTTACTTACCAAGACCACGAGCAGCAACATCTGTTGCAACAAGAATTGGCGCTTTCCCTGATCTAAAATCTAAAAATTAAACATAAAATTTAGTTTCAACTATACTTCAAAACATTGTTAGTATCCAATTAACAATGTTTACCTTGTAAAACCCAATCCCTTTCTTGCTGTGTCTTGTCACCATGTATGCAAACAGCTGGCCACCCATCTCTCTTCATTTTCCTTGTTATTTCATCTACTCTCCGTTTCGTCTCAATAAATACTATAGTTTTGTTTTCACTTTCCGCCATTATTTCCTTTAAAAGTGTGCTTAATCTATAATTGAAAATAAAATTAATAGTAAAGTCTCATTGAGCTTTCCAACAGCTTTATAGATATGCTTAATTTCTTACTTATTTTCTTTTTCATAGTCTTGACATACATCAATAATTTGTAATATATTATGATTTGCAGCTAACTGTAGGGATCCAACATTAATTTGAGCATAATCTTTTAAAAAATCTTCAGCTAAATTTTTTACTTCCTTGGGCCATGTAGCTGACCACATTAATGTCTGTCTATCTGGCCTAATTTGTTCTATGATCTTTCTAATTTGAGGTTCAAATCCCATATCTAACATTCTATCTGCTTCATCCAATACTAAATAGGTACACCTTTTTAAATTTGTACGCCCTGATTCAAGAAAGTCTAATAATCTACCAGGTGTAGCTATGACGATCTCTACCCCACCATCTAAATCCCTAGCCTGTGCACCTTTCGGTGCTCCACCATATAGACAAGTGTTTCTAATACCAGAGGAATGGCCAAAATCATCAGCAACTTGCTGAATTTGTTGTGCAAGCTCTCGGGTTGGAGCTAGCACTAAAGCAATAGGTCCATCCTTTCGTCCTAACTTAGGTTGACTATTAATGTGAACAATTGCTGGGAGTATATAAGATAATGTTTTCCCAGAACCTGTTGATGCAATTCCTACCATGTCTCTTCCACTTAAAGCAATTGGCCATCCCTGTGCTTGTATTGATGTAGGTTCAGTAAAACCTTGTCGCCTGAAAATTATAAATAACAACATCTCTATTATAATCTGTTATATCAATGGCTCTCATTCTGTAATACGTGATATCTTAATTCAAAATTTTCAGTAGCTATTTTAATAATTTAAACTAATTTTAGTTCTTTAGTATTTTTTTCTTGTTATCTTAAAGTCCTAACAATTTCAGCTCCATTCTTACTTGATTTGATGAAAGTAAAGTTTCCAGAATAAGCAAGTTTTAAGTTCTGATAGTATTCTTGGCAATGTACAACATATCATCACATACTGGATACTTGTTCTAAACTTAAGAAACAAATTCTAATATCACCATTGTAAAATATTTGCACTTCATAGCTACTAATACATTTGGAGCATTTTTGTCTTGAACAAAATTATTACCTGAAAAAAATGCTTACTTTATCTCCTTTAGAACATAGTCTGGAAAACCTGTTTCTTCAAATGTGAATACAGGATTAGGTATATTTTTCCCCTTTAGAGTGATTTCTTTTTCACTTCTGTACTGTTCAACTATACGTAAATCCCGATTTTGAACTGCCTCATGTGGCACATAAAAATCTTTTTTGAAAGGTTCCAATCGACTTAAATCCCATCTAGGTTTTCTTAAATTTGCTCCAGGTTGACCACGACTGTTTCTGCCACCACCCCGATCTCTACCTCCACTACTGCCCCAATTTCTTCTATCTCTTGGTGATCTGCTACGAGATCTACTGCGAGATCTACGTCTCCTATCTCTATCACGACTACGACTAAACAATGAAATACACAAGTATTATTAATACTTAAGTATAAATCTTACTATTTCTATGTCATAAAATTCATTTTCCAAGCAAAATACTTATGTCAATTTATAAAAATAAGAATAAAAATATTTGTATTATTTCTTAATTATCTTATAAGTTATATACTGCTTTTGAAATATATAAAATCCATGACAGAAAATTTTAATTTTACGATGCATTTTCGAAATTCAAATTTCTTCCAAACTTATCCTGAAAATACGCAGGAGGTTATAATTGACGCAAAAATATCATAAATGTCGTAGGATTTTTTAATAGTTATTTTTTGCTTCCTACTTCTTATTTTGAACGTAATTCTATTCTACTTTAATGCATAAACAGTTGCAGTTCAAGTGCATTCATTTCGAATATGCGATTATTAACGCTGAACATTGAGCATATTGATAACATATATTTCCACATATCTACATGCGGGTATACTTTACCTTCTGTAGCGGCCCATGATTAACTTTCTCTTAGTTTCCTTCTTCTTTTTTTACTACGAAGCTCTACTAACAATAATAATTGCCTAAGTACAAAAAAACACAAGATGCCAGTAAGTTATAAAATTTGACTCCAATTAAAAAACGTAAAGTAAATGAAAGCGGTTCCTTAGCCATAAACGACGTAATCACAAGAGGTAACTATACTGTAATGCTTCTTACGCATGCGCAGCAATCGATAAAATCTTCGTTTAAATGATTCTAATATTTTTAATTTTACCCTTTAAAGGGTAAAATTTGAACATTAAAAAGACTCCACTAATTTACTAATATTGTCTCAAAAACATAAATATTATCATTCTTAAATTTATCGTTGAAAATTGTGTAGTAAAATCACTGCTTTTAGATTTTAAAAATATCTATTCGTAAAAAATTTTTATTAGCGAAGGGATCCTCATTTTTATTCAGTATATTTTCTGTATTTGGATTTCTATTTTCACTTTACAAGATTTCATTCTCCTTCTTTATATTATCATTTAGCTTTTCTTTCAAGGTTTTGTTTCACAAGGTAAAAGCGATTATTAGTGGTTAATATCTGAATTGTTTTTTGCGTGATACTAAATAGCCCATCGAGTTTCTACTCTTTTAAACTGATTATGGTGTTCCTTCAGTAAGACTGTAGGATAGAACATTTGCCATTGGGCATTAAGTCATTAGTCGGTTTCGAGCCATCGAAGTGATAGGTGGAGTTGGGTTCGCTTCGTGCATTGTCATTGTACATTAATATTTTAGGATACAACAGTGAAATAACTTTGAATTATAGCTTTGATAACGATAAAATTCTTTTATCTTTTTTTTTTTTTTTAGTTTTAAAATATATCTTCATCATTTTTAGAACGATCTATGTTATATAATTAAATGTAATTACGATAATTAAATACAATTTACAAATTAGCATCTTTGTACGTGACTTGATGTTTAAAACAAGATAAATTTCGATGAAACATAACTGAAGTGAAAAAAGAAATATATGAAAATGATGTGACAATTGAAAAATTGTAAGACGGGAAAGTGATAATGAATGCATGCGAGAGCCTTGAATATCGAACGCGTAATCAGAACCGAATATCTATGCATGATCCAATAAGCCAAAGCAAAAGCAAAGAGACGATTTCATGAGACGAATGCAATGAGGAATCGTTGAGACGTCAACGACAACTGACTTTCAAGATCAACACCGACTTCCTTTTTCTGTCATGCGACAACTAGGGTACGATGAGAAACGGGACGATAACCACGCGTGCTGATGTTTACGCGGAAGAAAATCCTTGCACATCTGACAGGTAAACATTTTATTGTTACAAAAAAGTGATTAAGGGAATAATATGTCAGTTTTTGAGTTTGCCTTGTGATATTGTAACTTTATCATGTCATTAACATTCGTATCACCTCCGTTGAAATAATAACGTGGACAGCCGTCATGTTACTGCTGTGTCTCTGTGTACCCACACGTTGTATATTAGAATATTTATGTAATTACGTTTATCTTATACAATAATTTTGAATATTTTTAATAATTTTAAATATTTTGAATTTTTATCAAAATACACTGTTTATGAATACTTATTTATAACTTTTTATTGTTTATACTATTGTTGGATTCAGAGATATGATGTCTGACAGATATTTCTTAATTTTTGGATTAATTCTTGGAATAATTTTTGGATTCTGATTAATTAGTTATAAGAAGTAAATCTAAGAATTCTTTCTGGCACTTGTATATAAAACTAAGATCAAAGCCAATATATATGTAATTGTACATATTGATCTTATTTACATATTAAAAAATATTAGATATTAACGTATGACTCATATTTTGAAAATATTAATGGGATATGCTTGGGCTTACGGAACATTTAAACTTGCAAAATGCACAGAATGCATATAAAATAAAAAGGTGTTCAATATAATGTTCAATGTTAATGTTCAGTGTCCAATATAACGTTCCAAATTTAAATTATTCAAAGCATGGCACCGGTATAATATTTTAGAGAATTTGCATAAACATTCAGTGTCTAGTGGATTTTTAATCAAATTCGATTGATCGGCGGTCGTGCGAGTGTTACGAATCGAGCAACATAGGGAAATAATGTTTTAAAGTTCATGTGTATATTTAGAATGATTTGCATATCTGTTTTAGTGTAATCATAATTTATTAACGTCATATAGCTGTAGTAATTAATATGGATAATAACTATGAAAATGTTTGTATGGAATGTTTGTGTTTGACCTTCTGTCCATTTCATCAAATCTTAATTTTTCGTGTCAGACTCTTTGTGGTGTCTAGTAACTTCCACGAAGGTAAAGAAGTAATTTAATCTGTCATCTTTGAAGGTAAGCGGAATAAGCATGTAGAGCAATCTATGCACCAGTAATACGTGTTAAAACTACTTTCAAATATAAACATTCGTTTTCGTCTCTATAATTTCTATTTTTTATGAAAACAAAGAAAAACTAGATTTTTTGCATATATAGATATATGTATATAGGATTGAAACACTGCAGAATAATCTACTAATAGAGGTTCGAACTGCGTTAATAGAGAAAAAAAGGATTAAAACTAATATATTTAATCATAAACAGTTTATGTTCATCTTTCAATATATTATTATATATTAAAAAAGTGTACTTTCTGAAAAAATTGATTGAAAATTTCTTAATCATATGATATATTTAATAATTATACCATTTATTCGTATATACTCATGTTGTACAAGATCGAAATTTTATCTAAGTTTTATCTAATAATATGTCTAGTAAATTTTTTCGAAAGCTATTGACACAAAAGGTTTAATTTTTTCTTCTGTGCCCATCTTGCTTTAAAACCGGTTTTGTGTTGCCTTGCTTATATGTACATTAAAAGATGGAATAAGTCAAACTGAAGAGAACATGCTTCGGTAAAATCTCAATATGTATCGATTTAAAAAGGTTAATGATATTTTACGCAGAACAATACATTTGCAAACAAGTGTGATGAAATTGATATATCATTATCTCCACTTTTATAAAAATCCACAAATACTATTCACACTTTAAATACTATATTTATGTACAATTAATGTGTTGTAGAAAGAAAAAAAGAAAATAATTAGGATATTCTTTACTGTGTTTATTAAATAATTATCTCCAGTACCTTTTAATATTTTTTTTAATAAGTTTCATAGAGCGTTAAAAGGAACTTCATAACCACACACTGAGAGAAAAGGTTGGCCATGGTAAAAATACATCCGGTCCTTTTAATATATTAAGCAATGGGATATAGTAACAAGAAGAAAGGGTGCATTGGTCTCGACCAATATGTATCCAATCGTTTGTATTTTAAATTGTATCTACATAAATCAAATATCTTCAATTATTAAATTATACTAGTATATTATCTAAAAGAAAATCTATACTGTTGTGTAATGTGTAAAGAGAAATGAAAAATTTATATTTATTAAAAAAAAAAAAAAAAAAGAAAAGAAAGAAACATACGTATATTGTGATAGATAGATGATACATAAGTGATAGATTCAAAAGTCTACTGTGTGCGCATCTCATTAGTAGCATCCCGCGTTGTAAACAACCTTGTTTAATAAAACTATTATGTTCCCATTACATAATAATTAGAAGATACTCGTCTCTAGTGCTGCGATCATAATAGATCAACGTCACTAATAAATCCTTCTTAGTTGTATATTAATGGAATAGGTAAATGAAAATGAAACCAGATAATTTTTTTCGCAATTATGGACAAATTATAAAAGATCTATGTCACGTTCGAGAAGAAAGTTCGAGAGAATTAAAAGTTTTGCTAATCGCGCGTTTGCTATTATTGCGTGACTTGTTAGCGATCAACTTTTTTAATTCTGCTTCATTGACATTTTTTGCAAAATCACAAATTAACGACTTTTTGAAGTAATGCAATACTTTGAAGTCAACTCGTTTCGTCATTTAACTCTTCTACGAAATGACATAAGTTTGAAATGACTCTCGAGAACTTTTAGATGATACTGCCAAGTTTTGATTATGGAATCTTGAGATTCCATACGTTTGTGTCATTTATTCAAGCTTTTTACTCTTGTATCAGCTATTTTTTACGATAACTGCTTGCGTATTTTTTTCATTTACCACTAGCGTCATCTGAAATTAAATTGATACAAGAATTGTAGAATGAAATATCAGTAAAAAAAAGTTGCAGAATCTTAAAATCATTTTGTTAAGCGTTTAGCTATAAAATATTTTATGTAAAGTCAAAATTTAAACTATATAACGCCTGTATGATTTCCACAATAAAAGAAAATGGAAATATCCGCTTTGGAGAACTGCAAAAATTGTTTTCTAACAAAAATTAGCAAGGTCGAGTAAAAAATATTCTTAAACTATATTTTCGATAAAAAAAATTGCCCTCCATAATTAACTTATGCCAAAAAAATAATAAATTACCTAAATTAAACGTAATTTTATATAGAAAATAATTTTCCGACAAAAATTAACAAGCTCGAGTAAAAAATATTAAACTATATTTCTTATTAAAAACTAGCCGTCTATAATTATTTTATATCAAAATAATAATTTATTTAAATTAAATGTGATTTTATAAAATATGTACCCCACTGTGTGCCGTTCACCCGGCAAGCTTCGTCTCTACCTCACCTGCTCCCCCTTTAGTGTATACTTCGCTTGTCTCTTGCCAGTCTTTCGTGTGTCTGCGTGCTCGCCGCTCGTTGAATTCGAGATGCTATGTAATTTCGGTTCCGTGTACGGTCATTTGTGAACGTAAACAGGCGTAATCGAGCCAGTTCGTTTCAATAATTATCTTACTGATCACGAAGTTATGCGTTTTAAGAATCCGTTGCCACAGCGTGGCTCCTACGAGTAAGTTCAGCAAAAGCCGATTTCCCAGATTTCGAGGTTAAGCATTCTTTTCTCACCCTCGTTCTCCCGGTCAATTTCGATTCTCTAGTTCTCGTTTCTTTCCTTGTTCGCCGTTCAATTGATTTTACTTGAAACTTTTCTATATTTAGTTAGAAATATGCATACAGAACATTTACATGTATTTTTATATTTTCTCATTTATTAGAATAATTCATACAGAATATTTATATATAATATCTCTATTTTATTAAAAACATTTGTACAGAATATTTATATATAATATTACGATCTCGTTATCTTATATGTTTTCGTTTGCAAAATTTGAGAACGTAATACTGTTCATTCCGAAAAATTTTATTCTTTTAAAGCTGATAATTTTGATTAGTTTTATTCTATAGTTTCTGAGATAATTCCAATTGAAGATTAGAGATTTTAGCATTCATTGTAGCTAACTATAGAGAAAACTAATCCAGTAAGTGAATTGCCCTTCATGTTAGCAATGAGATAAGTGACTTCCAATTGCAATTACGAAAATTTGAGGGATTATAACAAGTATTTAATCTAATAGAGAATATTAGAGCATAATAATAATACTAAATATAAATCGAGTTAATTTGATTTAAATAATTCTTTTTTATTGATGGAGTACTACGGTAATTTTGTATGTAAACATATATTACAAAAAATAACTAGTTTCAATGTGACTATGTGATGAAACCTGTATATGAATAATTTCGTAAGACTTGTTTATTCCTTATATTCGTAATTCTAATAATAGATTTTTCGCTTATGTAATTTCTGAAAAGTGATACTAATCCCGCCTGCGGTTTTATGAAACTTTCATTCGATGAATATTCTTTTTAAGTTGTCCCCAATAAGATCCTTTTACTTTACAGATATTGTTATGTCGTATCGCGTATCAGAAGATTTCATTTGAAATACTTCATCAAACATAATTTATCCATAAAGTATTTATCATTACATTTCTTATATTGCAAACCAATGTTATCCTAACCAAATTTCTTAAAATTTCTTACAGTTGCATTTGTTTTCAATAATTCGTATATTTTATAATAATTTATTATGAGAAAGCAGTCATATATTCTGTAACGATGTTCTGAAAGTTCCTCTCGAGTTTCTCTACCTGAATCATTCTTCCGATCTTAGATTAAAAGGTAGGGGTGGTTTTCGTTGGAAGATACGTCCCTGTGGTCCACGTGAAAAGTACAGTTAGTCACGAAAGTCCTTCTACATTCCTTAAATTTTGAATATTATTACAAAGAGTTTACCTCCAGCAATTCTTTGGATTAATTGAGTTTTATTTACAAATTAACGAAAATTATGATATCGAATAAATTTTATGTCATTTTGTATCATTTGTAGATGTAAACTCTGTAAAAAAAGGTACGTTTTAAATCTCTTTTAACAAGTGGGATACATATACAAAATGGAATGTAGACAGCTTTTATAGGTGACTGTATATACACAATACCGCTTCGCTAAGGCTAACTGGCTAGTTATCGAGGGATGTATGTTTCTAGCAAATATCGAGTATCTCTCTTCTTCAGTGAATGACACTGACATACCGACACCTGACACATTTGTTTATTGTACTCACATACGGCAGACGTAACACCAGATGTCTCAAGAAGTGGTAAGGATAGAAATGGCCACCTAACGAAGCAAAATTCTATCCACTTAACGAGACACTACTGTTATACACGCGGGATGGGAGAGCATTAGGAGTAAGATCAAACAGTTCAACGTGGATTCTCGTAGCAGGAACTCTTCGTATTACGCGGCATACAGGATATTTCTATAAACAAATTCTTTCTTATTCGCAACAAATAATTTTCTATATATATATTAACGAAATTTTAGTAACTTTACTAATGCAAATACTAAAAGCAATTGTTAAACAATGTTTGTGCTAGTGACTGGTGGATGTATAGATGAATCTTGACATAGATGTGAAGTTTTGTGGTTTTTGTGATGCTGGGTTTTTTTATAGAGATAAGATAGATTTCTTCTTTTATTCTATTGTCTTTGATTGTAATGGTTATATCACCATTGCACAAACTATTAATGACATAGGGAGAAAACGGAAAAAGGTTCACAGTTTGCTATGTACATTGTTTGGTGTTCTTTTAAATATTGTAACAATTCAATTGTGTAGGATTTAAAAATAGTTGTTTTCCCTAGTTATTTTTGTCACTTACTTAAATGAAGTGGTTTTAATTAAATTCTGCCTTTTCCTTATTCCTTACTCTTCAGCTTTATTGTTAGAGTTTGATGAAATAATGTATTAAAATGATTAATTATTTTATACAGTAATACAGAAAGTATATTTATAATGAACTCTTTTTCCGGTTAACGAACAATAGTGATTCGAATATCGAGATAACTATCGATGTTATCGAATTATCGTAAGTAGAATTAAAATGATACGGCGATTTTCTGTCGATCTTTTTATCGATTATTTCTATATGACTCAAAAAGTAATATATACATACATAATTTATAAAGTAAAGTAAGATTGTCTGTCTTGAACATGCTAATAAAACCATATTTCTGTTATTTATTCATTACGATCAGCTTTTTTTCCGTGATGTAACGTCTTTTTATGCCTGCTTTTTTCTTGTGAAAATGTTTCTTGTAACTTTGAACTTTGTTCTTGTAAACCTTCAAACGCGAATAAATGTTACATCTTGCAAATCAGGTATGTAATGTTATCGTATATGAAGGTGATTTTTTATTTTTTTGTTCAATGAAATTTTAATTAGTAAATAAAAATTTATTGTCGAGTAGTTCAATAATTTTGATTACAAAATTTCTAATTTCATACTTTGCATGTGAAAGTCACCGTGTTTCACATAAACGTGAATGCATAAACCGGAGCTCGGTCGTTTTATTCTAAACAAATATATTTCAATGGACAATGCATGTAGTTAATCAATAAAAGCTGCTGTCATATAATTAATCTTGATTAGCTGCAAGAATTTATTTGCAGCAGTATCTTCATTTTTTCGTTCTTGAAGTAACAATTACGTGGCTTTTATTCTCCTAACAATAATTTTCTTCTATTTTTTAATTTATAGTAATAATAAAAGTAAGATATAATTTATTAATATTTCTTAACTATTGTCGTTGGGCTATTGAGGACTATAACAATTTAGGGTTGGATTATTTAATTTTTGTAATCTATCATAAATTGCTATGGTCAACTATAATCCAACGATACTATTTTGGGATTAAATCCAAAATCTCATAAATATTTTCGATATAGAACAATAAATTTAATGTTTTCATATTAATTTGTTTTCTCCATCGTAATACTGCATGTTTAAACGCCAAAAGGAGGAAAATTTAAGTTTCGTCGTTTTGCTCGATTGATATGTACGAAAAATCGATAACGCAAACTGTGATCAGTGATGTGTGAACTTGGAATAAAACAGGAGGAGAGGTGTGACGCTCTATTCGCAGCGTTGATGGAAAAGGATAAACGATTCGAAAGACAAATCTCGAGGCAGCAAATTTTTACGTGAGATGGCATGATTCTAATCAGTTGAAATCTGAGATATCCACAAAATGGCGAAGCAAATATCTTTTTATTCCACTCTGACGTCTGAAGAAAAGAATAGAATGCAACCGTGTTTGAAAGCTAGGTGGTATGTGTCCTCTTCTTTACACTTTCTATGAAGTACTTAAAGAGAAGAGAGGGAGAGAGAAAAAGACAGAAACCCTTTGTAACGTAAATGAAAGAATGCCTTCAGTGTATTCGTCCATATTATCATCATTATTACATACTTTTGTACCGAATATTTAGTTTTTTATTTTGTTTATTTCCCAAAGTAAAGTTGCTCTCTAATGATTGTATAATTGCAGATTATATAGTAGTAATACATAAAGATCTATGTAGTAGTAATTCTGTTGTCGCGCAATAAATCGCAAGATACGTAGTAATCGTGATGCAATTCATTCAAGAAAACAAGTATTCAGTGTACCTCGAATTAAATAATGATTTTTTAGGTGCATTGCGATAAGCACGAGTAAGACTAACTTGAGTTGAATAGTAAAGAGACCAGGGTCAACTGCGTGACGAGCCTGAATAACAGAGCACCAGTTGACCACATCAATGGGGCGATGTATAACTTGAATTTAACTTACAGAAATCTTTAATGTATACACCTTTTAAGTTTTCCTATAGAACTTTTCATGAGTATCAGTCCTAGGTCTTCATGTCTCATACGCTAAGGAAGCGTCGTTTCTCAAACTCAAATGAGCCTGATCAAAATTAAAATTTATACCATATTCTCTTACATCGTAATCGTTTTATTAAAATGAAAATATAAGCAAAATAATTTTATATTTTTCCATTTGAAAAATTTTTTCTACATCGAAAAATGTTTGATTTTAGGTAGAATTAACCCTGGAATGGCACACTGAGGTCTTTTATGACCCCAGCAGGATATTCATTTTGGTTACTTGTAGATAAAGAGGTTGTTTAACTTTTTTTCAACATCTGAGCTTTATAACTAAACTATATATTTCGAAAACATTTTAGTGGATCTTTGCAAAATTGTTTACATATTTTAAATGTACACCTCTAAATGACCAAAATATGTCTGTTGTAGACGTAAAATCACTGTGTCATTCATGAGTTAAAATGAAACATTTAGGTTAAAGTAGAGATTGAAAAGAATATCTAAAGAAAGTTTTGTTTCAGTGTCATCATGTCCAATGATTCACCCCCACCGCTGCAGACTTCTATACCTTTGGTAGATTACGATGTACCAGATGAAGCGCGTCCTGGTAAGATCACACCGACCACACCTACTACTCCGGTAACGAGTAAATTATCGAATACCGACACCGATACGGAGATGATTGAGAATGCAGTACCGATCACGCAGACCGTACTGCCCGTTCCCGAGCCACAGCCGAAAATTGAGAGGAATGGAATCGACTCGGAGGCGACAAAACCAGTCACTCAACCCGAAAACGACTCCTGCGTTGTAGATTGTATATATTTCACGCAGCAGTGTTGCGAGTGTGTAATACTTTAACAGCCAGAATTCTTCTCGCGTTGAGCAATCATTTTATATTCATTTCACGATTTAACATGGTTACGAAAAGAATGTCAATTATATGGAATTATTTTCCCATCGAATTATTGAGCTTTGGTGGAATTCCAATAATTCAGGCTGCCAATCGAATGATTAATTCCTAAATATTGTTAAATGTCTATATTGCATTTAAGAAATGTATGCTCATCTCGGATTTTCTACATATTACTAAGAAAAGAGAAAGATCTGAAATATATGTTAGGAACATATTTTGGGAATGATAAAATTTTGATATGATAATTGAAGAAACCAATATTTTTATAAAATAATTATTTATTCTGTAAAATTTACGAAGTACATGAAACGGAAAAAGTTGGAATCTTATAGTTAAGGTATATATTAGATCTGGAAAGTATGTGCATCATTTTTAATATAACAAATTGATCAATTATCTTATAATTATAAGAATTTAATCGCTGATATTTCATAGACTGTTAAATTTCATTCCAATTTATAAAATTTATATTTTTAATCAAATGTAGTCATGTAAATGTTAAAGAAAAATTATTTGGCTGTAAGTCTTAACTGAAAGCAATGAATTTAATCTTATAGAAAAATTCTGCATGATAGTTATCCATGCATTCCTATTTTTACATAGTGATATCATATTAGTCTTTAAGTGCTTCATACATTATTTCAAACAAAGCATTAAAAGGTAATAGTTTATATCAAAAATAGATTATTAACTTATAGTATTTTCTTCTTAAAAATCATGCAATGCCACTAATTATATATATATATATACATATGTATATATAAATAATATTGGAATATGTACAAGTTCGTTACCCATACATATTGTTCCATTATAAAATTAAAGAGAATGAAGAGATATAATGCTAATTATCCTTAAAGACTGCTTAAGTGCCGTAAATTTATTTAAATATTAAAACTTCATTGTGTAGGAGATTTGATTAAAAGCACAAATTTACTTGAATAAAGTCAATATCCTACAAAATAATATTTTACATTCATAAATAGTATAAAGTCTTAAGGTATCACATAAGGAACAAATTGTACATAAAAGTTGCAATTTATACAAATAAGAGAGAGTATGAACAAATTTGATACATTCTTATAATTACACCTGTTATACTTTGAAAATAATCGTGTAAACCAAAACAATATGATCAAATTATTTTGAACAAAAAGTGATAAAAATGATATATCTTGTAAATATATTCCAAAATGATATTGTATAGATGAAAAGCACTGCTGTGGCCTCATAATTAATATCAGTTCAAAAGGCTTTACAAAACTCACATTTATACAAATTTCCTATTTGTATAAGTAATTGATAAAAAGTAAATGTAAGAAATTTAACTATTATAAAATTTCCAAATTCTACTTTTTATAATAACAAATTATATTTCATTAATATATAACATTGAGGTACATAGATATAATGAAATTATTTGACAAATTATATATAATTGTATTTTATATAAGAAATGTATATTCATACAGTTTACTTTTCAATGGCATTAAAATTTTTTAAACATTACTAAAAATATGAATACATATTGTCGATTGTCTTGCAAGTAGAATATATTTAAATAATAAAAAGTAACATAAAGTGCAATTTAATAATCCACAATAGTGTAACATATGTAGCTGACTTAATTAGTTTTATTACTATTACTACTACTACCACTACTATTACTACTACTACTATTTATATTTTCCCTGTGAAATGAATTATGCTTGTTGTAAAGTGGAACAAACATTGTATTGTACAACATAATCGAAAATATGTACACTTGAAGAATGAGACCGCCAAACAAATATATATATATATACATATGTATTAGAAGGATAAAATTTATGTTCATTACTACTTTTAGATAATTTTATCAAATGCTTAGTAACATTGAAGTTACCTAAATTTGTATACTGCATGGACAAGTATGCATGTCTAAAAATAATATCCTAACTTGGTTCTAAAAATTTAATCAAGTTTTTAAATGGAAAAATTGAAAACTTTATTTTTCTTAAAAAAATTTCTTCTTGAGGATACCATATTTTGTATAACATTCTATATACAAGTAAAAATAAATCATTAAAAAATCCAGTTTAGTTTACATAATTTACATAATTTCAAAGATTATGTGAGATGTATACATGTGAATAGTTTAAATTTTTATCCCATAATGTTTCGTAATTTTTTGTAATTTAGAAGTAGAATTGAAAGTTTCATCTCTTTAATGTAAAATAATTATACTGATAATACGCAATTAAATCTACATTAATATCTTCACTAAATGTTGATAGTTCAGTACTATCTCAATAACTTTTTTATAAATAAAGCAGCTATATATTTTGTGATATATTTTCATGATATATCTCTTAGTATCTTAATTTATTGATTGCTCTTGTTTATTTCAATAATATCTATAACAGTGATGTAAAATTTTTTGTTAATATTTTATACAAAAAATGTGCAATAAATAAGGCTTAAATTATGATGAAAAATAATGAGTTGAGATTACTATAAATTTTTAGTTACAATTCAAATTGTTCAGTATACAATATACATGTATTTTGTATAGAATATTTTATTATAAAGATATTTCTATAATAAATTCTAAAAAGTAATAGAACGCCCTAATCATCAATTTATATCACTTAGTAATAAATTAACCTTTGTTTTCAAGTATCATATATATTTATTAATGAATTACTTTAACTAGAAGAACTAAATATTAGATTATGCAAAAAAATAGAATATTGCACATTTGTTAACAAGAAAAAAGAAGAAAAAAAGAGAAGGAGAAAGAAAAAATTTGACTAGGATTTCTAGGAGTAAAGTATAAGTAACTTTTCTTATTTGAAGGTTGTATCACTTTAAAAATTTTTGTTTCATTAAATATTGTAACAGAGATTCCTATCTTTTTTATTTTTTTAACTAAATAATGTAGATGATTTGTATTATTATGTTGCAGTTAAATGATTCTGTAAATATATGAAGTAATTCCACTTGTCTTAAAAAAAGAAGGATTTGGTATATCAGGCTAGGTAAGAGAACATTTTCAACTTTTTTTTTTAAATATTGTACTCAACAATTCTTATACACTATCAAAAGTGTGATTTGGAATATGTTCTGTATTGTTTTTATTAAGTTACTTGTCATGAAATAGATTATAACGATCAATTCGAAAATACACCTTTGAATTGGGAAATCAGTAAAAAATTGAGTAGAAACAGTCAATCACTAGCAGATGCATAAGTTCTGTGAATAATGGACAAAAAATGCTTTTATGAAAATGTAATGTTTAAGAACTATCCCTAGAAGATTCTGTAGCCTAAAGTGAAGATCTATTTCGTATTTTAAAGTACATTAATTCGACTAATTTCTTATCTGTGTATGACATCAGGATATCTATTCACTGGCCTCAAAAGGTATTTAAGATTTCTCTAATGGTGCAAATTTATACATGAAATTTTGTGACCAAACTTGATTATGATTCGTATATGGGTAGTGGATGTCCTTCAGAATTGAATACCCATCTATCCAAATCTATTAATTGCCTTGTATCATCAAACAACAAGTATAAGTATTTCAAAGTTTCAGCAAACCAAAAACTTTCTGTCATATCTTTTTGTGGTGTATTATAAATGATCCTTACATTACCAATGCTGGTGTATCCCTTTTCCACTTTCGTATAATTTTCAAAAGCCTATTAAATTATACATATATATGTATAACTGAGAACACAATAAAAGTTTCATATTTCAGTTTTTACACAATTACTTACTTGGAATATTTTCCACCCCCAATCTTGAAATGTTTTATTTCCAGTAAAATACCACATGTAGAAAAGACTTTCAATAAACTCTGGTCTGAGTAAATTATGTGCATCATTCATCTTCACATACATATCCATTGATTTTTCTCCATTTGAGTTCTAAAATTATAATATCCTCGTATCCTTTTATGATAACCTTTATTCAAGTAAATAACTATTATAATTACCTCCGTATTAAAGTACGTGATTTCTGGAGCGAGAAACGTGGGTTGAATCGCGTACGTTTGATAACAAGTTTTTACGATTTCATTAGCTAAATCCATATGATCAGACGATAAACCATGATGTACTCCTAAAGCTAATGTACCTCCCAAGTAACATGTAAGGTGATCCTATAAATACAGCCATTATCAATAACATACGACATATTAAATTGTTAAAAATGCTTTTATTTAAAATTTTACCATTTTTGGTGTTATTTCTTTATGTGCTCCAACTAGCTCCGCTATGAAAAGATACTTATTAATTGCTGTACGTTTTACTAAGTGTTTTTGAGTTCCAGCAATACCTAACAGATAATCATCTCGTAGGCTAAAAGCATTTACAAATTTGAATGATTATCATAAATTCATGAGACAAGTTCAAGAACAAGAAAAACAAATTCCCAATGAATAATAATAATGAAATACTAACTAATTAATAGTCTTCCCAGTTTGAAGCCACTGTTTCAATAAATACTCGTAATAACTATCACCACGAGCGCCAAGCGTAATTGTTGCATGATCTCTAAATTGTCCAGTATTAGCGTTAATGAAAATGGGTACTAAACCATCGTATTTTTCTAACTGGTGTACATGTTCTGAAACTTTTGCTACTGCTTCCTGAAGGATAACAATCGCATACTTTCTTATGTATAATGCAAATAATAACGCATTCAGAGCTAATATTTATCCGTAATTACCTCGAATTTAGGGTCTCCTGTACTACGACTTAAATCACGAAATTCCAACTGAATGGAAGTAACTTCGCTTGTACTACTATCAGGACCCCATTTAGGACCATGCGCAGTTTTAGTACCAAGATTTACGTCGGAATAAGGAACACCAGATGAAGTAGAAAACGCTGGCATCATACGTTCCCCTAACGCTGTCTACGATTTATAGTACGTAAATTTTTATAGCTAAATTTATTTCAGTAATATATCATTCTAACTTTAAAAAATCAGAGACAACTTACAGCCTTACTTAAGAAAATCTTGTCACCTGAAAGATGATATGCGGATAATAGACCTCCTAATACTCTAATCGTAACTTCAAATAAATTAACATCTCTGTTTGAAGTAAACACTAAATTTTTCTCAACCCATAGTTTGGCTTCTAAAAATTCTGTAGATAAAAGGTAAATATTATTAGTTTTATGGATGTTTCTTAATTCTATATAGAATATATAGAACATGAATATTACCATTATTTAAGCCCATTATGTACATAGTATCAAGAGAATCTACTATAGTAAGCCCTAAGCCAAACCATTCATAGTACTTTCTTGATATTGGTTTCACATTATCATATCCCCAAGCATATTCTTTATATCCATTCCATGAATGTTTAAATGCTGCAACTACAGCTTTTTGTCTATTATTTTGTGGTCCTAAAAATAAATAATTATAATTTTATTAACAAAATCAGCTTAACAATTATGTTACAAATATATAAAGTTACCATTAAATTTAAGTGTGTTCGGCTTAGGTTGAGGTGGTTCTCCAATTTGATCATCATCCACCTGGTTTATTTCTGGTTGGAATTCAGGTTCCTCAATGACCTCCCCACCTCCCTTATGTTCCTGATTTACATTATCTACTACAATATCTTCTACTGGCTAGAAATTATATTTTTTGAGAATATAAAAAGACATTCTCTTAAACAACAATAGTATTTATTGAAATAAACATACCTTTTCATATTTAGGAGTATCTTGCACTACCTCTATGTTATTGTAATCACTTTCATCTAAAACTCCATTTTTGTTATCGCCAGGTAACAGATAAAATATAACTAATATGATCGTAATGACTATAAAGTAAAGAATATTTCTCTGAAACCTTGACAATTGATTCCATTGCTGAAGAAACAAAAGATTTTTAGTTTTACACTGAGAGCAATTTTTTAATAAAAATTTTAAAGAAATCTATAGTATTTGTCTAGGTAAAGAATACTTTAATGACTTACCCTCCAGAGACTACGTGATGATCCTCGCGAGAATGTTGCACTATCCTGGATATTTAAACTGATATAATCCGATTTTCCTAGATCCTTCGACGGAAACATATTTCGTTAGAGGTTATGTTGTTCTGGCGAACGCAATGATAATAAGAGCCAGAACACTTTAAAAAATAACGATCCCACGACTGTTCACTAATTATAAAGGTCTTCATTTATATTGTTCGTGTTAAACATAGTTGGTAATTATTCATCCGGTAAACCGTAGTAAGACAAACTCACCGTGCGAATACCGCGAATCATTGATGCCGTGATGTCAAACTCTGTTATATTACGATTACGATTACAAATATTGATAACTGTAAGCTATAATTTTAGCAATACCGTATTATATACACATTATCATATTTTATACGTGTACGTTGCTTTAATCAAATTTTATTGTATTATAATCTAATCAGTAGATTTAATAAATTAGTAATGTGATACTTATACGAGTAATGAATGATTGACATTACATTGTAGTATTAAATCATATTAAATACTAATGATTTACGAATGATTTATAGTTTAATATGAATTAACAAATGTTTAATATTAAGTAATTATAGCTATATGTTTGTAAATAGTGTTCTATTTTTTTAAGATAAAGGAGTGTATATTGTAAATGACACAGAATAAAGTAAAAGAAAGTCTATACTTAATATTGATTGATCATTGTTAACGTTCTTGTTAGATTGATATTTCCACTTGATTTTAATTTTCTAATTAAAATCAATAATAAATTCTAATAAATCATTAATAAAGTAAGGAATAACTTATTGATAACAGTCAATATTACATTAACAATATACTGGTACCCGGGCATTCCTTTAGAGTGCAGTCACTGATTTAATTCAAGGTAAGTATTTTATTTGTTATCAATCATTATTAGAATAAGTATTTCTATTTCATATATAGTGTTCTGGCTAAAAATCGAGAAATGTTAACAAGAATATAGAATGAGCAAGGAGATATCTCAGACGGTGTTAGATAAGGAAAGTAATAGTGTGTGACAAGGACAGAAATACTTTTCCGCCTAATTTATTGAATATTCGTTAATTACTAATTATTTTTTTCTGGGAAAAATTCGTCTATTCGTCTCTGATGCACTGATATATATTCTATCTATATTCGGTAGTTTAGTGCTCTGATGATACGTAGCTGAGCCATCTGCGCCCTGGTGGCGGAAAGAGGAATTCAAATTTGAAATTAGACCATTTCACGTGGTGTCATAGTGAAAGCTGACAGGAATTGCAGAGAACTCATAAATGTGAAAAATTTCATATATAATACAAAGTTATTGCTTCGAAATAGTAAATATCGCAATTCGGTTTATTTTATATTTATAATCTAATACAATTTAGTAGCAATTTGTCGTTATTCAATATGAATAGACGCGATTACTAGTTTTCAATGAAAGTTATCTACATCGAGAAGTACAAATCGCATATTAGAATGAAATTCTTCACTTTTTTCCTTCATTTCGTGTGATTCTCTGTGTAACAGTTGAATAAAGTCGAATAGGAAACAAGTTTGGAAGAACTTGTAGAATTGTTCCGTCTTCTTCGATTTCAATGATTTTGCAACATATCGTAAAGCCTAACATTTTGAACTATCTTTCCCTATACATGTAATCGTCAGCTGGCCTTAGTTTTCAAGATATTCGTTATAGTCGTAAAATAAAATGTATTTTTTTTTAATATTGAAGCCCTCAAGGTACTGTCGTTTATGTTTTTCTAATAAACGTCGCAATTAGAGACTTGTTTGGATAGTTCTGCTCATCGCATTATTAGAACATTGTGCAGCTTTGTTTAACTGACAAAAATAGCCATGTTGTATTAACACGAAAATATACTTGAAATTGTAATGACGGACATCCAAAGTATCAATTTTAAAAATCAGTTTTATTACAAAATATTCATAAATATTTTCATATTTCATTACTATTAATGTCATATTTTTTGACCTGTGACAAGTAAATAATGGTTAGCTGTAGTTTTGAAATAGTAGTATTTTCCAAACAAATGCTCGATAGAAAGAAGAAGAAAAATATGATATAGAATATTTTACTTCTTTTGTTGTATTGCCTTCCTTTAATAAAGTTTTTCTTTCAGAAAATTTTTGCGGTCGCGCACGATGCGATCGGTAAAGTCGATAGAGTTTGATTTTTAGAGCACAATAGCTCTCATTTAATTTAATTATAATAATCAAACGCGAAATTCAAGTCAGTATATTTTCGCAAGTTTGTTACCAAAATGGACGCGTTAACAGCTTGTTTTTTGTATCATTTTGTTTTAAACATTCGCTTTCGGTATTAAAGTCGCAAGTTCCGCAAGAGTATAAAACCTCTTCTGGATCTCCTGGGTGTGTGCATATTATACTTCAATTTATTTTATTATTCATATTTTACTTGAATTACTTTTAATTTCTATTAAAATAAAAGATTTTTAATATCGAAATACACAATAAAAATGTTGAATATATATATATATATATATTCCAGCTTTCTATCTATTAATCAATTTTGTTTAGTCAAGTGACAATGTATACGTGCAGATATCTTCGTTTCAGATTCATTTTTCAAAAATTCGTCAAAATGATATCAAATCATTTGTGTTTACCTTTTATACCTTTTACGTTCATTTCACTGTTCAGCCTAACGTATTGTTTTCTGTTTTGAAACATAATATGTCTATTATTGAAAACATATCCTTAAGTGTAGGTGTTCCAGGAATTTGACGAATCCTATTCGTGTATGCACGGATAGTCAACAACTCCATCCCCTCCCACTCCTCCCCAACCAAAACTCGTTGGTTAATTCGCGGTACGGGGTGTCAGTTTAGCGTGGACAATCAGAGGAATTAGACGTATGTGCACCCGTATCACTTCGTGATAGGTGGCTTTGGCACTTTGGTAGACATTTTTCTACCGTTCAAATTCCCACTATCATTACTTTCATTTAATTGTACGTTTTTTTTCAATACTTCGTTATAATCTATTATTTAATTATCTTTGTTTCTTTGATTGTCTTTTCGGTTGCCTCATTTGCCGGTAGCTCATACAATGAGTTTTCGAAACACAATTTGACCATAATCATTTATTTATTTTCAAATAATTTATTCTTTTTATACATTTGTTTTAATATCTTGCTCTTTTTCTGTGTATTACAATTATTACAGATTACAATTATTTGATTCCGAGGGAAGCTTTGATATATCAGAGGGATGCTGCGAAATTTGAAAGGACGGGATGAAAGTCAAAAGGACACCATGGTGACTAACGATAAATTTAATAACTTTTCGTCGAAATGTGGTAATATTTTATTTAATTTAAGGGTTTAATTGGGTAATTGGTAATATTTATTCACTATACAATTAACTTCATTTTTTATAAATATTTCGTGATATTAACATAATTAATATCTAATATAACAAATTCTAAATTCACGGTTTACTAAGAATACTAAGATGAAAAAGGCAAGATTAAAGAAATTACTTTTGTCTTTCGAATACATTAATTTATGTTTCCGAAGAAATTGAACAGGTTGTTTAACATAAATTTGATATAGATTCTCTCAATTCTGTTTCATTTGAGTAAGAAATTCAAATAACTTTTTCATTTTGCTTCGTTATTTGTAAATTGTCTGTAATATAATATTAACTATTAATTTCGTTTTTTTCAATAACTTTTATTACATTCGAGAAAGTACGTTATCACAGACAAGTTTGAACAGGTTCCGCGCATCGTGTTTTTTTCGTATTGCGCAGCTTTGTTTAACGGTTAGAAAAAGTGTGCCATGTTGCATTAGAATGAAGTCACGTAATGCATAAAATATTTGAAGCTGTAATTTCATTCAATTTGGCGGGTAATTTTTACAAATCAATCGTATCATGAAATATTCATATATATATACACATTTGACAATAATAAAAAATGCTTTGAAAAATATTTTAAATAAACTAACGATATATTGTCTTTCATATTCTTGGTATGATACTTACATGTATATTTTCTTGATATGCTATATGATTCTACCTATGGTAAATAAATAATTAGTAATTCTAAAAAGCAGTATTTTCGTAAACAAACACTCGACAGAAAAAAGAAAAAAATTTCTTTTCCCTATCCCTTACCTTTAATAAAGTTTTTCTTTCAGAATATTTTTGTGACCGCGCGCAATACGGTTGGTAGAGTCAGTGTTTGCTGCGTTAAATCATATTTAATATTGACTTAGAGCATAACAACTTTAATTAAATTTAATTATAATAATCAGACGCGGAATTAGAGTCAGTGTGTTCGCCGATTGTCATTTGACTTAAACGGACGCGTTAATAGTCTATTATTCTTTTTCTTTTTTTGTTAAACATTCGTTTTCGGTAGTCGAGTCGCAGGTCTCGCAAGAGGATAAAGCCTTTTCTGGAACTCAAGAATGTAAGTTTTTCATACATTGCATTTTAATTTATTTATCGAACTAAAATTTTAAAATTTTGCTGTTGAAATACGCAATAAAAATGTTTGATATCGTTCAGAAATTGGTAGCGTCACAATTTCTAAGTCTATCATTATTGTGTTAAAATTCCACTTTTTATATAGTAATTAAACTTTATTAAAATTTCAAATCTTTTTATTATTAAAATTTCACGTTTGAATAGATTTTTATTTTTCATCGTTTTGAGTTTTCTAACAATCACAAGGACGTTTTCAAGAACAACATACTACTTATCATGTTTTGTTACAGGTTTTTCATAACTTCCATCTTTTTCCTCTTCTTTGGGAAGGATGTAGCAGTATTTCAAATTTAAACATGTAAGGATCTTTGCACATTGTATTTTATTAATTTTATTCCTTGTATTTCATTGTAATTATTATTAATTGAAAACTAAAATCTGGTTTTAAATTTTTATATTAGAATTTTAATTTTTATTCTAATTATAGTTTATAGAGTTTCATATTTTATTATGTTAAATTTTTTGATCAACCATCGCTGTATTTTTCAAAATAAATTATAATAATTCATATTTTGTTAAAAGTATGCCACTTCTTCCCATTCTTCCTGTTCCCTGGAAAATACCTCGTGGTGTTTCAAAAGCCAAAAAATGTAAGTAACTATCTGTTTTGTATTTTATTTAAGCCGATTTCTTATATTTCATGATAATTACTTAATAGTTATTAAAAAATAAAATTTGATTGAAAATTTGACAACTTATAAATTTTTCATTCCTAAATTGAATATTAGAAAAAAAATTTATTTAGTAGAAATTAGTCTTTTATCATTTCAAACTTATAAAGTAATTAAAACCGTCATTACGAGTAAATTAAAATATTCTATGTTTTGTTACAGTTTTCTTCCATTGAATTCGACGGTTCCAATTTGATGATGGCTTGATGACGAACTTCCTTGGATCAGAACAACATCAAAGACAATATTCTTCACATCTAATCGTGAGTCGCATGTATTTGTGTTCCTCCGGTCACTCAATCACGTCGAAGGATGAAAGGTCCGAATCGACACGGGTGATTGATTGTATACGTAGAATTTTTGACGAGCATAGTAACCGCGGGTATTTTTTATACCCGTGAGTAGTAACATTCTTTTTTCAAATTTATTAGTTTAGGATAGGTTTTCTTGCACACCGTGTTTTTAAATGTTGATGATAATTACATAATATATATCAGTATGATATTTACATACTGTAATATAAAGTATTTTGTATAAGTAATATAATGTTGATAATAATATAATAATATATTATGTTATGAGATATAATTAGTATATATATGCATATGATTGAAAATTCACAATATATTCATTATAATTATTTATAAAATGAAAGCATTTGGTAGTGAAGAAGTTTGATACCCTCAGACTTCGTTAATATGGAAATTAAATTATGATTAAAGTTATTATAATGCTGAGAAAAACTATAAATGATATTTATTTTAATCTTTTACTTTACGATGGTATGGAGCAGTTTTATTATTTGACTATACACAGTATAATTTCAGTAAAATTCGGAATATAAAATATGAAAGTATATGTTAAAGTCCAACTTTGTCTGTCTGTTATGATGGATGTTATCAAATTTCACGTGCAAGAAAACACTTCGCGGCAGGCAGATTTCAGAATCAAAACAAGTTTTGAACGTTCCTTTGTGTTTTCAAAGATGCGTTTTGATAAAGATATCGCCTGAGGATGTTTCGAGTAATAGAGTTCATTTAGAGTCCATTGTTATTCATTGATATAAATATTACTTGCATTGAATCTTAGTTTATGTTTAATAAATATGTATATTCTTCATTAATTTCCTTAATTACAGTTTAATAGTTTAATTGTTCATTAAAATAATAAAGTAAAATAAAGTATAAAATTATTAAAATTTGAAATGAAATTGGATTGCAAAATCAAAGAATATTAGCCCGTTAGATACAAAATATAAAGATAGGCTAATCATATTTTTAGCATAGGATTTTCAGGTTTAACCCCTTCCATGTTCATTGTCAGAATCTCACTCGCGTGCCCAGGTGTTTCTTGTGTGGGAGGAAGGCAATAGGCATGATGAGTAGTTTATAAGCTTAACAATTTATTTAGCGACTGCGTTGCGTTAGCGTATCGTGCGCGACGTATTTTCCACTGTGTGTGTATGTGGTTAGGCTGTGGAATTGCGTCGTTTTTGCTATTTATTATAATCTTGAAATAGTTATGGATTCGGCAATATGAATCCAATTACCACTGAAAATAACAGTGTTAATAAATAGGTATTGTGGATTATAAATAGTAATAATACTAATCTTAATATTGAACTGCAACGATAATTATATTGATTACAATACAACGATCTATTCTAGTCAAATTATTTCTTTAGATGATATACCTATACATGATTATATACAATTATGAGTATTTAATTAATGGGATCCCTATAATTAGACTTCCAAATTTTTCTAGTCAGGTCCCGTAGAAAAACAGTTGAGAATTCTAATAGTTTGGATGAATAAGAGTACCTTCAGATTTCTGATGAGTAGGGTGTAAAGAGATCTCTAGATTCGTGGTAGGAAGGTTTCTACGTATAAAGATTCTCTTAAATCCTGACAGGTAGGGCTTATACAAAATTTTTTATTTTGTTTTAATTGATTTAAATTCAAGTTTGTTTTAGAGATGTTTACAGGAGTAGTGGGAAGAGGAGATAACGAAGTATTTCAAAATTAGAGGAGATAACGAAGCATTACAAATATATGCTTTGAAGGAATCATTTTATAAAATACCCCTTCTCCCAGTCCCTTTATTATATTAAGATATTTGTGTAGTTAGAACTCATGAGAGCTTTGGGTTTTTACTAGGCAAATTAAATTAGATTATCAATTAAGTAGAGGTTTTCTTGAAATTTGCAAATAGGATGCTTTCAAGTAGCTTGCAATGCTTTTAAGTTGCTTTTAATGCTTTCAGTGCTTGCGGTTAGTTTTGGGTTACATGCATGCATAATTAAAGTACTATTTAGTAATAGTAGTAGTAGTACATAGTAGTAATAGTAATAGTATTTAAGTTTTATATTTTTTACTGTCAGATTTAGCTGTTCGCGTCGGTTTTTTAAACGTTTGTTTTGATGTTCCTTTTGCACGACGATCAGAGGTTTGAATGTTTTGCAAACGCACATCAAAAGAAGAATTTTCTTAAACTTTTGAATACAAAATTAGTCAATTTTTGCGTAAAAGGAAGGGTGGATGAGATCGTGGTTAGGGAGGGTCTCCACTCGCAGCAACCTCCACGTGGTGAGACCCGGGTAATCGGCATTATTTCATATATAATTACTAATCGCATTATTATACGTGATACAATTATTAATTATATAACAAATAATACGAGCTGATTGGCTGCGATCGCGATTGTAGTGAACTTCGTTAAATAGTTTCATTGATTTCTATATGAGTAAAGAAGATGTACAGAATATTCTGTATGTGATGGTGATCACCCGTAGAAGTACTTACTTAATGCATAGACGAGGAACAGTATAGATGTGACATTAAATGGAACTTCATGTCTCAGGTTCTGAAATATCGATCTTAAAAAATATTCGTCGTGGAATATTAATTAATTATTGAATTTATGGTGTATTTTCGGAATCGAATAGTAGAGATTATATCACAAACAGCTTTTACTAGTAATAATTTTCACCAGTAATTTGTTTTAAATTAATAAGTATTTTTACGAAACGTCTAAATACACACCTAGAAGAGCAATGATATTTTATTAATTACAGATTTTATTGTTGCTAATCTCTATTTATTTGTAAAATACATTGTGATTAAAACCTATTCGAATGTTAATAAATAAAACTATGTTCGCTTAAATATTTCCTAAATGCAGTTTATAGCACAAGTCCTATATCTCTTGTAATTAATACTGTATTTATATATATGACACCAGAAGGGAACTATGTTTCGTTCGAGAACGACGAATGTATGTATATTATTTGTAAGTGTGCATTTAATTTATTAAATTGTCATTTTATTATTCTATATTTGCTTGACCGTTGTTTTAACCCTTTCAGCCGCAAATATTTTCTACGAGAAAGATTTAATTTTTCTTCAGTTTCAGGTCCAGTGTTAATCGTGTCAATTAAAGTAAACCGTGTCAAAAAAAGAAGAAGAAATCTAATGTAATACATACGTATTTCTTTAACAAAATTTATAACACATATTAACAGATTCAAGGAAATATTATGAAATAATACTTCTTTGCTTTGGCAGCGGTGAAAGAGTTAAATATTCGTCAATTCTCGTTTATCTGTGATAAAGATAAGCTTTCTTACTAACAAAGAGTGTCCGTACTTTACAGAAAGAAAAATACTCAATCGTGTTTTGTTCTATAAGTCTACAACCTAATTACAGTGAAAAAATACGCAGGTACGAATTATTTCTAAGACGGCAAGGTTGAATCGAAAGAAATTCTTCGAAAATGAACGTATCTATTGTGTTTTAGTGATTTCGTCATGTTTTTTGTATTAAACGGTTTCTCGAGATCGATTTATATAAAAGATGTGTATGATTTTTGTAGTTGTATATTATCTTTTTCGTTTCTCAACAAAATCTATCTTGTGTTAAGTTTATGTCAGACAATTTCATTTTCGAAGCTGCTCTTTCGTGACAAATATTTTAGCAGTCGATGGAAGGAAGATCGTTAATTATCGTGAAAGGTTTTCCTTCTTCTTTACACGAGCTTATCTTCCCAGCAGAGTATTACATAAACGAACTGTTTGATTCTAGAACATTCACGTTTCTCTCGAATTTTCCTTTTGGTCTCCTTAAATTCGTTCCAAGAATCCAGTTCTTTGGAATTCTTCGGTCCCCAATCTGACGAAGGTTCAAACGCCGACTTGATCATCTGTGAGATTTAGAAATTTGGTAATTATTTAATGAAACTGCTATTTAAATGACTTTCTTATGAAACTTTAAATTAAACCAAATAATTTCCTAAGGCGTTCCGATGAAATTTAAATATAATAATTTTCTATATTATAAAGTTGTTAATTGAAATATTATAATTTCCTGTTGTGTAAATTTAATTGAAATATAAATATGATAACTTTCTATGTTATAAAATTTTGATTCAGATATAACAATCTTCTATGGAATTCTGATAGAAATAATTTTCCATGGGATTTGAATTTCTACTTAAACGTAATCATCTTCTTTTGATACAAACCTCGAGTGGAGATAAATTTTTTTTCGAGATTATAGCGTAAATCATCCAGAAAGGAACTTGCAGTATGCCAAACGTGCAAATTGTCCAGCCTGCAGCTGTAATTAAAATTGTAAATATAACATAATTAAAAAATAAAAAATTGCAATATAATAGAAAATTATGAGTTATATTCGTTTGCAGAACATTGTAAGATTTCATCAGTGATAATAATGGCAAAAAGGTAATGATAACAAACTCGTATTAATCCTCTGCAGGTCTCAACGATTAATAATAGCGATAATTGAATTAATTGAAATAATTTATTCCTGTAACTTAGTTCATAAAATATATTTTGTATTATCCAGACAATATTAGTCATATTAGACAATATAAAGATACATTTCAATTTAAAACAGCTTTTTAAATGGTTTGTTAACAACGTTATTGACCATGTACTAATTATAATTAAATGTTAATAATAACTAATAATAATAATAAAGCAAATACAAACCATGAGCACTGTCAGGATAAGAGATACCACTATAAGTCAAAGGTTTCAGATTGATTATGGTATACACTAGGATCACAGCCAGTAATATTGGAACAATAAGAGTCCAGCAAAGTCTCCAATAAACCGATGGCCTTCTTTTTAACATGTACTCCACGTCGTCCAAAAAATTCTCCAAGCCATATATCCAGAAAATTCCAATTATCTCAAGAGTAGCCAAAATAAACACGATAAAGGATCCAGCATAGTAATCAACCAATTCCAGTATAAACTGACCACCCTGTACATATTTAAAAAAAAGAACTATGCACATTCATTATGTTTATTTTGACGATAATGTAAATGATCATTGATATATTGCTTACAGGCGTGCAATAAATGATTCCAGCGCAAAATCCAAAGGTGCATGTACCGGTCACTATGTATATGTACCTCCAATTTGGGAATTGATCGCTGATAATTGTGATAAGAGCACCGGCCAATGCGATGGCACTTCCGATTCCGAGGACGTAGAGCATCAAGAAAAAGAGTACCGAGAAGAGCTGAAAATTGTGAAAAGTAAAAGTTATGTATAAAACTTGTATGTGTGAAAATTATAGTATATATCATTAGATATGAGTAAAATGGTTTGAAATTTTGTTTCGTTTTTCTTTTAATTTAATTAAATTCCTATGTAATTTAATTTGCTGACAGAGAAGTAAATAATAAGATTTCAACATAACAATAATAACAGGAAGTTAATAATAATACAATTCAATATAATATAAGAGGCTTATTTGATATATATATATCAACATAGAAATATATAAATAAACACTCTGTCATCAAATTTACCCTCATCTTTAATCTCATTGTCAGCGGATTATAAGCAGTCCATAGAGATATACGTGTATATATATCTATATATATATATATACTACATTAAACGTAGCCTAATATAATACATATAACAACATAGTAATTATTAATTAGTAGTAAGTAAGAGTAATGTAATATAATACAACAAAATAGTGATATAATATAATGTAAGAAATTAAGAATAAGAACGCAGCAACCTCCTATTGTAATAGACTATAGAACAGAAGTACAAATAAGTTATTATTATCATAAATATACTAAAATACACATAACAGGTAATAGCTAAGTAATAATTAAATATTTCACTTTTTTCAGTGAATTACAACCTAACAAATAAAAAAGAAATATAAACCATCTACAGAAGAAACAGAAATAATAAAATAAATCACCAAAAAGGTGATTAAGGAGAACTCTTTTACGTTTTAACACATCCTTTTATCTCTTTACTTGAAATCACGTTTATCGTGCAAAGGGAAAAATAGTGGTTACATAGCAACTAAACGTGTACTAGATTCCTTACTTGCGGTAGAACATTAAACTTTGCAATGGCATCTGGATAAGAGACGAAAGCAAGACCAGTTCCGCCACGAACAACGTTGCTGATGTCTTCGGTACCTAGTTCGTGAGCTAAATTTCCAAGGATACCAAAAATGGTGAAGCCAGCTATTAAACTTGTGAACGTATCCAACGTCGTTACAACTAAGACATCTCTGGAGCAAAAAGAAAAAAGGAAAAAAAATGTCATTCACTCTGAGTTTCTACGATGAACTTTAAACGTGAGAGTTAGATCGAGTTATTCTGATAAAAGATGTAGTAGCGTTCATAAAAAAGAATTGTTGATTTTGAAAGATAATGATTTGAAAAGAAATCTACGCGATGATGTCCTTTTTCAATTAAATTATTAAATTTTATAGTTTTAATGGAAGAATTTTAAAAATATCACTGTAATTGAAAAGCAAATCTTGATTCAAGACTACTTTTTTGAAATTGATTTACATATATGTATACACTATTTTACTGCTGTTTTTTATCTTTTTAGAATAATAGATGCATGTTTAAGAAATTCGAACGAGCAAACGTGCACAGAATATGAAATATCTGAAGTAAAATATTCGTTATAATATTTAATTGGTAAAACAATTTACGACATATTGTTTATAAAAAGTATTTATTAAGAAAATTTTTAGAGAAGAAATACGGATTTGTAACCTGTTATCGTTTAAGTAGAACAATAGCTTAGAGCTAAAGTAAAAAAAAAAATAGTGAAAGGAACTAAAAGCAGATCAAAATTGAAGACCAATAATTGAAAGAATAATAAAATATGAATAAGATAGAAAATATTTTAGTTGTTTTAGTGAATTATCATTTTATAAAAAAAAAACAAAAGTCAATAAATAAAACCTGTACTACATATCTGAAGTAATTAATGTATGAAAAAAATAAAATAATTTAAAAAAATAAAAGTAATAAGTAACCTGTATATGTTATGTCTGAAGTCATTGTACGACGAGTACATGACGACACCGCCGAAGCAGACCGACAGTGAAAAGAAACACTGTGTAACAGCCGCGTACCAGACGTGTGCATCGAACAGCTTCTCCCAGTTCGGTTTTATAAAGAAAATGATCCCGTTCACAGCACCGTCTAAGGTAACCGCTCTGACCAGCAAACTTATCATGATGATGTAAGGAAAGATCGCGAGGAAATAGGCCGCTTTCCCTGAGCTCTTCACGCCACGTGCCAAGACAGCAAATATGCAGCCCCACGCAATAAACAAGCAAATCGTCAGACTCCAATCTGGCAATCCGATGCCATCCTGGATAGTATGTTTTTCTTTCAGCACAGTTTTTCTGATAGTAAAAGAAAAAGAAAGAATGATTTGTTATTATAATATGAAGTGATGTCATTTTAATGGAATTATTATTTTTTAATATTATTTTATAGTTGGGAATAAAGACTGGAGCAGTAGATTGTTTGTTTAATGGAATCATGTTTGCGACTAGGAATGATGGAAATATTGTAGATATTGTATTTTAAACATTCCATATACTTACTCCAAATATTCCAAGTACTTAATATATTCAAAATTTCAAATTCAAACAAGTTATATTTGCGATATTAGAATATTCCAATTTTTAAACATCCCAATTTCCAACTATACCAAACTAAATATTCCAAATATTCAATAAATATATTTACTTTCGAGTTGTTAAGATTAAAAAGGTTTTACCTAAAGAAAAATTCAGCAGAACTGGTCATATTTGTACTATTTCGTTTGGTAACGTTATAAGAGCTTCCCGAATCGGCGCAGGAATTTCCCCATTCTTCCAAACACGTGGACCAAGGCAGTGAAGATTGGAAGCTTGCAATGAGGTAAAAAAGGGTTATCGACATCAGAAAACAATAGTATGTTCCTACCGCGAGCATCGAGAACATTTGTGCCCAGCCAACACCTCGAAATCCAGGTACTGCAATTAAATGTTCAAATTATAAAATTAAAATCAACAATGTTTCAAAATTAATTGACATCATTGTAATTGAATGGAACCGAATTTATTTTCCAGTCGACGCTTTCGTACTCGGAATAATTATAATCGATTCTTCGATAAAACCAAATTTAAATTTCAAGAATTCAATTTTTTGGAAATAACTATCGAATTTCAGAGTCAATCTTTAATTATACCTAATATTGAAAAAGACTAGTTTCAAGTAAAAATGTTAAAATTAATGAACATCCTTTCTTTTGAAATGATACGAATTCTCCTATTTAAATTCTTAAAGTGACCCATATTCTAAAATTTATGTATATTTCAAACAAAGATTGATTTCTTTATCTTTCGACAACAATTGACGTGTCGTAAGAATGCGAGAATTCTGGATCAGTATACTCGAGTGGAAACAATAATGACTTATGGAGCATAATTTAACCCATAATTTAAACCTGTTACACGAAGCATACACCGGTATACGATCCATATAACAAACGACTTTAACTTGCGAAACCGGTCCTCAATGTTGTACTTCCTGCTAAAATTTTTACATTCTTGGTTCATCATGTATCAATTCCCGTCGTGAAATGGGATCGAGAGTTTGAAAGATCTAATTAACTTTTTCAGAATTCTTTTGATATTGTGGGGAAAACTCGTTTTACGTATTAACTATTAACAACTGAAACACATTCTTCTGCTGATTTTGTAAAGAAGATATAATGTATCAAAATTGAACAGTAGTTTGAGAAAAGCACATGTACCATTTAGTTAGTAAATAGCCTGTTAAAATACAAAGGGTGTGAAAGTGTTAGATTACGAATAATCTAAAACACTTTGAATAGTTGTTTCCACAAGTATTATAAAAAATACTTTTTTATAGGTATAACTATACTTTTAATATTATTTATCAAAGAATAAATTGAATATTAATTTGAATTAATTTTTTTAGCAGAAAGTGTATCAAATAATAATAATAGATAAAATATTTATACAATATTGGTTTGATATCACACCTGCTGACCACATTTTCACCGAAGACCTACTGCTGAATTGTCCCATGATCATCTCCAAATAGTAAAATGGTTTCCCAACGAGGAACAAGACGATGATGTATGGTATTAGAAATACCCCACCTCCATTTTCGTAAGCTGTGAATGGAAATCGCCAAACGTTGCCCAGACCTATGGACATGGCGATGCAGGACATTAGAAATTCTAATCCATTGCCCCAGGTATCTCTCTTCATTTCATTTTCCGTTGTAATCTATGAAAATTTGAAAAAAAGGGGGATTTAAGGAAAGAAGAAAAGAGACTCGGTATTTGTAAAACATTTTGATTAATGTTTATATTAAATATCAAATTACGATAATAATATTAAATTAAATGTGTTATATATTACAATTTTATTAAATTATTTTTTTGGGATCAACGAAATCGACCAATGTTTGATTTGCAATGATCTGGAGTTGAAAATTGGGGAACATTTTTTGCTCAGCTGTATCCAGCACCAAGCTTACAGACGCCATATCTGAAGACTATACTCAAGGATTTTAGAAAATGTAGATGAAGAACAAGTCAAATCAATTTATTATAGTCTATATATATTCTATATATTATTATTATATTAAATTATCAATTGTTAAATATTAAATTATATATTAATAATTAAATTTAGGTACGAAAATACCAACTGATTGTACGACATAGAAGACATAACAAATCATAGTAGAAAATATATATAAAAGCTATGGAAAAATGACAAAAACAGAGCAACAATCTTCATATGCAGTGAGACATAAAAGAACACCGGAGGAATAGAAAATAGAAAACACATACTAAGTGCACAATACATACATCAGATCAATTACACTAGGAAGTAAGAAATGGACAGAAATAGTAACAATAATAACAGAAAAACAAATCTGAGAACTGACAAACTTCATAAAAGAAAGCATGAAGTTTAGAGCTTTCTGCATCAACGAATAGAGAAATAGCAAAGACTGACACAGAAGATGTACATATAGTAATCTACACAGTAAATAAGATAGAGATATATTTAAATAAGTAATGAATTAAGATTTAGCTTTAAAGAATAAACTAAGAGGGAAAAAATGTGTCAAGTGTGCACATGCGCAGAAACATTGTAATAGGTATAAGCCTTTATACAATAAAGGAATATAATGTTAATATTAATGTTATAAAAATTAGTATTTTTAATTTACTAGGTTAAATTTCTAAAGGCTTTAATCAACGTACTGTTTCATCAGAAAGCATCAAAGAGAGTGGCAATTTGCGATCTTCCTGTAATTCATAGGAGAAGTTGTAGGAACTGTTATCTTGAAACTGAAATCAGAATGAAATTCTATGCATTTTGATATTCTTTATTTTTCTCTTCTTCATCTCTGTAGATTGTCATTCTTGGTATTTCAATTTTTTCTATTTCTAGTACAGAAATTTCAAGTTAAAGTTAGAAACTAAAATCAGAATTATGCAATTGTTATTCTGTGATTATCTAGAACTTTGTATAGTTTCAGAAAGACTATCTAAACTGGGCTATTGGAAAATTATTATCAATGCTTAATAACTTTCTTATTTTCATATTGTACAATAATTATGTTGTGATTTAGTAAGAGTATAATTATTAGAAATATTAAAATTATTAATATTTATTTACCTTTCCATTTTCACCTGTCGTGGCACTTTGAAAATTGGTAGTTGTGTGTCCATCATCTCCAATGAAAGCAACATTCTGTCGTCCCTAGTACGAAAACATTATTAAATGATTACACTTACTATTTGAAACGCTCACTTAAATCTTTAGTATCAGTCGAAAAATATTTACAAAATTCACAATCCCAAAAAGATTCGCAAAGCATTTGATTGATTATTTTTTAAACAAACTGCATACGATAGAATTAAAAGTAACTTGAGAGAACCATGACACAAAAGAACTATGTAATATCCCTGTATAGACATTTCCATTTACCTCGCAAGGACACTCTCCACAATCTGAAATACTACACGCGACACAAGTTGCAATTTAACTATCTTTCAACGTGTATAGAGTGAAGTAAATTATTCTTATCTTACAAGAATAATGATAATAAATATAATAATAGTATAATATAATATTTCATAAAGTGTATGTATATTTCCTACAAAAAAATTTTCGTCTCTTCAATGAAACAATTTGTTGAGCATTATTATATGCTGTGAATATTTGTAAGACATAGTTTTAGTCAAATAACTTAGTTAACTTCTTTTTTGTTTCGCAGTTTTGTTAACAAATAGGAGAACGTAAAAAATTCGCTAATAAAATGTGAGATATTGTAAAACATATCGACAAAGCCGAGTATAAGTGATATTCATATATTAATCTTGAATAATATAATAATAATAATACATTTATATTTAAAACGAACGTCCATTTCAAGCGATCAATTTGAAAAAAGAATTTAAAAATAATTCTATTAGCAATACATTTTATGCCGAATACACAAGGCCAATGATAAAAGATTTCTTTTAGTTTTTATTATCGAAAGATAAAATTAAAAGCGTAAGTGTCAACTTTAAATTAGATCATTTACCGCTTCAGGTCGTCCATTACAAAGAGAATCATCGAAAGTGAAAAGCTTTGAATGCGACGCATAACATCGTACAATTACTCCCATAATTGCCACTCGGCATTGTGCGCACGCAATACCACTACATCATACCGATAAACATAATTGTGGTCGGAACTGCATATCTCTACAACGCTCGATCAGCGTGGAATACGCGACGTTCTATACGTTTTATGCACTTCGGAAATCATCCAACAGTATTTTGAAACATTATCCAGCTGTGAAACTATAGAATAGAAATCATCCTTCGAAAGAAACAATGTATGCAATCAATCGGTGCAGTTACGATCATATATTGCATATAAAGTGTATCACACGTTATGATCTATTTAATAAAGTAAAAAAAAAAAAAAAAAAAATATCGTAATATAATATGACGAACCGATTTCTAACGATTGTTGCCACATATTTGTCTATGAAAGCAATATGCGCTGAGAGAATTATAAATAATAATTAATAGAAAATTTGACGAAATCCGTATTGGAAAATTGTGTTACTCTAACAATGTTTGGCTTTATTGATTAAATTCTCATTTAAATAATTATTTAAGTAGAGAGTAATTTATTATTCGAAAGTTGTGATAGAAAAGAGAAGTAAATTATTTAGTATTTGAACAAGCCTAAATACGTTGTTTAAAATGATGAAATTAATTGTTATTTATAAATACAATCTTATTTTTCATTTGTCATTTATCGACCGATTGAACAAGTTTATTTTTACACGAATATAATTGTTCCGTGAGAGAGACTACCGTAAATTGCAAGTAGTAATTTCTAATAATGTTTATTAGCTGAGGCGAGTAGTTTTAAAAGCAAGTGTAAACTATAACCATATTAATTATATAACTATAATAATTATATTAATTCCACGGCTTTTTCATTGAACAAAATGAGATAGATAAGACAAGCCAAAAAGCTATTTATTTATATATTATGCATTTATGGGAAATTTGAAAATGCAAAAATACTCTGCCATCTAAAGTCCCAGCCTTTTCATCATTTTTATAAAAATACAAATTTGCATAGATATTCGTAGTCCGACAATAATCTACCTACATAATGATATTTAATATAATTAAACTTCCTGATAGGAATCAACGAAATTTAAAACATCAAAAAACACATTCCTCGAACACAATTCTAATACACATCTTTTATATCAACAATAGCATTACATAAAATCTCATAGAGATTAAATACGTAATTTGTAAGATATTATTTTACTATTTTCTTGTTTCGGTATAGCAAGCTGTGAAATCATTGCTTTTAAGAAGAAATTCGTTGTTAGCCAGATTCATCTTTTTTGTTTCGCAGCTCATTATGAAAATAACTGGTCAAACAACTTTTTGCAGTCGTAACATAATGTCAAAGCTAATACTACGTATTATTGGACCTTCTAAATAATTACAACTTCCGGATGTCGCGTTATTGTCATTGGCATACTTTCATTCATGCTTTTAACACATTATATTTAAAACTTTATATAGAGTAAGAATCACAGACTTTTTATATATCGATCAAATGATTACGTATATCTTGAAATAATGGAAGAGAAAAGAAATTTCGTTACGAAAGTAACAAAGGAACTTTCACGATCTACATATTTAAGACATTTTTCTCTGGCTAACGTATTATGACATCATGAAAGTGATCGTGCCTTTGCTTTCGTATTTACTCGTAGTTCTAGTAATGTTTCGCATAGAAATTAATAACGACGCGGTAGAAACGGGGAGAAAGGTGATTATTTATTCTCAAACTCGTAAGCGCATAGATAATGACAAATATTTTTATACATCGATGAGACGAGATTGACGAGATATTTTTATCATTCTCTTTTTAAACCTTCGGCAGTGTGATAAAATGACGAAGAATTTGGAATGAACGATTTAGAAGATAATTACCTTGAGTCTCAAAGATCACTGAATCATTCGATTCATTATTCTCTATGTAAACTCGCGATTAAAACTGTTAGGATAATTACCTATATATATACTTGCTTCAAACCTGGGAAAAAAGACACGATAGATTATCGGTGAACTTGTTATTTTATGTAACGAAGAAAGTAGTTATTGTGTTAAAAATTTCACTGGAAAATAGATAAACCATATCGGATATTCAAGTTCGATTGAAAGTGAAAGGTGCCCTAAAACTTTTAAGCAGGCATTCTCGAGCAACTGCTGCAAAAAGTCGATCTTCCGTGGTTTACATAAATTAGAAGTACATTTCAAAGACACGCTCCTAAAATTTTAAAGGTGAATCCGAGAAAATAACAAAGTTAGAGCTCGTTTGGCAAGATGCGTCAGTGGCCGGCGATAGGTGGTTATACAGGCTGTATCATAATATGTGGGACCCACTTCAGAAGCGGACAGGAGAGCACAGAAGCAGTGAAAAAAAGTTCATACGAAAATGTGTTCCGCCTGAGCTTCTTTCAAAGTCATAACCATTTTAGTGTTCCAATGATGCGCAATTGATTACCTTCGTATAAGATGCTCGATACAGCTACCCTTGGTCTGCATGCAAGCGTGCAGTCGTCGTATCAAAGAATTCAGCGATCTTTCAAAAATTCCAGTCATTCGTTGAATCTGTAATCTAGTTGACTCAAAAGTTTCTTTCGTTTTATAAGGAAATAGTAGACGCACAACATTTTTTGTTTTATACTATTTTATTAAATTATGTATGATCCATTTTGTAGTAATCGAACAAAATGGATCATACATAATTCAGTAAAATAATATAAAACAAAATATGTTGCGCATCTATTATTTCCTTATAAAACGAAAGAAACTTTTGGGACAACTTAATACTTCAATACGGGCAATACGTATCGAGTGTACGATTATTTTCAAGTTGACGCAGAAATGAAAATCGAATGGATTTAAATTTGGGGAACGAGCAAGCCAGACAACAGGTCCTGCACGATCTCTCGAGGAAATGGCGAAGCTAAGTAGTTGAAGACTATTGAAAATTGAAACATAAAAATGGTTGTAGCTTCGGAACAAGATCAAATAGAATGTTCATATGAAATTTGTTCACTGTTTTTGTGTCTCCTGCTCATTCATGAAATGGGTCCCACATGTTATGATACATCCTGTAGTGTGTGTAATATGCGCACGAAATGCAATATTGAGATGGATAGATAATCTGCACAGACTATACGTATGGGAGCGTTATTTGACTTCAAAGATAGCGCGATAGTCTTCATAAGGCGGTTTAGTTACCGAATTTAAAACCTTAAGTCGTAGATACCTTAAAACTTCATTAAAACGCATTTTTCAACGAAAACATGTTTTTGAATTTGCTGTTATTAGTAGCTTGATAATTAATTAACTAATCTATTTTTATCTTTTATTATATCTTTGAAATTTATTTCATTTCTTATTTATAATATTTTTTTAAACAATATAAGCTCAATTTATGTATCTAGTGGTTGTTTTACTAACTCAATGACTAATTGACTAATCAACTTCAAACGAGGCTTATCTTATTCGTTATATATCTTTCTAGGGATTATATCTTTGATTTTTATTTCATTTCTCATTTTTAATATTCTTCTAATCGATATAGATTCAATTTATCTACTACTTAGAAAAGTTAATGTTTGTTTGAAACTGTACAACTTGTCTAATTTTTTATAATCTTTAATCTATTTTCTCACCACAAACTTCCGTGCAACTAATTATAACAAACCTTTTTCATTTTTAGATTCTGATGATCGTATCACGTGCTACACCGTATGACAATAATAATTACATCGTCGGTATTAAACTACTTCAAATATGTACTTCAAAATAAGTGCCTGTGACAAGTGATAAATAAAGAGGTATGAAAAGATAGCAAATCTCAATGAAGAAGCTAACACAACACTAATTATAGATTATATAGAATAATCTGTATTTTACATTCGCAATCCGCAAATCTGCATCTGCGATTTACAATCTGCATAATTATTTTACACCAAAAAATTAAAGAATGAAGATGAGTTACTTGAAAGCATAGGTAATATTAGATTTAGCAACGTATCAGTTAGATTAAAACATAAAATACCATATGAAAAATCATAAATATTCTATGAAATTAATGAATAACAATAATTCAAACTAATATGTATATCAAACAATAGGTGTATGTGTGTGTGTATGAGTGTGCACGAATAGAGGAAGACGAAATTTGTTGGGAGGAATACAAAATTCAACTCGAATGTCTAGGATGCAACCAGGAAGGAAAACTTTGGCTTTAGTTTCGTCTTTGCAGGATCTGTCACGTACTGCGTTGACTTTTCTTTCCATAGAAAAAGAAAGGTGATTTTGATGCGATTGTTTCGTCTTTGGAATTCCGATATGGAACTAAAAATTTTTCAAATTTAAATTATGATGTAATTTTTCAAAATTATGAAAAACAGAAAGGACAGTGCGTTTCCGGTTTGACGCAGGAAATAAAAAGATTGGCGCAGCCTGGATTTTGCGACTGTTCCGGTAGAGATTTGGAATAAGCTTCTCAGTCTAAGCTTCGGCGTCTCAATTCTTTTCCCCTGTAGTCGATGAGAAAGTAAGCAGACTCGCCACAAAATGAGGTAATTTTTGCCACGTTATTTTTAAAATAAAATTAATAACCACATATATTTCTTAAGTAACGAGATCTTCCTGTTGATTTGAAGAAAAAAAAGATAATTGAATTTCACCTTGGTTATTAGACTTATTAATCAGTATGACCGTTAAATGGCTACGTCATCGACTGCAACTTGTTCACCTTCAAACTAGGAATTGCAAAAACATTCGCGTGGATGGTGCCAGAGAATGCGTTATACACGAAGAAAAGTAATGGTATTAATATGTTGTAGTACTATCAATTAGATTGAGGAAATTTCACCTCTTTACAGACCAGTCGTAAATGCCGTAAATGTTGGAAATGTTGGAAATGTTAAACTGAATAGAATCATAATCCACGAGTCATTGATATATTAAATTGATATACTAACTATCATTGATATAGAATATAATATTTGAAATTATAACACGAGGTAATAGTTGCAAATATTGCATTGTAAGAAAACTTTCACTTTAAAAGTAACAAATATTCTCAGACATTTTCTTTCATTTTACCGAAAAGATTGATACAAATTCATCTAAAAAATTCATAGAAATAAAATTGAAGAAATGGAATCTAAATGGTAATTTTGTTTCGTTTATTAAATATTCTAATGGATACTTTGGCTATTTTATATATTTCTGCAGATATGTTTTCATCCTTTATTTTCCCACAAACGCATAAAAATTTGCTACGCATCTTAAAATCACTTGAAATATTATCATTTTCTCTATTTTTCTAGAAATCTTCATATGACGAACAGAACTCATAGAATGAGACCTAAACAGAGGTTTAAATCGTCTTTCTATCGTCCATTAAATATTGAACAACGCTGATATATTCCTTACATTCGTCCAAATTATATACATTCTGGCTATCTTTATATTTTCGAATTTCCCATGAACATATGCAAATTTGCAACATATGCAAATTTGCAACATATGCCTCGTACAGTGCAACAAATACTGCAAATACTACACAAATACAAACAAAATCTACACATCGTAAAATCTTGGAAATATGAACTCTACCTCTAGCTGCTCAATTTTTTGGCTCGTAAACCTACATTTACCGACATTACATATCGAATAGAGTTCAACGATACTAATTTTAAGCTTAGGAATCTTCTCATTCAAAAATTATTACGCGAGAAAGATTGCAAAATTCCGTATACCTTCCCTCGTCTTATGCGTACTAGATCTTTCGTCTTTGTTGACACTATGAGTATAACTGGATACTGTCTCGCGGAAATAGAAAAAGTAATACGAATAGTATTATTATTGGTTACACTATACCGCGTGGTCCGTAACTGTTGGTACGGTTGGATACAGAATGATTGTACAAGAAAAAATAAGGAAAAAATATAGACTAAAGGTTTCTTACCATATTTTTTCGTTTTAGAGGAATGATCGATTTTGTAAATATAACAATTATACTTAAACTTTGCTAATTGCGGATCGGATAAGAATAAATAATCGACATAAGATTAAACTACGCGCGAAGGTAAGTGAAAACTGTAAGATAAAATTTTGTCATAAGATACTTTTTTTTTTTTGGAGAAAAATAAATTTGAAAATATATCATGTTAGTGTCTGGCAAACGTTTGCTATTGTGTCCAAAAATTATTAGAGATGGACATTTTCCTTATTTTACTAAAAAAAACATCATACTCGTACGAAACAAACAAACAATAACAAATCTAAACAAGTGGGATTCAAACAAAGATTTAAATCGTCTTTGTATCGTCTATTAAATATTAGACAATGAAGATATTCCTTACAGTCATTGCAAATGACATTCAAATATATATTCTGCCTATCTTTACCTTTTTTGAATTTCCCATCAACATATGAAAATTTGCAACCTACGACAGAACTACACGTTGCAAAATCACGAGTTCAGCGAGTGTTTATCAGACTATCCCTTAATTAACTTTATTTTCATGAAAATGTTCAAACTTTATTTCCTTGAGAATAAGAGCTCGAAAGGAAAAATTTTATTTCACAATTTCCACTTGTTTTCATACGTATAATATCAGCTCGTGTTGATAGTTTACTCACAGCTAGTCTGTACTTAGCCAAGTTTAAGTATAGTTGATCAATTTTCGAACTTGATTTTCTCAAAAAACGTCATACGAACAGATTTTACTCCACATTTTCGACGTATTTTTTCACTTTGAAGAATCACTCTGTACCAAATTGTACCATCAGTTACGGACCGCTCTATATGTTTTTCCGGCATTAACACTTGCTTAGAAACGTTGCTTGACAAATCGATTCATTTTCTAAATTTATTACGTTAAAGTAAGACACACAGTAAGTCAAGAGTACCAAACTTTAGAAGCACATAACTTTTGAATCAATTTATTCGTAAACTCAAAACAGTCGTATTTCGCCTCTATTTATCTACTATTGTCAAAAACTGCAAAAGAAGCGTAAGAAATAGAATAATTACCAGACGAAAGGTTTGCCCCCGCGAGAAACCAAAGTTTCGCTATTTTACTAAAAGAAAAAAAAAAAAAGAAATACGATACCTTCCTCATCTTGATTGATTCAGCAGGTAAATTGCGACACGACAGCCGAGAAAAACACCGAATATCCAATGAGGAGGTTGACAATGATTCTCGTTGAACTGAAACGCGCGAAGGATCTCGAGTTTATAACATTGTGACATCTATAGCAACGATCACACCAGGTATATACATCACCTTCACGAGCATCGAACTTCTACTGACCCGTGATTTGCCGCGGCACGCTGACAGAAAAATAAGCGAGGTAGGGATCGCAAACCTAAACTCGATCGGAATGGGGGAATCTCGGCCCCTACTCCTCTCTATCCCTCCTCTTTCTGCTCTCCTTTGTGTAAAATTTTGTCATCAGGAGTATCCTGACCTTCACCGATCTTGATGAAATGATTGATGGCCGTTGAATTCATATACTAATATATTAGTGTTATCGATATATTATAATGCATATAGAGCTCGGAGAGTTTGCAACGAAATAAGAAAAGGCGATCTGTGTTAGATCTGGGGGTATTGATGCATTTTTGGGGGAATTTTAAAATGGTGATTTTTGCGTGACAACGATAAAAGCAAGTGATTTCTATGAATTTTTTTTTAGATTTAGTCCCATGCAACCTGTAGTTAGTCTAAAACAAAATTCAGGGAGATCACCTGTTTTTATTGTTGTTACACAAGAATCCTACCTTAAGGTTTCAAGAATTTACAAAATGTATATAACATGTAAAAATATATAAAATGTCTAAAGTAGAGCACTTGTTGTAATATTTAACGATAGATATAAATTTTATCCAGATAATATGAAGAAAAGTATGCGTATTTCTTCTTATGTTATACATATATGCTTTCATATACTATACATTTGGAATGAATGAAGGAATGCATGAATGGATGAATGAACTTTAATGGAGAGAATGTTTGCATAAAGAGAAAGCATGTAGTGGACAAAGAGGAGGGATAAACAAAGAAGTGATATATGTTTGTTATGTCATTGTAGTTATTGGTAAGTTTAGTTTTAGTTTTGTTTTATGTTCATAAACTATGTAAAACCAATTTGTAGATCATCAAATTGATATAAATGAATACAATATTATTCATTTTATATTACGGTTATTGACAGTTTTCTAGTGCTATGTTTTTGTAAGATTCTCAAATATCCTGAAATGCGAGGGTCACTGAAACAGAGGAGTGAAGTCCACGGACCAAGAAAGGTTTATAACGAACCTTGTTTGATTATAGACTTTCTTGCATCAAGGATGAATGTAAATTACATTGGTTGCCATAGTTGGACACGAAAGAATACTGGAAGAGGAAGTCGAAATAAATGAATCTCATAACGAAGGCTAAGGTTTCTCTACTTTTTTCGTGGATTAATTGTCACAACGTCTTACAGATCTTGTACTTTCTCCTTTCGAACATTTCTTGGAAATTTATTATAAACAATATTAAGTGCAAGAATTAACGGATATAAAAAGGAATCCTATTCGAAAGAAGGCGATTAATGAAATAAACGAAAGGTACAGAATATGTTTTCCTACATGGAGGCTTTGTTCTTCTAAAAGTCAAATTTGCAAATTCTTTCTCAGTAGTTAAGTAGTTTTAGAATACGATGAATTAAAAGGATGCAATGTATACAATTATAATATGAGTAGAATATTGGAAATAGAAATTTCAGAATTTCCCACGAATATCTTGGGATTCGATGCAATATGCAGAAATTCGCGTGTTAAACGTCCTTCACAAGTAGTTAAGGGATAAGAAGATCTATGCAGGTGAAAGTGAACGGCGAACCAGTTATATCTGCCGGAAACTGGTTAACTCCGATTGTAATTGCCTACTAAAAAAATTCGTTTGCACCGTTTATATATGTACCAGATTTTAAATTCATAAGTTTCATATGATTGCGTAAACGAGGAAAGGAAGGTCGGTAACCGAATGGTGATTTGAAGACGATTAGACGTAATTTGATAAAGTTAAATTAATATACGGAGTAATCATAACATGTGAAATCCAATTCAGAAGTGGACAGGAGACGCAAAAACAATGAAAAACGTTCATACAAAATGTGTTGGAAGAATTAGTAGATTAGTTTGTTCTGGTTACTAATAACCATTGTAAATGATTTAAATTGTTTGGTAACCATTGTTGATGGGAGAATTGTTTTTTGATCGTCGATAACTATTATCGATTATGCAGTTTCTGTTTTGCTTATCAACAACAATTATATATGAGAGAATTTCTTTGTGGCTGTTTATAACTATTATAGATGAAAGAAATTCATTTTGGTTATCGATAATCACGTTATCGGTGAGAATATTCCTTTTTGGTTATTTTCGACCATCGTCAATTTTCATTAACGTTACTGACAATCAGCATCCAGACGAAAGTCATCAAAGACGGGCTCTCTACTTGTTTGCTACACAGGGTGAAGCATTTAAAGCGGAACATGCAAATATCTCGCTTATTAATGATAGTGTGAAGAAACTCTATAGATCAACAAAGTTATACTGATTAGACCAGCATGTGTAATGATGGAATTTTCTTCGAGTCATTTTTTAAGGTAGTTTTTTTAGCTAGCTATTTTGAGCACCTTCTACGATGGTAAGCAGTTGCGGATTATTGAGACACAAAAATTACTATAACTTTGAAACAAGATCAAATAGAACACGTGTTCGTATGAACTTCTCTCATTAATTTTGTGCCTTCTGTTGATTTCTCAAGCGCGTTACAAACGTTACGAGACAGGCTGTATATTTCAGCACAACAATACGATCATAAAGCCATTGACTTTTTAAAAGCAGTTTAAGCGATCGACGATTGGTTTTAGACAAGGAAAACCTGGTGCAGAATTGTTTGGGAAATGGTACATGTTTTGTTCCTCAAACTCGGTGCACTTTACTGTTTTATTTCCTGTGAACCGTTAGTTGGTTACTCAGGCTTCTTACGCGGTCATCTCAGGGCTTGTTGCTACCTCATGCGGCTGGTATTAGGGGTATTAAGGGTATTAAGGGTATTAAGGGTATTAAGGTATTTGAGGGTTGCACTTTCTTCTTCTTCGAAACATGCCTTACTATTTTCTCCATCTTCCTTCATCTCAAGAAAATGCCAAGCCAGTAAATTCGAATGTCCATCCCCAGCAATTTGCCTAAAGGTTGGTTGAACGTGTACAAGAACGTCTCGAACGCGTTCTTGAGTATTTAACCCTTATCCATCTCTGATTTTTGCAAATCTATGTGTCTCTCGTGCGTCAAATTGACACAATGGCAAAACATCGGTAAAACGAAAAGATAAATAATTCATTTCGCTCCTATGGATTCTCTTTCGCTGAATTTCATTCGCACGTCGAAGTCAAAAAGTTTCAAAAAAGTTACTCTATACATGACTGAATAATATAATGTTTTCTCGGAAAAATGTGTCAAGTTGACACGGAGGACGGCTGAGAGTTAAGTCTACTTTTATGACCGTTGCGACGAATGTTGATAGTTGAGGTTCCCGAAGGTGTTCTTGGAGATAGATTTCCGATCGCCGTGCCAAGGTTAAGCTAGGGAAATAGGTAGAACAGGTAGAACAGGTAGAGCGAGGTGATGTTTTACTCCTAAAGTTAATACAAATATAGTCGTGTTTGATATTGTTTTTATCTCGTAAATCTTAATAATCCGATTAAAGCCGTATCATAATAATAATATTAAGAAATATGAAAAAATGTATATTGTTCTTATTCTGGTAATTCACTACTAGTCGATTCGAGTTAAAAGGTAACCCTTCAAGTTCTGATATACGGCGCGTCATTAAAGGTTGGAGAATGAGGCATGGAAGCATGAAAACTCTAATGAAACAGGTGTCGTTTTGTATTCTGCCTTCGGATAAGCCAGTTTTTATTACTTTAAAATTAAGTGTCTTATTCTTTAAATATTCACATAGAATATTTTTTTACATACATATATCAAATTTAATGATTTCAATATATACTTTTTTTTACAGTTCAATACATACGGGCGTGACTGTAACTATGAACAGCTCTTTGTTTCCTGATGTATTGCAGATATGAAAGAATTTTGCAAAGATCATAAAGAAAGGATACTTTTGACAAAGAACATTTTTTATACGTAATTATTTCTCGAGAGATGAAGGTAAAGTTCCCTTATTTTTTTTTTTTATGTAAAGCTATATATTTTTCTTCGCATGATTTGATAGTTTTTTCCAAATACTCAGATACACCTTTTTCGTTTGTTTTTAGTTTCAAGTTTATCTGTCTTTGGTGAATATTCACAAAACAAGCCTCAATTCATCACAGCAACAAAGACATCTTCCTAAAGGCTAAATATCAGAAGATCGATATCAGATGCTTTTTCCAATGACCAGTTTTTGCAATCTTAAATTACCGATTCTCAGACGATGCTCAAACCTGAACAAAGCTCCTATAAAACATACAAGAAATTTGTGAAAGTTGGTACTTATCACAACAATCAAATATGTCTTAATAAATATGGATCTAAATGTCATTAGCAGACTGCGCATATTTATGCAAATTCGCGTTTTACCATCCGCAATATAACTTCAACAAACAAATACGCATTTCTCTTACAAGTTTACGCGCCGATCCTCTCAACCTCAAAGAGACTCGATTAGAGACATGTCGCAATAGTGTATACTTCAAGAATTTTCCGTACAAATTTGCGTAACACGGTCCATTCCACTGGTGAGGAATCATTGCCTTGTACCTTACGCAATTAACGCAACGATAAATCAAATTGATGAATTTTATCTGGTATCACGATGGATGAATTCTTTTTTATTACAGGATACCAAGTTTATCACCGTCATTACATAGATAAAATGGTCATATTCTGACTATATTTTGGGCATTTACCACAATACGATTACGGTAGGAAAGGAAATCTAAATCAGACATCATTCAATTCACCAATGTCTCTTATTTCTACATCTTCATGGTACGTTAATTTTCTATAATGAATTGATTTAAAGAGCCAGTAAATTTCCCGGATCTCATATTCCTCCATTGTTTGTAATTATTGGACTGGTGCCTATAAAACGTCGCTTCTTTTTTTAAATAACACTTTAATTTTATTGTTGGACATTTGGGACTAGGATGTTTAGATAAGGAAATTTTCGAATAACGGAACAATTACTATCCTGATGTTCATCTGCATGTGTGTATTTTAAAAGAAAGTCTAAACGAAGAGTGCTTGTAGAAAACACTGTAAGTGCCAAGAAACACGTTTTTCGGGAGAAAAGAAAACTTATGCACTAATGTAGTTGAAGTTCGCGAAAAAGGAAAGTGCGTTTGTAGAAAATCCTGTATGTGCTACCTTGTAAAGAAAATTCAATGTTCCATTCATATAGATTGATAGCATAGGCAAAAGCTAAAAACCAATTGACTAATGTTTATTGGTACTTATACCTTCTTTTATAGAGGCGACGTGACACTATTATTTAACATTATTAATAACTATTTAAAAACGGAAATTACATTTAGATTCTACATTACAATATTCTCATTTTCCAAAATGGAAGAATATTTCCCAATGAAAAATCACAATTTTTCAATTTTATACAATAAATATTAATAAGAGCGATACAAATAACGAAATTAAATATGATTTGATTAAGGATTTATGGGTGGCAAATCTTTTTAGCTGCTTTATCTTTTTTGCCAGATTTAATTCAGATTTAAAGTTACGTTCCTTCTATGTCTCTTACCATCTTGATTCTATTCCTAAGGCTTCGAATACTTCAGAACGTTGATGTATATCATCATTGCCATTATATTTGTGTTTCAATTCGTTATTCAAAGCGCTCACTATATTAGTATTATGACCAACTGAAGAAGATTCATTACACTGAAACCATTCTATCACGTCAGCGTTATCACAATCACGGAATTCTGGTATTGTATTCAATGCAGAAACAGTTTCTTTTACATCAATATTATCGTTCGCTTCTTCCTATATCTTCAATGTAGTTCATTAACGTTTGTACTACATGCTCCTTTTAGTGCCACACGTTTAATGTCCAATCAAGCATATGGGACCATACAATTCTTAAAAATAACAACATTCCTTTAAATCTAATTGCTTGCGAAATTGTACCACACTTTCACCAGAATAGAATAGGATAAAATATTTTATCTTCGCCTATCTGCCAGCTTTGTGGTGTCTTCCAGTTACACGAACACATAAACAGGAACACGTACACGCTAGACCAGATTAATACGTTTTCGCCAGGAGTATCGTTGATCGCTAACAAAAATTCTTGTAAAGAATTCAACTTTTTACACGAGAAACGTGTTCGGATAATAGAGAATTCATTAAAACATCATGTTCAATTAAAGTAATTTCTACATGATTCAACACATGTTCACGCTAACTAATTTGTTTCATTATACAAGATTTATGTAACAGGCCACCACATCCTCATATTCGAATGAATATTTTATGACCTTCTTCACGTAAGACTCGATTATAGATTAGAAAAACCGAGTAATGGGAAAGAGATTGAAGACTACCAACACCTGACTATATAAATACGATATAACTCACTCACAAACCAGAAGAGACAAAACCGCTGTTACTCGCATCCACCAAAGCCACCAAAGAAAATCTTCCATTTACATCTATCGAGAAAAGGAACGATTTGAAGGGAGAAATTCCTCCTATAAGAAGAATGCAACGTGTCAGTCGCAGTGAACCATGTTATTTTATTCTGACGTATAACGCACATAGCAGGCACGAACTGAAACCATGTATTGCACAAGGAACGTTAAATCTGTATATACAATATGTTCGTTTCAAATGTTTATACGCGACTATTTCTATAAGTATAAAAAATATAGAAGAATGTCTTGGACAAAAATTGTATTGTATCAAAGGGGACATAATTTGGTGTGATTGATTGTATTGTAGATGGTCAAGTAGAGTCGTACGACAGTGATAGCCTTTTTTTGTTAATGAAATCATACAACTTCAAATATAGTAATCGATTCGTCTCGATTACCTCCCCTACAAAGAAATATTAACTTATTTATGTTGAAAAATTATATTTTAGCTTTAATTTGTGAAACTTAACGTATGAAAGAGAAGGGAAGACGCGTGGCGGTATTGCTGTGTTTACGTTGTCTTTGTCCTTCATAGATTAAATTTCACAAATTGAAGTTGAAATATCTTGTACACTAATGATTTTTCAACATAGATATATTAATACCTTTTTGTAGGGAATGATGAGACGGATAGATTACTGTATTTAAAGTTATATAATTCCATTTAAAAAAATGTATATTATCTTCATATGACCTCTACCTGTCTATTTACAGAAAAGCTAATTATACCAAATTATGTCCTCTTTGATATTATACAACTCGTATTCGAAACATCTTTTCGTATCTTTGATACTTACAGAAATAGTCGCATGTATGCACTTAAAGTATTGACATACTGTATAAAAGAAAAATTTACGTAAATTATCAATCGTATCTCCAATTAAAAAATTTATGAAAATTTCTTCATTTCTTCTCGAATAACTTATACGTATTTAAATTGTCTAGATGTGACAAAGGAAGTCTTCAATATTCCTAAATTATTAAATTCACGTCTCCAACAACTTTTATGGCAATTTTTCCAAATTTGAGCTCGTATAAGAAACTCTCTCTAATATTCTCACTAATATTCTCACTAATTCATAACAGCGCATAATTAGATTTTGATATTTTTGCTACAAATAATTGACTATTGGACAAAATTTAATGCTTAGTATATCATCGAATTCCTAAATTTACGAATTTAATCCCCTTGGAATTTTTCAAAGTTGATTCGAATAATTCAGAATCACTCCAAGAGTATTTCTCGTAATTTCTGTGGAATTTGAATAATTTGAGAAGAATAAAAGAAATAAATAATGAAATTCCAAGAATATTTCTTTCCTAGCTGAATGATTCAACATCAGTCATAATATTTATGTTTGAGTAACGCAGGTTGTTGGTACTTCCTATTGAAATGTTTCCGTGCTAGACTAACCGGAATTCCGCGCGCGTTATGCTATGAATCGAAGAGAATGATGAAATGAATGGTCAAGGATTTCCCAATTTCCCGGTCAAGGCAGTTTTCGTGCTTCTGAACCTTGGAAACGAAGACCAATAAAATTGAAGACTTGGAAATGAAATTCTATGGAATTTATTAACACATTTCATCCATATGAAATCATAGCAACAACGTCTAGGCGACAGAAGAAAAGAAGCAAACGAAGAGTATTCTTTTCTCACAGACGAATCAGAGATACAGACGAGGTGCAGGATATATTAGGTGTATACAATAGTTTTGGTCTGCTCTTTTTTCAATTTTCTTTTATGCGTACATAATATATGCACTACAAATTAATGTTTAAAATATTTTCCCCTATTTTGAATAACTAACTTGCAATTTATGTTCAATTCAAACGGCTAAATTTCGACCAATAGAAAAGACTATTATAAAAAAAGAGATAGACGAAAAGAGCAGAAGGACTAAGGAGAAGAGCAAAAGGATCACCGTAAACTTACTTCTTATTTGTATAGGTAAATATATCGATCAGGTACATCGATCATTATAAATACACTATCAGTGATTCTTCTTCGTAACGTATCTATTTAGGAAATGCGCTCATGATAGAATTTCCCTAGCTTGGATATATTTCTCTTAAAATTATTGAAACTAGAACACACATCCCACGACGTCCCTGCGGTATTCCGCGGCGTCTCACGATGGTTGCTTATAATTTATTAAGGTATGTCTATCTTATGAATAATTAAAACTAAAACATACTCATCCCATTTTAACTATTTAGTTGAGAGTTACAGCTAATACTTTTGATGATTAATACTAAGATTGGAGTAAGTAATTAAATAAGATGCACTCATCCCGCGATGTTGGTGCGATTTCCCACAGCGTCTCACAACGAATTTTGGATTGTCTAGGCTGGAGTGTGTTAGCGTAGTTCTCAGCTTGGCATTGTTTTCCAAAGATTAATTGTTCGATAATATAAAGAAAGGAGAGACGTAACAAAGATGGAAAAACAAATAATGTGGAGACTAATCTTTGAGAAACGCTGCCAATTACCAGGTCTCACCACGAGGAGGTGACTACGCACGAGACCCGCCCATGAGTTACACAATATTACACAAAAATGTCGACATTCAAGCTGTTGACGAGAATGTCGAGTTCTGATTCTACTTCATGGGCCTGCGTAAAGAGATAGAAATTTCGCAGTCGAAGCTACGAGATCACTATCTCCAACGCAGCACTTACACGAATCTTAACAAACTTTAAACAAAGCATACAGTACGCAGCATCAATCCCCATACATTTACATCAATATTTACAAACGTAAAACAAAGCACACACAACGCAACATCTATCTCCCACACAACGAGTACATCGATCACTACAAACATCGTACAATAATTCGTAACCCTACTGGTAGCATTCGGTATCAAAGACACATTTGTCTAACTTGGAACGAGAGAAAGAAAAAGAACTCTAACGTGACTGCAATAAGTTTTCCTTAAAAGTGGGAAAACACGAAGAACCCCGATTGATTAAGCAATGAAAGAAAATTCGCGGTGCGCCCGGAACAAACGGGATTGCGATCTCACGAAAGAATTAACAAACCTACGCGACGTACCCTCGTGCACCAGATAACCCCATGGTTCAGGGCAAAGCCCAAAGATTGACCGTAACTCGATCCTGTTTCGCCGTTCGAAACTTACACGAGTCGCGATCGATGGCGCCGACCGATGATGCCAGTGATCCACTGGTGATCTAGCCGTGGATCCTGCATATAGCCCGACAACTTAACACACTCCAACTGAACAAATGGAACCCGGGGAGGGACCGCTGAACAGGATTACGAAGGTAAGGCCCCAACTGAACTGTGGGGTCCACCCCCGTGGGTTCGAACAGAATTACGGAGGACATTAAATGCAGGTCCCCTGTCCAAGTACCGAAGTACCAATCGGATAGGATTGCGGACCTGCGACTCACTCGTCAACAGATATACAGATATCACCAGTGTGATGACAACTTCCGCAATTCGAGGCAAACGACGAGCAGTCGTCGAGTAGTCACCAAGACAAGAGGTGTCCTTGGGGCGATCTATGAATCCAAAGATTTCTTCAGTGCACGTTGACCCTCACGTACACGGAATACGCGCGAGCGAGTACGCCACGCGGCAGTTTGAAAGAACTGAGCGACCGTGAATCGATAAATCGCGGGAACATTTTTTTCAATGTGGTAAGCGAGGGAATCGAGAGTGACGAGATTTTCTTTTTTGTTCCAAGATAGATAAGTATCGCTGTACAGAATGGGCTCATCATTTACTTAACGTATGTATCTATCTTACGATTAATTAAAACTAAAACGCACGCGTCCCACGGTGTCCAACGTTGTCCCCCGGTGTCCCACAGTGTCCATCGTTGTCCCTCGGTGTCCCACGATGTCCCTCGGTGTCCCACGATGTCCCTCGGTGTCCCACGATGTCCCTCGGTGTCCCACGATGTCCCTCGGTGTCCCACGATGTCCAACGTTGTCCCACGATGTCCAACGTTGTCCCACGATGTCCAACGTTGTCCCACGATGTCCCACGGCGTCCATCGTTGTCCAAGGTTGTCCCACAGTGTCCCACGAGGTCCTACGTTGCAGTCCAGTCTGGATCATCCAAAATTCTTTTCGCGGCTTTTGGAGATCCACACTGGACCAACGGTGTCCCACGGTGTCCCACGATGTTCCACGATGTTCGATGGAGTCCCACGATGTTCGACGGTGTCCCACGATGTTCCACGATGTCCCACGGTGTCCCACGTTGTCCCACGTTATCCCACGTTATCCCACGTTATCCCACGTTATCCCACGTTATCCCACGTTGTCCCACGATGTCCCACGATGTCCCACGTTGTCCCACGATGTCCCACGTTGTCCCACGATGTCCCACGTTGTCCCACGATGTCCCACGATGTCTCACGTTGTCCCACGTTGTCTCACGTTGTCCCACGTTGTCCCACGATGCCCCACGATGTCCTACGTTGTCCCACGATACCCCACGATGTCCCACGATACCCCACGATGTCCCACGGTGTCCCACGGTGTCCCACGGTGTCCCGCGATGTCCCACGGTGTCCCGCGATGTCCCACGGTGTCCCACGGTGTCCCACAATGTTCCACGGTGTCCCATGATGTCCCACGTTGCAGACCAGTCTAGATCATCCAAAATTCTTTTCGCGGCTTTTGGTGACCTAAACTGGACTAGTGCGTAGTTCTTAGTTTGGTATTGAATTATTGTGCAATGTTTGTACTTATCGATGTAGTCGGTTTCCAAAAATTAATCAACTGATTAATCTGCGAAAACGATCACATCGATCAGTACAAATATTGTACAATAATTCGCAACCGTACTGGCAATATTCGGCATCAAAGATACATTTGTCTAACTTGGAACGAGAGAAGGAAAGTGAAACTATTGACACTGCATATACAATTTAGAATCTTGCATAAGAGAAATACCACTCCTTGTACTAAAGTTATGAAGATATCGAAAAGTTATATTAAGTTATATAAGCATACCATATGCTTCTCTTACAAATGGGAAAACAGGAAGAAGCCTGAACAATCAGACAATGAAAAAAAAATCATTTGAGTATCTAGCATACATATTTAATATGCTATGAAACGTTCAAATATATAACTGCAAAATATTTTCTGTAAATTGATAAATCTGAAACAAACTCATTTACTGGATTTGGAATACAAAAGAAACAGGAATCTTTAAAATGAGAGCATTTTATACATGAAAAATAAACTACTAATAATGGTCAATTACAGATCAAATTACTCTCGATTAAATTTTAGCAAAAATAGAGAATCATTTGTATCTTTTTAATCGAAACTAGGGTTACGTTGAAAACAAGAATTTTAAGTAATAGAATTTAAACTGAATTAAAAATTAAAAATTTCATTTAAAATAACTAAGATGAGAGAAAACCCGCTTATTAGAAAATCACTTGCTTCGTCTTTTAACTTTTAACAGTATCTGTTATTTCCTACAACAACATAGTGACTTGCAACATAATGAACCGAAAGATATGCACATAAATAATTTTGTTCAGAATTTTTGTTACAAACGTACGACGATCGTGAATGAACTTTTGTATCATGCAAATGGAATTCGAATATTTATAAAATTCTACATTACTGTTAAAAGATTGAAAATATCGCGGTCGAAAAGATTCTAAAAGTTATGGTTCTAAGAACGAACAATCACCAGCATTAATTCTAATAGCAATGAATTAAATTTTAAAAAATATTTCAAGCCTTCATAGCAACATTAAGATATTTCATTATAATACTTTTTTACGCATGAAATCGCTCACAATTTCATACATGTAAATATATATTACATATATATACATGTAAGAAATGTATGTAACGTAATAATGTAAATATATACATGTAAATATAAATTATACATTCGTAATAAAGTTCTGTATTTTAGCAGTCATGGTAACGTTAACGCTGAGAAAGGAATATGTCTTATAGCAGTATTTTCAGTAATAAACGTAGTAATAAGAGGTGCATTAATAAGGGACGCTGAAAAAGAAACAAAGCAGTAGCCAGAAGGGCTACTAAAATTCGATCGTCTTCCACTCTATATAAATCCGATCAACGCGCCGAGAGTGGAACTGAATATTCTTGTTTCGCAACGCTAATTTACTACTAATATTTATGAAGCAAAAAATTCTCAAAATCAAACGCGAAGAGTGCTTTGTTATATCTGCAATATCAATTAATCTATCATTAAAAAAAAAAAAAAAAAGAAAAGTCTAAAAATTCCCGAAACTTGAGACGCAACGCTAATAAATTTAAATCTACGCACTCGTATTTAAACAATACGCAACACTAATAGCGAGAGATCGTAGTGCAACCATTTAGGAGGTTGCTGATGAACGACCACACTTGCACAGCTCTTGCAGCTGTATCGTGTGATCCAGGAACAGTGTCCGACAAATACAGTCGGAAGGTTTGGGCATTCTGTAAACGCAACTCTACTTAACAAAACGCGATCATTCGTTGTCGCAACGCTAAAGGGAAAAATAAGTAGAACTCGCGATGGAACAACATCGCAACGCTAACTCTTAAAGTGAATTTAATGAAAATTATTCTTTACTATATGAAAAAGCTACTTCAAATACTCCGATACTGAAACTTGCAATACTATAAAATTAATTAAACACTTTTATAATCTAATTTTAAACAATGCAAAACAGGAAAAATTCTAAAAATTGCAAAAAGCAATCGCGATATCGTAATTCGCAACTCTAAAGCAGACGCGATTATCATTTTATCGCAACTCTAATACAACCCGTAATTAATTTATCGCAACACTAATAAGAAAAATCACGAGTGGAGGGCTGACATATCGCAGTGCAACCATTTAGGAGGTTGCCGATGAACGATCACACTTGCACAGCTCTTCCAGCTGTATCGTGTGAGCCAGAAACAGTGTCCGACAAATGCAGTCGGAGGGTTTGGGCATTTTATAAACGCAACTCTACTTAAGAAAACGCGATCATTCATTATCGCAACGCTAACAGGAAAAATTAGTAGAACTCGCGATGGAACAATATCGCAACGCTAACTCTTAAAGTGAATTTAATGAAAATTATTCTTTACTATATGAAAAAGCTACTTCAAATACTCCGATACTGAAACTTGCAATACTATAAAATTAATTGAAAACTAACATTTTTATAATCTAATTTTAAACAACAGAAAAAAGGATAAATTCTGATACGTATAGTTCTATAAGAAATTCTAAAAATTCATAATAAAATTTGCAAAAGACGATTCACTACTCTAAAGCAAACGCGATTATCATTTTATCGCAACTCTAATTCAAACCGTAATCATTTTCCCGCCACACTAATGCAAAGTCGCGATGTTATTTCGCAACTCTAATACAATCCGTGATTAATTCGTCGCAACACTAATACGAAAAATCGCGATTGGCCCAATGGGACGATGGACCGATATATACATCGGTCAAAAAAGCAAAGACTACTACTACTACTACTACTACTACTACTACTACTACTACTACTACTACTACTACTACTACTACTACTACTACTACTACAAATACTAAAAGCGAGCATAGTGACAAAGTAGTAACAATAATGACTTCCCATGCTCTGTATGACCCAGAAGATGGTGAGCCATTAGTAGTTGCCCTCTTGAGTGACAGTTTGTCGGGCCTCTTCGGCTTATAGCCTCTTCTTTCTTCGGGCGCAATGCCCGCTGAAACTTAAATCTAAGCTCGAGTCTTCTAAATCGCAAACAAAAAAAAAACTTATAAAATAAAAATATAAACCGCGGAAGCTGATTGAAGTGCACATGGACTGACCAACGATCACAGGGGTGATCGTTGCTCACTCGCACGTGCGTGCTCGAGCGATAAACGTTCGTTTCGAGCCCACTCACGACCGCGACCGCGAAATTCGAAAAATCGAGAGGCAAAACCAGAGACGAGAGCATGCTCTACTCGTGCCGGTTTCACCGTCAATTTTTCAAATCAATTTCCAGAAACAGGTTGGTCACACGAAAACGTGCCTACCCGACCAGAGACTGTGCCAACCTGCCCGGCCCTACCTACTTATAATTAACAGACACACCAGAAAGTATACTACCTATCCTACCTAGCGCTATATTTAAAAAATGGCAAAACGGGCACACCAACACACTCGCTCCACGGTTCTCACACAAACGCCCGGGTGCAAAAGTCCTACACTAGAGAGGACGTCCCGGGACGCCTCCGACACCCGAGCTTAGCAAACATGTACACTCTAAGGGTACGTACCTTTTTCCTGAAATCGACTGACGAAGGCTAGTGATCATTGCGTACAACGTGATAAAACACGTCTACAGAAATTATATTTTTTAAATGAATATAAGTAAACTTGGAATTATATTTGCAATTGATAGCAATATTATGAGTGCATATACACTTAATCGCGTGGATGATATTATCACGAAATGTGATTGTATCGAGACGTAAATTGAATCGATATATGTCTCGATATTTTTAATATTTGAAGTTTTAACGAATGAAAAAAAGCGACGCAATTCCACGGCCTAATAACACACATACACAATGTGGAAATTACGTCGTGCACGATACACTAACGCATCGTCAGTCGCTGAGAAATTATTACATTACTTAATTCTAGATCATCGTGCCCAATGTCTTTCTCCCATTCAAGTAGCACCTGGGCACGTGAATGAGATCCTGACAGTGGGCACGGAAAGGGTTAAACCTGAAAATCCTGATCTAAAAAGATGATTAGTTTGTCCAATTTTTATTTAACGGACTAACTTTCTTTGATTTTATATTTCATTACTTCGTTTCATATTGTAATAACTCTACTTTATTAATTTCATAAATAAGAACAAAATTTTAATATTGCAAAAGAGGTAGCGTTAATTGAAAAAAGATTAAGATTCGATCAAATGGAACAGTTGACTCTAAATATATTACTAAGAAAGAAATAATCTCAGGCGATCTTTTTATCAAAGCACATACTGCAGAAAATGCAAAAGCAGTGTTCAAAATTATTGCTTTGATTAAAACATCTGCCTGTCACGAAGTGTCTTCTTGCACGTAAGATTTCACACATTTTTGTACGGAAAAATATGAATTTTACTTAATATTGACTTACCTGATAAACGTGACTTAATATTGTCACGATCAATTCATTGCTAAAAATCAAGTATATTTATATGTCATACAGGTATATTCGTGTAGATATTTGCCATTTGCAAATATTCATACGGAATATTAACACGCATATTTATAAATAACACGAATATATTCGGAAATGTATATGTTTAACCTAACTATTAAAAAACTAATTATTATAATCGCGATATGCAAGAAGACCTATCCTAAACTAATAAATTTGAAAAAAAAATGTTACTACTCGCGGGTATAAAAAATACCCGCGGTCACTATGCTCGCAAGAAATTCTACGTAATACAACCGGTCACCCGTGCCGATTCGGACCTTTCATCCTACGACATGATTGAGTGACCGGAGGAACAGAAATGCATGCGACTCACCGTTCGATGCGAAGGAACAGAGGACATTACCCTGGATGCTGTGGTATCCCAGCGAATATCATAAGGGAGGAATCGTTGAATGGCCAATGGTAGCAATGGGGGTTGCGAAAAATCTGTTACAAAAAAAAACATGATGAGTGATTGCTGACTATTTGAAAAGTTGGAGATAATGAAAAATGAAGGTTTCTTAACTTTAATAATTTTAGTAATAATAAAGATTGAAATTCTAATAAACTTTGATTAGTATAAAAACTGAAAATCTAATATGAAAGTTCAAAATCTAAAAATTAAGAATCTAATGATTTCTTAAATATGTTAATTATTTGTTTCATAATTCGGTATTAAGACTTTAACACTTATTTTATTTTAATGAAAGAATAACCACAGAAAACACTAACCTCCCAAATTTTCAATCAAATTGTATTTTTTAATCGATAGTGATCAAAGAAAAGTATACCGAATAGATATAATAGAAGTACGATATGTAAAAATACTTACATTCTTGGCCTTTGAGCCACTGTTAAAACATTCTCAAAGAAGATGAAGAAGTTGAAGCAGTGATATGCCTATAACAGAACATAAGATGTCATTAATATCGTTAATACGTAATAACAAACTTGAAACTTTAGCAATAATAAATAGTAACGTCTAATAAATATGTAAATTGGAACTCTAATACAAAAGTTTTGAAAACAAAACATTCAGTGATTTTTTATGCGTATCAGACGGTTTTATCGTACTTTAATATTAAGACTTTAAGATTTTATTTCAATTAAAAAGGACATTTATAGCTTTCTAAAATATCATTAATTTTTATTTTATAATTAACAATATTTCAAACAAAATATAATAAATAGAACAAATTGAAATACAATATATAAAACTACTTACATTCTTGAGCTCCTGGAGAGGCTTTATCCTCTTGAGGGTGGCACTGACTCTAATACCGAAAACGAATATTCAAAAAAATAAATGTATAAAAGAAGAAAAATAAAAGACTACGTTACCGCGACCGCGTAAATTATAATCGGCGAACAAGAACTCTAACATCGCGTACAAATTTGAGTGATAAAATTTTATTATTTTCGCGTGTGATTATTCGATCGAATTTAATCAAAACTATCGTGATTTTAAAATATTGAAAAGAAACTATAGCGTAGCAAACACTGACTCTACAACCGCATTGCGCGCGGTCACAAATATTTCCTGAAAATAAAGCTGTTTAAGGGCGGGGGTGAGGGTGGGGTTGGAAAAGAAGCGAAACATCGTTTCGACAATTTTCTTCTTTTTCCTATCGGACGTTTACTTAGAAAATACTGCTACTTTTTTACACTCAAAAATTATTATTAAGAAATTGGAATAAGTTTGAAAAATATTATTTAGTTGAAAATTGTGAGATATTTCTCGATAGCGAACAAATGCTTACGAATACCGTGAATGCAGTGAAATCGTTTGCAAGAATTATATTGTTCGTAATTAGAATATATACTGTGAATTTTCGTTATTAGAATACGAAATATACATTCCACTAATACACTATAGTCGCGTGTTATAAATATTAGAAAATAATTGCAAGAATTAAAAAATTAGGCACTAAATGTACTTAAAGAATACTGCACAAACGCGCTCGGAACCTTGTTTCGAGGTATTTGAATCTAACTGTTACTAAGTTGCAAGTTTATAACGTTAATTGTAGCAAATTCGCATATTGTAGAAAAAGAAATTGAATTCGATAAGTGAATTGTTGTGATATAACTCACTTTGAAACAATAAGATAATTAGTCAAAAATTTGTTTGAAATAAGAGAATGATTTCATACATCGGAAATAGAACAATAATTTATTTAATCGTCTTTATGTTCGTTTTAGTATTCCAAATAATTAAGAAATTATCTATTATGAAATATGTATCAAATATACTTTAAAATAAATATAAATTGTATATTAAACGTAATCCATATTCGAATAAAAAGACAACATAATTATTCATACAAAACTGTCTTAGTTAAAATATATTTATCGGATTGATCATTAATAGTCTTTGCATCCATATGTTAATTTTTCTGTTACTTTTATATTATCTCTGCTATCGACAAATAAGTTACACGAAGAATTACTAGAAATTAAAACAAATGTATAAAATAATTAAATGAAATTATAGTCAAGATTCAGTGGAAAAGAAGAATAGGTTTTTATATTTCGTTCCAAGTCAGAAAAGTATCGATGTACAGAATGGGCTTACAATACACTTGACATGTGTATCTATCTGAATAATTAAGGTAAAGGCGCACGTATCCCACGGTGTCCAACGTTGTCCCACGGTGTCCAACGTTGTCCCACGCTGTCCCACGTTGTCCCACGGTGTCCAACGTTGTCCCACGGTGTCCAACGTTGTCCCACGGTGTCCAACGTTGTCCCACGGTGTCCCACGGTGTCCAACGTTGTCCAACGGTGTCCCACGTTGTTCCACGTTATCCCACGTTATCCCACGTTGTCCTACGTTGTCCAACGGCGTCCCACGTTGCAGTCCAGTCTAGATCATCCAAAATTCTTTTTGCGGCTTTTGGTGACCTAAATTGGACTGGTGCGTAGTTCTTAGCTTGGCATCGTTTTCCAAAGATTAATCAACTGATCAATTTTTGGAAAACGATACCAATTACCAGGTCTCACCACGAGGAGGTGACTACGCACGAGACCCGCCCATGAGTTATTTAACATTATGCATCGGTCTCGACATTCAACCTATTGGCAAGAATGTCGAGTTCTGACTCTACTCCATCATGGGCCTGCGTAAAGAGATAGTTATTTCGTAGCCTAACCGCGAAACACCTATCTCCTACGCAGCAGTTACACGAATCTTTACAAACGTAAAACAAAGCTTACACGACGCAATATCTATCTCCCACACAACGCAACATGTATCTCCCACGCAACGATTACATCGATCAGTACAAATATCGTACAATAATTCGCAACGCTATCGGCAACATTCCTTATCAAAGATACATTTGTCTAACTTGGAACGAAAGAAAAGAAATGAGGCTACTATGGAAAAGGTGCCTCAACAATCAGACGATGAAAGAAAAACCGCAGTTCACCCGGAACGAACGTAATCACGATCTCTCGAAAGAACTAACAAACCTACGTGACGTACCCCCGTGCACCAGATAACTCAAAGATTCAGTAGAAGCGCAAGCATTGACCTTCGCTCGATTCCTGTCACGTCGTTTGCATCTTATCACGGTCGATGGCACTTACCGATGATACCAGTGTCCAGCAAATGGGCCTGCAATTTAACACACTCCAACTGAACAGTTGAACCCGGGAAGGGACCGCTGAACAGGATTACAAAGGCAAGGCCCCAACTGAACAGTGGGGTCCACCCCCACGAGTTCGAACAGAATTACGGAGGACATTAAATGCAGGTCCCCTGTCCAAGTACCGAAGTACCAATCGGGCAGGATTCCGGACCTGCGACTCAATCGTCAACAGATTCACAGGTATCACCAGCGTGATGACAACGCCCGCGATTCGAGGCAAACGACGAGCAGTCGTCGAGTAGTCACCAAGACAAGAGGTGTCCTTGGGCGACCAGCGAATCCACGGAGTTGTCCAGTGCACGTTGACCCGCACGTACCCGGAATACGCGCGAGCGAGTACGCCACGCGGCAGTTTGAAAGAACTGAGCGATCGCGAACCGATAAATCGCGGGAACAATTTTTCCAACGTGGTAAGCGAGGGGATCAAGAGAGACGAGATTTATATTTTTCGTTCCAAGATGGATAAGTATCTTTGTACGAAATGAGCTTACAATGCACATAACATAGCTAACTATCTTATGATTAATTAAAGCTAAAACGCACGCATCCCACGGTGTCCCACGGGGTCCCACAATGTCCCACGGTGTCCAACGTTGCCCCCGCGGGGGGGTCTTAGTCCAGTCTAGATCACCAAAATTATTTTGGATGATCAAGACCAGACTATATTCAAGTAGTTTTTAGCTTGATATCGTTTTTCAAATAATAATACTAATATTCAAAATAGTACTTGGTGTATTATTATTTGGAAAACGATACCAATTACCGGGACCCACCACGAGGAGGTAACTACGCTCGGGTCCCATTTACATAAACAGTTTTTAAGCATTGGAAGCAGAGATGCAAAATTATTTTATAACAAAGAAGTAGCGTGTATTAAAATTTATTAATTAGAATGGCTGTATTACGTGGATCTGCATAATCATACTTGAATATTGAACTTATCATCGAAGAAACGAAACCATGCAAGATACCAATTGTAGTGCGTATGGATGAATACGGTGTTGTTTCCTTGGTTTTGTGCAGACATTGAAAATTACATTTCATCCATAGACACTCAATAGGTACACTCTGCGTTACCACTGGTTTTATATGAAATAGTGAAATGAGAAATTAAATACTTTAAAATTTAAAATTAAAAAATAATGTAATATAGAAATACAATAGCACTTCAGGAACTTGAAAGATTTCGTAAATATTAAATAAAACAAAATAAATCATTAATTTACTCACAACGAATTGACGGTATTCATTTAAATCAATGAATGTAGAGTTGTTTCCAATTAATGGTACAACTGTTATAAATTAAGAGCATAATTACTTTAAATTAATGGGAGGATATAGTTATAAATTATTGGTATAATTGTTAAGAATTCATGGAGTAATTGTTTTAGATTAATGGCTTAAATGTTATAAATTAATGGCTTAGATGATATAAATTAATAGTTTAAATGTTAGAAATTAATGGTTTACATGTATAAAATAACAGTTTAAATGCTATAAATTAATAGTTTAAATGTTGTAAATTAATAGCTTAAATGCATAAAATAACAGTTTAAATGTCGTAAATTAATAGCTTAAATGTTGTAAATTAATAGCTTAAATGTTATAAATTAATGGCTTACATGTTATAAATTAATAGTTTAAATGTTAGAGATTAATGGCTTAAATGTATAAAATAACAGTGTAAATGTTGTAAATTAATAGCTTAAATATTGTAAATTAATAGCTTAAATGTTATAAACTAATAGCTTAAATGTTATAAATTAATAGCTTAAGTGTTGTAAATTAACGGTTTAGACGTTATAAATTACTAGTTCAATGTTATTGTTAATATTTTTTGTTTATTTACAGTATATTTAAGTTCTTCTTCGATGTTCACACTCCGGCAGTTCAGGCACTAAAGAGCTCGCGCGCGACTTCCGGGTTCCTTATATACCTTTACAAAGTGTCGAGATGTCAATCAAAGGGTAACGATCTTTTGACAAAGCAAAAGACGGTTTTTCCATTATAACAGAATCACATTGACTATTTCTTAATTTTTATCGTAAATGGGCGCCTTCAACGATTTAATACGATATCCATTTTTATCGTTTTAATAGTTTCTACAAGCTAAAACTATATTCACACTTCTTTGATACTAGTTTTCGATTATCAGTTAGTTTGAACAGAAAGGGAAACAAAGCCTAACGGTAGTCGATGACGTTACTGTGAAATAAGTTAAGGTATTAAATAATCAGATAGATAAAATTCATATTAAACATTATATTATATTATCGATATTGGTTCATTTACTCGTACTAATTACAAAAGAAAATGTTCTTTTTTCTTGAATAACACCTACATCACTGTGTCCGATATTTAAAATTCTTATTTAATGCTTACTTAAAAGTCAGGTATCTTTTTAATTCCTCTCAAGTTAAACAAGTAAATTTACTGGTTATAGTTGTAACATAAAATGGCTTTTTTTCTTCGATACCGCCTGCATCGATGTACGTGATACAGTTATTAATTATATAGCCAATAATACGAACTAATTGGCTGTAATCACTAGGTAATCGTTAGGTATTTCTTCGTTAGATCTATCAGGCTATTAGCGAGAGACTTATTGATTCCTTGAAGAATGGTTTGATTGTTATAAATTAATGTTTTAAATGTTGTTAATTAATGTTCCCATTGCTAAAAATTAATAGTTTAATTGTGATTAATTAGTTGCTTAAATGTTGTTAATTATTGGTTGGATTGTTATAAATTAATGGTTTAATAGTTGTTAATTAATTGTTTGATTGTTATAAATTAATGGTATAACTGTTATTATGTAATGGCTTAAATATTACAAATTATTGCCTTAATTGTTCTTAAGTAATGGTTTAAATGTTAATTAACGGTTTGATTGTTATATATTAATGGCTTAAATGTTATAAATGAATAGCTCAAGTGTTATAAATTAATAGCTTAAATGTTATAAATTAATAACTTAAATGTTATAAAGTAATAGTTTAAATGCTGTTGAGTGATAATTTAAATGTCATAAATTAATGGCTTAAATGTTATGTTCTTGTTTCGCAACGCTAACTTACTATTAATATTTATGAAGCAGAAAATTTTCAAAATCAAACGCGAAGAGTGCTTCGTTATATCTGCAGTTTCAATTAACCTACCATTTAAAAAAGGAAATTCTGAAAATTCCCGAAATTTGAGGCGCAACGCTAGTAAGTATAAATCTACGCACTCGTATTTAAGCAATAGGCAACACTAATAGCGAGAGATCGCAGTGCAACCATTTAGGAGGTTGCCGATAAACGATCACGCTTGTACAGTTCTTGTAGCTGTACGTGTGATCCAGGAACAGTGTCCGACAAATGCAGTCGGAGGGTTTGGGCAGTTTGTGAACGCAACTCTACTTGACAAAACGCGATCATTCATTGTCGCAGCGCTAAAGGGAAAAGTAAGTAGAACTCGCGATGGAACAATATCGCAACGCTATCTCTTATAGTGAATTTAATGAAAATTACTATTTACTATATAAAAAAGCTACATCAAATATTCTGATATTGAAACTTTTATAATCTAATTTTAAACAATAAAAAACAGGATACATTCTAATACGTATAATTCTATAAGAAATTCTAAAAATTCATAATAAAAATTGCAAAAGACAATCGCGATATCGTAATTCGCAACTCTAAAGCAAACGCGATTATTATTTTATCGCAACTCTAATTCAAACCGTAATTAACTTGTCGCAACACTAATAAGAAAAATCGCGATTTGCCCAATGGAACGATGGACCGATACATACATCGGCCAAAAAAACAGAAACTACTACTACTACTACTACTACTACTACTACTACTACTACTACTACTACTACTACTAAAAATACTAAAAGCGAGCATAGTAACAAAGTAGTAACAATAATGACTTCCCATGCTCTGGATGACCCAGAGGATGGGCAACCATTAGTAGTTGCCCTCTTGAGTGGCAGTTTGCCGGGCCTCTTCGGCTTATAGCCTCTTCTTTTTTCGAGCGCAATGCCCGCTGAAACTTAAATCTAAGCTCGAGTCTTCTAAATCGCAAACAAAAAGAAAAAACTTTCCAGAAACATTTCCAGAAACAGGTTGGTCACACGAAAACGCGCCTACCCGACCAGAGACTGTGCCAACCTGCCCGGCCCTACCTACTTATAATTAACAGACACACCAGAAAGTATACTACCTATCCTACCTAGCGCTATATTTAAAAAATAGCAAGACGGGCACACCAACACACTCGCTCCACGGTTCTCACACAAACGCCCGGGCGCAAAGGACCTACACTAGAGAGGACATCCCAGGACGCCTCCGACACCCGAGCTTAGCAAACATGCACACTCTAAGGGTACGTACCTTTTTCCTGAAATCGACTGACGAAGGCTAGTGACCATTGCGTAAAACCTGATACAACACGTCTGAGGGAATGATATCGTTAAAATAAATGTAAGTAAACTTGGAATTATATTTGTAATTTACGGCAATATTAAAAGCATGGTTACACTTAATCGCGTGGATAATATTATCACAAATTGTAATTGTATCGAGACGTAAATTGAATCGATATATGTCTCGACATTTTTAATATTTGAAATTGTAACGAATGAGAAAAAGCGACGCAATTCCACGGCCTAACCACACACACACACATAATGTGGAAAATACGTCGTGCACGATACACTACTAACACGTCGTCAGTCGCTGAGAAATTATTACGTTACTTAATTTTAGATCATCGTGCCCAATGTCTTTCTCCCATTCAAGTAGCAGCTGGGCACGTGAATGAGATCCTGACAATGGGCACGGAAAGGGTTAAACCTGAAAATCCTGATCTAAAAAGATGATTAGTTCGTCCAATTTTTATTTAACGGACTAACTTTCTTTGATTTTATATTTCATTACTTCGTTTCATATTGTAATAACTCTACTTTATTAATTTCATAAATAAGAACAAAATTTTAATATTGCAAAAGAGGCAGCGTTAATTGAAAAAAGATTAAGATTCGATCAAATGGAACAGTTGACTCTAAATATATTACTAAGAAAGAAATAATCTCAGGCGATCTCTTTATCAAAGCACATACTACAGAAAATGCAGAAGCAGTGTTCAAAATTATTGCTTTGATTAAAACACCTGCCTGTCGCGAAGTGTCTTCTTGCACGTAAAATATCACACATTCTTGTACGGAAAAAAATGAATTTTCTTAATATTGACTTACCTGATAAACGTGACTTAATATTGTCACGATCAATTTATTGCTAAAAATCAAGTATATTTATGTCATACAGGTATATTCGTGTAGATGTTTGCCATTTACAAATATTCATACGGAATATTAACATGCATATTTATAAATAACACAAATATATTCGGAAATGTATATGTTTAACCTAACTATTAAAAAACTAATTATTATAATCGCGATATGCAAGAAGACCTATCCTAAACTAATAAATTTGAAAAACGAATGTTACTACTCACGGGTATAAAAAATACCCGCGGTCACTATGCTCGCAAGAAATTCTACGTAATACAACCAGTCACCCGTGCCGATTCGTACCTTTCATCCTACGACATGATTGAGTGACTGGAGGAACAGAAACGCATGCGACTCACCGTTCGAAGCGGAGAAACAGAGGACGTACCATTGATGCTGCGCTATCCCAGCGAATATCATCAGGGAGACTAACATGAGACAGTAATCGTTGAAAGGCCAATGGTAGCAATCGAGGTTGCGAAAAATCTGTTACAAAAGAAAACATGATGAGTGATTGCTGACTATTTGAAAAGTTGAAGATAATGAAAAATGGAGGTTTATTAACTTTATTAACTTTAGTAACTTTAGTAATAATAAAGATTGAAATTCTAATAAACTTTGATAAGTATAAAAACTGAAACTCTAATATGTATGTTCAAAATCTAAAAATTATGAATCTAATGATTTCTTAAATATGTTAGTTATTTGTTTCATAATTCGGTATTAAGACTTTAACACTTATTTTATTTTAATGAAAGAATAACCACAGAAAACACTAACCTCCCAAATTTTCAATCAAACTGTATTTTTTAATTGATAGTGATCAAAGAAAAGTATACCGAATAGATATAATAGAAGTACGATATGTAAAAATATTTACATTCTTGGCTTTTGAGCCACTGTTGAAACATTCCCAAAGAAGATGAAGAAGTTGAAGCAGTGATATGTCTATAACAAAACATAAGATATCATTAATATCGTAAATACATAATAACAAACTTGAAACTTTAGCAATACTAAAGACTAAACTAAATAAATATGTATATTGCAACTCTAATATAAAGGTTTGAGAACAAAATATTCAGTGATTTTTGATGCGTATCAGACAGTTTTATTGTATTTTAATGTTAAGACTTTAAGACATTATTTTAATTAAAAAGGATATTTACAGCTTTCTAAATTGTCAATCATTTTTATTTCATAATTAACAATATTTCAAACAAAATATAATAAATAGAACAAATTGAAATACAATATATAAAATTGCTTACATTCTTGAGCTCCTGGAGAGGCTTTATCTTCTTGAGGGTGGCACTGACTCTATACCGAAAACGAATATTCAAGAAAATAAATGTATAAAAAAAGAAAAATAAAAGACTACGTTACCGCGACCGCTAAAATTATAATCGGAAAACAAGTACTCTAATATCGCGTACAAATTTCTTTGATAAAATTTTATTACTTTCGCGTGTGATTATTCGATCGAATTTAATCAAAACTATCGTGATTTTAAAATATTGAAAAGGAACTATTTCGTAGCAAACACTGACTCTACAAACCGCATTGCACGCGGTCTCAAATATTCCATGAAAGTAAAGCTGTTTGATGGCGGGGTGAGTGAGGAGTGGAAAAGAAGCGAGACACCGTTTCGATAATTTTCTGCTTTTCCCTATCGAACGTTTATTTAGAAATTACTGCTATTGTTTTGCACTTAAAAAATTATTGTTAAAAAGTTGGCATAAGTATGGAAAATATTAATTAAGAATTGTGAGATATTTCTTGGTAGAGAACAAATGCTTTCGAATACCGTGAAAGCATTACAGTCATTTGCAGGAATTATCTTAACTGTTCGCTATTAGAATACATACTGTGAATGTTCGTTATTAGAATACGAAAATGTTATAAATTAATGGCTTAAATGTTGTTAATTACTAACTTGAATGTTGTTCATTACTAGCTTTAATGTTGTTAATTACCAGTTTAAATGTTGTTAATTAATAGTTTGGATGTTGTTAATTAATAGTTTAAATGTTGATAATTAATGGTTTAGTTGTTATAAGTTAATAGTTTAAATGTTGTCGATTACTGGTTTAAATGTCGTTGATTAGTCGTTTAAATGTTGTTGATTAATCGTTTGAACGTTGTTAATTACTGGTTTAAATGTTGTTGATTACTGGTTTAAATGTTGTTGATTAATGACTTAAATGTTGTTAATTAATGGTTTAATTGTTATAAATTAATAGCTTAAATGTTGTTAATTAATAGTTTAAATGTTATAAGTTAATGGTTTATTGTTATAAATTAATAGCTTAAATTTTCATAATTAATAGTTTAAATGTTGTTAATTAATAGCTTAAATGTTGTTAATGAATAGCTTAAATGTAATAAATTAATGGATTAAATGTTATAAATCAATAATTGAATTGTTTATAAGAAGAAGCTTTTTTTCGATCTTTACGTTTCGGGATTTCAACGACGAATGACTCCTGTGCTACTCGGATTTTCTTTTTATAGGTCATGTTTATATTTGACAACATTGCGCATGATTGGTTGCACGGTAACGATCATTGTCGATGTTATAATAAGTGATGTTTTTATTACAATGCAACTGAATTTATTAATTTTCCAATTTTTATTGTAAATTTAAGCTATTAATAATTTATTACAGTCATGATAATTATAATTTTTCTATTTTTCATTAGCTCAAACAAAATTTACGCTTTTATGGTATTAGTTTTTAACTGTCTTAAATGTATATAGTAAATGCCACTTTATGACAAGAACATTATATCAAAAGCTCAAGCAGCCCAATATTCTTGATTAGAAATAACGACATTATATACATATATACATGTACAGATTTTGATTAGTGTAAAGTAATTAAAACTTGATTTTAAGAAATTTCTAATTCTTCATCGTTTATAAAGCTCCAATCGTCGAAAAATCCTTCTTCTTCTTCTTCTTCTTCACTCTGCGACAACACTGGTACTTTCTCTTCCTCGTCCTTCTTTAAATCAATTTTTGAAAACGTACATAGAACAATTTTTATGAAAATACAAGAATTGCACATTGCACTCACCTGTAGCTTGATTTGTTCTCTTTCGATCATTAATTCCAATTCGAATTCTTTCTTTCTGGTCTCCCTTTCTTCACAGATCTAAAATTTATATTAATAAACTTTTCCAGAGGTGCATTTATTACGAATCTTAGAATTTCTTAGCTTTTGTGTTTCAAAGTATTTAACTTTATAATTCAAGAGCCAGTGTCCAAGATATTCGACAGGATCGAAAGGTTTCCTTGTAATTATATCACGAAGAGCATATGCCAAGGGTTTGCTAAGCAAGTGTTTCAAGTAAAGACTGTCCGACGATAAATATTCGTTGGATGAAGATGGTAAAGACGCGAAAGAATCGATTTCATGTGGACATTCTGTTTCCGATTCCCACAATTTCCGTAATTCTTCTGTTTCTTCAAAAGTAAAGCCCATCGCGTTTAGAAGCCTATACAGAAAATTGTAGTTTTCTTAAAACGAGGTAAGAACGCTATAAATTAACATAAACAGTTCCCGGCTTCATAGAATTAGTCCATATTTAAATAAATTAAAGCTAATTCGCAACCGATGATAGAAATGATACAGAACAGTTAATATTGAGTTGAATTAAATTTGAGTTAGGTTACCTAATTTTAAACTATTTAATTTTAATTTAATTTTAGTTTATCATATATGTAAAATTCTGTTTTATCATACTCTAGTCTATTTCGTTCTATTGATTATATAAAATATAAAGTACAAAACGAATAGAAACAAATGTTCGTGCCTCGCTTTAAAAACGAACGATATCACTTGAAGGTTAATATGTAAATTTATTCGACCTTCGAAATTCCTCGGTATAGCCAAGTTTTAAAAAAGTATTAATGAAGCTCTGACTCATCGATCTTTCACGCAAGAATTTCACGATTTCTTCTCGTGGAGCTAAAGTTTCTTCGTCTGCTTCCTCTGAATCATCTTGTGCAAGTCTCTTCGATATTTTCTTCGATTTTTCAATTATTTTCCCACATTTAATTCCCACATTTTTCAATATTTCATCCGCCTCTTCGCTAATCTCGTCGAATTTTCCTTCTTTCAATTTCTCCAAGTCAGATCGATTCAAGCCATGTTCCTCTACAAATTTTTTCGGCTGATCGCATTGAATTTCAAATAATTAATAACCTAATAAATTTTTATATATATATATAGATAGATAGATATATAATACGTCGTTTAGTTTTGATTGCTTTTCATCTTCATCCGATTCCATCATTCTGTTCTTCTCAAGGTTATGATTATTTTGCAAAACTATTTTATTTCTTTATACCAACTTCATGGCGCAAGAGGATTAATTCATTTGACTATATATATATATAATATAAAATTCAAAATTTACTTTTTCCATTTTCCCAACAAAAGATTTTTCTTTATTTATTTGCGATTTGATCGCTTCATTTATCTTAAAACGAATTACACCTAATTTACAAAACAGATTATCGCTTTCTTACTTATATTTGTTACCTGTTTGTTACCTAAGACTGTAATTGGCGAAAACCTAACACAAGAATAACAATAACAATAATAATAAATATTAATTCAGAAAAAAGGAAAATCGATTTAAAAAATGTCATCAACCATGCTAGAAGATTGATTTATTATATTGATTTAAAATTACATACATTCTTGTTTCATGCAATTGCGATAAGCTATATCTTTCAAATAGTTAGGACACAATTTCACATTCCTGTTGGATCAGTCGTTATCAGAACCGCTTGTACGGAACTACAACGTAATCTATCTGTTGGGATCACAACCATTTTATCAATCAAGGTTTCCCGAGGTGTTCGTCGGGGGTATAATATCGATATACGTACAATACTGCGATATAAGAGGATACGCGTGATGCCGATCGCGAAGAAAGTTGAGATCACATTGCTGGCATCTTATTGTCAATTCTCTTTCGTTTCGTTCATTTCAAATTTACATTTTCATTTCGATATCGTTCCTTGTTTCTTTGTGATATTTCATTCTAATATTGTGCAGTGAACAGAAAGAACAAAATGGTGAGTGATCGAAGTGTGATTGTTTCTTATTGTCGACCTTTATGGGAAATACAATGGTTGCGAATATTAGATGAATACAACCTTATTTATCGGCAATTAGGTACTTTATGTGATAAATGGAAAAAGAACGAAATAGTGAGTGATCACGTCATGTTTCTTTCCTATTGTCGATATTTATGGGAATTGTAACGGTTGTGAATTGCACATAGGTAGAATTTTATTTGTTGATAATCAAGTACTTTTTTATGTGATAAATAAAAACAGAACGAAATAGTAAGTGATCACGTCATGTTTCTTTCCTATTGTCGATATTTATGGGAATTGTAACGGTTGTGAATAGCACATGGGTAGAATTTTAGTTATTGGTAATTAGGTACCTTTTTAGGTGATAAATGGAAAAAGAACAAAATAATGTGTGATCAATGGTCGTATTTTCTTCCTATTGTTGATATTTGTGGGGAATATAATAATGATCGTTAAAAATTGAAAATATAAGTATTAGATAAGTGCAGGTTTGTCACTTGTCTTCATCTGATGAATAAGAAAAATTAAAATGGGGAAGAAAATAATGATCCAGATATCAGTAATAAAATCTGTATTCTCGAAATTACTTTATCTCTTTCCACGTAATTCCTTCAATTTATTGTTAGTTTTATCTTTGACATTTCGTGATTTACTACATTTATCGATTGAAAGGTAACGATTATTCAAGTTGAGGTAGAAAGAAATCCAGCATACTTACAATTTACCTCATCAGACGTGTAACGAAGAATTGCAAGCAAACGATAAACATCTTCGCCTATGTTTTTACCAGGGCAACACCGGCGATAGCGAGATTTTACTCACGCGATAACGATCGTTCGACGGCCCTAAAGAGCTTAAAATCTAATTCGTCGCTATCTATCGACGGCACAGTTTTATTGCGACCGATTTGCAATTTTACACGATATTTGTTCTTCTATTTGTATATTTGTAGAAGCTCTTCGCGAATACGCTACGCGTACTATACGAAACATTTTGAAGTTTCATTAGCACTATAACGAGACTCGACTATCGTGACTATATGATCAAATTAGAAAGCAATCTGAAAATGTATGTAGAAGTTTCAACGCACAATTTTCCTGAAGAACAATGTTCAATGTTGTGATAATAATTCCTCATTTTCGTGATAATACAAATATTTATTATCGACTATTAAGTTGAGATAAATATCGTTCCTCTAAATTCTCGTGCTTTTGCACGAATAATTCTATTGTTACAGCATGTACGGTAACTACATAAAAATATTCTCTACACTTTCTTCACTATACCCACATTTTTTGATTAATTATTTTAATATATAGACGCTAAATACCATACTGCATAGAATACACTGTAATAGAATACAATAGAGCAACAGTAACTTACACGACGACAACAGTGATTTATAAATCTTTATAGAATAACGAAGGCCATCAAAATCCAGCGTTCGCCATGGACGAAACGGGGAAAACGAAATCACACGAGGGCCCAAGGGAATCGATCGTTAGATGTCCGGAAACCGTGAAAGAAACGGAAGCAAGAAGCACATGGGACAACCAAATAGAGTTCTTAATGTCCTGTATCGCGATATCGATAGGTTTCGGTAATATTTGGAGGTTCCCTTTCACTGCCTATGAAAATGGCGGTGGTGTTTTCTTAATACCCTACATCATCGTTCTTTTCGTCGTTGGCAAACCATTTTATTACCTGGAGGTGATCCTTGGACAGTTCTCTTCGTCCTCGTCGATCAAAGTTTGGAATATTTCGCCTGCGTTTGCTGGTAACTAGATAATTTTAATGATCCGTTATAAATAATTCATTTTCAATGATTATATTTTGTTAATATCAAACTAAAGTTATTTTGATTCTCGGCAATCATATTCTATTTATTTTATTATCAGTACGAAGTAATTGAAAAGTATCGAGACAGACTGATCTTTCTTTTAAAGTCCCTTTCTTTAAATGAATTTGGAAACGATACGATTCTGTATTTTGGAATCGTTAACTTTATAAAACACGGCGCAATTAAAAATTTTTACAAATTACAATAGAGCCTCCCTTATTCGAACTGATAGGAAGACGAAATTGTTCGAATAATAGAATTTTTGGATAATAGAACGATCGCTTTTCTAATATGAAATTTCATTTATTCAAATACGGATTAAGGTGAATTGATAGTTTCTATAAATATTTATGGATCTCGTATCTTTCTGGCTGTTAAATCATAGAATTTTTTCAACGCAAGTAACTGCATAGAGTTACATTCTTTTTATACTTGGAACCATCGAATCCCCCTTTCGTGTGTCACGGATGCTTCGTCGCGTGAGAACACCTTTTCGTTACCACCTCCTTTTGCAATTTTCATTCGTGTAAAATCATCATTGTTATCAATAAAATTATTTCGTTACGTCAGTATATTTAATGTTTCTCTTCTGCTGCCGGCATTAGAATCTACGCGCTTTAGATAATTTTCAATATGTCTTTTTTTGTTTTTTAACGTTTGTCATTCTGGCTTTTCCAACATGTATTTTTGCTGATTCCGTCGCACCTACAGCGATTTAGAATTTTCCAATCACGTCGTATTTTGTTTCCATAATTGCAACGCTATTAGTTTCATACCAAGTTCTCATAATCAGCATTCACTGAATCGAATAAAGAAAAAGAATACATTGCATATGAACATTGATAAAATGTGTACATATTTGAAACGAAAAAAGGCATCTGTTACTGGGAAATATCCTCTTCGGATAATAAAACGTACAGGTATTATGATATTCGGTTAATTGGTGTTCGGATAAGGGCGGCTCTACTGTAATTGAAATTTCTTACTCTAAGATTTTTCTCAATAATTTTTCAATTTCATTGCTTGTCTCCCAAGACGGTGTTTATTACGTCTAGAAGAAAAAATCCAGGTCATAAAATAATAACATTATCAATCGAATAAGTAAATAAATGTTATCATCGAATGACTGTACCAAAGAATTATTGTCTTAGGTGTTGGATGGTCGCAATTCTGCTCGAACGTGGCAGTGATGACATATTACAGCTCATTGATGGCTCTTACGCTTTTCTTTTTAATCGCGTCATTCTCAGCTGAATTACCCTGGGCGAGATGCAGAGAAGAATGGGCTGATTATTGCGTCGATTCCAGCCAAAAGGTCGATAGTGAATCGGTCAATGTTAGCATGCTTACTAAATTATTATACGAGAAGGAACGCAGAAGTTCCGCAGAACTCTACTTTCTGTAAGTAACATTACAAAAAGCAGAAAAAAGAATAAATCGAAAAATAAAATAAGAAAGTTCCTGATTTCTATATTTTTTTGCTTTCAATTTTTGTTATTTGTAATAATTCCAGGAAAGTGGTTCTCCAAGAGAAAGATAGTATCGACGATGGAGTTGGACTGCCGGATTGGAAATTAACGTTATGTCTGCTTTTTAGCTGGCTTTGTGTTATCCTAATAACGTTCCAGGGTGTGAAAAGTTCAGGAAAAGCTTCGTATTTTCTAGCTATTTTCCCATATATTATCTTATTGAGCCTTCTGATCAGAGCAGTGACCCTGGAAGGCGCTGGAACTGGGATTCTCTTCTTTCTTACTCCGAAATGGTCGAAACTTTTAGAGCCAAACGTTTGGTATGCGGCTGTGACACAATGTTTCTTCTCTCTTTCCGTCTGCTTCGGCGCTATTATTACTTATTCGTCGCACAACAACTTCAAACATAACGTATACAGGTACACGAAGTCATTCATTGTTATTTATTAACCATTTGCACGCGGCTTCTGAGAGGACATCGTAAATCTAGCAAACAACTTGGATATTCCCGTGTAAGGGGACACGAAGGGATTGCTGATGATTATGCAAGTTTTCGACTATGTTTTTTAGTTATTTACAATTAAAAATCGGTCAAAATACTCCTGCACACGAGCAAACTTTCTTATAGAAACGAAAGAATGCCAGTCTAAACAGCGGAGTGCACAGTATAGCATAAAATTGCACAAGTCCCCCAAACTTTCTAAAAATATATGTTTTCTTAGAGTTCTGTCTTCACATTATATGAAAAAAGAAATAAAGAAATGAAATATATGAAAATATGCCGAAATATGCCGAAATATGCCGAGTGCAAAAGGTTAATTGTACCGAAAAATGTTTCAGTAAAAGTTGAATGACTTCAAGGGAGTCGTGTTTCGATGATGTATAAAGTAACCACCGAACTAATAACTTTTCGATACAAGTAGATAAATCAATTTTTATACAGAATCTGTATCTCTGTTCTATCAGAATCCATTATATTCGAGCTACATCGATTAATGCATTAGAAAACGTACAATTACATTTATAGAAAAGAAAAGAAATGGAAACAAAATTTGCCTTCTCCTACAGAAAAGCTACAATCAGAAAAGAACATGAAAATGTGTCGCCCTTGAAACTATTCAACTTCTATCTGAAATTTATTCACATTTCTCAATATAATTAATAGCGTGAAAAATATTTCAGCTTCAACTGTTAGGTGATGACTCACTATAATAAACACTATAATAAAACCAGAAGAACAACAAAATTGTTTTTCTCGTGTTTCAGAGACGCACTCATAGTAACTAGTCTCGACACTTTAACGAGTTTTATAGCGGGGTGCACGATCTTTGGGATTTTGGGAAATCTGGCTCATGAAATGGGTATGGAGGATATCGACAATGTAGTGAAATCTGGAGCTGGCCTGGCGTTCATCTCTTATCCTGATGCCATTGCGAAGTTCACCTTTGTACCTCAAGTAAACATAAATGAATATATAGTAAAACGAATATTAATAAATAAATATATTCTACAGTTAGTTAGAACATGTATAAATCTTGAAACAACTAAAAATCTTTCCTTTTGTTCGTTCTATTTCCTTGTAGTATTTTTAATTCTTTACCGTTTGATATCTTCGATTAAACAAAATTCTTTTCCAAGTATCTCGTGTGCTACTTTAGTCCTTCTTAATCTTGTGTATGTCGAAGTTGAATGAGAATGTGTAAGAAACATCTGTGGTAATCAATCTCATTTTGTAATGGACAGGCAAACACTAATTATATATATTTTTTGATATAAAATTCTCGTAAACTAACTCGAGAATAAAGAAGTTTTATTCTATATCTTTTTCTTTTTTTTCTACAAGGAATCATGTCCTACACGCTTTCACACGTTATTCGGCCGAACCCTGTATATAAAGCTTATTAGTATTATTATATAATTATATATCTTATTATTATATATTAAGTATATATAAGTTTTAATATTTACAAAAAATACATTTATCTGTTACAGTTCTTCGCGGTTCTGTTTTTCGTGATGATGTTTGTCCTCGGCGTGGGAAGCATCGTAGGGATGGTGTCAGGAGTAGTGACTTGCTTGAAAGAAAAGCTTCCAAACATGGAAATCTGGAAAATCGTGCTTTCCGTCTGTTCAATGGGATTCGCTGTTAGCACAGTTTACGTTACTCCGGCACGTAATTTACAAATATTGAAGCTTCTACTGTTCTACCATCTGCCTGTTTCTTTCTTCTTGTTCGAAGATAATCTCTCAAACACTATAGCCATATTAAAATAGTAATACAATAAAATTGAAGTAATCTTCAAGCATTTTGTTATTCAACCACATTTGAAAGATATCAATTATCAAAGTACAATTACGCATACAAGTAGATACATTGTACAATATCTAGTCAACTTTCGTGATTTCGAGTTATTTGTTTTTTCGTCGATGAATGATAAGGAATAAGGATATAAGGTTGATTTTCACGGCAGATTATAGAATCGTATTTCTCTTTTGACACTAATTCTATACCTTTGATAATTCATTAATTCTATACAGGGTGGACAGTTTATATTGACTTTGGTCGATTACTATGGTACATCGTTCGTCGTGTTCATCTTGGCTTCTTTCGAAATCACTGCCGTAACATGGGTATACGGTTTGTACATATGTTGTATTTCACGTTGTATTCTACATTGTTGTATTTTATATCGATCTTACATTTCTGCCTTATATTCATTCGAAAGTTAAATTGAAATTTTGTTATATATCCATTTAACACTAAACCTACCAGCAGCGGTCAAATTAACCGCTCTCGAACTTCTACACAAATTTAAACCATATTTAAACTTTATCATATCGCTTTATAATTTTTAACTTTTCCTACAACATGCATACAATACATTTTTCGGTATTTACTTTTAGTTTGCTCTTTTATTTTCTAAGAAAAATTTCTATCCTGCCTTGCCTACTGCGAGCGGTTATTTTGACCGGCAGACAAAATATTTTCGTTATTCTTAAAATAAAGGCAATCAGTACAAAGAAAAGACAATCTCAAGGTCAAATGACAAACAAAATCAGTAATAACAAATAATAACAGCTGTTACACCCGCCATATTGTCATAAAACAATCCATCCCTCGATCAAGATGGCCACCAGCTGTCAAGACATATCAATTCAGGCGCATAATAATCCTAAGGAACCGCCAAAATTTAGCACTTTTTACAGTCCATTGTTACAAACATTTTAAAAATCGAGAAGTTTCTCAGAGTTATTGGTCATTACGATAAAACATGAAAAAAGCTTTCCCAATTCCACCCTCGAGTAACCGTTGGTGGATAACGACCAATACTCATCAATATTTTTGTATAAATAGATACAAGTCCCAAACCTGGCAGGACATCATAATATTTTTAGGGATATGCTGAACGGCATATTATGAAAGGACAAGTAAAGACGGCATTTTATCTTATCATTGATCACCGTACAAGGGATCATATAATAAAATGTAAGTTAGAAGAAGCATTTAGAGTATTGGGGACTAAGAGGGGGCTAGATGTAACAAAACTAAATGCATTTATTGTTCTGATATATGCTATATACTATATACAAAATTTAGATGTCTCATATTTGTGGAATAAAATTTGGAGACCTGCATTTTTTTCAAAAACAATGACTTTGCTGAAATTATAAAGTTTATACGATTTGATAAGAAGAGCGAAAGAAGGCAACGTTTACGAACCAATAAATTTGCAATGGTATCTACAGTATGGGGCCAATTTACAGAGAATTCGCGAAATTGTTATAAATCTGGTGCATACATTACTTTCATATAAAGAATCCCGGGAAAAAAGCCATGCAATAAAACTTTCAATAAGTTTAGATTCATTACTACAAAAAACTTGTCAAGTATAAAATTGTAAAGGTTACAAAATTACGAAAATTTGTTTAAGACGCGGGAAATATTTATGCGGCAAATGTATATTTGATAATAAGATAATTTAATTTCTATTTAAGTCTATAATTGAAATTAAACAAAAGTAAATTTGGACGAAATTTGATGAAAGTTCATCATTTTATATACATTTAGTTATAAATTAACCATTATCTAAGTTAAGTCATAAAAACTATTACTTCTTTAATCGCCGGTCATTTTGATCGCACACGGTAGGAATAGGTATACACGAAGTGTCGGAAGGTTTAGTGTTAAGGTTTGAAGTAAAGTTTCGTAAAGTGGAAATCTCACAAATTAGGAAATAATGAATTTAAAAATAAGGCAAATTAACGGAGTAATCAAGCAAATATCGTGTCTTTTTAAAACAGGTATCGAAAATTTCCTAGACGACATCGAATTTATGCTGGACAGAAAAACAAGTAGTTACTGGAGGATTTGCTGGTTCCTCTTGACACCGTTAATTTTGATACTGATTTTTTTTTACACTGTCGTCACTCTTTCTCCCTTGACTTACGGCGGCAGAGGATATCCTGTTACGGCTCACGCGGCTGGTATAGTCATATTTTGCTTCAGCATTCTTCAAATACCATTCTGGATGATCGTGGAGATGCTGAAAAACAGAAACTTGCCATTATCAAAGGTACCGCATTAAATTCTCTTTCACCATCCATATAATTTTCTTCTTTAATCCATCCTTTTTATTACACATACATATAACATTGTTTTTATAATATGTTTCAGTCATGATTTATGTTTGTAATTTATGTATTAGGTTGTCCCAAAAGTTTCTTTCATTTTATAAGGAAATAATAGATGCACAACATTTTTTGTTTTATATTATTTTATTGAATTATATACGATCATTTTTGTTCCAACAGATTCATACATAAGTTCCAATAGGATCATATATAATTCAATAAAATAATATTAAACAAAAAATGTCGTGCATCTATAATTTCCTTATAAAACGAAAGAAACTTTTGGGGCAACCTAATAAAGCCAAGACCAATTTCTCTAAGTTATCAGGCTAATATAAATAAATACATGCATACATATACATATATACATAAAATATAATACAAGCTTAGATAAATGTTGTTTGAGATGTTGACTTCAGATAATGAATCATTTCGGCCACTGCGATCACCTTTAATAAGTTTTTACTTTGGCGCGTTGTCTTTCTTTCGTAGAATTTAAGGAAATCTTTTCTGTCAACATCGAAATGGGGGCCGATAGAAACCAATTACAGGAAAGCTTGGCTTCGCTTCAAAGAAGAGAAACTAAAAGAGAGAAACGCCAGGACAGAGCCAAGATGGCTTCAATTGATATACACTTTAATTTGTAAGAACGACAGAAAAAATTAGGTAGTGATACGAGATCTCTATAGAAACTCCACTGAGTACAATTTTATACTTGCGACGTGTTTCCGCGTTTATATAAGAAATTTCAATATGCAAAAATGTAAAGAATGTAAAAAAATTATATAAGTTATCCAGTGTTAAGTGCTCGTTGTAAGATTTAATAAACGGACAAGAATTTCTTTAGTTATGCCAGTTCATAGGAATGTAAATTTGCATAAACATCCGCAGTCTAATTATTATATACATGTTATGCTATTTCTCTGTTTCTTTTGACTCTTAAGTCTGCAAGGATTACCGAAGCAAGATAAGAATTTAGTATTTATTTGTATAAGGACTTAATATTTATAATACATAATGTGTTCGTTGAACCAACGAAATCTCGTTATTTTCATCGATACGATCGTCAACAAAGAAGATACGGAGAAATCGTGTGCTGACTATTAATCCTCTCCGACCAACAAAGCTACGATTCTCCACTTTTTCTTCTCCAAATTCATCCTCGCTATCCTCTTTGAGTCTTTGAATTCCTTCCATTCCTTGAATTTTACAGGATCCTTAGGTCCCCAATCGGCGCTCGGTTTAAGTATCTACGAGGAGAATATAGAAATAAAAGAAATATTCCAATTTTTCGTAATGCGCTAGAGCATTCCTTATCCGAACACTCGTTATCCAAATATCATAATTTCCCAACATTTTATTAGACATGATAATATTATATAAGATAATATCAGAAAATAATATTTCCCAGCAGCGGATGCATTTTTCCGTTTGTATAAATATGTACACATTTTATTAATCTTCATATATGATTTAGATATGTACACATTTTATTAATGTTCATATATAATTCACATACGTACACATTTTATTAGTGTTCATATGTAACTCACATATGTGCACATTTTATTAATGTTCATGTATAACTCATGTATGTTCACATTTTATTAATGTTCATACATACCGTATTCTTTCCTTTATTAGATTCGGTGCATTCCGATTATAAAAATTTAGTATAATAAACTAATAGCGTTGTAAATATCGAAACGAAATACAAGACGTAATTAGAAGACTCGAAAGCCGTGTAAGTAGAACGAAATTAGTAAGAATACGCGATGTTGGAAAAGCCACAATCGCAGACAATAAAAAGCAAAAACATGATATTGAAAATTATCTGAAGCACGTACAGTGGCTTAAATTCCAAAAAAACCATATATTTTTTGGACAAATATTATAATTATTCTATTCTAACGACAGGTTTGTGTATGATACCATTTGGCGAAAACTAAAAAAGGAGCATGTGCGTAGAAGTGATTTTACCATTCACAAAAAGAATTGAAGATAATAATTTTATTTATGAACACGACCATGGCCCGGTGATTTACACATCGAGACAGACAAAACTGTAACTTCAACGAAAGGAATATCAAGGTTTTAACATGGCCACCTTGTTTCTCGGTAAATATGGAAACAGTGAAGAAATTATTGTATTTTAAGGAGCGCGCCTGACTTTATATAAATTTCACTTTTTTTTTTCTATTAAATTATATTCTTAAGTTTTTTTCTATTGTTACAAACGAAGTTGTATATGTTTCTTTTCTATTTTTCTAAAAATGATATCATAAACAAACTTGTCATCAGAATGGGACGATTATAAGATTTTAGCAAAAGATACAGTGGCTTTATGGAGGTTTCGAGTTTCTCTTAATGCTTACATCCAAATAAGATTTCCCTTCGTTCTTGATCTTACTAACGAACATCCAGATAGGAAGTTGAATCACTCCTAGTCCCAAAATTAACCATCCAGCGACTGGAAAGAGAATTAGAATTTTTATGAAACGAGATCAAACGAGATTTAATTGAAATATGGTAGAAATATATGTTTGCCATAAACGATACACAGAATTTCTATACTTTCATAAGCGAATTTCCAAGCTTCTATAATATTCAGTGCCGTGAATAATTATACACTCAACTCTGTTTTTAGATTTTTCATAATGTTAAAACAACAGTCGACAAAATCATCTGTATAATTTCATATTACGATATAAAACGAAACCGAGGATACAACAAACAAAAATTTTTCAAAGTTTGGAAATAAATGAAATTTTCTCTCAAAATTGTGTTTTTCGCTATGAAACAATATAAACTCGATATTAATTTTCTTATATCTTCATTCAATATTTACTGGGTTTTTCTTTATTTTGGATCACTTTTATTAATTTGTTAGGTACGGATTTAATTCATTTTTTAAGTTCAACGATATTTTCTGTACAGGTGGTGTTTCCCCTAATCGTAAACTTTTCTCTTTAAAATTCCCCATAGGTTCTCGATCAGATACAGATCAATACTCAATGCTGACCATGGTAATAGTTCTATTCCGAAATCTTAAAAGCACTTTTTCGTAGTGGCGTCTGTCTGAATAAGAGCATTGCCTTATTGAAAAATTGTCTTCTTGTCTTCTATTTCAATTATGAAAGACAATAATTTACTATGTAACATCTCCTGATATCCTATATCGTTCAATTTACCCTGTACAAAAACAATTTCACTTAACATATCCAATAACATGATCAGTGTTTTTTTTTTTTTTTTTCTTTTTGAAATATCGAAGAGATAATACCGAAAATGTGTTCGAGTCTATAATTGTTCACAGCACTGTATGTTTTGAAAATAAAGATTTTTCTATGCAAGCTCAACTTGAGCTAAAGCTTGTTGAAGCTAAAAATTCATAGTCACTTGTTGCATCTTTCTTCTGATAGCACGCGAATCGAGCAGTGATATTCTGAATTTCGATCGACATAAAATAAAAAAAATGTTAGCGTCAAGGATGTTCTACCGTGTAGAATTTGTCGTACCGTAGGCAGAAGTCGGATAATATTCGCCGTTGTACATGATCGGCGTCAGTTCAGAAAGGAAATAAATAAGAATTGAGAGAAGCGTCAACGGAGTTAGGTAATACCAGCAGAATCTCCAGTAAAACGAAGGTCTGCTTCCCACCATAAATTCTATATCGTCTAGAAGATTGTCGACGCCTGTAAGAAAAGTAATACTAATAAGTGAAATAACCGGTGATTGCTCGAAGTGTTTCTTATGAAGTGAAAAAGATTATAAAAGAGACGAAGAATTACCGTAGACCCAAGAAATAGCGATAAGCTCGAAACAAGCGAGAAACACTATGATGAACGTGCCTCCGAAGTAGTCTACCAAGTTCAAAACGTATTGACCACCCTTGAAAGAAATTCGATTAAATCAAATTAAATGTTCTAACAAGTTCTTCCTTAGAATCATGTCGATCAAAACAGACTTGCTTCTATTTCATATTGGAGAAATATGTTCGATGAAAATGACAATATAGTTGAAAGAAGAATATTTTCTCAGAACCATATCTGTCGAAGGATAACTGAAAATATTCAAAACGTCTTAAAATTTACGAACATATTTTAGCTTTCACTAGTCGCAGTTTTGTATATAAACAGCAAATTATAACTACTTTTTACTCGTCAAAAATAGCTAACTGGTTAATGGCCAGCGTTTTACTTGCAAACAGCACGTACAATGGAGAAAAAAATCAAAGAGGGAAAAGTTTTATAGCTTTCTATGACCAATATAATGGCGTATATCATTTTCTTTATATTTGCAATATTTTTCAAGAAACAAAGGTTCCCTTCGCCTTTTTCAATAGAGTGTTTTTATAGAATTTAATGCTGAATGTTTTTGTGTATTTCATCCATGTGACGTACAATGACAGTCAAAGTTAATAACGAAAGAATTATTTCGAGTATTACGTGCCAATGTGTGTTTAAACGTACATTGTTTTTTCACGAGTACTACACTAAATGTTCAATATGATCTTATTGCACGTGAATGCACATTTCAATTCGATGAATAATATTTTTCATAGCTATTGCTAATATTTACCGAGATGTTAATGCACATGCTTGAATATCATGATCCAATTGTGAATAACAACAGAAGATTAGTCAGAAATAACGTGCTTGGTCGTTTCAATAAGAAACACTTGTAAACACATTGACACGTAATACTCGAAATAATTCTTTCGTTATTGATCTTGTGTGACATGGATGAAATGATCGAGATACCCGCTTTCATCCAATTGTTGTGCAAATCATAACTGTCCCAAACAAATCATACTGATACATCATTTTTTAAAATCCTCCTTCGTTATGTGTCTTCAATCTGTTGGAATAATGATTGTATTTTGACAAGTAGAATTTAAATTCATAGCGACAAATTATATACTTTCTGTCGTTGATTATGATATAAAAGTAATGAATATCAAGAGGTCAACGAATGAAGTATCGAAAGAAGCAAATTAAAATTTCAGTTTAATCACAGATCAGTGTAATTTTATCTGATAATGATAGTATTTTGTATAGGATGTACCAATGTGAACCAGTTTGAGTTACCCTTATCAGACAGATACGTTGTGAGAAAGTATTCTTCTTTTCGGCTGCATATTTATGAAATGTATGCTCGCGAAATGGAAACATAGGAAAGACCTAATTGACTGCACTGCGACGATGAAATGTCGTTAGTAGAATCGAGGAATTTGTAATTGTGGAACCAAAAGAAATTTCGTATGCGTCGCCGATCTGCTTGAACAATAATATGGACCTATATTATAAATCGCTGGAATTTAAATAAATACTTTGCACGAGACACTTACTCTCGTGCAATAAACGATTCCAACGAGGAAACCGGCGGATGAAACCCCAGCAGTGATCTTCCAGTTTTTGATATTTGGATATCTGTCCTTGATAACGCTGTTGATGACTGCAGTGAATGCCACGGTGGTACCAATTCCCAAGATAAATAGCATCAAGAAGAAAAGCACGGCAAATAATTGTGGGACCACGGTAAATTTCGCCAGAGCTTCCGGATAAGAGATGAAAGCTAAGCCTGTTCCGGCACGAACCACGGTGCTTATGTCTTTTTTGCCAGATTCGTGGGCGAGATTGCCTAGAATCCCGAAAATAGTACATCCTGCGATCAGGCTCGTGCCAAAGTCCATGATCGTAACCACTGTACAATCCCTGAAAAAATATTTCCTTTTTAAATCTCTGGAGCGGAAAACTTGCGGCCTACGAGCCGCAACTTTCATCTTTTTAAACCTGTGTCATCATCAATTAGAAAAGAATCTTCGGAATTTTTGAACTTTAGTATTTCGCGATCGTGTAAATTTGTGAAATTCGTGGCGATCTGTTTATTTTTGTAAATTTTTAAATTTTCCAATTTCAAAGGTCTCGAGTTTCTGAATTTTAGAATTTTCAAGCTTTTCTTTCACATTTGACAAATTTTTGCATTACCAACTCCTTTAATTTCCAAACTTTCGAATTTCCTATAATTTTGCGAATTCTCCATTTTCCTAATTTCTAAACATTTCTATTTCCGAATTTCCAATGTTTCGAATGTTCATGTTCTTAAATTATTGACTTCTTGAATGTACGAATTCGTCCACTTCACCGATCAATCAATATCCAATTGAAAATGAACTTTGTATTAATCAATCGCACGATCAGAAAGATATTTCGGTACATAATATCGTATGTATCGACAAAAAAATTAACGCGTTATTTTACAGATAGTAGATATTATCTGAGATCGGATAAAATGTTGAACGATTTGGAATTACCTCAATACGTTATGGTCGAAGCGATTGTAGGAGGAATACATGATAACAGCCCCGAAACAAACTCCAAGAGAGAAAAAGGATTGGGTCACGGCTGCGTACCATACCGATGGATCGAAGATCTTTTCCCAGGTTGGTTTGAAGAGGAATATTATTCCATCTACAGCTCCTTCCAAGGTAACTGCTCTTATTAAAAGACTTATCATGATCACGTATGGAAATAAGGCGAGGAAATACGCTGCTTTTCCGCTACTCTTCACACCGTTGCTCAGCACTATGAAAACGAACATCCAGCTAGCGAACAGAGATAGAACCAATTTCCAAGATGGATATCCCAGTCCTTCCAGTATTCCAACTTCGTTAAGAACCACTTTCCTAGGTGAACGAAGAAGAGGAGAATTGATTTTAATAGTGGAAGTTTAATAGAATTAATTCTAATTTTTAAATTTAATAAAATTAATTTTTATTTATAGTATTTTGTAATAATGTTTTGCCTGCCAGCTTCGTTGCGGAATACCTTATTACGTAATTAAGGGGAAGACAGCTTTGTTTTTTAATAGTATAAATTTAGTAGAATTTTGAAAGAAATGATTCGAATTTTTAAATTTTAATTAGATTAATTTCTATAGTATTTTGTAATAATATTTTTCACCATAGCTTCGTTAACGACTACTTCATTAGGTGATTAAGGGGAAGAAATGATTCTTTCGATAGAATTAATTCTAATTTTTGAATCTAATAAAATTAAATTTTACTGTTGATGATATTAATTTAATAATATGATCATCTTGTAGTACTCGTTATGGAGGAATAATTAGTGAGAGATTAAATTAGTCAAAGTGAAAATTTATTAAAAGATACGATGTTCCTTGATCACTCACCGAAAGTATAAGTCAGCAGAGCTGCTTTTGCTGCTAATATTTGCCACTATTTCTCTGTCAGTTGGAGCGCTGTCGAAGCAGATATCTTTCCATTCTTCCCAGCAAAAGGACCAAGGAAGAACTGATTGAAAACTAGCCAGTAAATAATATATCGCCAGTGCCATCAGAGAACAATAATACGTGACTACTAAGAAAACGGAAATCGTCACACCATAACCGATACCTGAAAACACCAAATTAAACATCACTGCAACTCTAGACTTATTATTAGAATTGTAACTGAAGCAAAATGGTCTCAAGTTGTTCGCATTCGAATAATTCGATTTATCTGAGGATGTACCTCTGAAAGCAGGTGAAATGGACCAAACTTGTACACAAGACCTGCTACTAAATTGCCCTAACGTCATCTCCAGGTAATAGATTGGTTTCCCGATAATAAATAGAACAATGATATATGGCACGAGGAATGCACCACCACCATTTTGATAGGCAGTGTAAGGAAACCTCCAAACATTTCCCAGGCCAACCGAAAATGCCACACAGGACATTAAAAATTCGATTTTGTTATCCCATTGAGCTCTCTCAGTTTCTCCCGCTTCGACTGTCACTGTCGTCGACTGAAAAGATATATATGATCGGATTAAAGCTTTCTGGAAATTTGTAAAACAAATTTATAGAACAAGTGTACAGAATTCTTAATAGACAGCACTAATAATGATTAAATAAGAATTCTAGAAATATAAAATAATATTATCTTATATTGTATATCTCGATTTTGTACGATGTACGATTGTAAAGATAATTGTAAGGCGTAATTCTTCTGATTTCTATTAAGTTACTATTATTATTATTATCAGTGCTTGAATGCTAGAATTGGATTAAAGTCTTCCTGAATGCTTACTAATAGATTTCTTAATTAATAACTATAATATTATGGTATAATATAATGTTATTCTATATTATTATTTAACAATATTAGTCAGTCAAGATTGCCAATCAAACGGTACATAGTAGTATAATTTATTTTCATTCATCCGGTCATAAAAGAAACTCGATTCTCAATTATTTTCCTTATTGCCTTGCATTCTCATTTATTCATAGTACACGCGTATCCATCCACTCACACACACACACACACAGCCTTATTTTGCCCTTATTTTTCTATCACGTATATCTGCTGTTTATCATGGAACTATTAACTATTATATATGTCTACTATCTTCAAATAGTAATAAATAATTCTAAGCCGACCGCTTTCCTTTTTCAAAGCTATCAAGCCGAAAAATAAAAATCAAGCAAATAGATAGTAGAAAATAATAATAATAATAATAAATCGGAATTCTTCCGAAAGCATAAATGAAATATTTTATATTTGGATAATAATATTCGTTATTGTTATCAAATATTCTAACAAATGCAGTATTATTTTTAAAAAATTGGATTTCTTCAATCCCTATTAACAGTAGATACATCGCTCGCTCAATTTACATCTGACACTTTTTTTACACGCGAACTTAATTAATACGTGGCCAGAAAATATATTCTTCTAGAAGTCCAAACATTCAACGAGCCTGAAAATTTCAACAAGATTTAATAAAATGTTGCAGCGAATATCAGAAAATTTATGAGAGTTTAATAAAGAAAAAGATCGAGGGCAAAATCATCCGAACAAATTAACATTAGCAATGAAAATGATATGGAACTTGCAAATTATTCAAGCGGCGAAGATAATACTCTTGTGCCAATTAAAAAGAAAACGTTGAATGTTTTGAATTACAATAGCGATAGTGACATTGAATAATTGAGACGTCGTTACTGCTTTTTTGTTGTTGAGCTATTTGAAATAAATATATATTTCTAAAACTTATTTGTACTAGCTCTTATTTTCAATATTCTTCTTTTATACTGACAGATTTTATTTGCGCGATTTTTATTCGCGTAAAACGAATGCACATGCAACGGATACTCCGCGTAACTTGAGGGACGAGTGTATCATACCAAAGAATGTGAAAGCAAAACTTACCCCATTCTCCAGTGGTTTCTCGCTTCCAGATATCATAGAAAGCCTATAGGAACCTTCCACGCCATCGTTGTTGTCGATGAAGTGATTCTACAAACAACAGGCAATCTCAATCATCTGTCCGTCATTATTTTACAATTTTCAACGATTGCAATTAAAGTCTACAGAATTTTCAATTACTCTGCCTGTTTATGTAACCCCGTAACCGCAATATATCAACGAATATTTCTCTCTATTTCGACTATTCTCTATTTCGACTTCACGGGAACGTTCCGTGATTAACGAATAATTACAGTCAGATATAAATCCGATAGTAGAGAGGATCCCGAATAAAACGCCGCATTTCGTCAACAATTCCATCGAATAATGATAAAAGTAAACAAGAATTTCATTTCTGATCTTCGGAATGATTTCGTTCCTTTGTTTTCCCTTACAGATTAACAAAAGTGTAATAACTGTTTTAAATATAAAATATACACAGTGAGGTAGTTATAAATAGATATTTCTAACAATTCAGCTGATACTATTTTTTTGTTTATACAGATTTCAGATACGTTATTGAAGAAATAGTATTCTAGGAATATTATTGTTTCGCCAAAATGTTTGATTCGATGGCACGATAATATTAATTTGGAAATAGTACGGTACTTATGTAAATGAGTACATACCTAAGTGAGTCGTGGAAACAAAATCTTCTCATTTACAAAAATTGTTGAATATTTATTTAATATTTGGCAGAAGAAGTATCTTTTATACGTATCTTTTATGTCATGTCTTTCACAAACAAATAGAATCGCAAGGAACATAAAAAGATAGAAACTAAGCAGAGATTAGTTTGGCGAAAGGAAGTTTTATATGATTCCGAAACTTTTATAGACTTCTAATATATTTTAAGCTTAAATCGAGATAATTCGAAGTTGAATAGCATAATTGTGCGTATGAACCAGTTAAGACGTATAATAGAAAGATTTACAACTGCAATTTAGATTAGACTACTATGAGCTATACCTATGTTTCCAATAACGAATTATAGAATATTGTGCGCATTCATCGAGCTTCAACTTTCTGTGTATCAATAACATTAATAATATCAAAGTCAACGGTAATGAAACATATAAAATCGAAATCATCTCCTTCAAACGATTGGCGATCGATACTATTTCTTTTCTTACTTCTCTGCAAAATATTTCTTATTTTATAAAATAAAGTTCGTAAAATAATTCTATAAAGGCAAAATCTACGTAAATCTTAAATCCTAAATTGCGCAAAATAAAACCTGTACGAATTTTTCTGTTAAGTTTATCCAATAACAAACTTTCCTCCTCCCCTTTTTTTTGGTTTTGGTTTCTATCACATTCGCGTAATCACGATCAAATGAAAATTACGAACCTTTGTGCAACGCATAATCACTCCTGCACGCGGTTAGACTGCACGAATCGTTGACAAGTGATCTAAGCGCGATCTTTGCGAGGCAAGAGCATTTGGAAGACTGATCGACGACTCTGTTCACTCTCATAAAAGTATGTCGTGAGAAATCTTGAAAAACACAGCCATATAACATTGTAGCAGCATTTTTCCGAATTCGAGTCATTGCACATGGATTTTCTTCTCTTTCCCTTCCCAGACTATCTTTTTAATATTGTTGTTTTAATACTAAAAAAAAAATTTCACTCTATGATTCTAGTTTTTTATTCTGATTATAAATTCATAAAGAGGAGAAGAAAAATTTCACTCTTAGCTTTTTATTCCTACTACGATTATGTAACAATCTGTGATAAAAAAAATTTACCATTTTCTATCGTTCTATGATTTCATTTATTCCCACGTGCAACTCGCCGTACGAAATTTCCACATAAATAAACATTTTTTACTAACTCGTGTTCTCCAAATTTAATCAAACGGTAGATTTCCAGGATCTCGTAATTTTAGCGTGTATAACTTACCGTATGAAATTATATTAAAATTAAGATCTCCACGTAATTAAAAAGTTCCATTAAACTCTTACTTTTGAAATTTAATCAAACAAGCGAACGTTCAGGGTTTTGTAATCTTAGTACACGTAGCTTATCATACGGAATTATATCAAAACTATACTTTCCACCTAAATACAAAATTCTATCAAACCATTGTTTCTTAAATTTAATCGAATTAAAAATCTAATGAATGTTTTCAAATTTAGTCAATGGGTGTCTAGAAGCCAAAAGATATGGCTTCCATAGAACCCATGCAATCAACAGAAAGTGATTAATGATTACGAGTGCACGTCATATCTTGTGCACAGACATATACAAATAAAAATGGACACGTTTGTTGAGCAAAACTAGAAGTACGTTTATATTCACAATTAACAACACCTCGCTAAGGATTGTACATAATCAGAAAATCGTGTTAGAAAAATTTGTTTCGCGTGATGTACAGTATTTTTTAAATCGAACACGTCAAACGATCCATGACATAAGCTAGACTGTTAGACTATTACACGATACAGTCAACTGGTTTTCATTGGCAATTTTAAAAGGAATTCTTCTCTGTATAATGTCATATAGTTGTAAAGAGAGCAAGAAAAAAACCACCGACGAATGAAAAGTCACAGTGTACCGATTTTTACTGTCCACGCTCGAGTGAGTTTAAACACGTTCCTTGCAGGCTGACTCGTTATTTATGGTAATTATATGAGTGCTTTCGCGTACGACCTTTATGGAGATTAATTATAAGTCTACTAATCATTTTTGCGAAATTTCTCGTAAGAAATTAGATTCCACTGTTTACCTTGTAATTTTTTACGCGATTGCGCGATAAATGTGGCTTCTTTTCGCTTGCATCGATTATTTTAATCATGGAACGTTTAATTATGGAGAATGAACAATTGAACGTGCTGCATGACGTAATTTACAAGGAATTTATGGGAGGGAAAATCGTGCTGAAGGTATTGAATGAAATTTCGATTATTTAGAAGCTATGAAACCTTTTATTATTGAGAATGGACAACTGATATGACAAACGATGTACGTTTCAGGAACTTTGTTATTAATTTATTGTAAGAAAAATTATACGAAAGATATTAAATTCTCAGTATTTAAAAATCATGAAATCTTTTATTATTGAGGATGAACAAAACTGAAATGATAAACGATGAATATTTTAGGAAATTTGTTATTAACTTATTGCAGGAAAAATTGCACACAAGATATTAAATTCTGGTTATTCGAAAATCGTGAAACATTTTTTTATTGAGAACGAACAATTAAAATGAGAAATGATGAAAGTCTTAGGGAATTTATGAAGAAAAAGTTATGAACGAAAGAGATAAAATCATATAGACGTGCGAATCGTTTTATTTCTACTTTAAAAAAGCTTCAACACAACCACCACGATGCCGGAACTTTTTTTCAGCTACGAATTCCTTCCATTCTAGTCGAGTCTTAGGATCCAGAGGTCCCCATTTCTCTTCGCAGGGCCTGAATGCTGCTTTCACGGTCTGCAAAGGGAATGTATCAATTATTAACAAAGTTCAGAGGATTCAACCTTTTTTCTATCTTTCAACAAACTTTCCGATTTAACCGAAATCGACTTAATCAAATTTTGCTTGATTTCCATTCGATATGATCTAAGAACAACAAATGTTGATAGTATATAGGATGAATGAAAATTTATGACAGTTTATAACAGACACTTACTTCGATCAATGATGATGATCTTAGTTCCACTAGTTTCTGCAAAATGCAGCCAACAATCGCGACGACTCCTAAAAATAGCAGAAACCAGCCGATTCCTACCAAAAATTCGATTAATCATAAATCAATATAAAGTGTATTATATATATTCAAAAATTATTAAATATCAATTGATAAAGTATAATAATTATATTAATTAATAAAGTAATTAATAAAGTATATATTCATTTATGCAAGATGTATCATAATATATGTGCCATATTTTGTGTATATATGTGTATCATAATACATGTATAATAATATCGTACATATAGGAGTTGACGAATGGACAGGAGACACAATAATAATGGAAAAAGTTTAATAGCCACTGTAATGTTTCAATAATCCGCAACTGCTTAACTTCGTAAAAGACGCTGAAAATAGCCACCCTTCGTATTTATACTGTAACCTATACTATAACTCAATACTGAGTTTAATTCATTTTTGCAAAAATATGACACAATATGACGATATGATAAATATTGTTTTTTAAACAGCTAACTGCGTTCGATTTGTATACATGTCGATCCAAAACTTTATTTTGGCGCGGTTAAATAATTATTTTCTAAAAATCTTATTTCTGATTGAATGTGAAAAAAACAAGAAAGAGAGAACATTTTGCTGACCATAAGCATAATCCGGAAATGGTACGCCGTCGTAAGTGGGTGATTCGTAAGTGATGATCGTGCAGATCAAAATAAAGATCATCAATAGCGGTGCGATCACAGCCCAACAAAGTCTCCAATAAAATGACGGTCTTGAACCGAGCATGAACTCAGCATCATTGAGGAAATTCGACAGACCGTAGATCCAGAATATCGTTACTATTTCCAAAACAGCGACTATGATCGCCACGAATGTGCCACCATAATAATCCACCAGTGTTATAAACCATTGGCCACCCTTGAATCATTAAACTTTCTTTAACATTTAAAATTCTATTCTTCGAGAAAAATTAATATATATATATATATATATATATATATATATATATATATAACTGTACAAAATTTGTAAAAATTTCCCTTTTTCTCTCCTTCAAAATTAAAAGAAAAGACATTGTTCGTCGTAGTAATTATACTTCCTCTATTCTTCGATTCTTAATTAATAATAATTCAGCTGATTAATAATTAAGCTTCTCTAAGTTCTGGTAAATTTCTTTATCTATTTTTCCAAAGAATCACCCGCATAGTAAATTAAAGACTGTAATAAAGTTTTTGTAGATTCTTTTAAAGCTCAAAACGATAAGAAATCAGGCCAGAGACCTACAACGCATTACTAAAAGACTAGTATTGCCGGCGGACGGATGATATTGATATTTTCAAGTACGTAAAATATTCTTACAGGGGTGATATAGACGAGGCTAATAAAGTATCCAAAAATTGAAACGATGAGCACCAGCTTCCAGTTTTTCACGTTCGGAAAATGATCGCAGAGGATGTTAAAAACGGCGCTGCAAAGGGCCACGGCGCTTCCGATGCCAAGAACAAACATCATCACGAAAAACAAGACGGCAAAAAGTTGAGGAACCACCTGGAACTGGGACAGTGCTTCGGGATAGGAGATGAAAGCCAGTCCTGTACCACCGCGGACCACTTTCGATATATCCGTGGTGCCCATTTCGTGAGCTAGATTTCCAAGAATGCCGAAAATCGTGCATCCTGCTATTAGGCTAGTGAAGGTGTCCAAAGTCGTCACTATCATCACGTCTCTGTCGAATGAAATGAAATATAGAATTAAAATTTAGATAAAAATTAGAGAGTCGTCAAGTTATTTATGTATTGTTATTAGTCGATTTTGCGGATTTTTATGCATGTATGGTAAATTTCAAAGTACAAAGATATGGAGAATATACGTAATATGGAAAAATGTATAAAATATACAAAATAGAGTACTACCCTTTATAACATTTAGTGGGTGAATTAAATCTATTTCGGTTCTGTTTCTTCAGTTATGAGCTGCGTTCATAAAAATACGAAATTGCATAAACATCTGCAGCCTAATAATCAATATATTAAAGTCAATAAAATAATAATAATATATAATAATAATATAATAATATAATAAATAATATAATAATAAATAAAATAATCAATATATAAAAGTTTTTTTCGTTTTGTAAGAAAATAATAAATGCACAACATATTTCGATTTAGATTATTTTATTGAATTATGTACGATCCATTTTGTTCTATTGAAACAAAAAGAAAATGTACAAAATGTTGTGCTTCTATTATTTCCTTATAAAATGAAAGAAACTTTTAGGCGACCCAATATTATGCACATAAATCAGAATAATTGTTTTGAGAATTTCACCTGCGAATGTTGTGTCCGAAGTTGTTATAAGAAGAATACGTGAGGATTGGACCGAAACAAATTGACAGAGAAAAAAAGCATTGGGTGATGGCAGCGTACCAAACACTTGATTGCCATAGTTTGTTCCAATCCGGAGTAATAAAGAAAAGAATACCATCGGCTGCGCCCTCCAGTGTTACCGCTCTCACTAACAAAGCTATCATAACAAAATAGGGGAAAATAGCAAGAAAATATGCTGCTTTCCCTGTACTTTTCACTCCACGACACAGGATACAGAAAATCGTTGCCCAGGTTACGAAAAGACCCAGACAGAGCTCCCACGAGGGTGTTCCAATTCCATCTTCGATGGAGTCATATTCGTTCAGGACAATTTTTCTGGAAAGTCATCAAATCAGGTGTTAAACGAAGATGTACGTACATATATATATATATTAAATTTTAACACTATTATTTATTAATTACTAATTCATTTAACTTTCTTGAATTTATCAATTGATTAACTTGGAAATTTATTATTAAACATAATTTCATTATTAACATTAATTACATATTGAAGGAGGAAGATTGGAAGAAGAAAGATAGAAAGATATAAATTGAGCCTCGTGGAAGACAAATTGGATAACTCCACTTTTCGTTAATTTCTTAATTTCATCGTACATGAGTTTACTTGTCGTAAGAAGATGCCACAAGCATGTAACGGTGAATTCTAAATGTGTGTTTTCGGGGTTGAAGTGCTAATCGTCATGTCTGGCGGTAAATTACATTCAACTTTTCCATGGAAACGTTAAAGTAAATTACACAGAAACGTAAAAGGAAAGATTAAAAGATTCTAGAGAATTAAACGGACCAAAGCTCGGATTGGGCATTGGTCATTAAGCAATGACAAGGATGCGAATGAACTAAAAAATCTCGTACGAGTTGACTGTATGCGCGTTAGATTGGGGTTAGGTTATGCGCATTAGATCGATGGTAAAACAGAGGATGAATCGAAAGGATTTGAGCGCCTTGTCGTCTATTTTCGAAAATTAATAAGTTTTTTCTAAATATATTGTACTTTGTAAATTCCTTTAATACCAACATATTATGTTTTCTTTAATAATAATAACAAATAAATTTCTTATTATTTTCATTAATTATAGTAGTACTGCATATTTGTACAACTTGCAAACTGAAAATACTCGAAACGAAAGAAATTACTGAATAATTTCTCGAAAACAAATTTTCGAAATCCTTTATTATAAAATTTATTAGAAAATTTCTCGAAATCCTTTTATACCTGCTTTATCATCAACCTGAAACATCGAATGCCATCTTATTGTGAGCATTTAGCATCGAACATTAGGCGTTGAGAATTGACTATTGGGCATTGGCCATGGAGTAGGAATTAGGCACGGATTAGCTACAGATTGAGAAACTGCTGTCTAAAGCAGACATTGGTTTTTCGTAAAGAGTAAATAGATACATACTTCTTAGCGACAATGCATGGTTTTGACGATTTTACGACAAACCTGCTGTCACTTAGCCTTACCTTCATTCGGTAATTCATAAATTACAGTAAGGCTAAATAACGGCAAGGATTTCAGAACTTGGTAGGAACATCGGCAGGGTGCTTGAGTGAACGTTTGGAAAGTGAATAATAAACCGGCGATTCGAAATCGCCGAGTTACGAGGCGTCGATGACATAACTGTTCAAAGGATGTGTGAGATAGTCTATCGGTGGCAAACATATTGAGTATTGAGCTTTGAACATTAGGCTTTGAGTATTGCGTTTTGAGTATTGAGTATTGAGCGTTGAGTATTTTGCTTCGAGTATTGAGCATCGAGCATCGGACTTCTCATGGAAATGTTTTAATCACGTTAGTGATATAATTAGTAATTAAAATCTGTGATTAAAAATGGTTGACGAACCTAAAATATAGTTCTGCAGAGCTGCGAAGAGTTCTATCATCGTCGTGCAACAAACGTGTACTCCTATTTACATCCTTCGGAACTGTGTCAATGCATTGATCCTTCCATTCTTCCCGGCAAAAAGACCAAGGTAGTTCAGATTGAAAACTAGCCACCAGATAGTAAAGTGTTAAACTCATTAAACCGCCGTAGCAAGTGACAACGGAAAATGCTGCGATTGCCTGGCCGTATCCCAAACCTAAGACAGTATTTATATCAATAATATCCGATTTTTATTCTAAGAAGCATTAAGAAATATTTGTCAATTGTGTAAGAAATTGTTGGAATAATTGTAAGTGAACTCTCACATATTTTTTTGTAACCTTGAATAACTTTTCGTAAAGAAATTTTTAATAATTCCGACGAAAACTCGGTCAAATTTATAGAAATATGAAAATTAATTATATCGACTACATTAATAGAATGTGCAAGCAGCGATAATGCTCGCCAAGGACAGAAATACTTCCTTGTCCAACTTTATGTATTTTCATTAATTACCCTTTTCCTGAAATAAATTAATACAGTTTTGGAATTGTAAAATAAAGATCAGGTTGCAAGTAATATTCCCATACAATTTTAGAACGGGATATTTATTTAATCAGTCAGTAATTATTATTGCAGTTGCAGAGTACTGTATATATGCATGTTTTTTTGCAGAATCTCCATAAGAAAGGATAGCACTTTTATATATATTCATTGATCTGTAACAAACGAATGAAACTAAAATAAATAATTAATTAGCTATTAACAATTATCGTAACAAGTGGCATAACTACTGCGATACATATCTCCGATTTCTTATCAATATTAATATTAAACTTGTATGCAAAGATTAATTTACATTCCGTGGAAGCTTCTTTAGAACTTGTACTTCATTCTTCATAAGAGTTCATGCATAAATTAATTACGTATAACGTGAATTCTGTGAAAATGCATGGCGTCACTCTTATGCAACGATTCCATACGATAATTGTTAATGACTATTTGAACAAAAATTCCGCTACAAAATTCTGTGTAAGAATTCGTTGCGTTGGGATCTTTATTACACGACTTTATTATACAATTCCAAAAGTGGACGAATTCTTTCCTGAAAGAAAAGCAATTAACGAATATTCAATAAATTAGATGGAGAATTTCCTTATATCTGCCCCTATTGCACAGTAATGCGCTTCTTGTCTTACACACGGCATAACTCTGTCCTTGTCGAATAGTAGCGTGCTCCTTAGCTAACACTTCCTTAGATACCACCTTGCACATTCCATTTACCTACATACATATATTCATGTTGCTTTTACGCAATTCAAACCAACTCCAATAGATGACAGCACCGAAGTGACCATAGAAAAAGAGGACAGTATTGTGCGACAAGGACAGACATACAGTGGCGGTCACAAGAAAGTTTTGAATTGAGACACTTTGAATTGTGTAGACTGTGTAACTTTCATGCTAACAATTTTTTACCATATTGATAACAGTCATCTATTCTATCATATACGTTACGGTAGAACCTCGATTATTCAAAGCAATGCGGATTGGATCCACCTTGAATAATCAGAAATTTTGATAATACGGAAAACTCTATCATTAAGTATAACTCTTATTAAGTATAATTCCATTCTGTAAAATTATGGTGTATTTTTATATTTCTTATGGTATAAATTTCTTTTCCGCCACTGTATGTACTCGCGTCAGACAAAGAGAGCGATAATGAGTAATAAGGATAGCAATAGTGTTTAGTTCGGTTTTTCACCACTACGTGGCGATAATGTTTCAATGTTCTATCCATAAATCAAACAAATTTTCGTTAGTAAAAAAGATTAATTAAGAGCATTAGTTTGCGAACTTCTGCAATTGTATCTGGCTAATTGGACCCTCGATTTTCCTTTTTATGTAATTTGAACCTCGATATACATTTGTAAGAAGGTATATATTTTTTACGCAAATATTCTGAGACGATACAATGAACTTACGCATTATTTACGTTATATCAAATTGATTTGTACACTTTTTCGGATGCAGTACAACGCACAGTTTAAGTTTCTATAATTACGTAGAGTTAAACTACACAAAGTTTTATACGTATAGTACGTAGACGGAACAAATATTTATATTATGTAAGTATATTTCATTTCTCCAATTATATTTGTAAAGATACAAAAGTTTAATGAAAATCCTCAGTCTACTCATTAATACATTACCTTTCATAGCCGGTACCATGGCCCAGGTTTTCGCGCATGATTTGCTGGTAAATTGACCGAGGAATCCTTCCAAAAAGTAAAAAGGTTTGCCGACAAAGAATAACACGATTATATAAGGTATTAGAAATGCACCACCTCCGTTTTCATAGGCAGTGAAAGGAAATCTCCATACATTTCCTAGACCAACGGAAGCAGCGATGCAAGCCATTAGAAATTCTAGACCACCTCCCCATTCTGCTCTCTGAGAAAAAGAAGTGATGTGCAAATTGGTTTTACTATCATCCGGTGGCGCAATATTGAGATAAGTAATTAGCAAGTATATGTTAATCAGAATAATGGTAGAAAGAGACCTCGAATGAAAATCTCAATAATTATAGATAAATACTATTAAAAATATTCTACTTCGCGAAAGGTTCAATGTTTTATATTAGACTGTAAATGTTTATTTATTTGTGAGAATTGAAATTAATACAGGATTTAATTTCAGAGTGGGTCGCTGTAAAAAAGTTTAGATTAGAAAATTCGAAGAGCCAAAAATTTATAAGTTCAGAAATTCGGAAATTCTATAGTTAATATAACTTTAATGTGAAAGTTCCAAAACTCGAAAATTCCAAACTACAGAAGTTTAAAAATTCCAAAAATCAGAACTTCCGAAATCCTACCGTTCAACAATTCGAAAATTTTGCATCCCAAAAAGTTACAAGATTCGATAGTTTCAAAATTCAGAGATTTAAAAATTTCAAGATACAGAAGAAAACAATGACAAAAAGATATATTAACCAAGTCCTTGTAATTTGTTTCACGAACGCAATGTTAAGAAGCGAAATCCCATTGTTTAAATCGATCGGAAAAGTAGTAAAAATTGATTACATACAGAAGGACTGTTTTCCGATGTTACTTGTTGCACGTCAGGTTCTCCTTTCGATTTTTCGCCATTCCCTTTTCCTTCCAAGTAAATATTTTCCATCTGGAACGCCTCGTTAGCGTAGCCATTTTTCTTCTAAAAATATTCTACTCGTTAATTGAAAATTTCAACTCGTAATCGGACGGATTACTCAAAAATCCTAGTCGCTATAAAATCTCTCACATAAGTTCCATTGTCGATCTTCTCCATCTTCATCGAGTATTCCCAAGAATCTCCAAATTTCTTATCCTACAAATATTCTATTCCACCACTAATGATCTTAAAGGAGGATCACTACTTTCCTAGCAGTTCATAAAAATTATTTACCAATCATCACATGTAACGAAATCACGATATCATTTCAGAAAAGATCGATGAATTCCAAAACATAGAACTTATCACGAATTTTTCAAGAATTCACTTCACTTCACTTCATTATGAAAATAAACGTTTCACTGAGATTGGAAAGGATAATAAAATACATAGTAAGTTTAATGGTAAAAGGATAATAAACGATATAAAAATTGAATTTGGACACTGGATTGGGAGAAAGATAATAAAATAGTAAGTTTAGTAATACAAGAATAATAGATGATATAAGAATTAAATTTGAATACTCGTAACTTAATTAGAAGAATACTAAAATAGAATATTAAGAATAGCAAAAATAAATAAATCCTTCTTCCAGATCGACGAAACAAAAAAAGAAGACAGAAAATCGAAAAATTATTAATAAAATGATTAATCAAAACTAAAGTAAACTTAAGTTAAAGAACCTATTTTTTCGGATACAGTTTCTTACTCTTAATGACATTTGTAATAAGGATACTTTTAAATGGGATTGTTGAAGGATACTCGATCAGCTAGCTCGAACAAGACTGATGCAAAAGTGACTCGTGCAAAGTAAAACTGAGTTTTAGCGCGCGAGTAGATTAGATACGTACGATCGTTAGTAGACGCTCTCTTTCGTAGCACGAACTTCATCTTGGTTTTGTCAAGGTGTTTTATGCACGATACCGATGTAGTACGTATCGCACGTTGTTGAGTATATTCACGTTCGAGCCATAAAAATTGTATCATGTACTTCTCGAAACAAAAAATCAGTGTTTGAGATTTGTTGAGTTTTCTAGCTTCAAATTCTTTCTCAATAACTATAACAACTTCTGATTTCTCTGAGAAGTACTTCTTTCTTTTTATAGAATTCTTTAAATGGAAAAGGTAGTAGCTTTTTAAATCTTTATTCTCTCTACTTATTTTTCCTTATTTTTATAATATTATATTAATATTAATATTAAAAGTTGTTAATGTTAAAAGAATATTAATGTTTTATATATTTATTTAACTTTTTATCTCTGTTTGATTAATGTAATGGAACTTTTATAACAAAGAATGAAGTGGTTTTGCGAAATAAGTGTAAGATAAATTAATTAAGAATTTCCTTATTTTTATAGTTCTTGTCAATATTAACAATTTATTATATCTTTTCATTTCTTTTTAGGTACAATTTTCATAATACTGAGTTTATTCTGAAGAAGCAAAGCCTCCATAAATAACACGTCATTTTCATAAAAACATTCCCTTTATTTGAAGTTTACTAAATAATGTCGCTTTATCGATAAATTTTATTGATCTGATATCACGGTTCATAATGAATTCAGGACAATAAAATCGGGTAATCCAACAATCATTCCTCGAACGTGTAAGCCTCAAAGCTTCATTCAACGATAAAGAATCGTAATCAGCTTGTTCCTTTATCAGCGTAGATAGATCAGCATAGAATAGGCCAAAAAAACGGTGCAACCATAAAACGCACACAACACTGTCTGCTCTATCGGATGTTCAAAATTTTTCCTTTAGCTTTTTAATTTATCTCAAATAATATAATATTGAAAAAAGACAAGAAAGGAAGAAATGAAATCTATTTATGAAAATGAAAATGATACCTCGCAAAAGTTAAAATAGGGTAGAAAGTAAAAAATAAAAGTTAAGAAGCTATAAAGAAATTATGGAAGCATAGATTCTTGTTAACGAAAATCTTGGATATGGTGTGCTTCGTGGAAGATGCTAACGAAATATACCTGCCACGTGCTTGTCTGCTCACTCATATACAATAAACGTGAATTGATAATTTAGATTAGTGGGAATTGCTGAGATATTTTTTGATTACGCGGAAGATTCTCTCGACGTGTTTGAAATTTCATGACTTTGTCTCGTCAATTTCACTTTCAATCATAAATTAAAAATTTTACTTATAGAGTTAAAAATTCTTTCTTTATAAATTATATATGTCAGATACGAAGTATATATAATACTCACATATTCTTTCTTCCAAATTTTTAGGTAGATCTGTCAAGATAGCTGCAATTCGATATCCGTTTAACGATATATTTTAGAACACCCTCTATACAGAGACGTAAAACGGGACGTCTGACAAACGAAGTTGCTTTATATGTAAAAGTATAAATCAACAATCAATAATAAGATTTCAATATTTTTATTATAAATCTTCTTAAAATAACATATACATAATTCACATCAAATTTTGTTTTCTCTAATATAATTCTTTTATTTCATTTATTTGAAGTCACATGCACATTTATGGGTTAGGTTTAATTTATACAATGCTGTTTTAGATTTATTATATATACAAATATCTCTTGAATATTATAATATTTCCTATATCGATTTCTATAACAAATGACAGTGTAATCTTGAATCGCGAAGCTTTTGTCAAATTCTGGGCAGTAGGTAGAGCAATGTGAGATTTTTGTGGCAAAAGATAGTCGGACAAATTTCCACTGTATCCACGAGAAGACGAGGGAACCTGCGATCGAATTTATGATGATCAATCAGTGGCAATCGATGATGGACAATCTGAGTGACATTTATTATCTCGTGCGGTTGATAATCCGTCAAGTTTCCATATACTTACGAGTAAGATCGCGTGATTAACCTCCTTATTACAGGAACAACGGAACATCCAAATGTCAATCAGTATGATAGAAAAATTACTTAAATTAAAAAAGCTATTTTTCTGTAGTATTTAAGAAGAAGAAAATAACGTTGCGCTTGTATGGGACCCTTTTTTATCATATCATGAGTGGAATCCAAAAATCCCAGTTTCAAGGCGCGGATATCATTATTTTACAACTTATGCGTATATAAAGTTTGTGTATATTGCACAGTTTATTTGGATACCATATTAACTTTTATCGATAAACTCATCAACAACAAATGATACTAACCTCTCTTGAGCATCTAATCTTTCGCTGATTTACTTACATCTGACACCAATATGATTCTTAATAATATTAATGAAACCTAACCCACATCAATATCAATTCATTCTGTTGTCCTTTCATTGTTGTGTTATAAGTAGCCACGAAGGTTAGTTTTAAGATTCGTTATATCTAGTTCATCCATCTGTCTTTGATTTATATTTTATGTTTTATTTTATATATTCTCGATAGATGTCATTGATGGCTACTTTACGATATAGACTATGTAACAGAAATTAAAGTAAATTGTTCTAAAATTATCTGAAAGTCTCATAGGTCAACTTCAACAAAATGACACCAATTGATAGTTTTCGATCGAGCTCTTGATGATGTAATAAATCATGTATGTCTCCCAGTAAACACTGCAATATGCATAAACTTTACATACACATAGTTCTTAAAATAATGAACTCCGTGCTTTAAAACCAGTACATATGTAAACACTTTCCAATCTTATTTGTCAAAAAGTGTGAAGTATATGTTATACAAAAGAAAAATCACAAATTCGGTGTGTGCCCCAAAATAAAATGTTTCAGGATGTGATTCTTTATAAAGTCTTCTGGATGGCGACAAACGACAACTTCGATTCTTCGGATACGAAACTTCGTATCACGTTGAGGAATATTACGACAGATGTCGTAGCTTTTTCGGTCATCTGTGCCGTTCTTTTTCTCCTCGTGGTTCTCGCGTCCAAGTATGAAAAGGATGAAAACCAACTTTTTACACCTGTGGGAATAGAAACGTTAGTTTATGCAATGAATTATTATGGTAATTATCATAGTGATTGATGCAACAGGAAAAGGAAATGGATAATCGCGAAATTGTCATTTTAATTTGAAATTTTTGCTAGTCTAGTGGGAATAGAGTCATTTGATTAATTAAATGGCAGAAAAATATTAGGGTACAAGGATGCGTAGGTACTAATCCTACTGTTCTGCTTACTTATTCTTCACGCTTTATATTCTGTGAAATATTTTCTTTTCAATTTCTGAAATATTTAATTCATGAAGAGTATGAAATACACAGAAAATAGTAAATACATATATCAAATACTAACACGAAATATTTAAATACTATTTATATCTCAGTAATATTTATTTAAATGTAATTTTCATGTCGGGTCATAGATCTAAATATAATGATAGGGTTAAGTAAAACGTTTTTCATTTTTTAATTTTTAGAAATTAAATAGGCATTCTTCTTAACCATCTATATGTATAATCAACTCTACTTAGCAAAAAGAGGAACTAATAGAGTTGCTCTATCCTACATAACCCCAATTAAAAGAAAATCAAAAGCTTTTCAGTGTGCAAGTATTAATTTTTCCAATTTATTTGTAGAGTCACAGTAGATCACCCACAAGATCCATTCTGCGTTTCAAATACGAATTCCAATACGACAAACTGTTCCCACGCTTGCGGCGATTCGATATTACCGCGCAGACGAATTTCAAAGAGAAATTTCTCCGAGGAAGACATAATCAGGGTTCGTTCCTGTAGCGAGAAAAGAACCACAAAGATTCCAAAGAAATCGATTTTCGGCCTAACCATGAGCCAACCACAAAATTGTCAAAGTACCCAAACCACTCGCGAAATATTTCATAAAAACAACCAAAAATGGTTGATTAGACGGACAAGAAGCGGCCATATTTATGGAAAATATCCTGTATAGCAAGAATTATGATAATTTTTGAAATTTTCATTCATCTACCTCAAGAATGCACAGAAAACTTGAACAACGTGAAAAAAAAAATCAAATGAATTTAATTATTCATAAAAATTTGCATCCAAATGTTGAAACCAAATGCACAACTAATCATAAAGATAGTGAACATCGATGTTACTATTATGTGCCTCGACTGTTGAACATTCCAGACAATTAACGATGGTTTAAGATTATCAGAAGAGCGCAGGTAATGAATCATTTCTCAAGAATCAATTTTCGACGTGAGCTTTGAAACAAATGATTAAGCATGAATACCTCTATGTTTATTAATTCCCAGATCGCAGATCACTGTTTGCCATTTTTATTTCTCTCTCGCTCTTCTTTCTGTTTCTTTCTTTTTTTTTTTTTAATTTATTTAAGCTGCGTTGATTGATTTATCTCACGAGACAATTTTCATTTTTTCAGAGATATATCATTTTACAAAGATTTTTGAAATTTTATTTTTAAGATGTTAATATTGTCTAAGTGTACAAGTTTGTAAAACGTATTTTATTCTGAGGAAACTTCAGTAATTGGTTTTTGTAAGAATGAATTGTTATTTACCTGAATTTTATACATTGCTTCGTATAAAATTTTATTTACATTCTTGAGATTTTATTTCTTTCATCGTTTAATTTGTTACTATTGTATAACGTGACGTTTGTATATGCAGTGTTTGTTGTACGAATAAATATCGTTTGATTTTTCATGTCTGTTCGATTGATTTCGTCAAAGATGAAATATTAATTTTTATTGGATGCGTTATCGATGAAGAAATACAGTTGTATCTGATAAAAAGCGTCGTGTTACTAAGCTTTTTATATTACCGGTTATAAAAACTATATACTAATGTGATGTCGCAAGCTTAAACTGATTTCGTTTCTAGGAAATATTGATCGCGCATCCGTTTCGATCATCTGTCGATTATTTCTATTTCTGTCTAACATATTCTACTGATATAGAAGAACATAAGCCGCATATTGTTATTATAGATGATTAATTATATAAACAAACAAATCTCACTTGCGCGCAAAATACGAATATTCATAAGAATATATTTGATGAGAATAATCAAGCCTGCGCTCATCGATCCACGACGAAACCATGGAAACAGCCAAGGCACAGAAATCAAAACAATCTTCGTTTGAAACACCGATTCCTACCAACGATTTCACATAATTGTTTCCTCGGGAAATCGTTCTGAATTTTTCAAGGAAACAGATACTCATTTTCGAACAATGGATATCAAAGATAGCAGCGACGAAGAAGAGACACATGATATATCAGCGTTCACGAAATTCGACGAGAGTATCGAGGTACGAAACGCTGAGGAGATACAAAGTCCAGTGAATCGTAGACCTTCCAGTTCGAGGAGACCCAGACAACATCCGATGAACGAAAGCCGAAGTGCTATAGGAATAAATTCACCTCGCGAAAAATTCAATTTTCGAAGGTAATTCAATCAAGGATTAATTGATACGATTCTTTAATAATTACATTAATAGTATTATAGATGATGAATTCTCACCTACTATAATTGTAATTTTGTTATTTTGATCGCAAGATTACAAATGAAATGAAAAATATATTTTCTTTAAAACTCTTGCAATAAAATATTTACAGATACTCGGATCATGATAACAGCTTTGGGAAATCCATGGGAATCCATAGTGATCCATCAGACAGTGAAGAAAGCGATGATGATGATATTCAAGGAACGAGCAACGCTCAGCCCATTGAAATTTATAATCCTAAGGATTTTGAGGATTTAGAAGTGTCTACTGAGATGAAGGAATTATTTCAAAACATAATGAGGTATCGTCGATCACGCCTTCTTAATCTTTTATTGTCTCTTAAAGATTCTCCTATCTACTGCAAAATACCTTGTATACATTCAATTCTTTTATAGTAATAGTAAATAACGTAATGATAATTGTGTTATTTATTTTTCATCAGGTATACTCCACAAAAGATCGAATTAAATTACAAACTCATACCATTCATCCCCGATTACATCCCAGCAGTGGGTGACATAGACGCTTTCATCAAAATCCCGCGACCAGACGGCGTAGAAGACAAAATCGGTTTAACAGTTTTGGATGAGCCTTGCACCAATCAATCTGATCCAGCTGTCCTTCATCTTCAACTTCGTAATCATTTACGAAGCGGAGGAGGAGCGAGACAAACGGTGGTTAAAAGAATCGAAGATGCAGAAAAAAATGGGAAGTCAATCGAGAAGTGGATCGAGGATATAAATCAGCTTCACAGAAGCAAACACGCTCCCGCAGTTAACTTAACGAAACCGATGCCAGACATCGACTCGTTGCTTCAACAATGGCCACCGGAAGTTGAGGACAAGCTTAACGAAGTTGAATTGAATTTCACGCAATTGGATTGTCAACTACCAGAACTTATCGATCTTATATGCAATCTTTTGGATATACCATCGGAAGAGGGCATGAGATTGGAGGCATTACATATGCTCTTTACGCTTTATTTAGAAGTTCGAAATGTCAGAGCGCAGAAATATTAATTGTAAGGAAGGTTTAAATGTACTGTGATGAGGATATAAATAGGGAAATTTTACACTAAATTTAATTTGATTTAGTTCGTAATTATTACTTGAAATAAGAATTTGATAGCTATTTTGTATCTAGAATAGCTCGAAGTACGAGAAATGTATTTTAAACTTGTATATATGTATATGATAGAAAAAAAATAGGAATAACATTTTTCCCTATTTATATACTGTTATCTATAATGGAGGTTTGATTATCAATTTTATTTTGTGAAGAATAATAATTTCTATCAATTGTAAAGCATTATACATAATTAACAATAATAACGAACGTAAGAGTTTACATTCATATAATCTGAATACCATGTTTCCACTCAATGGAAAGAATTTACATCCGATTTACGCAACTACCATTTTAGATAATATAATCAGAGACCACTGATTTACAATTAATTACATATAAAAGGAAAAGTATTTCGATTATGACAACATCATTTACACAACATATTAAACAATGTCAAGTACATAATACATTATGATCAAAGAGAAATGTTTGACAAGTGAAAGGAAAATAAGAATTTATCTCAATTTTCCTTGTTGCTCAATCTAAAACCGGAAATGTTATAATATCATACATCTTTTCCTTATTACTACTTTCCTTACATTTACTATATAATCACACTTTTTATCTTATAGAGTGCATTCTTTTCTATTCCAACTTCCAATAATTCTAACACGTACTATGAAATTTCAAATATTTCGATTTTCCTCGTAAGAAGCGCTTGTGCATTTTCTTATCCAAATAACAAACTTCCGGTTTCACGAAATAATAAATTGAGGATTTCCCAATTATTTTACAATTTTTACATTCCTACAAATTTCTTTCTTAAAGAATTTAGTCTTTTCAAACCAAGTTTTTCGAAGATACGAATATGACATCTATTACAATATGACACATACTATGTGTGCATATTTAAGAAAATTTAAGAAAATGAATATTTAAGAAAAATGTACATAACCTTTGATCAAATAATTATAACAAATTCTGTAACAATGAAAATGTAATCATAAGTTGAGCACCGCTTTCACTGAACATGAATCATAGTATTAGTCACGTGATTGACAATATGTATACGTAATATATATCTCTTTTCTTTGTATAAGTTTAGCGTGCAGTAACAGCGCGTAACGACGAAGTTGTATCTGTACTTAGGCGATGATTTTTCTTTTTGTACTTTGTAAAATTTGATTGCAGTGACAGTGGTTGAAAAATTATGGACACTTCGACGCATATAAACGTAATGATAAACAGCAACATCGATGACAGTGTTGACAGTTGCGTGAATGATGAAAATGATACAGAAAAGCTACTGAAACCAAGAAATAATTTTGCGTCATATTCAAACGATAACATTAACATTCGATTTCGGGTATGAAATATACAATAATCTAATAATGACAATAATCTAACGGCAAAGTGTATCTCTTCAAAATTTCTTTCTTACTTTTTATTTGGCACTATGAAATAACCTAGCTAACACCTGTCTGCTTTCACACTATTATGTATAAACACAAACTCTTATCTTTTATAATGTTGATAAGATAAAAAAGATTCTTTCATATGAAAATGAAGTATTGTATAAGTTTAGAATCTTATAATTATTTTTAATGTTTTAATCTTGTATTTTTGACAGAATGCAGCATCGCTAAGTATTGGGGAAACACTTTCCAATAATCCAAGGAGACTTAATACAGAAGAAATTCCTCCCGGTGCTACTAATTTCCTATCAACTAATTATGAGGTACTTTGTCTTTGTGATATATACTTTGTATATAATTTTCTTATTAATGCTTATAATTATAGTTATCTTTAATTTTGATGAATTTTCTGCATCAATTATTACCAATATCTTATCTTAAAAGTAATTAAGTTTCAAGGAAATATCATATGTAAAATACATCTGCAATTTTTATTTTTCTTCTTTCAGAGTTTAGATTATGATCCCTGTGAGAATTATCTTCTTCAAGATGAAGAAAGAAAAAAAGGCTACAAGTTTATAGTTAAGAAGAACTTTGCCAGATGGTTTATTTTCTTATTGATAGGTATCTGCACAGCACTTATAGCTGGTTTTGTAGATATTTCTATAGAAGAATTATCAAACCTAAAGTATGGTTGTTTAAAATTGTGTATCCTTACTACTGTATACAAATAAAAAAAGTATATATATAAATTTGATTGTTCCTTATAATTAATAACAGATGTAGATCAATGTGTAACAACAAACTGTCTATGGCTGCCATATCTACTATGGTTAGCCTTAAATTTTGCACCTGTTTTAATAGGTGCTATTTTAGTATCCTATATAGAACCTGTTGCGGCAGGTAGTGGTATTCCACAGGTAAAGTGTTATTTAAATGGAGTTAAAATGCCTCGAGTTGTTCGTATAAAAACATTAGCTGTAAAAACAATAGGAGTAATTTGTACAGTAGTTGGAGGCCTTGCTGGTGGAAAAGTAAATATTTTTTATTACTATCTCTGTAGTATAATTTATTATAAAAATACAAAAGTCTTTCAATACAGAATAAAAATTATATTCTAGGAAGGACCTATGATACATTCTGGAGCTGTGGTAGCAGCAGGAATATCACAAGGCAAAAGTACTACATTTAGGAAAGATTTTAAGGTATTTCAATATTTTAGAGAGGACCATGAAAAACGAGATTTTGTGTCAGGAGGTGCAGCTTCTGGTGTATCTGCCGCATTTGGTGCGCCAATTGGTAAGTGTCAAAAAACATAGTATACATAATACAAACATTAATTACTTGATTAAAAATAATTTAGGAGGAGTATTATTCAGTATCGAAGAAGGAACCAGTTTCTTTAATCAAAGTCTCACATGGAGAACATTTTTTGCTAGTATGATTACAACATTTACGCTAAATATCATCCTTAGTACGTATCACGGACGACCTGGTGACCTTTCTTATCCAGGCTTACTAAACCTTGGAAAATTTGAGACAATTCCCTATCAGATTTACGAAATTCCTCTATTCATGATAATGGGAACAATTGGTGGATTTTTGGGCGCTTGTTGGAATCATCTAAATTATAAAATCACCTGTTTCCGTTTGAAATATGTAAAACAGAAATGGTTAAAAGTAATAGAAGCTCTTGCAGTTGCTGCACTAAGTGCAACACTGGGTTTTAGTATGATTTATTTTCTGGACGACTGCAAACCATTAGGGCGAGATCCCACGAAATTTCCCATTCAAATGTATTGCAAGGAGGGTGAATATAGCGCAGTTGCAGCTTTATGGTTCCAAACTCCAGAAAGTAGTGTACGATCTTTGTTTCATGATCCTAAAGGTATGCTGGTAATGTGTACATATATAGAACAACATAAGATGTATTTAATCAATTTTTTGTTTGTAGGTTCCCATAATGATATTACTTTAGCTATCTTTGTTGTCCTCTACTTTTTTCTGGCTGTTGCTACCTTTGGTCTGTCCATGTCTAGTGGACTGTTCATTCCATCCCTGCTGATTGGCTCTGCATGGGGTAGACTAATTGGATCAGGCCTTGCAAAAATTTTTCCAAATTGCGTAAGAAACGATTATAAAAATAAACTCAAAATATTACAGAAAATATGAATTACCATAAATTATTGCAGGTTGTTTTAGATCCTGGGAAATATGCTTTATTAGGTGCAGCTGCTCAATTAGGAGGAGTAGTTAGAATGACAATAAGTTTAACCGCTATACTAATAGAAGCCACTCAAGGAATATCCTTTGGCTTGCCACTTATAGTAGTTCTTATTATGGCTAAATGGGTTGGAGACTTTTTTAATGAGGCATGAAAATATATTATATTACTCTGTATTTTTACATTTTAAAACGTCTATGTATTACTCTAATAATTGTTATTATTTCTTATTCTATAGGGTATATATGATATTCATACACAAATGGCTGGAATTCCCATATTACCATGGGAAGCCCCACCGTTATCAAACAATATATACGCCAGTGAAATAATGAGCCACCCAATAGTAACACTAAAAACTGTAGAAAATGTAGGGCATATAGTAGAACTTCTTAAATGTGTAACATTTAATGGGTTCCCTGTAGTTGATCCTCCTAATAGTGATGAGGTACTGAACATTATATTATAAAATATCAAAAAATTTATCGTTTTGTTATATCTATCTTTTTTTATTCCAGACTGAAATACATTCGTATGGACGATTTCGGGGACTAATTTTACGTTCCCAATTAATAGTATTACTACAAAATAAAATTTTTAACAGAAACTTAGAATATTGGGAAAAGTCATTAAGTGTTAAATTATTCAGAAAAGAATATCCGAGATATCCAACAATTGATCAAGTGACCATAAGTGAAGAAGAAAAGACTTATATGATAGATTTAAGACCTTTTATGAATCCTTCTCCTTATACACTACAGCATGTTAGTATTTTGTTAATATTTTATCTATAGATTATTATATGACAGATCAAAAGAATGTTCTTTTATTAATCATTTCATTTTCAGTCTGCGACACTGCCACGAGCATTTAGGCTCTTTAGAGCTTTAGGTCTTAGACATTTACCTGTAGTCAATGATACAAATGAGGTACTAACAATTAATGTATTCCATAAAAAATCTCTACTATAGAAAAATTGTGGTTTTCCATCTTTTTGTAGGTAATTGGGATTATTACAAGAAAAGATGTTGCCAGATTTAGGATATGGGAACATAGAGGAAGAATGGGTCTAGATGAACTTCTAATTACTAATAAAATTTAATTTTAGCTTTCTTGACATAAAATTTAATATTTAATTTATGAAAAACAGTTTATAATGATATTATGTACAAACATTATGTTTTTATATAAAAATAGAAGAATTTTTATATTTAACTTTTCAGTAAAGAAAATCTAGGTATTACAAAAAGAAAGTAAAGAGGCAAAATCAACCAAAGACACAATGCACATAATATTAATTATTTATAAATAATTGCCAACCTAGCCATGACCATAATTTAAAAAACAAATACACTGGGATAATGACCAACGATAAAAGAAAATAATATTCATATGTTGAAATATACATTGGAATTAATATCCTGTTATAATCACCTCTACAGATTATAATTCATGTGATCGAGTATTCAAGACCTATGTACAACCTGCAACAAGAAAAGGATATTTTATAGAAGTTTTCACTTCTTTTACCAGTATAATTAAGTCTCTTAAAATGATGAATTAGATTCTAGAATAAATTATCTAACATTTACTATTTATTATGTTCAAATTTATACACAATATTTATATATTGTAGAGTATCTACAAAATACAAATATTTTAGAAAAAGTAAAGAACTGAGAAAACAGTTTGTATCCTAAATAGTTATGCTTTATATATACATATACATACATTATACAATGTCTTATCAAGAACTTTCTGTTAAATTAATAATAATTTTTATTTTCTCTAGTATATGTCTATATCTTAATATAAAGTAACTTGATAAAATATCTTGGCAAATAAGATTGGCAAAGATTACTAAATACTATCAGGTATTAGTAAAATTATATTTTGCGCACTTCCCGCATAAACGATATCAATATCTATAAAAATTAAAGATGTAAGAATTGTCGCCAATTAATTCTGAGTTCCTATTTCGGGAATAAATCACCTTGAGATAATAATATGTGCACGGCATGAGAATACTATCTCTGTCTAATCTGCTATAAATCGTGGCTTAAAAGTTTTTTCGCGAACAATAAAAAGATTCTTAGTCAGATCTTACGTGCAACTATAACGATATCTTCCTCCTCATGAGTGTTCATAATAATTGCAAATATTTGAGACCGATAAACGAGTGAAAGACATTAGAATGCATTAACGCAAGTGTTAATACGGAATTAATTATAATTTATAGTCGAAATGCACGTAATTCGAATATTTAACAACAGTATCCACGACGGTTCGCCATTTCAATGATTGGTTTATGAATTATCCACGCTTGCGCGTACATCAATAAGAAAAAGAGAGGTAAATTCAAATAATTTTACGGGTGATTTTTTTTTTTTTTTCTAAACTGTATACCATTATTATTATAAATATATATTGTTATTGGAAGACGTTTTATGTAAATTGAACAAAATGAACAATTACAAGTGGAGTAGAAAAAAAGGTACTTGGCAATTAAATAAACACGATAATCCAATAAAAGAGAGGAAAAAGGATAGACACAGACTATTAACAAAACCTCACGAAACAGAAGAAGAAGCTATAATTCGGAGATTTCACGATGCACAAAGAATGGCAAGATTTCGAGCTAGAAAGAAGAAAGCTTTGGAGGATGTGGAGGCACTTAAGACAGAATTAAACAGAAGAAATATTACTTTTGAAACTATTGACTCTATTGTCTCCATAGCAAAAATGAAACAACTTCAAACATATTTCCCTATACAAAATCCATCAATTGTACATTCAGCTTGTGAACAAAGTAAATATTCCCAATTATTGAAAGTCATCGAGGAATTAGGAAGGAACATTAAATTAACATATGCTGGTAGTAGAATTTCAGTAGAGAGATTAAAACTAGGTATCATAAAAGCCAGAATGCTGGTAAAAGAATGCTTAATGGAAACAGAAATAAATTCACAGCAATAACTGGCAATATATAAGTAGACATAATATAACTTATGGTTATGATTCTATTAGAATGTATAAATATCTTATTTAAATTTTATATAGCGATAAATATAGCAATATTACGAGAGTAATACTCAGAGATCATTTACTGTTTAAACAATAGCAATAATTGTGAGCGTTATGCTCATAGACGCTTCTCTTCCATTAACAAATGATAAAACACAAAAAGAATTACCTTCACCACTGAGAAGGATATAAATGCTATGCAATACATGATCATTAAAAATAAAAAGAATTCGTTGATATAGTAACAATAATACTCCATATAGGTTATGAAAAAAACACGTGTGAATAATAACCCTTTTACATACGAAAAATAAAATTTAATAAAATCCGACGACGATTAACAATAGTATCCCAATTAACAATAATGTCCCATATAATTAATATATGAAAACTTACTTCCGATATAAAAAATAATAATTTACTTGCTTAAATTGAACAAACTAACTCTTCACAAATAAAACACGTCGGCTAATTTATCTAAATTCATATTGGCAAATACAGAAACGATAGAATTCGAAATAATGCCAATTGTCTCATAAGTTAATCTGTATCATTATATTCAATTATCACGTAATATTTGAAAAGCGTTTCGCAATAAAACTTCATTGAAAATGTATCTTCCCGGCAAGTTGACCGTTAAGTCTCACCTTGTCGTCTGAAAGAACCGAAAAGAAAGCTCGTCAACATTTTCTCATTCTCTTAAAGGAAACCGGTCTTCCGAATCGTGAAAGAAAGACTTACCGTGAGTCGAATATATTCCTTTTTCAAGAAAACATTTATGGTGTATTTTTGTTAATCGATGGAAAATAGAGGAGTCATATCGTATCGCCATTCGTAGAGACGATAGAAACGGTCGAGCATTCCAAGCATCTTTGTAGATTCTTTGGAGACAATGTCGTGTATTTTAAGACGCGGCCGGTTTTGGTCAATTGTTTTGCGGTCTCTCAGGTCGTACACCTGTCCGTCGTGAAGTTGCAGACGGGAGTAGGAAGGGGTTATGGTCAATAAACGCAACCACGTCACACGCAGCCTATCGGCGACCCCGCTTGGCCCCTTAAAGTGGCTCCGAACGAAAATCTTACATGTCGGCCGATATTGCTTTTGTGCGTTTGTCTGCGATATATCTTAAGAAAAACCGTATCAATTCCCCTAGAAACAATAACAACGTATGTGTTTCACCATAAAGAAGATGCTATTATAAAATGGCAACGGTCCAGGACGTGATTTAGCCTCGCACCGGGTTAATCGTGCGTTTCAGTGAACTGACCGAATTGGATCCGCCATTGTTGTGATTGGTGAACGTTTCAGAGAAGACGGCGTTCTTAGATTGACGCGCATGCGCGTTGCGTGCTACTTGACGACGCTCTTCTTTCGAATTTTGGGGAGACACACGCACACACACGAAATCGACGCGGGGGCACAGGTAGCAGAGCACGCACACGCACAATATAACACCTACATACATACGTATTTCGAAAACAGTATTCGCCGCTCGATTTTTGCGCACGTGCTATGAAATTTTTTCGAGTTTGTTACCCGCGTCTTTTTTAGACATACCAATTAATATTCACGTTATTCGCTTTCTATACGTTAAATAAAAACAGTTCGAGTGTTTCTTAAGAGAGAGTACAGGTTGATGTCCTTTTTTTTGTCTGGTGCAAACAAAATTTTTAAACGCTATTATCGTTAATCTTGTTTAAACGAAAATTTTCGTAGGTTCGTAATCACAACATTCTAAAATTTAATCGTGCCTAAACAAAATGAGCGATAACAATGTTTATTGTGCTTGATATTATATAAATGAAGCATTCTTATCTTTTATGGAAATGTCTGATCAGATGTATTCTAACCAATTTTATGATTTTCTTTTTTATTGCAGATAATTTCTAAAGTAAAGAAGTAAAAATAAGGATCACTTTATATATGAAGAAATATGTAAGAACAATTAGTAGAAATAGCAAAAGAAAAGCAAAGTTAGTTACGCTTAATCAATAACGCATGCACAAAGTATATTTTCTGAAAGGTTTGGTATTTGAAATTGACAAAAATGAGAGTCCATATAGATGATGATATCCATACAGTGCTTAATTGCATGTTATGCCTAAGGCTAAGAAAAAATCTTACCTTAAAAAGGTAAGAGAAATGCGTGAATATAGAAGACAAAAATTGAAAGAAGAAACATTAGAGGAACGTGCTATTAGATTATATACTGCTGCTGAGAGAATGAAGAACGCTAGAGCTAAAGAGACAGAAGAGCAGGCAGCAATAAGAAGAATGCAGGAAGCTCAGCGCATGGCCAGGCATCGTGCTAAAAAGAAGCGCTGCTTAGATGAAAACTTAGCAAGGGAAATTTCAAAAATTGCTGAGTTGTCTAAAATGCCAGATGCAGCTACGATAGCTCAAATGTCAGAGATGAATATGAATAAAATCTCTGCAGAATTGAAACAAATGATGGAAAGAGGAAAAGTACCAGAACATATAGTTCAAATGGCTCAACTTGCAGAGTTCAGCAAAATGACTGAATTGAATAAAATGTCTCAGGATATGGCTAAAAGATATGAGATGGAAAAGATGGCAGAGTATGCCAAGACAACAGAATACATGAAGATGCAAGAAATTGCAAAGATGTCTGAGATTGCCAAGATGAACGAGATGGTAAAACTCTCAGAAATTGCTAAATACAATGATATCACGAAAATTAACGAAATTGCGAAGATGAATGAAATGATGAAAATGTCTCAAATGGCAAAGATCAATGAAGTTCAAAGGATGAATGAGATAGCCAAACTTAACGAAATGGTGAAGATGACGGAAATGGCGAAATATAATAATGATATAACAAAATTAAATGAAATTGCGCAAATTAACGAGATGGCTAAAGAAATTGCAAAGATGAATGAAAAAACGAAAATGACCGAAATGATTAAAATAGCAAATATGCAAAATGACATTACAAAGATGCCTGAATATTCGAAAATGGCAGAAATGGCAAAATTAACCGAGTTGGCTAAATTAAATGAAATAACGATAACGAAATTAAATGATCCACCACCGCCACCAAAGGTACCAGAAATTCCTCGAATCCCTGAACCTGTGATTACTGTGCCAAATCCAAGAAATTTGCAAAATGTTCAAACTGTTCAAGTAGCGCAAGCTAGCCCATCCAGTACAATAAACTTTCCTACTGTGCCTGGTCAGGGTAAATATGCTCAGTTACTGGTTATTATCGAGGAGCTTGGAAGAGACATTCGCCTTTCTTATGCTGGAAGTCGCAGCGCAGCTGAACGTCTGAAGATGGGTATTCAGCATGCTCGAATTCTTGTACGAGAATGTCTGCTAGAAACAGAACATAACGCACGGCAATGATCTGCCGATATACTTAGCGATTAGATTTTTAGTCGATTATTTTACAAAGTAATAATATGTACATTGTATGCAGTACAACAGTATATTTTAAAGGGAGTGTCTTAGCATCCACAAAAACGTGTATAGAATATATAACAATTATTATTTCCTATTATATGATCTTACTAGTTTGTATGTTTAATAAAAGAAAGTATGAGCAGCTAGTTGTTTTAAATAATGGAAAGATTAAGAAAGTAATAGCTGTATAACTTAATATCACTTTCAATAATCAATAAAATGATTTAAGATATGCACTTTTGTGGATGCCTAAAGAAAATTAATCAATCAATAGCGCATAATATTGGATATAAATTAAATGACATGAAAAATATTCGTTTTTCACTTTAGTTGATTATTTTTATTAGAAAGAATGTAAAAATGACCATTTTCTATGCAGAGATTCAAATTATGAAGGTATTATTCCTTCACATTAAGTTCTCGATTAGTGAGTAGGAAACATAATATTAGGCAGGGAGAATTTATACACTGTGAAGAGCCTTCATTTATATTTTCTAAGGAAAGTTTATTACTGCATTTTTTGGTTGACATATGGGTACCTAGTAATTACCTACAATATACATGCAAGAAAAAAAAGTTGATCAAACAAAATGTACCTACGAAAAGTATAATCCTTGAATATTACCGATTGCAAGGTATAATTAAATAAAAAAAAACAGTTTTGTACAATATTGTCTATTAATTTTATACCCCTAAATCAAATTTGTATACGTATTTGTAGTAAAATATGTAATTTGAATTTGGCGCTACATGTAACGGAATGTAGTTTCTAGCCTTTCCGTAAAGCGCTGTTAAAATTTCAGGTACGTGTACATATGTATGTGATAGTATGTACAATAGCGGTGGAGGATAGAAGTCAATAGATTTAAGAATTTTTTGAACATTACGCTTAATTTTTATTTGTACTTATTTATTTACCGCGTAAAATTTTACTAACGTATTCGCTAAGGTGAGTTTCATATAAAATGTAAAATATAATTACATATTTAATTGAAGGTTATATTTATGTTTATTTTAATTTCACTGATCATATTAAAATCTCCTCGCATGATTTTCTTCAATTCTAAAAATTGTATTTTTTATATAAACTACATTTGCTTTCTGTATATTTTAAAAATTAATATATTTGCGAGATATAAGTAGTACATTGATGAAATTGTAACAGTTGTCTTGTAATATCTAGCTTATTATAACTTAGATTCTCTTCATAAATTATTTGTTAGGATATTTATTTAAAAAAAAGACAGTTAGAGAAGATGGAAGAGGAACGAGGAAATGTAGAAGTTTCAGCAAAGGTTACAGAGCCATTACTCAATGTACCAAATCCAAGAGCTCTTCAACAAACTGTTCCTTCTCTACCTGGTCAATCAAAGTATATACAGCTGCTTAATGTCATAGAAGAACTTGGTCACGAGGTTAGACCTACCTATGCTGGCAGTCGTACTTCTATAGAAAAAATTAAGCGTGGTATTGTACATGCACGTATCTTAGTTAGGGAATGTTTAGTTGAAACTGAAAAAAGCGCTCGTCAATAGGGCAAAAATTTAAATTAATTTTTACACATAATAATCTGTAACTGACCAAGTACTCGAGAAGTATTTAACTATAGTGTAAAATATCTTATATATTTTTTGCCAAAGATGATACTGCGTATGCATCTTAAAAGATGAAAGAATTAGATAACAATTTATCTACCTCAAACTTCAAATTTTAATTGCGCAAAAAGATCATTAGTGTGAATAATAGTCATTAATTAAACATAGGAAGTAATTTTAATTATTTTTTAAAAACTTGTTTAAAAAATTGTGCATCATTATATATTTATTTTATAAAGTAACAAATTATTTATTCCTTTTTATATTATCAAAGAGAGTACAATGGAAGTAGCCATTAGATGCTATAGTTTATTAGTTACAAGGTAATTAATTTTATGTGAATAATGAATACATAGCATATTCCATAGACAAAATTATTCTTTTATATATAGCTCCTGATAATAATGACTGATTATTGAAATATATCTGATAATGCATTTTATATTAAGAATGAAGAATATGTGTGTCAATTTTACATAATAATTTTAAAGTAAAATTTTTAATTAAGTTATTGATAGTACAAATATATTACTCAGATGCAATGAAGGTAAATAGAAACTGATGAAAACAAGTTACAAAGAACCAATATAGTATTAAATCTTAACAGTATATATTTAGAATAAGATTTGTATGAGTATATTGTGACGTACTTAAATAACTATGTGTTATGAAAATATTTAAAGTGAGAAGATGAAAAGTTCCTATAACACGTAAATGATCTTTGCTCAGAAATGTATGAATTTACTATGTATAAGAAATGATGATCATGTCTTGTTCCTAAAAATTAATTATGATATGATCTCAATCATAACAACACACTCAGACCAAAAAGTACAAGTTATATGTATGTCAAGTTTTCAATGCAAATAAATAGATCAAATAGGGTTTTTATAAATATTTATCACAATTTTTTAAACGTTTATTAATATTTAACAGAAACCACCTTCATATCAAATGTTTTCAAACAAATTTTTATCTTTAATAAGAATAATAAGAATAGTAAACAATTGGAAATAGCAATACAACATTATATACAAATGTAATTGCGTGCAACCTTAAAAATTTTGAATTTGTAATAATTTAAATATTGTATGACGTATTTATATATAGTTTTCATTAATTGTAATATTTATATAAATAAAGATTTTTGCGTGTGAATCCCATAATATCTCCCTTAAAATAATTTTAATGTTTTTAGCTTAGAACCTTCAAATTTATCATTTCGTGTTACAGATTACAGAAAGTCAAGCATGTTCCGTACTTTGGATACTTTCGATACAGAATTTTCCGCTGATTCAGTTGAATGGTGTCCAATAGATTCCTTCAAAGATGTATTTGTTTGTGGAACGTATCAATTAATGAAAGACGAGAATTTACCATCCAATGTGTCATCAAAACGTTTAGGAAGAATTTATCTATTTCGAATTGTACAAAATGGACGCTTAATAATATTGCAAAAATTAGAAGTACCCGCTGTATTGGATATGAAATGGGCGCATGTTACATTACAAAATAAAATTTTACTCGGTGTTGTAAACTCCTTAGGGCACTTACAAATTTATCAACTTAAAAATGACAACGAAAAGATAACTTTAGAATTATTAGTGCAAAAGAGAGTTGGCGATGAAGTACTTGCATTATCTTTAGATTGGTGTACCGGAAGATTGACGAATGAAGTCAGTTTAAAAATAGTAGTTAGCGACTCAAAAGGTTTCGTCTCATTGTTTGAGTTAAATGAAAATGAACTTAATGAAATTAATTCATGGTCAGCACATGGATTTGAAGCATGGATTGCAGCTTTTAATTATTGGGACACAAACATCATATATAGCGGTATGGAAGTAAATGAAATCAAAATTTATTTAAAAAATTAACAATAATTATATTTAAGGTGGCGATGACTGTAAATTTCAATGTATTGATACGAGGATAAAGACTCGGGTTTCAAATAAAGTTCACGGTGCAGGCGTTACAAGTATTCATAGTAATGCAGCGAGAGAATTTTTATTATCATCTGGAAGGTGCTGTAAAGTTTAAAGTACACTAGAACTCCATTTATCTGAACTCTTTGAAAGATGCAATAATAATTCATCGATTCTCTCCGCTATTTATGATTTTCCGTTCATATAATAATTTATATTCAAATAAATGGATTCAATTAGCAGAAATTCATTTAGTTCAATAAATGAAGTTCTATTATAGAATAGTAATATTAATAAGATAACAATTTTGAATAAAACTCTCATAATGTTTTAGTTATGATGAAATATTGAGATTATGGGATACGAGAAACTTGAAGCAGCCAATTTCAAATATCAATCTGGGTGGCGGCATTTGGCGTTTAAAATGGGATCCCTTTAAGCGGAAATATTTGTTGGCTGCTTGCATGTATAGCGGATTTAGAATAGTCGACTGCGAAAACACTGAAATACCGTCTGTTATTGGCGAGTATAATGAACACGAAAGTATAGCATATGGCTGCGATTGGAGTTACTTAAATAGCGAAGAAATATCAGGACAAATACTCGAAAAAGAAACACAATATGCATTTCTAATGACTACTTGTTCTTTTTATGATCATGTTTTAAAATTATCCGCATTATATTTAAAGAATAACTAAAGAATTTTTAATAAAGAAGAACCGAAAATTTATATATCTACAACAGGTAATTTTTATTGTAATGTGTAAAGTTCTTCTTTTATTTTCTATAATACTAATCATTTTTTATCGTATTATTTGTTATGCACAGATAAGAGATAGTTAACCTATTAATCGGTAGACTCTAATTTGTGAGATACAATATTTTCTTTATTTATAAACCTCGTATCATTTCTGTTAATAAGTTATCTCATATTTGCATTTGCAAAAATTAAGATTGATTAAATTGGAATTAATTTCTTTTTATCAACTCTTAGTTTCATAATTATACTAGTTTTTTGTTAAGAAATGTTCCGTGAGATTAATAAGTTAATGAAAACAAGTCAATTTCAGTTAAATTTGTTTCAATCTTTAGAAATATACACTAATGTGATATAATTTATTTCCAACAGAAATGAAATGAGACAAAAATGTAACTATTATGTCCAAAAGATTGACAATTTTGACGACGATCCAACTCTTTCCCAGTTAACAGGTGAATTAAGACAAAACAGATTTAGCTGGGTTTTAATCTTTGGAAATATAAGTACGAAATAATTTATCTTTGACAGATTTGAAGTGAGGCATAGGAATAATTATTATATGCAAAATATTGGTCATTTAAATACTTAGTAATCTCTTCCCCGGTTAACAGGTTAAATTTGAAGAGTTACGAAGCATGCGCAAGAAAAATTAAAGGATCCCGGCATCGCGTCGCTATTCGATGAACGTGGAATGGTTTAGAGAGTCGCTGGAAGATGGCAATGTGGCAGTGCGAGCTGCATTTCGCCGCGGCCAGTTCGATAAAAATCAGTCGTTCACAGGGGCTGTTTTGGCGTGGTGTCAGTGCTGTGATTTCTGTGACGAGTTCGCGTTCAGTTCCGCGGTAAATTATCAGTGATTAGTTTTGGTAAGTAAATTTTTATTTCGTCGAAAATTTCAATTTCTACATTCATTACCATGATCCATGGCATTGTGAATTTTTCTTGGCTCGATCAGTAAAATCAGCTGTGGAACTGTGCACGTCCTGTCCCTGTGGAATGACCTAGAAAAGATTTGGCGCGTATCCTTGCAAAATTTTCGGCCCCCTTCTCGAGAATCCTATTGCGTGACAAATATCAAGAATGCTCATTGAATCAAGGTTAGAATATAACGTTTGACGTGATAAACTCGCAGGGAAAGCAGAGCGACAGTTTGATTCCCCAGTCGTTAGGGACAGGCCGCTTTAGGAGAATTTAATCGAGTTTCGAGACCGTCGTTGGTCCATCGATTCATTAGCGAATTCATCTGAAAACCGTGGCCATTCAACGAGCTCTTCACTCTTTAACACACTTGCGTTTTCTCGATCATTTTACCGAACCGAAATTGTAGTTTTCTAACGTTGAAAAATACCTGCAATTTGGGAAATATTTGAAAAATCCATTGATGTGTAAGATAAGAGATAGATTAAAATATAAAAATTGAAGAATCGTAGCAAGATTCAGGCTTCTTATTCGAAAGAATTGTTTCTAGAATGCATCACGCTGCAGTAACAATCGTTTAAACAATAATTAGATCTTTTACATACATATAAATATTTATCTCTCTGACAAATTTTATATGACTTTAAACAAATTTCATATTCTGTTGTATTAATAGAAATTTTCGAACGGATAGAAATTAAAACAATTTTTATTGTTTTTATTTGTAATATTTCGAATGACTGTTAAAATTCTACAAGAAATATTCATGATGCCATCGTGATTTAACCAATTGTTTTTGGGTGGGGTGAATCTACGAATTGAAGCCAACCATTACTGACAAATTACGAAACAATTTCGGTTATTCGTATACATTAAATTTAGTTTCATATTTCTACCCTTTCAAGTTTGTTTAATTAAACGGAAAAACGATACATTGGTGCCATTTTTTCTTTTTTTTTTTTTTTGCGAACGTACAAGTGTCTCAAGCTTGAATCTCACTTGACAGCTACGGTTCTTGTTGGATACGGTGAAGGTTACTCAACAGCATATTAATTATTCTCCACAGCTTTTCATCATTAATTTAGATGCAATCTAACGGTCCCTTGGTTCTGTACCACTATTTACCCATTCTTTAATTCTTTTACACTCGACGAATAATTCTATCAGGTAAACTGTTCTCATTTCTCACATTAGGGGTCGAGATTATGATCTGATATTGTTATTTTTCTTCATCATCTGCTTCATTGTTCCAAAACGTCGGTACTCTTAATCTTATGTGTGTAATTATTTTTAAAATTTATTCGAATTGTACAAGGACTGAATTTATCGTGATGGCCATTAAATCACATGAATTGTAGAATATCTTTGTAGATTGGTCTGACAGATTCAGAAATATTCCTATCTTTCTTGTGATATTTTTTATAATGGTATAACTTTTTCTTTACTTTGACTCTATATTACAATATATCGATTAGCTTTGTTATTATCGTTAGTTGATTTTCTAAACGATGGCTATTCTTTCAAAAGGATATTGGTCAGGGTAAAATAAAAATAAAATACTTTGCAATCATTGTTTTCAAGGTATAAAAGATATACTAGAAATATTAGAATAATTAAAATGATCAATTCGTAATTTTTCATACAAATTCTATAGATTACATTGTTTATTTATATTTTTGAGTTATTTTTTGAAGATTTTCTGTAATACTTTTTAAGTGAAATTTGTTTTACATTATATATTTTTTCATATATCTTTCATTTTGATTTCTTCATTATAAATTTATTTACTATTAATCCTGAGATCCATTCGAATTGACCGCGTAAAAAGGTGGCGTAACAGGATTATTAAATTCTGTCTTTTTTTCCCTATCAGTTATTAGTATGTTTGCAGGTTATGAGATCAAGGACGAGCGAGATATTGACATCGACCAGAAATTATATTCTATATGGTGGTCAAAGCTTATCAATCTTTCTTTCCGTGTAAAAAAGGGGCGTTGCCTTTTAGGATATTTTGAATGAAATCGCATTCGAAAATTTCGCTACTTCTTTATGATGGAGATAAAACAGTTTCATTCTTTTGCATGTCCGCGATGACGTATCTACGTGCCCATCATGTATATAGTGTATGTAGTTATATATATATAGAGAGAGAGAGACAAACGTGCGTGTATATGTGTGTAGGATACTGTTTAATCGATTTTGTCTTGTACCAACGTTATCGCATGAAAACGGAATGGTGTGTCGAGAAACCGACATGGAAATAAAAAAACATGCTGTATTTATGTATTATGCAAAAGTATTTATCATTCGTGCATTATATCATTTTAGAAGAGACATATGAATGTTCGACGATTATTCTATGCAAATAGATGTAAAATAGAATTAATTATGCATGTTACGGATATGTATCTTGCATCTACAGCTACTATCGATAAAATTATCGATAAATATCGGTAATTTGACGTATAGGTAATAACTTTACCTTAAAGATAATAATTATACTGTAATATATCGTACATTGTAGTTCAGGCATCTAATGTTCGATTTATCGATATTGTAGCGATAATTAATTGATAGTTACACATATACTTATCGTTCTGATATCGATAAATGGAACAGAGATGACTGAAGTGATTTGTTTTGTATCCTTCTTCAAGTTAAGATATTATTGATATGTCGATAGCATTTTGCTAGTTTCATTAATATTTTCTTATGAAGATCAATTAGTGCATAAATAATTACATTAGGAAAATCTGTAAAACGATTTAATTGAATACATCTGGATAACGATAAATTATCTTATTATACACATTCCGTTTCTCGCGTTATTGAATTTTTCCTCTTTAATATCTCTCATTGTAATGAGGATTTTAAAAAATCCTTCGCGCTGAAACACATTTTTTAATCAAAATATTTGGGAAATATCTCTTTTGAATCTGCTATATTAATTTATTGTTCGTTACTCGTACACTAAGTTTCTTGAACTTCTCTCTTATGATTGCATGATGTTTTTTCTTTCATATTTCGTGCGTATACGAGTAGAGACATGGTCCACGGCATGGGAAGGAAATGACGACGGAAGGGGGCTTCTTGTATAAGATTCCTCGGTATGCGGAGCTCATTAAAATCGAAATTTTTCAATCGACGGACGCCTCGTTAATTAACGAATCGTTGGGTACGCGATTGGAAGAGCACACGCTAATATAAGGATTATCGGGGAATTTTAAGTCCCTAGACATTAATACTGCGGTACTTATTTTCGTAAAAATTAACCGACGTTATTGTTGAACATCATAGAGGTGATTTGAAAGTTAATAAACGACTGAGCGGATATTTATTAGAAAATTAAAATCTAGCGAGAGAAATCTATTGGGGGAATAGCGATATCTGCCTTCATAAATTAAAGAAATTTATTTTTAATTGAATGTTGTGTATAACAGAGTTTTAATTAAAAATTATGTATCATAGAGTATAGAATGGAATAATTAAGAGATATACAGGATAAAGAGAGTTTAGAAAATTAGAAATCTAGTAACTGTATGTGGCATTAAATTATTGTGTGTTATTTAATTTCAACTTTCGAAAGATTCACGTTCGGAATTAATAATTTTTGTATCTACCCACCGTGTCCTTAATGTTTTTTAAATGCGAATATACGACGTTTAAGAATCATCAACTTCGCATTAAGTTGTGACGTAGATATCAAATCGAATCTCAGACTTGCAGAATTTATCATCAACGGCGAAGGGAGGGGGAGGGGGCAGATCGAATTAGGAAACTTACTAGGTTTATTACTGGGGCGACGACTAACGGAAAATCAGAAGCTCGCGAGATTTACCGCTGACGCACACGATCCGATCTCTCCTACGTTGTAAATTAAATTCCCCGTTTATGGAGAAATATCGTGGATACATTTTTATTCCGCTGCTCTATATGATCGTAACAAGTACGAAAATAAATTTATCCGACATATCCAACGAAGTCTAACAAACATTTATTAAAGAACATTTATTCGTTTAAAACAAATTAGGTGAATAATCGTAACTATAAGATTAATGTTATTAAGAATATACAGTGACTGATAAAAGAAAGTTAAAAGTTGATGAACATAAGTAACTGGTGTGTTAAAAATTCTTTACCATACTATGGTTATTTATTTGTTGCTCTTATTAAATGTAAATGCATCTTGTAAAATTATAGTGTCTTTTTATACTTCTTGTTCTATAAACTTTCTTCTATCGCTACTGTATTTATTACAAAGTAAGGTTAGGATTCAACAACCTTTTTAGTTTATGCCACCGCAAGAAATCTATATTACAAATGTTATTATTAGAAGAGTACAATTGATCAAAATTTGTTCGACTATATATATTCAACATAGAATGTATTTGATTATATTCGAATAATTATACGCAATCATTCAGTTAATATTTTAATATATTGTTTCTTAGGGCCTCGACTATTTATTCAAAATGAATAAGAAGAGGAAATAGACGAAACAAGCGTTTGTACGATCGCGACGAATTGTCCAGGAAACCGAATCGCTCGCTGGAATTGCACGTTCGTTCGTTGCATCCTGCTCTGCATCCTTCACGCGTCACAGCGATTCGTTTTTTCGCTTTCTGCGTCGTTGCAGTCTCGTGGACGATCCGTCGGTTTGCCATGCGTGTGCGTCAATGAACACACGTGTGACCTCCGGACGATTCTTTTCCGGCATTGCCTCCTGGAGATTTTGCTACGATCAGACTTTCTTGCAGTTTACAATTTTATTCCCTGATGAGCAGGCAAAAGAGTATAAGTCAAATTATGGTCACAACAGCATAAGTACGCTAATATATTCTACATTACTGTTTTATACCTTATTCGAATTATTATTGCAAAACGTCTTAACCCTGCATCTGCTGTATTTGCGGGCAATTTTTCATTCTTTTCGTATCTTTGTTGAAATTTTAGCACTCAAAGACGTCTCATTCACTTCTTTCGTACATTTTAGGCGTTGACGTCTTCTAGACGCAAAGAATTATACGTAATTTTATTTTGAACTATTGGGTTGGCAACTAAGTTTGTAGTTTTGTCATTACCTGTCACCTAATGACAACATCCGCAATTACTTAGTTGCCAACCCAATATATGGAATGGTATTTTTAGTGTGTATCGAGTTCCATTTCATTTGTATGTCAAGCGGTTAAAACAATCAAAGTAACGCCTAACAATATTCTAGAAACTCGGAAGAACATTCAAGAATTTTTTGGGATTTCTTAAAACACGAAGACCTAGAAGAGACTGCATGGAATAAAAGACCCAGTGTGCCGACGACGTAAAAATGAAGTTGCAGGCGGAGGGTTAATTGTCATAAGCACTGTTTGGTCAAATAAATATCAAGTTGGGATTAATATAAGAGCCAACGTTTTTAAAGAAAAGAAGAAGGTTTCTGAAGCGAGTATGATGTACATATAGTCTTGTGTAAATGCAATAAGACGAGGCATACAGTGAAGGACAGAATAAAACTTAAAGGATAAGCGGTACGAAAAAACACCATAATTTTGGAAAGCAGAGTTACAATCGATAAGGACAATTAGATTATAAATAAATATAATACACATAACTGTCTTTAACATGACAAAAAATGCTTAACTTAGTACAACAAAGGTACCAATAATGTAGTGTATGTGATTATTATACATAAATATGAATTTTAAACTTTCTTCTTGTCTGCCACTGTATGTTACCAGTTTTTACGTTCAAAATCTAACACCTTATCTTACACTTTACTTTAAATGTTATGGGTGCTTCTCTACAAAGCTAGTAATTCTGACTTATACTCCTTCGTCCATTTATCAGATGTGTACATATTTGAATTTAGCGTGACTTCCAAGGTGAAATATATATAAATTCGCATGGCAGTCTACGTGTTAACCGCAATGGCTGTATAGAATTTTCCTGTGATTTCGTATCCTGACTTCCATCGTCACTAGAACTCTAAACTACTTTGTGATGCTACTGTTCTTCATTTTTCCAGGCGCGTGCGATTCAGGTCAATCGACGTTCACCCCGCGAAAACGCCTTAAAAGTTTGCGGAAGAAATAGGAGGAAAAATGATGGGGTCCGCGGTAAATCCTTCGAATCTAGGTCGAAGCATATTGTCGCCAAGATGGTGCGATTCCGTTACGCAATTTTTAACCGGCAACAACAGCAGAAAATTCTAAGGAAGATTTATTTATGAAGCACATCCGAAACTGGGCCATTGATCTTTCTCGTGGAAAAATGAAATCACTAGAAAATATAAAACAAATTTATTATTCCGAGTTTACGGTTTTCTTCCACTTAGAGTTAGACTAATCGGGTTACTTTAACTGGTATTCCTCTGCTTTCCGGGTTTCTTTTCGCTTCTACTCCGCTATGAGATACATAATGCATCGGGTTATTAACTGTTATGCTAATATATCTTCTTATTTCTGTCGTGGAACTCTAAATATGCTATAATTTTCAATACATAGGTCGTACGTGTTTAATAAGTTTGTTTGTCTTTCGATTATACATTCCATATATATATAGAATTATATTCCACTTATGTTAGCTGGAGTGTTAACTGTAGCAGAAGTTTTTGTATCATCTACTGATGATGCTTCTATGATTTTGATCTGAATGGGGATTATTGGAATATCTATTGCACAATTAACAGTAGTCGGCTCAGTGATAAATAATAGATGACGAATTACTTAGTAAAGATCACGGCTAACTATTTGCTTTGCGTTGTATTGAATAGTGGAGAACGTATATATTATATACGTATATATTATATCCACGTACTGTACATTTTATTTTAGAAATTCTTAAATTGTTAAAACTCGAGGAGAATGTCTACATATGTGTAAGCACCTACTAGATACATTTCATCAAACACTAAAGAAATCTTGCAAAACAATGATTTCTTAAAAAAATATTTCAATTTAATTTTCTGAGAAACGAAATCTCATATAGGAAACATAGTTGCATGTTCTCAACTTATTTTTCCACGTAAAATCATCCTCTTTTCTGCTGGACTTTTGGTTGCGAAATTTGGACGAGTTTCATAGTCAGATAAGGGAAATCGACACAGTCAGAAATGAATGGATCAACCACGAAGTGAAAGCATCCAGTGCATTCTACAAGGCTCTTGTTCCATGAATACTCCTGATTTCCTTCTTTTTTTTTTTTCTTTCCTTTTTCCGGAATACCACGTGGTTGCGTTTGCTACCGGGACAATCGACGACCCCGTTGTGACCGAGGAAGAGCAGAAGGGAAAAAAGCAGAAGAAAATATCGGTTTTTTCACCACTGGCACAGTCGCTGCGCTCGCGTTTCGCGGTTCTTCGTCTTTGTCAGGGAACTTTTCCCCGAGGCGGACAGAAAATTCCTGAAGTCCATTTGAAATCGAGAATAACGAGAGATTTAATCGGAGAAAAATTATCTTTAGTAGTAATGGCCCCTATACGCGTTGAAACATGTTGCGATGCATGCATCGATACTTAGGTTTCATGATACATTATACGTGTTACAGTGTATGTATCAGCAACTTGTAGTGGCATAATATACGTATTTATTAAGTTCAACCGGTCGGCCTTGAAATGGACTTGGCTACGTTGCTTCTTATGTCACTCATACTACATTCTTCCAAGATTCTTCACCAAACAAAGATCTAAAAAACCGATAACTCTTTTTTGAAGGATGTGCAAACGAAGGATGTCTGGTTGGACAAATGCGGACAAACAAATGTGGCTGTTTGGTTTATCGTAGAAATTCGCATCTGGGGCTGTCAACTTCATTCAGCTCACAATCTCATCTTCGCGTAAAACGGGCCTTAGAGGGACTTTATCCGATAGACGTTGAAAAGCAGAATCGTACACACGTAAATACTGTTCATAATCACTCGATACATCCGTTCTTAGCTCTTTTAATAACGTGAAATTAGAGAATACGTTTTTGTTGATTAACCATACTTTTGTTCGTTTCTTTTTAGCTTTTAATTTTCTTATCTAGTATTTAATGGAAGACTGCACAGCAGTAGGAGGAATGAACGCAAGTGCGCAAAAGATTCTAAGGGATGAATGATGGGAATGGGTGGAGAAATGATTAAGGAAGATGGAAAGAATAAGGGAAAAAATGATGGAAGAAATACCAAAGATTAGAAGGTGCAATAAGCAGACTGTTAACAATAGAGGTGGCTTGTGGAAACAATAGTTTTAGAATAGGAAGAACATCTAGCGCAGATTCTTAATATGTGTATCTAGATTAAGGATAGCAATAATGTATGGAAGGACGAGTGAGAAGATCGGATGAATCAGCGTGTGGTTAGAAAAATTGTAATCAAATTCTTGTTCAAATGACTGGTTTCAAAATTTAATTTAAAACTGCACATTCATTGTTATTTCTTTTGTTCATCTAACTTTATGTAAATTCATACATTAGCAAAAATTGAGAAATTGATTAATCAGATAATATAATATAATTTACATAAAGTTAGATGAACAAAAGGAATAACAATGAATGTGCAGTTTTAAATTAAATTTTGAAACCAGTCATTTGATCGGGTCTGGTAAGGTTAGTGTTAATGAAATTACGTTTTCCCATTTCTTTTTTAATTTGCCACAGTCATTATTGAACAACAGAAATTCATTTCATCTTGTAGTATACTCAATACAATTTCTCGTTTTCCACCATGGAGCCGACATAATTGCAAACCTCCCCCTTTCTCCCTTCTTTTTCCTACTTGAAGGGATGGAAGATAATTGTTATCGCGGTCAAGCTGCGCAGACCGCATTGAAATTTTTTAGAAAAAAAAAAAGGGAAAAAACAGAAAGGAACGAGAAACTAATTGTGCAGTCGAGCTTTTTAATATTGCAGTACAAGCTGGCAGAAGTTAAACCATTTTTTAAAGTAGGAACTTCATTGAAGCTTCAGAGTAGTCTGGCTGTAAAGTTCGTTCGATAAAATGAAACCATTGGCTTGCTATTAATTATACGGATATATTTATTATGTAATCGTATTACACTCGACCACTTTACGTCAAAGATTCTCTTCTTTATATGTATAGTGGTCTTGAATATATATAATTGTTATTAATATATCTTACTCTATATATATATTATACTGGGTGAATCAATAAGAAGTACTATCTAAAATAACTCGTTAGCTATCTGTTTCATCGAAGAACGTCTTGAATGAATTACGTTACATTTCAAGAGACTCGTTGGATGGATGCTATTTTATTTTCCAATATCTTATCTCTTCTGATATATCAACCTTGAGTCTTTTAAACGACATCATATATTTTTTATAACATTAGACTATTATAAGAATATTATTAGAATATTATGAGATTTGTTCGCTCTTTGTCGTAATTGATTTCTCGTAGGCTTCTATCTGCACTCTGTGACTCACAAAATGATACTGCATTTAGATTTCGTTTTAGCTATAGAGAACTCATTGTAGAGGCAGTATATTCTTGAAAAGTATTTCTTGAGAGTCTTCGACAAGACTCCGTTGTGTTTATGCGTTACCTGACATGCACTCTGTCAGATTATTCAAGCGCTTACGACCAAGCCAAACACATACCGCATTTAGATGTATGCAACTATAGGTGGTTAGATCTTACTTGAGTTCAGAGCTAAGGTCCCAGGCAGAGAACATTAGAAAAAGATGTAAATTTGTCGACCGGTCAAATGATCAGTCGCGATAAATAAGCCAGGCGATGAATATTTCTTAATAAAAGAAGAAAGCGAAGGAAAAAGTTGAGAAATCGATTAATCAGATAATATAAGAATTTATATAAAGAATATATATAAAGTTGAACAACAGAAATAACAATGAAAGTATAATTTTAAATTAAACTTTGAAACCAGACCTTGTAAAGTTAGTGTTAGAAGGTTCGCAAAGATAAATTGGAATGTAACCGCTTATGGATCGCCCATAAATGGATAGATTAGGATTAGAAATTGGGATTAGGTCGTGCAATGCTGGTATATATATTTCGTTGGACAGAAACAAATGGTACTTTTCTTTTTAGCAGCGTTCCTTCGATAAAACGGAGGTAGTTGTTTCTTTGATAAAACTCGACGGGAAAAAGAGAAACGGACAAATATCTCTGTTGTGTCTAAACCATACGGTGAAGCCTTGGCAAAGGCTTTCTTAGAGAGATAACTAGGAACAAGTGGAGGAAAGCGGAAGATTCGTGTACCGTCACTTTGCCATTCTCCTCCGACTTAAAGCAGTTAAATAATTTAAAAAAAAATTAATTATTAATCAATTGTCTTAAACCTAACTTAAATCTTGAATCACAAATGTAAAAGGACCCATAGTCTACAATGCATTAGGGTAATATGCAGGGCAATACAAAGACGATTTCCGTGAAAACGAAGCCTCAAATGAAAAAAATTTTTTTCCATATTTTCGACTTATTTTCCCATGTACAATCACCCCCTCTAGGTTGTACCATCAATACTGAGACACTCTGTATACAGATATTGACCCTCTATATAATGATTGACCATTTGCATAAGAAAGTAGGAAGTATAGTATAATGCTTTTCATATGCAACAAAATTTATGTATGTTTCAATGGTCCGGATATATTTCTTCCGAATACGATCATATTTTATTATAATCTACGTGTTATATATATAAATAAATCGGAAATAACGTGCGGTATTCGATTTTATACGATCAATGTAATTTGATCCAAAAATCATAACGCAGTAGGCTGTGATTTTTGCATGTTACATTAATTGACATTAATAGGAACTTGTAACAGATCATATAATCATTACATACGTATAAAATATCATCCAAGCTTTGCAAGAAAAGTTATTTCACTCAAAAGTGTCTATATCTTTAAATTATTACCTATATCTTTTCTTGCAAAAGCATAGGAGAAGATTATATTATTATCTATATACATAGTAGTAGTAAGAGTGAAATTTTTATTCCAAGTTTCGCCAAAAAATGAACCCAGCTTTACAAAAATGAAATAAGAATTGTACTGTTGCTACTACTGTGTACACAGATAATACTATAATCTTTTTCGTTGCTTTTATAAGAAAAGATATAGATATATTGAAAAATACACAATAATATTCGACAAACACATGAACTTGGCTTTACAAAAATATTGTATATTCTTATAATTTATTCTAAATTTACATAATTATCCATGTACGTAATTTATACAATTTACGTTTATTTCTATTAATATTCTAGTAGTTTCTATTATCAACAATTAGGTGAGACACCCTGTATACGATTGGTTACACTGTGAGAAGCTCGATATCAAAAGAAAAGACACGAAAAGTTCAGAGAGACACCCTATAGGAACCTGAGACTAGTTGTCACCCCAACTGATTTCCCGAGCCCGTACAATCTAGCGTAATTCAAAAGTGGATGGCGACCCCTCGCCATTCGAGGGTGTACCATTCTCACCCCTGGGGGTGACATTGTTACGCGGACTGGTGCATGCGAGTCTCGAGAATGCAAAATCCATCCTAATATTTCACGCAGTCTGCTGACTGCATCTCCCTTTCTATACAGGGTGTTTCGAAATTTTAGATTTTGAACGATGATTAGTCGACGCATTTGTAATTCTTCGGGCTTCTATTGTATTTTTAATAGTAAAACGTTGCACTAGCTTCCGACGTTTCGATTCTTCCTCACTTCTTCGAGTTTGCCCTGTCTGTTTGCACGCAAATATGTACAATATCCATTCTGTGTAAAACTCTAATGCTATATGTATTGGAAATATTAGTTTGTAGAATTTATACTTTGAAGTCAATATTTACTTAAGGTATTAAGGTATTGAGTTAAGTAATTAGTAAGATAAGAGTTTAGAATGTACAATATAAATGTAAATATGTTGTAAGTAACCCGAGGAAAGACAAGCGTTATAGTAAATAATAAAATAGAAGGTAAAAAATATATTTAGAATGTAAAACAAATTCTGGAGGTTTGTTTCCTCCCTAAGGAATCTACAAATGAAATCTTCAACGTTTGTTTTCCTTACTAAATACATTATATATTTTATAAATATGGAAGGTAGAACAAATCTTGAAGATTTGGTTTCTTCGCAAAGGATCTTCAAATGAAATCTACAAGATTTGTTTTAGCTTGTATATATATTATATATTTTATAAATATAGGAGGTAAAGCAAATGTAGAAGATTTATTTCCTTCATAAAGGATCTTCAAATCAAGTCTTCAAGATTTCTTTCACCTTCTACATATAAACTCTAGATATTTCGTACACGCAAGAGTTTTATACAAAATGCATGTCCATATTTTCAGTTAATAAGTGATTAATTCATAGCGTGAAAATGACGTAGCTTTATCTGATTGAGATATTTTTCAGAAATAATTAAACCTAAAATGAGATGAAAATATTCCATTACAATATTAAGTATTTATTATATAGTACGTTTCTATTATGTATTCTAGTTATGTATATTACTGTATACGCTATATTGCTGATTAGGTACCTTCTATCTCTTAACAGTGTTATTCTATAGAATATCTCAGGTAAAAACCTCGAATCTGGGAAATAATAGCGTGGAAAAGTAGCGATGTTCTTGGAACTTCTAAGTAAGAAGGGAGGGTAAATGTTGATATCCACGTCGATGACACCATGGGAGTGGTGCAGGTGCACATATACTATGTATCTTGCAACAGATTGGATAATGGGCTTCTTAACAACGTAACGGAACACGGTGTGTGCAGTGTTAACAGAACGACAGTGAAAAAGAGCGAAAGAAAGAGAGAGAGAGAGAGAGAGGGAGGGAGAGACATGCGAAAGGTTTCACGATGAGAAGAGATAGAATTGTGTTGTATGTGTGTGTGTATGTTAACGACACACGTTGAACGGATTGAAAGAGCAGACTGGATTTAAGTGTCGTTTCCAACGAGCTGATCCTGTTTGGAAGAACCCAAAGACATCGTCGAGACACTCTTTCTTGGTAATAGTGAAATCACTGTTATATGCATGTACCATGTTACGTGTACTATGAAGGCCTGTTATTTAACTCCTCCGCGATGCAAATGAGCGTTTAGATTCTCCAGAGGCTTTCTTAACCCTCTCTTTATTCATTCTCCACTCTTTATTCTACTCCCTCGGAATAAAAGTATGGTGTTTTAGAAATATTACGAGACATACAGGTATAAAGGATTTTTGTCAGATAGATCTTTCATTTTATATCACACTAAGATCTACACTGTATCTGCAAGAATTTTATCTAATACATGTTGATTATAGTAATATTGTATTCCTGTATTTATTACAGTCTGATGGTCTAGAGACTGGACCTGGTTTTACATACATGTTTTGTGGACATAAAACAAAATGTTAAACTACATTTACAGATAGCTGCAATAGTACATATTGGTCATAGTTTGGGCTATAAAAATTATATAGTTTTAATCTTATTCAGATTTTATTTTTCTTCTTTTTTTAAGTAGGAATACTATTGAAATATAATTTCATTCTAAGGTACAATACAAATATACAGTTTAATTCAATACAAGGTGGACAATATATAACTAACTTATCATTTCCAGTAGCTTTTAAACAAAATACAAAAAGCAGTCCTTTTAATGTAAATCATTTATTAAGATAATAGTGTCTGGATATATATGGCCAGTTTTAATCTTATTCAGATTTTATCTTTCTTCTTTTTTAAGTAGGAATATTATTGAAATATAATTTCATTCTAAGGTACAATACAAATATACAGTTTAATTCAATACAGGGTGGACAATATATAACTAACTTATCATTTTCAGTAGCTTTTAAACAAAATACAAAAAGCAGTCCTTTTAATGTAAATCATTTATTAAGATAATACTATCTGGATATATATGGCCAGTTTTAATCTTATTCAGATTTTATCTTTCTTCTTTTTTAAGTAGGAATATTATTGAAATGTAATTTCATTCTAAGGTACAATACAAATATACAGTTTAATTCAATACAGGGTGGACAATATATAACTAACTTATCATTTTCAGTAGCTTTTAAACAAAATACAAAAAGCAGTCCTTTTAATGTAAATCATTTATTAAGATAATAGTGTCTGGATATATATGGCCAGAAATTTATCCTGCTATATAGCCAGAAGTTATCTCTAGCAATTTCTGAAACTGCAGGATCAAGGCAGACCTCGGCGTTATCTGTGATCCAGATCGATGTAATTTAATCTGGTATCGAATGACCAAAGTAAGAAAATATATTTCTTTTATTCTTTATTATATCGTTACGAGATGTAACAAGTTCTAGTCGAATTATCGAGAATCGTACGATCGAAATAATACCAAACACGAGTATACATTTTCGACTAACAATTTTTAATTAAACTAAAGAAATATGTAATATGTGATTAGAAGCAAGAAATAACCTGACTACTTTTCTCTCTTATCTTTGATGTATCCATGACAATGTGAACAAGGAGTGGAATAACAATGAATGGATTAACAATTGAAAAGGCTGTTATACATATTAAAGAGACAGCTCCACTTTCCAGTAATTTGAGTAAAACAGTTCAAACGAACTGGAAATCAATTAAAATCGAATCATTTATTGAAACTATAAGTTGATGCTATAAATTTAAACTAGAAATTCATAGTCAACTGATGGTAATAAACTTTTATACTTTTGAATATAAATCATATACCTTTCTTTCTCTGTAATGAATAACGAAGGATGGAATATTCGAATTGCGTGGAAGATGGTGAAAGATTGTGGAACAAAATCGCACCTACGTAATTCAATAAATGTAGATCGAATCGAAATGTAAATCAGAACGAACTTTCCGACCGACCTTTTGAATCTTTTCAGTCGCTCCAAAAATACGCGGCAATTCAGATCGTACGCTTGTCAAATACATACGGTCGTCAAAGCGATACTTCGTATAATTTCGTATTTCACCAGCTTCTCTTCTCGTTGCAGTATCGCAACGAACAGCGTTGCCGGCGTTCGTAAAATTTTTACTCGTGAAACATATACGAATTTAAATGAACCCGATCCTTCCGCGTTCCGCTAGATCGTTTCGAATTAAGCGAGCGTTTCCGCGGAAACCCGTTATCGTGTTACGGACACGAAAAATCCACTGACCAGGAAATACAAGTCGAGCAACGGTGGTAGAGTCGTGCATCATCGAATTTGAATAAACTCGATCCTTCCGCGTTGCGTTCATGTTGGTCGCAGCGGTCCTCGTAATTTGCATGCGAACGCATCGATTCTGTCCACCTACACGCACGCGTTTTCATCCACGCGTGCGCAGTGTATACGATACTATCGTGTCTTTCTTTTTTTTTTTCATCTTATCTGTGTGCTGTGATGAAATCGTGAAATCGGTTAAAAATCGATTTACAATTTTATAGTTTCATATGATTGGTTAAGTGATTTGTAAAAGTTAGAAGGTTTTACCGTAATTTGCATGATTCATAGAACGTTGCGAATTGTTTCGTTGGTATTGCTACGGATTATACGAGGTAGACAAACCACAGTGATCAACTCGATATGAATGGAATTATTATCTTTTGAACTGAAATTTTTGTAATATTTTACAGTGGTTTAACATGTTCTAAATTGAAATTTTTGAAATGTTTTAGATTGAACTAACGTCTGTTAGATTTTAATTTTTCAAACGTTCCCGATCACGTTAATATCTTTTAAATGTAAATTTTTAAAACCTTTTGGATCGGATTAGTATTCATAGGATTTACATTCAAAAGAGTACAGTTGATTCGCAGTGCAAGGCAAATAAAAATACATATAACATATAACAATTATAAATCGAGTCTCTTTTCATGACCAGGGAGACTGAAAAATAAATTATTATTATTATTATTATCTTCTAGATTTAAATTTCTCAAACGATTTAGATCTAAATTAAAATTTTGAATCGAAACGCGATCGTCTCGTAACAACGCGTGAAATTCGCTGGGTGATTAGAGTCATCGAACTCGGCCGTTTATGAGCGTTTGAAACGACTTGCATTCACGCAAAAGATCGAAATTACTTTCTGAAAAACTCGATAAGACGTACGTGTTTTATATTTGTTGAGATTTGCTCGGATCTGCAGAAGTCACGCCTAAAATATTGCCTGTTTATTCTGGGACACCCTGTATAGTATAGCTATGTTTCCATACATCCGTATCTTTGTTTCAGTCTGTATTAAAAGATACTGATAGATAGAAATTCCCTCGGTACATTATAAAACATACAGCTTTCTTTTCGAAATCAATTAAGAACCAGCAAGGTGTATGAAATAGAAGAAACATCACTTTTTAATAGAAGAAAATATATCGATTTCCCAGAGGGGAATCCCTTTTTGCTTTCGTTGGATACGGCGGCTTGCTTACACCACCCCTGGGGATATGTTCGAGGGTCGATACGACGGAATCGAGTTTAGGCACGCATACTCAAACACGTTCTCTGGTACTTGCTCGAGAAAAAGCGTGTGAACAGGTTTTGCAGGAAACTTTTCGATAGACTTTGAAACACTTTGCAAGTAAGTCTTTTTTTGGATATCCAATCGACTGGAACGAAAGTGCTCTTCCTTCGTTTTAATATTGAATTTTTATTCCATTTCTAACACGTTCACCCAAGCCTATTTATTCCTGTACTATTTAGCATTATATCTAATTTAAAATAAATTCTCTCATAAAATTAATAATAATGGATAATTGTGTATCTTTCGTTGGATGTAATTTAAGTTTATCACGTGCATAGAAAAATTGATTAAATTATGAGAGGAGAAAAGATTCTCGTTAGTAATCTTTCTTCGTTTCTTAATCTGAACAAATTTGTTCCTTAATTTATGCCAAATATAATAATCAGATACCATGAAATTTATTTGTGAAATTCCATTTTCTCTTATTAGCAAATTTGTTACCCTCGTGTAAGAGCATTTATCAGTGTCTTGTAAATTACAACTTTTAATTTGTAAAATTTTACTAACGATTTATTAATTGTCAATGACGGAAAGAAACTGAATTCGTACGAATGTTCATTGTCGTTAGTTATCCGTGTCTATCCTCCGATACGGTAAACCGCAGATAAAAGAGCAAATTGGCTAAAGAATCTGAGTACCGAGGTCGTACATTTTTCTTTCAGTATCCAGATATCTTTCCGCGCGTCGGTCTCGTTCTCCTTGGACGTTTAAATTACGTCATCTTTGACACAGGAATGAATTGAACGACTTAAATCTTCTAATAGGACACTATTTATTCCATTATGAAAAGTATCAGGTCAGAAATTTCGTAATACTTCCGCCTTACGGTTACGATTTCCAATTTTTCATCCTCTTCTCGTGAAATTTCTCTTCCAAGTTATTTCGATTGTTAATGGGTAAAATATCGTTTCGGTTTTGGCCAGGTTTTCGGAGCCTGAACCGCATCGCAAAATACAACTTTTAGTTCAAGTTACCAACGACTAATATCAAATTCAAACAGGGTTCTCTCTTCGGATCTATTTAATATCTTTAATAATACGACGAATGTTTAATTCAATTTCTTTTATTATTACATTTCTTCGCCTATATTCGCAGACGTACGTATTATATAAACCTGTATAAAAGTCCGCAATCTATTTACCATCATTAGCTCTGTGATAGAGTGTGCATGAAAATCCACCGTCTATACCTACGATTATTAGCCTCGGACAATTATAAGAAGCTTCCTGGAACCGGAAATATCTGCCTCACAATCGATGTCGACTTCGGTTTCCATTCCAAGCCCATAATGCATCGATAAAGTCCCTCGTTTCTCATGCTTTTTAATAAGTCTGATAACAAGTCCCTTTCGACCGATGCAAATTGAATAGACATTCGCTAAAAACCGATAGATCGATCGAACCGGGTCTACCAATGTACCTGATGCAACCTGAATCGTAAAAAAAAAGAGAGAGAAAAAGAAAAAAAAGAGGAGAGAGGAAAAATTACGGTTGCATCAGGTTTGCCCGATACGTGGCATTGTTGCGTGTTTCGCTATTATTAAAAACCCTCCTCGGGGATAACCGAACGTATCCAGGTTGTATAGGCCTTGTTCCTTTGGTAAAGTCGAGTATAATCGGCGTCGATAACGAGCCACCCGGTGCTCCAGATAGAGCCGAATCGTTATTGGAAATATCCAGGGCTTTCTTCCATCGTTGCATATCCTCTCGAGTGTGACCCGTATTTCACGGAAGAGGATCTTTCGCATTCCTCTTCCTCTTCTGTTTCTCTTCCGAGTCTTCGCCCTTTGCAGGCTCGTGTACAGGGTCGAAAATGCTCTTTCCTTTGCCCGATTGAATTTTCTGCTTTGACATGCAAAGGATAAGGCAGTTTAGGGAAATTTAACTCTAAAATGACACTGTTGTATGTATTTTCATGCGTATATTATTGAATACTTTGGAAAGATTCTGTTTCTGTTCTTCTTCTTCTCTGTTAGGTTAGATTATTCGAAAGCTTAACGTTGTTGAGCCCAATAAAATTTAAAATTATAACGTTGTATAATTAAAAAAAGGAAAGGAGGTAATTGGTGGTGAAATTGCAGTGAAAAGGAAGTTTAGGTATTTTTTGATATTTGGTTGTCTTGATCAATTCTAAAAAAAAAAAAAAAAAGAAAAATATGACGAGATAAGAGATGAAAAGAAGAGATTCTGCGACAAACGAACTCGGTGGTTACGCGTGGCTTAGCCAGCTTCTAGAGAAAATCGTTCTCCTTTCTCGTAACCGACCTACATTTATGAAACAACCGTCTCCTCTCGGCCCAAATTTCTCGTTGGTCCTCCAGTTTTCCCTTTGATTCCGCTCATAGCAAAAAATATTTTCCTCGACGTTTTCTGAAAAAATCCCCGTTAGACAACTAGGTATCCAGTACTAGAATTTATGATCAAAAAGAAGAGAAAAATTTTTTGGGAGAAGTTGGAACAGATATGTATAAAAATTTGAGGGATAGTAAAAATAAAATAAGAACGTTTAATATTTATTAGTCACTAAATTTAAAAAATATATATTTATTTATTTATATGTTCATAATTATATATAGAATTCATATATTCAAATATATATATAAAACTGAGAATCTCCAGATTCATTCAGAATTTCAAGTATTTAATATTCATTTACGGATATTTAAAGCTCAAGAAACATTGAATATTTTAGATGTTAATCTAATTGAAAATATCCAATATTTCAGAAATTTGTAATATTTGAAATTCACCAAATTTCAAATACTCTGTATACCTAAAATCCCAAATATTTAGCCATTTATCCATTTACCCAAATTTCGAATGTCCCATATTCGCCAAATTCCAAATACTCGATATCCCCAAAGTGCCAAATATTTTACATCCATCAAATTCCAAGTACTCGATATTCCTAAAATTTCGATTAATTCACATAACCAAATATTCGAATTCTCATCATTCAATTACTCAGCTATAAATGCAAATCTATCATAGTTTCCCAATCAAATGAACGCGCAAGGCATGAATATCGAGATATACTCCAACACTTTGACGGACGTTTCGCCAGCTTGTCGGAGATTTATCGTCGATCGAATATTAAATACGTGGAACTGGCTTAAAAGCAATGTACGTCGGCTACACGGCTATACACAAGAGTAATGAGACGACCGAGGCACCTCTTTATGTATCGTCCACCAGTACAATGTATACGAGTCATTGTATATATACTCTCGTGTGTTACGCCATGGTTCGTGTAATTTTACACGGCGTAACATTCGTCTCCGATTTAATGGAAAACAAAAGAACAACATGGATATTCCTGTTTGTCTGGAGAGCAAAAAAGTCATGTTTTAAAGTAAGAAAGGTTATGAGAGCAAGAAAAGAACGAGTAACTAGACTCAAGATACGTCACTACTTCAACATTAATATCTTATCAAAAGACTTGGTTATATTAATTAAATGAATTTTACCATATATGAGTTTTTTAAAAGAATAATGGATTAATTTTTATTCCATTCATTTGCCAATTTAATTAATTATTTACCAAACATATTAGCAATTTAATTTGAAGTATTTTAATTCGTTAATATTCAAATGATCTTTCCTGTGATAGCCTTATTATTGTGCATTAATAATCTAGTAAATTTTTCTAGTAATAATCTAGTGATAATTTTTTAAAATTGTCTCAGTACATTGGAACATCTCTGTTATAGCGTATAAATATATTCAGAAATAATATAACAATAACGTATAATAAGGAGTGATAAAATAAATAAGCAATTGATTATAAAATCGCCAAATTTTGTAAGCAGAAATCTTTAATACTATGACAGGGATGGAACATTTCGAACAGAATAAGTGGGGAGGCAGTTTCTCCAAGATGATTGTAACTTTCACGACGAAGATTGCACGCCTCGTTGTCTGTTACGAATCTATGAATGGGCTCCATTCATTCCATTTGCATTTTTACTGGCCGATCGCATGTAGCTTGCTTCTGTTCTCGAATGCAACGCCACAACCTTAATCACGACTGTATCATATCGAATTAAAATAACTGAATTTTTATGTGAACTAATTAGACGATAATTTTTCTTCAAGATTCTGTTTGATGATTCTATTTAAAGATTTTATTTGAAGGTATTTCGTAGAAGATTTATTCGTACTCTTTTTATCGATAATTTTTCATCTTTACATGAATTTTTTACATGATAATATGTTCCAAACGAGTATCTCAATTTTTCTTATGGTCTTTGGGATGATAGAGAAATTTTCTTTTATTCAGAGAAAGGCGAAAATAATGATTTGTATTTCTTTGTGTTGTACTAAACAACGAGTGAATGTTTACCCACATGATAATTTTAGTGATTATTTCTTTAACTCGTAGGACTGGAAATATAGAAGGAAGTATATTTTCTTGAAAATACATAAAGAGAGTACAAAATGAAGAAGTAGAAGAAAGTTTAACTATTGAAATAGTAGAATAGGTACGTTATATGCAATGTTGGGCATTATTGAATAAATTTTATTTGTTATTTGAAAGTCTAAATGAAAAACAGGAATAAATTATTTGTTATTTACACTGTTAGTTACAGGTACGATTGTATTTTTTATCTATTATATATATTAATCTCTACATGTTACATTCATATTGCAGGTATATGATGGTTATTATCTGATTGCATAACCTGCAAATTGGAGATTCTGTCTTTTTTTTAGGAGGTATTCGTATGTGATTTTCGTGTGTCTGATTCTGAATCTTGTCGTAATTGACTTTTCTTTCCTGTGCAAGTTGAGTCTCGGGATAGATATTGATAAAAATCTCTTATTAAGTTATATTATGAATTTTCATAGAAGTCCGTAGTCCAATAAAGACAGTCTTCGTTGGAAATTTTGTCAATTGAGAAATTCACACATGTGACGTGACTTTTGGTCCATCCTATATAAATTAAAGACCAATAAGAACAATATTTTATCCTCTCAGGTTTAAGAACAAAACGCTGTTTTCTTAGTTGTAATCGAAAATTATTCGTTTATGATCTTCTAAAAATACCTGCCATGTTCCATTCCCTGCTCCAGTTACCTTGAAGCAAACTTTTCCCTTCAAGTGTCCGTGATATACACGCGAAAACCAAGTGGCCCGGAAATAGTTCTCGCCATAGCACGAGGAGCCAATTACGAACCTGAATGAACACGAAGAACTTCGTTTATTGCTCCAGCTCTCTATCGATTTGATTTATTAATTCTTCTTTAAAGAAAAATTCGCGCTCCTTCTTGGAAAACGAAACTGAAGCTCGTATTCAAATTTGATACTATTTATATTTGATCCATGATCGGTACGAGCAAATAATTCCGCGTTTGAAGTTGTGCTGTATTTGAAATTGTATATCGTATTATATCGTAATACATCTATTCATCGTATCGAGTATTATGTATTATATATAATCTTTTTGTATATGTGCACGCTTTGTGCATTTTGTTTCTATCGTAATTTATTCCTTGAAGCTAAATTTTAATTCAACACCTATATCTTCATTTACTATACAGATATGTACTATAATTACAATAATATAAACGTGGTATCTTTCCTGATAGAAAAATTATTAAAACATATTTCTCTAGAATATAAAATATCAAAATCCACATTCTATGTCACGATGATCATTACCTTGGTTCACCATAGCATAGTTCCATGCCAGATAATTATGATTTTCTGAGGAGCACGTGGAAACATAGAATATCTTTGAACTTAGCTTTTGCTAATAATCAAAGAAAACTCAGGAAATTTTGCCATGAATCTTGGCCAGTTATATTTAAATATTGAATTTTTCCACAAAAGAGATGAACTTGCGAACAGATTCTTTCCACCATCATATGCCCCTTGAAACAGTGTAATTTTGCTCTAAGAAGCTTAGGTGATCCCATTTAGCTAAGATACACCCTGTATATATACCTTGCCTTACCCTGTCATCCTTAATTACCCTTATTTGAAATAAAAAAAATGTGTCAGAAAAGAACTGTATGATATCAGGGACGAGGTACCGTGCTTTCATCCGTTTCACCTTGCGACGATCTTGAAACATCCAACAGAGCTGACATTAAGATTTTTAAAACGGATGCCTCCATTTCTCGTTACATACTCCTTTAGCTGACGTTCAAGCGTTTTCAAAGCACTGGAAACTCGTGCCCTTTGCTACATTCGCTGCCAAGATGTAAACTTTCAAATTCGACAGAGCAATACAAGGTATAATTGCCCAAAAGTGACTACTTGGAAACGATCGACTATTTTGGACACGCCAGAAATTTCATAGTGGCATTATGAAGAACATCTTTATGTGTCGCGTCGTGGTGTACATCGGGTAATTCTACTGCCGGCGGCATATCGGATTTTAAAGTTCATATCTCGATTACGGACACTTCAAAAGGCACGAGTTTATAGCATTTCGAAGACGTCTAAATGTCAGCTTCAAGGATATGTAACAAAAATATGGGGGTATTCATTTAAAAATAAAAAGTAAAAGCACAGTATGTCACCTTCTATATCATACAACTTTTGTCTCAAACATTTTTTGTATCGTCACAAATAGGAAAGTAAGTAAGGCTGGAAAAGATAGGTGGAACATTCTGTATATATATGTATGTATCTATGTATACATATGTGTATATTTATTACATATTTATATACATATGTGCATGTTTATTAGACTATAGTTTATACAATTGCAGTTATCAATTCATAACCTAATCTGTGACTTAGCTATATCTTCTTCGCCTAAGGTTTCAAATCCAAAAATTTATAATGTATTGGAATCATGATCGATTTAGAGGCCTTGTTTCAGCAGCCTTTGGACTATTACAGGCCGAAAGAATCTCGTTATTCAATCGAAAAGTTAGTTCTATCGAAAATGATGATCGAAGAGAATTAAAACTTCCTCCTTAGTAATTTGATAGGCCTCGCATGCAGCATGCTAAAACTGCAGTCAAGTAACATGTAACGTATTAGAAGCAGTATAGACTGGAATAGCAGTGCTTGTTTTAAGGTTAGGAGAGCTTGCGAAGCTCAAAGTGGGTCAAAAGCCAGCGTGCCCCGGTACACTTGCCAACCTACTTAGAACGCATTCGAGCAGAGTCGGAAATGTTCTTTTGCATCGCCTCTGTTACCACGTACACCAACATAATTGTTCTAACCCAAATCAATTTGCATGTAATAAGTTACTAAGGTAATAAAATGGTATAAAATACTCTCTTTACTCAGTACATATAAGATTTTAAAAGACAATTTCACAAAGCAGCTTGTCTAGGATACAGTCAGTGTTGTGGCACAGAAATAGAATAGGTTTGCGCGACCGTGCGGTAACATTCTACTTAAAGTAGCTTATTCGAGTGTCCGACCTCAGACAAACGATTGTCGGTGATCATAAATCGTTTCCAGAAACTTACTGAAAACGAAAACGTCTTTATAAAATTCAGGGAAAAATATTCTCAATAAAAGAAACATTAAACTATAATAAATTCCAAAAAAAGACCGCTGTAAAGACTCGTTTTAACATCGACTGCACATATTACATTGCTATTTTATTCTGTTACATCACGTTATTTAACTCTTCCTTCGTAATTAGCATGTACCTAGCTATCATCTATTCTGTTTAAAATAAAACTTACTTCTGTAAAGGCTCGATGGATCAGTGAAGAGTAGTTAGAACCGATACCGTTCCTCAACGATACTGTAGGAGTAACGTTTCAACGAGGAAAGAAATAGAAAACTACCAGTAGATCCCCTGTGCATACTCCATTATTCTTTTTCCTATATCTCCCTCTGTTCCCTGTAATACCTTCGTATTGACTGTCTTCTTGTAAAGCGCCAGACGGAATTTTAAATCTTGATACGAAGACAGATCTTCCTGCTCTGTTTTCCCCGTCCTCTGAAAGCCCGGAAGTGGATGGGAACACAAAGCGGAACGGTGAAACTCGTCGATCACTCGAACCGTGAACTAGAAGCATTTGGATAATTAACACGTCGCAGCCATTGCGATAGACGATTTTTCTTTTTCTTTTACCTTTGCCTTCCTCCTTCTTCTTTCTTTCTTTCAATTATTTTTAATTCGTTCTTTTCTTTCTTTCTGTTCCGTTATCGAAGCGTTGAAGTTGATCGCCGCGAAAATACAAATGTCTGCAAAGTCGTTTTTCTAATGTACAGGGTGTGTAAATATTATCGATAAAGGTCATCATAAATCTGACAGTCTGACGACTCTACCACCTTCGGTTTGACGGAGATTTCACCCGAAAGGTCCGCGCAACGTTGTCCTTGAACCTGAAAAACAAAGGCCAAAAGATCAGTTTTCTTTACTCTATCATATTAACATTGCGGGCATCAACTTTGAAAAAGGAGTCATGAGTCGCAACTAAACCGTTCTCCTGAAAAATGATGTTACAGTTCCATTGGCCCTTGCATCGATATTATTTACTATTCTTATTACTTCATATTTCACATAGAAGGAAACTAGCCTGGCATTAACGAGGAAACAGGAAATTATTTCTTAGCAAGTGAAGTAACCAACTCTAAGTAGGACGAAGCTAACCAATTTCATGATTTCTAAATATTACAAAATTACTTGCTCTGTGAAGAAACCTTTCTAATAAGAGTTAAATGGCGTCAGAGAGACTAAGATTTGGTACTACATATTAGCTATTTTGTAAGTGAATACGTAAAGGATATACAAAGATCAACCACTAGACAACGTCAGTAAAAATAATGTTGTAAATGGAGAATTAAGTTTGGGACACTCTGTATAAGTAACAATCTTTCTTGTACGTAGTCTTATTTTGTACTATCCCTCTGAGTCTTATTACTATCCTTATTGTTAGTAATTAATATCACATTGCCCTAAATGAAACTGTGCTATCTTAGTGTTCTAGACAAATTACTTTAATTCTCATTGCACACTCTGTATGAAGCAGCTCAATCTTTTTACATCCACTTCGACGTTTGCTTTCATAATTTGCCTGCTGTTTTTTATTATTTAAATTTGTCTATATGACAATCGCTCTAAGATCTCAAAAGTAGAAAAGAAGAACAGATTAGGATATTTCTTTGCGCTAGGACGTTTTAATTAGACTGGAACATACAGAAGATCGAGAGTCGTTAATTATTTTGCAACGAGTTTCTAAGAGAAATTTTCATTTGTTTTTATCATATCGGTTTCCTTTCTCACTCTTTCTCTCGATTGAATTTCAACAGCCATTTGAATCCGATTAATAGAGAATCCATTACTAATCATATAAGATCATAGGCTTTGACGCTGGAATTGAATAAAATAATAGTATACTCCAAGCGGACCGGAGTCAATTAACACAATTAACGAGGAAATGATACAATATCGCAATTAATAACGTGCTCCTAATGCCAGGAATAATGGCAGCCATGGGAAAACAGGCGTGAAGATTAATGAGGATGAGTCGCGAACAAACGAGATGCCATAATCGTTAAATTACGTATTACAGGCATTGCGATTTTCAGTAACAATTAAAAGATACTTGGAAACGTGTGTACCATTAATATTCCTTTTTAATTCTTTTAATAAGAATTACAAATTGAAATGGTGCAGAGGAATTTCAGCACGATGCAGTAGGTGAAAAACTCTGTTTAATAACCTGCTACGTATTTACCTTAGAAAAGTCTTTCGTCAAAAGTCTATCGAAATAAAGGAAGTTACTTTTCATAGTTGATATTAATTTCTCTATCGTATCTATTCTTAATTAATTCGAAATTTCGATTCAGTTTTTAGTTCGTCTATCAAATCTAAGTATCCATTACTGGAAAATATCATGTTCAGATAATAAACCGTTCGGATATTAGGGTATTCGGCTAATAGGTGTTCGAATGAGTGGGGCTCTATTTTGTGTACAAGCAGGACTGTACGTACTTGTTTCGAATATGTTCTGTAGACTAGATAGACAAGATCCGAGTGAAAAGATACAGTAAATCGTTTTAAAGCGACAGGAAGCAGTAGATGCGTATTATTTCCAGATATGAGGTATCGTTGTGTCCCAGTGGGAAACACGAGACGATGTTGGTATTCTGCCAGTCTAGAACAATGTGTAGGTCCCTTGTAAGGATAGGAAAAGCCGAACAGTGCGGCGAGGTCGGTCTCTTCTTGGCACGAAAGAATGATACTCCGCGATAATTACGACCTGTAACTACAGCGTGCGCTTATTTATCATGCATGCGACACGGGGTCGGATTAAATGTTAGCTGCACGCTGAAAGGAGTCGCATTTGCATAAAAATGATGGAGAAATCTGCCAGCTTAAAGCTATCATCAATCTGTTAACCGAGAATGAGAGATTAAGTTATCGTAAATCGAACATTATATATTTATTATAATTACATATATACAGAGATAATAGACAGAGAACTAAAAACCAGAGAATATATACAAAGATAATCTAATAAGATTACACAAATAAGAGGGTAAACTGTAGTGATGAAACAACAGATGTTAATAGAATTCAATATTATAGGATAAGACAAGTTATTAAGGAGGATAAAATATAAATAACAATCTGATAAGATATTAATAACTATAATGTACTTTATTTATATAATTTGTATATATATAAAATACATGTCATTGTAGTCACTAATCTTACCGGGTGATGTGACGAGAAGCAATGAAAAAAGTTCATATAAATATATGCTCTATCTGCCTTCGCTTATGAGACATAACAAATTTTCATAAATGAAAACTTATTGAAGATGTTGAATAAGCTTCCCAACAAATTCGGCAAATATCAGGAACCATTCAAAGTGTAACCGGGTCTGTAACAAGACGTCTACAGGTTTGTCTTAAAACGCAAGGTGGTCATCTTCTTCGCCATCTTCTGTAAAGGTAATTAGGTAACGCAAAATCAAGAGAGAAAAGTTCGTCGTATCTCGTAAACGAAAACGGATAGAATATATGTCTATAAGAACGTTTTCTATTCTTTCTATTACATGTTCTGTTGCACCCTATATATAAGAATAGGCTCAGTTTTACAAACTTGATGTCTAAAACCGAAGTGTGAGAAAGATATAAGTATATACGAGTTTTCAAAAATATTATAAAATCAAGTCCATTTTCCGGCCGTGAAGCCGAAATTACATAAAATATATAAATATATACTTGGGACTAATTAATTAGTGTGAATGCTATAATAAATACAATGTTGTGCAGATATTCTTCACAGCCATCATCACCACAGCCAATAGTCGCCTATTGTATACATATAACGATATCTCGCTTTCCAACTTGTTTCATAATAGTCTTAATAATTCACCTTTAACGACAAGCTAATCTTTATTGTCGTGATGAAAAATGAAGTCGCACGAGGGGTCGAAACGCGATCATCCGGCTTGTATGGAAGGCTTCGGTTGAATGCAGACTCCCATTAACCGATTATATCCCATTAAACGATTAACATTCTGAGCATTCCAGTTCTTTGCCCGTCTCTTTTGCCCGGCATGTGCATTGAGTAAAATCTACTTTTACGCAGAATACACACGATTCGTGTTACAACGATTTCCTTTAAGGAATTTCACATTCCTTTGCCTCTGCCTATTTCTATCTTGGCTTGCAATTTCCTAAAGAAATAGCGTACTTCGCAGGATTTACTGTAATTAATCGCCTTATACAGCAGCTCACGTGGTACCTAACGTTAATCTCGCTTCGACATAACCTAAAACTCTATCTTTTTATGTACTATACACTTCCATTCACGATCTGTGTCACGATATTACTACATTACCAGTATCAGCATAACGTGCTAAAAAGTTCGATTCTCTTTTTCTCTTTATTTTCCTGGACGGTATTACGTCGCATTATAGATTAGAGGTTATATCGCTGTCATTTTTAATCTTTTCGTTGTGGTGCCTTAGAAACAGAAAATTCCTTTAACGTAGGTGTGTCAATAGTTTTTAATGAAGTATTGCTATTTTAATTCTATGTCATATTTGTCATTTTATGTACCTAAAATAATCGTATTGATACGATAACGTTATTACAGTAAAGTTAATACGATAGAGTAAACCAATTTTTACTACATGTAATAAAGCAAACACGCTACCTTATTCTTCTTCGATACTTACATCCAAAATCAATTTGTTACACGTACCTGCGTTTATATATACTCTCGGCTATAAGAGGACACCTGCTGTCTCTAACAAAGTATGATGTTTAGCAGAAATTGATTGCATCACGATGATTTTATTCCCTCATCGTCCTATTATAAATAAAAAAGATATAGCGATATAAATATATATTTCTAAATACAATTATAAAAATAATGATCAATATAATAATAAAATATTAAGTATAATTAAGTATAGCAAATAATTAAGTATAATTTCCACGATTACCTAATTATATAGAGACATTATAATTGTTATTAAAACAAATTTTAAAAGTTATGGTATAAGGTCTCATTCGGATGAGATTAATATCTTTAATTAAAGAATTTTAATTTAGAATAATCATTATTGATAACGGAAATTTAATTCTGTTTACCAATAACCAATATAAATGATTAGAACTTTTTTTGTTACTAGTAATTATTATCGATCACCCGCATTTTACTTTAGTTACCGATAACTATTATCGGCGGGAAAAAAATTTCTCTCGTTATAATCGGTTATTGTCAATTGTTATTAACATTACTTACAATTAGTACCTATTCACTGAGAATATAAAAAGATTAATTGTAGATATTATGTATTTTATTAGGCAAAGAAACGATATGAAAGTATATGAAACAAGGAATAATCTAAAAGATATTGTAGTACAATGTGCATTATTAATGCATGTGTTAATAAAAATATCTAAACAATATCTTTTATACTATTCTTTGTTTCATACATTTTCATGCAGTTTCTTCGCTTTATAAGATGCATAAGTTCCATCATTTAGGTATTTTATCAGTAATGTTAATAACAACTGACAATAATGAAATGTAACCAGAGATAATGTTGTCGTCAATATTAAATGACGGTAACCAAAAGCATTTGTTGCCACCGATAATAGTTATCGGCAACCAAAACAAAATGCACACCATCGATAGTAGTTGCTGGTTACCAAAAGAAATTGCAGTCATTTATATTGGTTACTGGTATCCAAAATTGAAATGCCTTCGTTGACAATGCTCGTTCCTAACCAAAAAGAAATTTTAATCATTCATAATGGTTATTCGTAATCAGAACAATTAAAAACTAAATTTTTCAATCATATCGTGTTTTGAATAATTTCTTTCACATTTATTCATAGCTTTTATTTAAATAAAAATTGATTTTTACTCAATGAGTTTTCCCAAAAAATGCTTAAAATAACCCTTATCTTGGATCTTTGATTATACATATGTAATTATAATTGATATTTCAGGGCGTGGAATGATAAATGGTTGCTACCAGCAGCATGGTGTATGAGGAGATAGTCGGTATACGGGGTAGCTGACCCCAACCGCCGCGCACGCTTTTCACGCGCGAGATGCCCCACAATTTGAATTCCGCTTCCGTCAACTCCGCCAACACGGCACCGAATCACCAGGCCTATAACCAACAACCTTGTCACCGACAGAATGGAGATGGACTTCAGCCCGAGGTACATTAATCCCATTTAACAGAAAATGATATTTTGAAGAATCCCATTTAACAGAAAATAGACTTAGATCCTTTATTTGCTAAAAATCCCAGGTACTATCCTATTTGCCTTTAATACTATATTATCTTTAAATTATCTTTAAATAATGTTTTAGATCTATGTATTTGTCTGTTAGATTTCTGTTGCACAACGAAGGAACCAAGAACCACATTGGACATTTAATCTGACGTTAATTACTCGCTTAATGGTTATACGCATTATGCGTGGAAAGAGTATAATGTTTCTGGAGCAGAAAAAATAGTTTTAGTTTGGTAACATCAACCCGGAAAAAGCATCTCGTTATTCGTTTAATTTAAACGATGAACTTGATGTTATTATATTTTATAATAAAAGTAGTGTAATATTTGTATTCAGCTATAATCATACAGTATGGAATATGTAATTCTTGTCTCCTATTGTGTTTGAATGTAACAAGACATATTATAGAAATAAGAATTTTCAGTGATAACGGAAACAGACTTTATACAATCTTAATATTCGGATATATTAATTAAAATATGTAAATTCGATATTGCACAATGTAAAATGTATTAACGATAATAACACTGCAGCACACTGCAAAAAATTGTTCATATTTAGATTATAACATTTTAGAATTGTATCTCAGTGCGATTGGGGACCAGTTTTTGTTTGCTGTCCAACTGAATTAAATAATAGTTAAGAAACTAAGCGCTTCATTTTTAAAGCAGCCACGATTTTAAGATTGCCCTTGAATTTTATTACTATAATATGCAAGTTCATCCTAAGAGAAATATCCAATGAGGAATATTGTCATGATTTTTAACGACTATACAGTTAATTAATAATTGCATAATATCCATCCAAGGAGTGCTCCAAATTAATAAGTGCGTCTGATGGCAAACAGAATAATGCAATATATAAAAATAAGAAACATATTTTAATGAAAATGTATGTTTATGTAACATTCTTTGTTACAAAAATTGGAAATGCAAAAATTGATACAGGATAACATAGAGAAAACTTTCTTAAATATTAATTTGCTATATTAGCTTCAGTTAACACATATTTATTCGTTACTTCAGAAACATTATTTTATTCCATATGAATAAAATAGTAGAACATAACCGTAACATCTATCCGGAAAAAGCGTCTCGTTACTCGTTTAATTTAAATAATCGAATGTTCATGTATATCTCTAAATTCTACAGTAATGATAGATCAAAAATCCTGTTTTCAAAAATTTTAAGGTTTCACTTACTTTAATCGCATTTTATATTCATCCCGTCTATTGTAAAAAGCAAATAGTTAAATAACAATGAATTATTTAAAGTGTATATATAATTGATATTAATTGATATTAAATTATATACAATTGATATTTTACGAAGAAACCTATTTACTCTTTATTAGAAAGAGCCGGTGGAGTTCGATACGTCTCATTTGCGTGGTGCGCCGGCCGAGGTCGAGGCACTGGTGCACAACATCAAAGAAGTTGCGCAACAGTTCCTCTATCACTGGAGAACATTCCCTATCATCCTTCCACCGGCACTGTCCACGTGTACGGAGGGCGAAGACACGCTTGCGAGAAAGAAACACCACCTGAAGGATTTGTTCGTCGCGCCCAGCTTCGACGAATTAGACTCAGTCGCCGTAGACAGCAAGGGTGAACCAAGGAGATTGACTAAAAAGCAGCTGGAAAGCATCAGCAAACGAGGGTAGGTCTTCCTATAATAACGAGATATCCATTTAAATATTTATCTTTATCTTTGTAGGTAGCAGTAGTATCAGATTCGTAAACTCTCACGTTAGGGACGTCTTTAAGCCTGCAGTTGCGATACTCGTCGACCAAGTGCGAATTGGATTCAGTTTTTTGAAGCAGTACTATCCAAGACTTGTAGTCACTAGTGAAATTGGAGTTGTAACTTAGAAAATGATTTAATTTAAGATTTATGGTTCCACATGTTTTCTGCTTAGATTTTGTATTTAGATTTAGTCAGGGAACGTATTGTAAATAAAAGAATAAATAAGGCATATTATGCGTAAAAAAACACAAAAGATTTCCAGTCTTTTATGAATCACATAGTAGATAAAATAATATTTAAGAAATAAAAATAATCAACTATACACACACGCGCGCGCCCTAGTATTGGACAGTACTGATTTAAAAAATCGAATGATAAAGATTAAAAATAGGGCTAAGAATATAGGCTAAGAATTTTTGGAATCTTTAACGAATCTTATTGCAACTTAAGGATTAATGACGTTTATACTTAAATTGAATATGCTTCGAAACACAATATCGTAGCGATTGTATCCCTTAGAATTAGATATTAGCGACTTTTCTGCGCACAGTATAAACATCGCGAGTACTTACTAACAGATATTTGTTTTTAAGGCTTGAATGAAGCTCTCACTGATGCTAGTTTTTTCTAGGATGCAAGGAATATACATATATAACATACATAATTTCAGGAAATACGTAAATGTTTAGAAAACGTCATGTGTATAAATGTCATATGAGTTTATCGCCTACACAAATTTGAAAAAAACAAAAGAGGAATTTGTGATAATTGAATTCCCTCGCAAAACCTTAGAGGAATCTTATTTTTTAACTATTCAAATAGTCAGCCTTAATGTATATCACTTCGTTTTGATAATATAAGAATAGTGAGCGAACCAAACCCAAATGGTGCCTCGTTTTCGTAAGGATGTGTAAAACCAAACAGCCACTCGTTTGTGTCTGATATTTTCTAACAATTTTTGTAAAGCTTTCAGAAGGAGAAGTACGGAAAACCGAAGAAGCTGAATGCCACTCAATTGGAGAGCATTCGAAGATGCGGGTATGTCATACACCAGCGTCACACAATATTCAAAGTTGACCGAAACAATGATCGTTACCCTGTGCAATGATTTTGGAGACTGGGATCACTCATCTCTCACGATCATCTTTTTTTTTTCTTTTTTAACGAGGAAGTTATATCACTAAAAACCCAAAATCTGTGTAAATGCCGCCACAAAACAGCATGGTCTTCTCATCTTCATCCGAAATTCACCCTGACAACAATTGGCGATTAATTAATCGATCGATTTCCATCGGACAGAGATCAAATATATAAAACGAGGGATTGCCAAGTGCACGAATTCACTGAAAAAAAAGATTTATATCTGGTCTATGTGTGAAGGGATTTCGTAGAGATAACACAGCTTATAACAAATAATACTTAGGCAATCACGGCATGATATAAATCCTAGCTGTTAAAACACAATTAATATACGGTGTAGGTTGTGTTTTTTTATTTTTAGAGCGTTTAAAGTATGCTTGTACTATAGCGAACAATTCTTATCACTAGCTTTAGCTCCACAAATAGGGAGTGGAGAGTGTAAGGTTCTTCTGTTTTGGTTATTCACTAATTAGAAACGCTGCAACAATGTAAAAATTTTGTACATATTCCAGGATATGTTTGTTCTCTATGTACGTATATATGTTAAATGTATTTTTTCTTTTTTTATATATACATATATTCACAATGTAGACGTAACATTCTGTTTTTGGATTTTCTCCATATTTTTTTTCCTTTTATCCCAAAGTCGATAGTGTTAATAAATAATTTGTCTTTCAGGGAATTCGAGGTAGACTCGATTAATTTCGCTGGGCAGACGCACCGATGGAGATTGAGCGGACTTCTTCAGCGTGGACGAGACAGAAGACGAGATGCATTGCTTCGGGATCTCGCTTTGGCAACTAGATTCCTTGTAGTTACGGCGAAAGCCAGACTGGTCTCCCATTGCTTCAGTGTTTCGCAATCTCTGAAAGCTTTACTAACAGGGCTGTTACGGCTTCTTGGTATGAGTTCATTAAGAAAGTCCTTTCTATCTCGAATGGATTCGCAAGAGGCAATATTATTTAAGTACAATTGGACGTTATTACGTTTTAGATATTATAATTGGCGTACCATCGCTTCAAGCACATAATTTGGATGCTAAAATCAGGGAGGAGAGATGTCGGTACTTGGTTGCCGAATTAGTGTGCAGGGTAAATTGAATAAGTCCTCTAAAATATTTATTTCAGTTACATTGGATTGCTACTTTAAACAGAGGCTATGTCAACAGAAATTATAAATAAAAATATTAATATGATGGAAAGCATCGCTTTCTAAGATTTTCATAAATCTCACTACAAATTGCAGCCTGAGTATGAAGATTCTCTGGAACTTCTATGTGGTTTCGTACGAAAACAGCTTCGGCGAGCGACGATGGAGAAATTCGAAGTGGAAAGAGAATTATCACAACTATTACCTATCCCGGTTCCTTTTGTATTTGGAACACCCGCTGGAGCAGTGGTTGATCTTAGATTATTTAGCAGAGACATCATCAGAAAAGCTTTACCAATTTTAGTTGCTATTTTGGAGAGAGAGACACGAGGCTGGTTTCTTCATTTCAGAGAAAGACTGATTTCTGAGTTGAGAGCGCGGAAAAAGCCGGATGAAGAGATAGAAAGAGTAAGATTACTTCTATATCAATCACTATGAAGTTGTCATAAATCTGCACGATGTATTCTTATTGATTGTGATCACCTTTAGGAAGTCAACGAAGCTGTTATGCGAGAATATTTGCAACGAGTGTTCTCTAACATCTTATCGCATCCAGACATACTCGATCTCGGTAACGGAATAGCTCAACTGTTGGTTCAGCAAGCACAGTCGGTCGTATTAATGCATCGAGCCGTGAAAAATGTGCAGCGTAAACTATTGCAAACGAAAGAAGCGTTGAAATGCCATATAGAGAACGAACATCCAGTTTTGTCGCGCATAGAACCATGGATGCGCGATAGAATGAGAGAAGTTGAGGAGAAGTTCATCGAAGAGTGCGAATGGAGCGCACACGAAGAAGCTCTCACATTATGCACTCATCAAAATTTACAGCAGACAGTTTACTTTCTTAATCGTGATTTAACATTTATGAAAGAGGTACGTAGAACTGCAGATATTGTCATAAACACTTATTCGCATATGAATACGATGTATTCGTTTCTCTCAGCGTGAACCAGTCCTGTTGAAAGAACTGCGCAAAGTTAAAACACCCACGAGGAGCTTCCAATGGCCGACACAGATATGGCTTCCAAAAAACTGGATCATTAGACGCAATTTTCAAGGCCAGTCTGAAATCATACCAACGGTGCTGAGCAATACTCCGACATCTATCACGACACCTCGCGCAGATCCGAGTCAACCTGTCTTTTTAGTTGAAAGGGAGATTGTACACACAACTACAACAAGGTATATTGTAACAATGAAGTAATCATTCTTTAACATTAGTAGATCATTGTCTTCCTGTTGTAAATTTATGAGGAATTAATTAGTTCTAAAATTTATAAACAGATGGCCTATGTGGCGTTGGATTAATTACGTAGCCAGGACGTGGTGTTGGACTTGGAATGCAATGTTTCTATTAGGTGTGGCAGTGCCGTGGTGTAGTCCAGTCTCCATACGAGCTTTGCTACTCGTACAACCCTTTACTCCCGATCTAGAATTGAGTCAATTGAATGGAACCTTGTTTCCTAGAAAGTCGTCTCAAATGCCCACTCTTTGTTCTCGGTTGATAGCACTTTGGAGACATATTAGTAAAAGTCGGACACATTTTGAAACAGAACCGGACACTGGTAAATTCAATAAACTAATAGTTCTATGCTTTCTTTTTTATTGTTAAATTTATTAAATGATTATTTGATCATTAACTAAATAACTTTGCTTTTAATTGTAGGATTTATTGGAAAAGGAATGACAAGGCATTTAAATAGATTATGGAATTATGGTGTTAAAGGTCTTCTAGGAACACTTATCATCTTATTTGTTTTTCCTGTCGTCTGTATAGTCACGAGTTTAGGATCGCTTCTTATTGCACTTACTGCAGTTTTATGGTCCGTTGATTATACTATTACATATATCATAATATTTTTTAATTATAAAACGGTAACAGTTTCTCTTTTCTGTTAATTTAGGATGCCTTTAATTACCTTAGCGTTACATGCATTCATGGCACTCATAATGGATTTGGATAGCCCAGAACCAAGTAGAAATCGATATTTGGTCATCATGGAAGCATTAGTTTGGAATATCGGTACACAAGGCTGTCTACAACCAATCGCGGCGTTAATTGTAGCTCTTGTTTTGTGTCCTATTATTTCTTTTGTGATACTTACAGGTAAAATATAATATTCTTATTATAAATTAAAAAAGCAATCTAACTATGAAGGATTCGCTTATTTAAAATATATCACTATCTTCTCATAGTTGCTGTGATACGTTACTGGATTAGAGTGGTCTGGGACACGACTATGTTCCATTTAGTAATAAAGAACAGGGGTCGCATACCGGCCAGTGATAGTTTTGTGGTTAAAAGAATAGCTGGACCAGGACTAACTTCTGATTATTATTATCAAGTAGGTATTACAAATTAATCACTGAAATAACTACAACGTTAATTGTTTCATTCTTATTTGTAGATTAGACCTGAACAAGCTTTAGCTGCATTCGAGGCAAAACTAGAGTTAGACGAATTGTTAGCTTTCCAACAAGAGACAGAACGATTAATTACACAACCCCAGAGAGATTTCACTCAATTTGTAGAAGCCTGTTTTGGTCCGTTCGCTGCTAGCCTTGCCAAAACAAAAGATCCGTACAAATCGTTAGAAAAGGAAGCCAAAGATCTGATCGCCGTATTACACGAAAAATTAGACAGACGTAGAAAGAATTTGCAGACTGGTCTTGGAATGGTCGTAAGAAGTAAAATAAAACTTACTACCTTTGATCTAAAGGTAATTATTGGCCAAAGCACCTTTGATCCCAAAAATTATTTTACAATTTTATACATTTATAATTCCATCTTTAAGGTGGTAATACAACAAGGGGCACTTATGTTAGAACGCCTTTATCCCAGTCATGTGTTCGCGAGATTATCAGGGAACGAAGAGGATTTCTGGGAGAACAAAGGTTTAAGCGTCGGTGACTGGGCTGGTTTAGCTGGCCTCATGTACGCAGATATTTTCAGTTTAAATTTCCTTCAACCCCTCGATGACGCAGATACGAAATTCAGGCTAGAACCTCATCCTGGAGTCGATTTATCGCGTTACACGGATATGGTCCATAGTACTGAAATCGGCGGAACTAATGGGCCAGATTTGCTCGGCGCAGTTTATGCACCACGTGGAAATATACAAGTGTATAGTCCGTACCTAGAGGTCTCAGCTTTTAACCCACGCGCTAAACAAACTAGTAATAGCAGGAAATCAGATAAGCGATGGTAAAAAATATTCTGAATTTTGGATATTACTAAATATTAAATATTAAAATTTTAAGTATTACGCGATCAGTATGTAGAGTCAAATTAAATAAGTTGTTCTCATTTACAGTGATACTGGAGGACTTTTAACATCGACAAAAATTAGAAGACGCACAACGTCCACGAATGGTACAACAGAGACACGCTGGCAACCGTGGAAGCGACAAATTCGTCCTTACAGTGCAGAAAAGTTGCTTATTCCACTTCCTATTCCGCATCCAGCACACATAGCTGTTACCATTCATAATCGCGATTCTGAAAATCCGATTCCCCTCGATTCGGAACTTTGTCAGAATATATTGAAAGCAATCGAAGAGTCACCTGGTGAAATGTCCACCGAATATGTTAGTCGTTACAGAGGGGCTGCAGATTCTAGTTTCGATTCGGTAGCTTCACATTCTTCGGTTTCTATTGAAACTGGCTTAGACAAAGATAACGATACTCAGGGAACGACAAACACCGATAAAGAGGGCGAAACTTATCATTGGACGCTGTCGAATTGGGGTGGTGGTATGACTAGGAGAAGAAACAATTCTGGATCTATAAAGGTCGATCTTGCATCTCCCGAAGACGTTACTCTGGACACAGATACCACCAGAGTGATGTTCAGTACGTACGGAACAACTGTTTGAACTGAGTTTACTGTTACGCCAAGTAAATATACTATATATAATAGGTGCAAGTAGAAACAAATAAGTGTAACTATGCAAAAGTCAGTTTAGACATAGATCTTTTGTTTATACAATTTTTTGAAAAACCCTGCATTTACTCATTTCATTTTTATTACACTGAGGTTGATTAAATGAAATTGTTCTTCGTCGAAAAAAGAGAAATTTTAATTAAAATGCACGAAATGAACTTTACTTAAAAAAAGACGAACGTTGGAAACCGCTAATTCGAAAGTTTATTATTATAGATTCAGTTGCATTTGAATATGTAATTCGAGAGCCAAGACTAGAAAACATTTTTTTAATTAGAATAATGTCTTATAATTCCAATAAGACTCGTTTTAAAATCACATCAAGATATGTATAAAAATACATACAAAATTTCAGAAATGGTATATATACGTGCCTGTTGTAGCACATTATCAAAATCATTTTATCTTAATATTTCGCGGATCAAAATCAAACATAGGAAAAATAAACGTTCTAAACATTCGAGATAAATGTTTTGTAGAATTTACATTAACATATACATATTATTATGTATAATTATCAACATACCAATATCACTTTCATTGCAACAACAGAACATCATCTTCTGTGCCTAATCAGATGTCTTATAAATCCATCTAAATTAGTACTCGATTAATTTAATTAATCAGTGGTCACTATTAAAAGTATTACTTTCTATTAAAACTTAAGTGAACCGTCATGGTTGATAATATAATAATTATATAGAATGTGCTCATCTGCAAAGTCTGGGATGTCATTACAGATTCATAATTTTTATGTATACAGATTATAAGCAGAGTCAGATAATTAGAATATTAGCGTATGAATGGCCAGTGCCGTTAAAAAGAAAATCTCTTTAAATCTATGTTAAAGAAGTTATACAACATTCTTATTGACATATTGTATATAGATAGTTAATTGTATAAATAAACTTGTTAATGTAATAATAATTCAAATACATTTTCTTGTTATTCACGCTAAAGGCCATTCAAAGGAATACATAAAAGTTTGCTCTCTTTCGATATTTACATAATTCATGTGAGATAATATCATAGGATTATTTCATTATAAACTGTTTATAAAATATCAAGCTGCCAGTATATCGCTTAATCTGACAGTAAAACAGTTCGAAACAGTTACAATTTATTTACACTATTCTCTCCTAAGAATATACCAGCACAATTTAAAGAATTCTGTATTTTTTAATTAGGATTATTCAGAATTACAAATTACTAATTGAATCTTACACATGATAACTAATGATGTATATTTATTTATTTTGAACAAATCTTATAATACCTGTAAACTTTTTTAAATATCTTCTTTTACTATACTTTTTTTTTTTGATTTTAATAATAATGTGTACATAAGTTGATTTTATTATATTTTATAATAAATGATACTAGTGTAATATTTGTATTCAACTATAATCATACAATATGGAATATGTAATTCTTGTCTTCTATTGTATTTGAGTGTATCAAGACATATTATGGAAATCAGATTTTCAGTGATAACGAAGAAAGATATTATACAATCTTAATATTCAGATATATTAATTAAAATATGTAAATTCGATATCGCACAATGTAAAATGTATTAACCATAATAACACTGCAACACACTGCAAAAAATTGTTCATATTTAGATTATAACATTTTAGGATTGTATCTCAATGAGATTGGATGAAGGAAGCATAGAATTTTAAATATTTCATTTTACTGATATTTGAATATATTTAAATATTGTCTGTGTTAAAGAAAAAGAATGCATTTTACAAAATGCAATTGATTAGAACCTTAAAGAATACTCACTAAAATCCGATAAAGATACTTATATTAGATATTTATCTGTAGATGTTGTAAACCATAGAAATATTAAGAAATAACGATTATACAATCTTTTGACCAGTTTTTGTTTGTTGTCAAACTGAATTAAGTAATAGTTAAGAGACTAAGCGCTCCATTTTTAAAGAAGGCACGTTTTTAAGATTGCCTTGGATTTTAGTACTATAATGCGCAAGTCCATCCAAAGAAAAACATCCAATGAGGAATACTGTCATGGTTTTTAACGACTATACAGTTAATTAATAATTGCATAATATCCATCCAAGCAGTGTTCAAAATTAGTAAGAACCTAAATACGTCTGATGGCAAACAGAATAATGCAATATATAAAAATAAGGAACCTATTTTAATGAAAATATATGTGTATGTAACATTCTTTGTTGCAAAAATTGATACAGCATAACATGGAGAAAACTTCCTTGAATATTAATTTGCTATATTAGCTTCAGTTAATTATACATATTTATTTGTTACTTCAGAAACATTATTTTATACAATATAAATAAAATTTTACAACACAATGATTGAACTAGCCAATTCTCTGAAACACAATTTCTAGGCAAACTAGTAATAATTTCTTCTATCAAATGCACTTATCAATAGCAATACAAAACTAAATCTGTTGTACATTATGAAAATTCCAATTTGAATGTTTCAAAGAATTATTCAGGGATAATTTCAAAGAAGGAAATCAGAATAGAATACTCAAATAATTATTTCTTATTGGAAAGGAAATAAGAAATGCGTAAACGAATGAAAATCGGTAGTACTACGTATTATAATAGATTTAAAAAAGAATTGTAGGAAACGTTGTATCATGAATGTAGCATTAATCAAACATGCGTACGTACAAACCAAATGTGTATTATTTTCATATATTGTAAAGGTATTATATTTTTGTCAGTCTAACGAATGGTTCACATTTAGTTTGTGTCTAGGTATGTTAGTGTACTACAAGACTTTATTTAAGTATGTAGCGGACAAGAACGTAATTGTACAAAGCCAAATACGTTATGAACGATAAATTAAAAAAAAGAAAATACATTTGCAATATTATATCGGAACCAATAACGAAACTTGAAATCGTATCTAAGTATAATAAATTTACGTAGAAATTAAAAATTTTACGTAGGTAGATTATAACTGCGAAACATTTACTATTTATAGTTATTATTATACTATTGCTCGTGTTTGCTATATATATATATTTTCATTTTGAATTCCTATTCGAATGTAAAGTTGTACAAAACTATGATTGCGTATATCATAATTGCATAATGTAACATATTAGCAATATTTCTTGACGATTTATTAAAAAATTTTACTTATGACGGTTCTTTTTTATCACGAATAATTATTTATATTAATCGTCATGACATAAAAAAAAATGATTCCCTTTTAATACACGCTTTAAATCATTGTACGTATGTTTCTTCTTAATACTATCGTACTTCTTTACGTTTTTGTTTACATCAAACGTAAGTGGGATAAAAAGAATGCTTATATTTTAATGCCTTTATCTTTTTTAAATTAAAGACATAATAAATTTTGTCAAAACATAAGCATGCTTCAAAGAAGAATCATAGGAGTTTATGAAGTTGGAAATATTGCATTATATCTACTGTGTTAATGCAACAAAAAATGAATTACATAATACAATAAAATACAATAAATATAATACAATATAACAGTATATTAATTATATTAATACAATCTTATATTAAATATTTGAGTAAAAGGGGAGATTAAAAATTAATTCGACAATGATTTAATATATTCGGAAAATGTCGATTTTTATATTTTATATATATATATATATTTTTTTTTTTCTTATCAATGACGTATTCGTTCTACATTTTACTCAAAATGCAACAAAAGGGAACTATTTTATTCAAAAAAGAAATATCCATGCACGAAACAAATCATTATAAATTATTCACATATTACGAACAAAATTTGTTGCGTATCTGCCCTCTGATTGGTCGAAATTGCGTATTTCGTTCATAACACATATTCGCTCAATTACGCATGCTCAGAAAACTGGTATTTCCTCATATGTGTGACGTTTAAGCGGAAATTGTAAATTTGAGAAATTTATTATAAATGCAGCGACAATTATGAAAAAGGGAAGAATTATAAATCAAAAATAGAATTGGTCTTGTAAAATCGCTTTGTAAGAAAAGTTGAAACTTTTGCTCACAATGAAATGGAAGTTTTTAATACATTTTATTCATGAAAGAGGGGGAAAATAGACGAATTCTCGGTGATGCGAAAGGTGATGTTAAACGTTGCATATCACAGATACAAGTCACGAAGCGTGGTCGAGACAAGTCTAGACGATCATCGTCGAGGAAAAACCGATGAAGCTTGACCGTACTCAACACAGGTATCTAAATATGTATCGAAATTGTTGTAAAGAACCGATAAGAAATGATGATTCATACGCGTAACCTTTACGATAACGAGTTACGTTAGCGAGCAGCTGAAAACGTGCCTGTGATATACATTTTAAGTATTGTGTGTTAAAAGCCCAGGGAGTTGTGAAATGTATTAGATCAGTGACCAAAGAAGTAACATAGTATACAAAATCCAGTATGATGTAGAAAGTGAAAGTGAGAGTGTGAACAAAACTGAGGCGTTTCAATCGAATCGATATACCGAATCACAGACCGACATGCAGCTACGATGAACAAAATAAATAGGCCGAACATTTTCACGCGTGTCATTTATGATTTTATATTTCGCAACGCAACGCGTATTAGAACAAGCATTTACTGATTTATTCTCAATTTATTCTATTACTATTTATATCAGAACTTATATACATTTATTTTTCAAGAAGTATTAAATATCAATGTAAGCCACATTTGAATAACAGTAAAAAATTAAGCAAGGGAATAAGCGAATCTATTACAAGAAAAGGAAGATATCGATAGTACTTTATATATAATTCACACGAAGCATGTATCGAAAGTATATTCGGACCTAAAGAAAAGGAAAGAATTTTCATTAACACGAATCAACGTACAAACTTCATGTATAATTGATATATTTATTAACAGAATATCAAAAATAAGACGCAATCGGTATTTGCAGAAGACTCTGTTACACGATGTTGACTCATCTTCGGTGAGAACGTAGCATAGAATCGGAACTCGATTGAGGTCGAGCTTTAGTAATCGATTGTTGCATTTTCGGCGTCCTTCTCTTTTCCACGCACAAGAGAACCCTAGAATCACATATAAAAATAATTAAATCAGTCTGAAATAGGACCTGATACAGAATCGATAAAGTGTAGAAAAATCAAATTCTTATTGTAAGAGGCCGAGCATTGAGCACGGGTGCGTGTTTACGATACGGAGCGAACCAAAACATCAATGACCTTGAAAGAGGAGCAGTCACGTGACTGGGAGAGAGCACAAGGATTGGATAGTTTCGGCGCATATAATGTGTATTGCGCCGTGCGCACCCTATGTCCCGCATTCCGTGTCCGATAGATGGTTAAGAGTTTAGCGGGGGGAGAAGGGGCGAAAGACAGACTACGCGACGGCTTACGACGACGACGACGACGGGTACGACGACGACGAGGACGACGAGAAAAAACGGGAGAGGAGAGAGAGTGTGACTCGGTCCCCGTCTGTGTGTGCGCGCGCGTTGCTCGGTTGTGTTGTCCAAGATGAAGTCCGACTCTAAACCTTTGTTGACAGCTCAGGCGGAAAAGGCGAATCATTACACGTAAGTAAGCGCCGGTCGCGCGTGCTACGTGAAAGAAAAGTGTTGGATAAAAAAGAAATTTCGGAAAGTACTGAGAGAAAGAAAGAGTGCGTGATTCGGATAAAAATTAAATATAATAATAATGATAAAAAAGTGAAGTGCTTAACAAAAAAAAGAGAATTCTAATGAGAATATAATATAATAAAAAAATACACGTAATGATAATACGTATATGCCTATGTCCATATGCAAATAAAATAAAATAAAATAAAAACGAAAAGAGAAAAGAAAACGAAAGAGAACGGAATAAAAGAGGGAGGGCCGCGCGAGCACAGCAGCGCGGCATCGACGCGCGCGTCAAAATACGCCACGAAATAATGTGTAGCTCTGTGGATTCGCATTCCAGATACTTGAAGGAATTTCGCGTCGAACAATGTCCCCTCTTTATACAGCGCAAATGCACACAGCACCGACCCTTCACGTGCTTCAACTGGCACTTTATGAACCAGCGGAGGCGAAGACCGGTGAGAAAGAGGGACCGCACCTTCAACTATAGCGCTGATAATTATTGCACCAAGTACGACGAGACTACCGGCATATGTCCAGATGGAGACGAGTAAGTTTATCTATCAGTTAGCATTGTGTATACATTATATACCATTTTTACCGTGGGGCTACGCTATCGGTTGATTACTCGTACGTCGGTAGAGGGTATTATGAGTGATACAGTTGTGTGTTTCGTTAATTGGCTCGAGATCAAAGCTTATCTGGCCAGTTATCGAGAGAGATATGTTTCTGGGAGATCTCCAGTATCTATCTCTTTATTGAATAAGACCTGAGATATCGATACATTGATATGTTTGTTTATTTTACATATATAATATTAAAGACTCACTTCAGGAAATCAGTTTGACGAAGTGGTGGAAGTAGAGACGGTCAGTTAACGAAGCAAAATTCTGGCCAGTTAACGCGACATTACTGTATCTCTTATGTCAGATACATCGATTTGTCGCAGTCAGCCGACGGCATCAAAACTCACGTAGTATTTAACATTTAATCTTTTCATATTAAAAGATTCTTATTATCATCCTTTCACTTTGAAACACCTACGAATTTTATAGAGAAAAAGAGACATGGTTATCTATTATTCTTTGTTCGCTATATACGCGCGCGCGCGCGCGCGTGTATATGTATGTATGTATGTATGTATGTATGTATGTATATATAAGCAGATTAACATTGTTCTGCTTATAAAGCATGCAACTCAAGTTTGGAAACCGTAAATGAATTTTAAAGTATGAATGAAAATGTTTCTTCGTGATCGAGTCTGGTATCGATGTGAAAGAATAACAGAGGGGTCTATCGGATTTCTTTGTGTCGTTGACACGCGCGTGTTGTAACATGCATCTGCGTGGTAATGCGTAACAACGTAACATCTCTTTGAGAATAACCTATGTAACGAAGAGGAGGCCAATTTCGACGTAACTTTCGAGGGCACGCGTATGTGTTATATATATAATATATAACATATATATATGTATGTAGCGAGCAAAAATGATCGAAACATTGCTGTGCTTTCATATCGGATTCGTGTACGACAGAAAAACAGTATGGACGTGTATAGTAGATATAATAGTTTCATTTATTTACACGCATTTTATGGCTAGATTACAGATATTACAGATATAGTAAATTTATAGATGCAATAATATAGTTAATATTATATGAAAAGAAATTAGGTGGATAATTTAATATTAAAAATGAAGAAATTATGTAAAAAGTATTCATTATAATGTTTAATAAATGAAATGCATCTTAATTTAGGTTTCATTTGTTTATAAGAATATGATTTTATATAAACATCCTTAGTAGTTATTTTATTTTATTTGTTATTTTGACTTCTACCTTAATGAAATACGTGCAATGGATATGTAGATATTATTTGCAAATATATGAATGACAATAAAAAATTAATAAACATAATATTGCATATATGTAAACCATGATTTATTTATTGCATACATTTGTATGTTCGTATTATATTTAATGCATATATAAACACGCAGAAAAAACAGATTTTTCTAATAAATTGTTTTATATTTCTAAAAAATAATAAGTATAAACATTCGGCTATCACTATCGATTATAGATTTTTATAGATTTAATAATTTTTGCATTCTTACTCAAAAAGTAAAACATATTTGACATAAATTTCTTCAGAGAAGAAAATGATCAACTCCATTTTTTTTAGCGCTGAAACTGTCAAAGAAGTCAAAATGACAAATCCATAATGTTTCTAGTAATTCTGTACATTTACAATATTATATTTTTTAGAATTTAAATAATTTTTGCAATATTTGTTCTTTTCACTTTTACTTAAGTTATCGGTGGTTCTATTGTTAAAATATCTTAAATCTAATGTTTAATGTTTCAACATTTTATAAATTTTTTTCATAATATAGTATGTTTTTAATTAAAGTATTTATTCAAAAGAGTTCAAAGATTCGACGGTTATATGTTTCGATTGTCTCATAGAATACGTATGTTGAAAATTTGACCTAAATTCTACAGGCAAGGAAGAAAAAGAATCAACTGTTACATAGGTATATTCATTGATTCTAACTAGTTTTTGCGGTTCAATCGCGAGTCATTATTTTCAAACTAATTAACGCAACGAATTTTTGGATTAATTCAATCGAATTGAAGCGAGCAAATTAAGACATTGCGAGTCACGTTCCTCTTGTTATGAATGTATGCTTACACGCTTCCAGTCGCCATTGCTGATAGAATATAGCTACCGTCGGCTGTTAACCTGTTGTCATCCATTGTAGATAACCCAACGAAACTAAGCAGAAATTTCTCCATGCTTTCAGGCGTATAACTACACTTTCTTCCGCGGCCATCTTTTTTTCGAGGTTATCATTTCCTCTATTACACTTTTGTCCCTTTGCTTCTTAATTTGTATTATAATATTGTAACACTTTCGATATGAAATATTCTGAAATCGATATTAAATATTTGAAGTATATAAATGGCGTCTAACTGTTCACTGTGAAATATGAAAAAGGAAATATATTAAGTATATTTGCATAATATTGAGGCTATTAACTTGAATTTGTTTAATTCTAGATATCCATGCAGGATATGATATTGAGACTTAGATTTAGGTCATTGTTTTAAATTATCTTGTTGATTCCTTGCTTGATAACAATTTATCGTCGATTTATTGTTCTCAGAATATTATTTTTAAAAAGAGTATTGTTATAATCATTTCTTATTTGTTAATTAATATTGTAGAACTCATATGTGTGTAAAATAAACAAATAAGAAATACAAACGAATAAGTAGACGTTGATGAATGTTCTTTTAAGACGAACGAATAAAATTATGAGAATTATCACCAAGAACATTAAAACCTATTATCTAAATCTTATATTATCTTAATAAAAACAAACAAAACTAGTTTCTTTTAAGACTCTTATGAAACCGTTAATAGACGAAGTTCAGCGTAAAAGCTTATTAAAAAATGTGCCAGGAATAATGTGATAAATGTTTATGAATTATTTCTATGCTTGACTCTCTGACATCGTTAGATGGATTAGATGAATGAAAAAGTTTTTGTTATACTTGTTACAATTTGCAAAACAAATTGTGCATTATTTGTTATTATTTATTACCTGTTACTATTAATTTTATAGTATTTTATTAACTTTTGCTATTACATTATATACTTATTAAGACATACCACAAAGATTTTTATATTAGAATTATTTAAAAAATCAACACAATCCTTTCTAAATTAATTTATTAAGATAAATATTTGAAACATGTTTTAAAAATTTAAGTAATAAAAATTATTATTATTTTTATTAGTATATTAATATTTATATCCATTTTTACAAACAATGTATGCTAAAATAGATTTGAATATTCTATTGAGTTTGGAGAAAAATATAAACACAAAGTAACTACATTAACGTATTTAAGAAAGAAAAATTAAATATTTATTTATTCAGGAATGAACTTTTTTTCTATTTACGTGAAAATTACATGTTTTGTTCAATATAATTTACAATAATTATCACAATTTAACTTTTATCACATCAACTTTCCCTCTGAAGAACACAAGATTGTGAGCGGTTTTTTAATTGATAACTAATTCGTGCACGGATATATTTGTCGTATTATTAATTATGATAAGGGTGTGCTGAATATTCATTGTTTGCAGCGTTATATTTTTAGTTGATTTTCTTCATTCATAAATCATAAGTTTGCGATAATGGTTACTGTAATCATTTATTATTCTATTTTTATCTGAAATAAAAATTCGAAAGAATTGAATTGAAATCAGTTGTGATAAATTAATCTTTTTTTAAATGTTTTTAACATTAATTTCATGGAAGATTATAATGTATTGTTAAATAAGATTTTATATTTTTATTTCCACAATACAAAAACAATTAGCTAAAAAAATATTTTATTTTAGATATTTCTATATACATTTTATGTAAAAAATAAATGAAAATATCTGTGATCGGTTTTCCCTCCAAAATATCCAGCGCCTCGAGTTTCCAAACAAAGGAGCCTACTGATATTGATTTTCTCTTACGTGGCATGGTGGCAACAAAGAATTTTATGTGGTAATCCTTGTTGCTGCACCGTAAAATGTTCCGAAACCATTATGGCACAATTATAGCTCAGAAAATAAAACTATCTATCGAAAGTCCAAGGTCGTATTTGTTTTTCTGATAACTATTGTAAATTTTTTAATGTTTACCGCACTATATTGCATTCTTTTCTAATTTAAGTTAAATTTTAAAAGATACAATAGCTCGCGTAAAGCATGAATGCGCGAACCATATTAAGTTCTAGTTCTTATTAGAAAAATCAGTGCCTTGTAATGTCCAAAAATTATTAAATTCAATTTGTATAGTCTCTTATATAATCATTACACAATTTATCATGTGTTATTATAAGACCTACATTGAATATGTTGTTATCAAGCCATATTTAATAGTTTTTAGTTGACATTTAGTCTAATATTGAGTAGTATTAAAATTCAATTCTTTTGAATTAATGTATTTATATATCCTAATTAACATTAATTTAGTAAAATTCTATTAGTTTATAATAGTTAATTATTCAATAAGTTATCTTCATTTTTATGGTACATTTCTTATATACATTATGGTGCTGTTCTTCAATTAATTTACAATAAATTTTATTGTTAAACAGGTGTCCGTTTCTTCACCGTACTGCTGGCGACACAGAAAGACGTTACCACCTACGTTATTATAAAACCTGCATGTGTGTCCATGATACAGACACACGTGGGTTCTGTGTCAAGAATGGCCCTCATTGTGCCTTTGCACATGGTAATCATGATCTTCGTCCACCTGTCTATGACATTAAGGAGATACAGGCGCTGGAGAACCCTGATTCTGATCCTAATTCATCTTCTAATGGACCAAACATACTTGACAAAGAAAGGAACTTAATGAATGAAGATCCAAAATGGCAGGATACGAATTATGTACTCAGTAATTACAAAACAGAACCTTGCAAACGTCCACCAAGACTTTGTCGTCAGGGCTATGCCTGTCCACAATATCACAACAGTAAAGATAAAAGACGTAGTCCGCGAAAGTACAAGTACAGGTAAGTAATTGTCCCTACATTTGAGAAAAACTTTAAAAGTAACTATTTACAAATGTATCTAACTTGAAACTTCATTCCAGATCAACACCATGTCCTAATGTAAAACATGGAGAAGAATGGGGTGAACCAGGCAATTGCGAACAAGGAGATGCTTGTACATATTGTCATACACGTACGGAACAACAATTCCATCCTGAGATATACAAATCCACAAAGTGTAACGATGTACAACAAGCTGGATATTGTCCACGCGGAGTCTTCTGTGCTTTTGCACATGTTGACCGTGAGTGTACCCTCATAAACCGTACGTAAAACAGTTACTACTACTTTAGTAAGTTTCGTGCAACTTTTTTTTTTTTAATAATATTTTATTGGCTTCATTCACAATACTTAATCGCTTGATATGCAATTGATTAAAATAAATTCATGTAACGCGCAAAGTCTACTAATGTATAAAAGCGCTTGTAATTGCTTCTATATAAAAATTATTTAACATTTTATATTTGCTTTTGAGAATTCTTTCTCTTTTTTTCTCCTTCTTTTTCTTTCTTTCTCTCTATTTGGTAAACATAGGCCTTTTGTAAATGATTAAACTTAGTATTCAAAATTGCTTCTCAAAATTGATATATTGGGACGTTGGTATGGTGTGCTGATGGAGCAGTGTTGCCAACAGAAGAAATGAGCCTGGCGAGGGACATGGCGGTACCTATAGATTGTGGCACCAATCTGGCAGATATTCTAAGCAATGCGCTTCCACCCGATAAGCGCAGTCATGAGAAGGATAAACAACTTAGTGATAGTAGTGTAAGTCTACTATGTATCTAAAAATAATGAATTTCTTTTAGATAATATTTAATTTAGCGATATCATTAAATATTTGAATTACAGAATGGAAGCGGTGAAGTATCAGAATCAGCAAGTACTAGTAGCGTTGGCAGTAACAGTTCACACAGTAAAGCTCCTGGTGCTCAACTCCATAACTCCAATTCTAATAGCACCGTAAACACTTCCAATCAGCAAAAGTTAACAAGCATACTTTATAATCCCAGTTCTCTTTTGCAAGTTGTAAGTTTGACGACCATTTGATTGTGGAATCAATCAAATATCTATACATTTAATAAAGGTCCAGCAAATAATTCTACGAATATTAAACAGGGTGAAATACGAAAACAAGTGGTTGCAATAGACAGTGATCCTTTATTAACGAAAGCAGAAAAAGCTCAACAAAAACAAAGCCTATATATTGCATATAGTTTGAATGGAACCTTAGGGAATCATTCATTAGCAACTACCGTCTCACCACTTTCAAGTTCATTTTACCCAAATGATACTGTGGAATCTGTAGTAGGTAAGGTAAATTTAAGGAAAAATAAAGGAAAAAGAATATTTTTACCCAGTTTTAATCATGATTTCTTTCCTTTTCAGGAAATGCATTAGATGAGTTACATCTAGATGACCCCTTAAATTTAGTAGAATCAATTCATAGGGATACTAATTCACCAATTAGCAATTCAATATCAGCAGGCCTAGCAAGTTCTGGACTATTAGGTAGCTCAGCACCAGTTAATATTCCTGGAATGAATGAACGTTCAGTTCTTACGAATTTTTCGCCATCAACATCCAGCCCACTGCAACATCTACATTCGACTGGTTTTCTTACTGGATCTAGATTTTCTCACCAGGATTCAATAGAATCGGTAAATGAAGTATTTCATTCTGTTCTTTCGTCTGTTGCAGAAAAGAATGTCTTGGCACTATTTTAATATTTTATTTTGTTTGGTTGATTTCAGACTATGCCATTTATGAATCAAGTATCAGATCCATTTAGCAATCATATTTCACAGCTTAGCAGTTCAGCTTCTAAGCTTAGCGGATTTAATAGTAGCTTATTTGATTTTACGAATCAAGGAATGTCTCCATCTCGTACTCAACCTCTCCCAGCATCTCCATTGGTTAATGCATTTTCCATTAGTCCAAGTAACACAGGATCTTTATCTGAGGTTAGATTTCCCCTATTTTTTATTTCAGCATTATTATTCATGAAGTAAAATAAAGTTTAAAGGAAACATGTCGTTTGCATTAATTTGTCTTAGGTACAAAGGCTCAGGGAGGAATTAACGTCAAGTCGTGCGCAACTAGCAACGTGGGACGAACGTATTAATCAAGCTAGAGCTGCTTGCGCTGCATGGCAATTAGAAAGTGAGGAGGCTAAAAGAAAAGCAAGTATCGCTGAACAGCAGAGAGATGAGGTAAATAGTAGTTAAATTCGTTTTTCTGTGAAATATATAAAGTTGGCGATATAAAAATTGTTAACAGGCCTTGTTGCAAGTGAAAGCATTAAGGGTAGAAAATGAAGCGTCTGGTGGTGGACCATACCTTCACACATTGAGAAGAACAAGTGAGCTCAGATCGTTATCGATAGCCGCATTAAAATCAATTCAATCACAGCTTCGTTCGGATCTCGAAGAAGTAGAAAAGGTAAAACAAAGTTGTCATGCCGGCTTGAACAGTTGGTATATCAAGCGTTTCGCGAATAATGATTAATTTATCTGAAGAGGATGCGAAAGAATTAGATTCTACAGCTACCTCATCTTCATCAAACAGAATTTTCTTCTATTATCAATTAAACACGTTCCAATTGGCAATCAAGATTATCTCTGATAGAATTGTAAAGTCTAATCTATTTGCGATCGATCTGATTAATGGAAACACTATAGGTAGCTCAGTTGTTGCCGTTCCAGGTGCTGTACAGAGAAACGGCAACAAAGTGCATGGTTTGCGAAGAACAAAATCGCACTGTTACCCTCTCACCCTGTAACCACTACGTGGTCTGCTCGACGTGCGCTCCAAATCAACGAGAGTGCCCGTACTGCCAGACTCCGGTTGTCTCCACAAGTTAGGTCCGAATATTTTGTTAGAACGCCCGTTGTTATAATCTCCATTCTTTCTTAATAACCAGGACAAATATCCTTATAATTCTAATGTGGGTAGTACTAGGATTTTCAACGTAAATTCCCGGTACTTTAAATGCGATGGTATATAAAATGAACAATTAAAAGAATTTGTATTGCGATACATGTACAACCGCAATAGAAAAAAGAAAAAAAACGATGAACAAATTTATTCAAATATATAATTTGACTGTCGCCAAAGTGAATATGGATGTGATAAGACTTCGTTTCCGTAGTCTCTATTTGTCATACATTTTTGTGTCAACAGTCGTGCTACTATATAGCTATTCATCAAGATTCAGATATCACATCCTTTATATTAAGGACACATATTAATGATCTTGGAATGGAAAACTAATTAATATATAATACAAGATACATTTACTAGCAGGGTGCTAGCTAAATAGTTAGCATTTAATAACACGCATGTGTGCCACTTACACAAACAATGTAGCGTGAAGGAAAAGAAAAACAATATAATCATAAATGATGGACAAAATTTTGGGACCTCTAAAGTATATATTTGTTTAAAAAATTGTAATACCATAATTAAACGCAACAAAAGATTAATGTCCCACAATATAATAGTTATAGAATAATTTCACTCAATTGTTGAGCTGTTAAACGTATGTCACAAGAGATGATATTTCTATTGTATTTAAAGATATATATTTAAATAGGATTTTTCAATTGACCCGTACTGATGGTAATAATACAAGTATTAACAAATTTTATATCCTTGGTTGAAAATGTAGTATCGATACCTATATTATATAAGGAATATATATATATATATATGATTTCTAGATTTTTATACAAAATAATAAAATTGCTCATATTTATAACAAAAAACGAATTGGAATTCGCGAAAGAAAAGTATGTAAGAAAATAATACATTTGACAATTTCATTGTTAAAAGAAAAGGTATATGTATTATTTCAAACTTACATTGTTCTTGACATTATTTTCTTTGTTTTTCTTAGATATATATGTACACATATATTTTTTGTTTTTCATCTTTTATAATTTCTATAAAATATACTTAAATTATAATTCATTTAAAAAATGTTTTTATACTTTGGATACATCGAAAAACAGTGATAGATAATAAGATTTTTATACAAATACGATTTCTTTATTCTCTTTTCTTTTTTCCTCTCTTAATAGCTGATAATATATCAATTAGTAGGTAGTTATTTGTATATGTTTCACTATGCTTCTATTCTGTATATGGTATGTAGTATGTTAAATTTTAAACTTTAAGTATGCTTAATATACATATATATGTATATGAATACATTATATACTTACTATTGAAATTAAATAGTGTGTGATAGTAATAAAGAAATGTAATTTTGCAACAAAAGTACATTACTAAATTAATTAAACTCAATTTTTGTGTTATAAGTTTTTACATTTTTAGGTGTAAGAAATATTATGAATATTTAGGATTTTTCAATTTAATCAAAAGATGAAGGAGTAACTTATATTTATGATACCAGCGATAATTATGTGACATACGTATTACAGCTCAATATAAACGACATGCAACTAAAAAAGCATGCCAACTAGCTTTTTTCAATGAAACGCGTGAATACTGCGTTTTGTACACCGGCTCTATGAAACATTTTCATTTTGAATATGTAGCTGGTAATCATTACATTATAAAGCGACTATACATTCATGGTAAAGAAAGAAAGAAGGTAAAATATTGCCTAAAGTATAAATGAATAGTATAGATAGGACAACATTATCAAATTTTTTCCTGATAGACATAAAACATTACTATAACCAATTTTAAAGACTATTATTTAATATTTACGATATAATTAAAATTATTTTAAATGTATAATACCCTGCACAAATTGACTTTTTCTCAAAGGACAAGTATATTTTTGCAAATTATTAGAGCCTTTTTATATAAGTTATGAATCTTCTTTAAAACAAACACAATATTACCAAATGAGAATACAAGGTATAAAACAGTACACAAATTTCATTAAAACAGAAAAAAGGGGTATTATAATAAACTTTACTTAATTATTTAAATATTTAATAACTCGACAATGAAGCTGATTGTTGTTTCTCCTTTCTTCAATTATCTTCATAGTTTAGTATCAAAAAGTGAGGCCAAAAAAGAAATAAATGTTTTTATTAGGTCCGTTTTTATTACAAATTATTAATATTAAAATATAATAGATGTTACTAAAAACATACAATTTTGCGTATCATGGTATAAACGATCCTTCAAAGGATTATGTTTGTAAAGAAAGGAATGAAATGGAATGAAAATGGTAAAAACACAAAGTGTGTAACAAAGAAAATGTCAACATAAAGTGAAGATGATATTGTTACAAATACCAACTACGTATTATATTTCATCAAGTATGATGAATAGATGAATATTTTAATTTCTCCTGCGAGATCGTATATATCATGATATAATTTTCAAAGTACTATTTAGAATTTAATCAATTTAGCACTATAATAATGCATTTTTCAATTGTGTTTTTAAATGCATTCTTTATAAGTACTACAATCACAGCAGGTATGATAAAAAGAAAACAAGGTATTTATCTCTTCGCATTCTTAGAATATATTTTATCTTAAAAATACTATTCTTAAATGCGATTCCTTTTTAAATCGTCAATATTTTTTATGGCTGTTATTATTGTTATTTTTGCTTTCATAAAAAAAAAGAAATGTTCACACACTATCATCTTATAGAAATAGTAGGAGATTAACCAATTAAGATGCTAGTTTGCCATTAAAAACTGTACTTATAAAGAATGCTTATTTCATCGACTTCTCATAATTATAATGTTCCCTCCAATGGGTTATATAATTAAATATAATAGTAGCTATTGAAGATTAATTATCTCATGCTTTGAAATTAAATAAGAGTTTAAGCAAAAAGATAGAGTAATATAATCAAGATTATATGTAATAGCAAGTTTTTTTATTTTTAATTCTTTTTTCTTTTATTTTATATAATAATGAGGTGCATTATGATTGTGGCAAGTCGTATGAAAACCTAGGAAAGATATTCCTGAATGATATAATATTAAATATTATAAACAATTATGAGATATATATATATACATATATATATATGTATGTATGTATGTATGTATGTATGTATGTATGTATGTATATGTACTATTTTACTTATAACAATAACACAATTAAAATATTAATTACTAAGAGCATAAATTATTGTGAAAGCAACAAATTTAGCTACAAAATAGGTTAATAGGAGATTAACAAATAAAAAAATTAGTTAATATCGTGTACTAAAGAAAAAGCATACAGTTGAATATTTATATAATACACTGCCCCAATTGTTGGTTTTAATGATCATTTTTCTTCATATTTTTGGTATACAATATGTAACTCGTTATGAGATAGAGACTCTTCTAGATACTGACACATTGTCTTTATATACTTATAAATGTATAATAATTTTTTTCTTACTATAATTGAAATATTATATGTTTAATATATTGAATCTCTTAAATGTCAAAAAGCTATATTTGTATAAATGAATCTTTATAAAGTTAATGGTAATTACTAAAATATTAACAATATAGTTGATATTCATCTAATACTGCACAAAGAAAACCAACAATAGGGCAGATCAAATTGAACAATATATTTTTGACAAGTTACAATAATACAAATACAAAACGTTACATGCTCTGTTTTGTGCGAATGATTCTTCTCTTGTGTTAAACATTACTAGAGCCAGAAGAGCCATATTGTGACCGCTTGTTTATGCACTAGTTGAACGTTACAGAGATTGCCAGTTGTTTCATTTTTTTTTTTAAAGGGGAAGTATTCGTGATCAAAGAATAGGCAGATGATGGTTCCCTAATGTTGAGAAAGAATTATCTGCACACTCCAGGCGGCAAAAGCTACACATAATCATTAGATTATTGTACAATAATGAATTTCGTAAAATAGTAATATATAATATCTAAACAAAAAAAAACAAATTTGCTGAACATTTATATTACAATTTATAACTAAAGATACTTGCTATAAACCTGTATTACCTTTAATCACTTGTAATTTTGATATATGACTAATGCATTTGTTATTTAGATAATAGCAGTATGAATTCCGATAAATCAAGAGTACTCTGACTAAAACTAAAATTGATTTCTATCTATCGTAGAATGTGTTCTTGTTTGCAAAAATAACTGCTCAATATTTTGACAAAGAAAAAACAAACTAATAGTGGATACATTCTTTTTCTCATTCAATTACTATTTACTACTATTTACCACTATATATTTCGTATTCATCTTTTAGCTACTGTTTAAATCTATCTTCTCTCACATTGTTTTATTTTCTTCATTCTGCAAATGTGGACACATTGTTAATAATAATACAATTTTACCGTGTCTGGTGTTATTACGATTATTATGGAAACGTATGCTCTTTAAAATATTTATATTATTATCAGTTAATATAATACTGCAAAACTGCTTAGATTGTAAACTCGTGTGTATTTTGGTTGTGCAGGCTTTTAATTGGCAACTTTCTCCTAATTAAATGGTAGAGTTTCTATTTTTCGTTTTATGATACGCAATATGCAAACATTCTTAATCAAACTGAAATTAACATGAATCTGAACAACACACAGACACACATACACATAAAAGAAAAAGAAATCGAGTTCTACAGTACTGATATCTAAGCATTTTTGTATTAAATACGAGGTAGCAAATGGCTGTACAACTGTGATTATGTAATAACAATTTCTCTACTTAGATCTTATCGTTCGGTATGTCGGTATTTATGAAGATATAAATATTTTACATACAAAAACAAAAAAAGAAGAGAGAAGGCTGTAAAACTTTCAACTGTGCTCATTGACGCACTCATTGACGAATCCTCGACGTGCATTATTTATGATCCAATTATTAAAGGTATTGACAATTAAGAAGAAAGAAACTTGTACATTCGAGCATAAGATACAGCAAGCCCATAAAACTTTTGAAATCACTGATCGAAGCGATGTTGTATTCTCAAATTATGTAAGAATCGTGAAGATGTTTCAATGACAAACAGGAGTCGTTTCATTCTGCATTATTTTGACATGTGTTCTCTTTCTATCTACTCTGCATTTTAAAATTATTATGCATTTTTTATTCTTTGCTGTCAATTACTAAATGAAAATAATATTACAATTTTTGCTAGTGACTGAACATTGAAAAGTTATAATAATACATTAGAGGAAAAAAGAGTCACAACGCAAAAATTGAGCTAATCATTCTTAATAAGATTTTTGTAACGATTACTACCTATTCATTCTTTTGAAGAAAATGTGTCAGTCATTTGCATCCTCATATTACAATATTTCATGTCTTGTGTCAAAATAATGTTAACAAAATTGCGTCACGAGCTCTTACTATACCATAGAAAAAATAAAAGAATCATTGGTTATTTATTATTCAACAGTTAATGGTCTGTTTTACATTTAAATTCAAGTATCGATGAAAATAAAGGAACTATACAAAAACAAATGATAAAACGAAAAGAACAGTTAGTAAAGTGCACAAGGTACAATCTGTAAACAGTGCCATTTTCAACAGATTTATGAAAGTAATAAAGTTACGTTCTGCGAGAAACAAATGTGATCTGTTAATGTTTCTAATTTCTATGGATAATTCTGCATTTCTGATGTGACGGAGATTCAAACGCTGATATTATTTATTCCTCTATCTCTTGTTAAAGCTTCAATGTCCAAAGCTTGTATAACTATTAACACTAATTTGTTAATTTATAATGAATAATGTTAGTGGCAAGTTAAAAAACACACCTTTGAAGTTAGAGAAACACAAGAAAACAAAAATAAAATATGATAACAGGATTTATTTTTCGTGTATGCAATAATGAATTGATAAAGCTGTTATTTTTAATTTGCAATTGACATTATTCGCTGAAATGTACCTTAATACTTTAAGTTGAAATTACATAGTATGACAATTAAATTCAGTTAAATTATGAATAACTTAATTCTCAAGGTTTGTTGATAGTAAACTCGATTTCCGCCCCCTTAGGTATGCAGGATTGTGTAGAAATATGTCCGTTAAAATATTTTAATATTTTTGCAATATTACAACACCGTCTTCCGGCACAATAATATTTGCATATAGCCTAAAGCGCAGTAATAAATAATTTGAAATATTGCGGAAGGAGAGGAAATATTTATTACTAAGCTAGCTTGTCGTGTATAGACGTTGTTCTCTTACAGTGCAAAGAAACAAATTTAGAAACATTTAACATAGATGAAGAAAAAGTATATTCGTGCTATAATGAAGCATGTATCTATATTGCGATAATAAATATTTTACTGAAACTGTTGTACGAACGAGAAGATATTTTCTGAAACACGATTGATCCATTTTCTTAAAATATAGAACTGGAAAGCAGCAAAGAAGATATATAACTTTTTAATATTTAAGGGAAAAATGAATACGCCGCTCGTACAATAAACATTTTGTGAGGTGACCACAATTATTAAAAGCATAGTGTAATACGTTTATTGTAACATATTTACTTCATAATCCCATAAGAATGAAATATTAATACCGATTATCGAAATGCAGATATAACTGTAAAAGTTTGTAACAGAATTCTGGGGTTTTACGTTTTCGTCATATTTCATTTCAATCGTAACATTACAATATACTGAATAGTATATTATAGGAAAGAAGCTGCTGTTGACTTTATAAAAATTGTACATGAAAATTCACTTCTATAAAAAGATGGAATATTGTATTCTAACGACTATAATTATTTGGATGATAATCTTTGAAAAATGTAGAAAATATTTTATGTACAATTTTTTATGGTTTGATTTTTCTTATGCTATTATTTGTACAGAACATTATTTTAAATCAAACAAATGTAAGATTGAGAAACAATGCCTCTGTAAACCATTGATAATGGTCACCCTCATAAAGAGGATATAGTAGACATAATTGAAACAGCATTTGCAAGATAATAATGATAGATTATAAAAAATTCATGGATATCTACGATTGTTCTGGTTGTGGTTACTTCTGTATGTGCATTTTTATACAATGATTGTGAATCTGTATAGGCTAAACTCATATCATTGCTAATTTTTCTATAAATTCAAAAATTATATGTATTGAAGAGTTATCTTAATCAAGGTGTGCAAAATTTTGCAACATTTAGCAGAGGCGGGCAAAATTCTATAATACATAAAGGAAAACAATTTAAATAACGTTTTTAAATAAATAAATGTTTAACACATAAGATCTGTAAATGTGTCCATGAAAGATGAAAAATAATACTGTTTAAACATTTAAAAATTTATTCATAATCATAGTAGACTTATATCGATACAATTTTCATTTATTCTTCTAACTAGTAAATTTTGAAAACAATTATTTTATTTAATGAATACCTTATTTTTGAATGGAGTAAAGACAAATGTGTAGTATACAGTTTTATTAAACAATTTAAATGTGTGTAACTATGTAATGTATAATATTTCTACATAAATAATAATAAAGTATTCATTTAATTATGAATACTTATTTTAATAAAGTATCAAGAACAAATATTTAGTAATAATAAATTTTTTATATAATAAATAAGAAAACTTAAAATGCGAAGTATTAAAAAATGAGGTAATGCCCGTTTCTGTACAAAGTATTGCAATATTTCAATTATATTAAATCGACGTTAGTCAAAGGTGCTGCCAATAAGAAAAGAAAAACAAACACATACACTATCAATTAGTCGAAGTATAAAAGCAACCAGAAAAATATTATTTTAAGATGACTGTATAGTATTATTGTCGTATACCAAGCATCTCGTACAACAAAATGTTAATATATAGTGTTTCGTATTATAACAATTTTTATAAATAAACTTTTCTATTCGACTTGAGAGATGAAACGTTAATTATGGAAATTTATGATTTCATTTACAAATTTAATATCAGTGAAATCAAAAATGTTTTATCTTTTATTACAATGTTAATCTACAATTGTTTTACATTTAAGTTGATTTCATATAATCATTCAAGTTAAAAGCAGAAGAATACTGAACTCTTAATTAACAAACAATTGTATAATCGTTTTTTGCAATCAAGTCGAATGGTAAACATTATATCATAACAGTTAACAATATTTGGTATTTAATTATTAATTATGAAAGAAGTGGTTGGTGTTATAGATCTTATATGTCGTTTAGAATGTCAGGCAGTACCTTGTAGTTACTAAAGAACAAAGTATTTTGTATATTTATCGATACTTTTTATTATGCATTAAAATTGCATTTATTATGTGCAGCGGTTAATACACAAATGTGAAGTTGCTGGATCGGTTATTCATATCACCTTTTCTTTTCTTTCTTCTTGCAATTGAACAAAAGAACCCAACGAAAGGAAACAATGAAATATTTATGTGATTATCGTATATAATTCTGATATGTTCTATAAGTATGTAGTATTTTCATATAAAAATTGTATATATATTTAATCGTATTTTCAAGTAATCTTCTTTTTTATATCAAAATTCAAGCTTGCAATTACTGAAGATTGTCCACATATTCTATTTTGTATGACAAAATCAATTTTTTGAAGTTATATATATAAGTTTAAATTTTTAAATTTTACAGTAAGACTATGTTTCATTCATGTAGAAGGTAACAAAAAATGTTGGACAAATTGTAATTATTGTTTTTATTTATAGTATTAACGAGACTTCGTAAAGTAGAATATAATTTTCACATTCCACGTGAAGATTTGTTATAGAAGTACAAAAGTAATATGGGCTTGCATTTTTGATGTTCGTGTCCTGCCAAAACCGATGTAATTATTCACAAACCAATAATATACTAGCATCTTCACGATGATTGAATAAGATTTCATATCTGGTCGCATACCGAAAGAAAGACTACTTGAAATATAAAGAAATAAAACGCAGTAAGAAGTTTTCGTTGTCATTAACGGTTGTAGGCGAATTCTAATAAATGTCAGTACAAATTGAATAATGAAGAAAAAAAAGTGAAGCATCATTTGTGTGCAAATGACAAAAAAAAAAAAAAAAAAAATAAGAAGTTGATATTGACGACACGTATTTTTGGCAATACAGTTTTAAATAACATATTTAAATTAACAATATAGCTGTAGTTAGAATGTTAGTAAATAAATTTTGTTCTAATATTTTCTTGATGACTGAAAGTTTATACATATATGTATGTGTGTGTATATATAAATATATATATATATATTATGCATATATTTATATGAATAACATTGATTTTGACGAAGATATAAGGATAATGATTATCTCATGGCGTAATTTGTAGAACAAATGTTTATTATTGCTTCTTATGCTATTATTAGGTAGTGAACTATAAAGAAGAATATTGTACATCAATAAAATTGATCATTTGAAAATAAAATATATTGATAACTTCTGTACCATGATGTTAGCACTATTATTTCTATTATTAACAGTAAATAAGTACAAAAGCAATTATATATTAAATAATTATTGAACTTTTTAATTTATCATTTTCTAATTTTAACAAATTTATTAATAAAGTTTAGTTTGTAGTACTTCATTATTTAAAAATATGTCTAAATATGTAGTTACCATCTATATATAATTAATCTCATTTTTAGATAGTGTAGTCATCTTATTTCATTTATTATAGAATATTAAATATAATTATATCATCAATATATATAAATTATAATTGTTAGAATCAACATATTCAAGAAGTCCATACGTTCATATATATCTATTTATAACATATATTTTGGAACTTTCTTTATTAAATATTATATTACGTTGTGAAATACTAACCCTTAAAGGTTATCATGAATGAAATTTCACCTCATGTAAATTTTGTTTTAATATAATCCCGTAAGGGTACCATCGAAATTATTTGTAACTACTGCAAATAATAATTTTTTTACTCTTCATCTAATATCAAATAACGATAACAATAATTAATTACATTTATTTGACTTCATTGATTTCTAACGTAAAAAATCTAGAGTACAATTTCATCCAAGATAAGATTAAGGTCATTTCCTTTCATGATAGATGATATCTTGCAAAGATTATACTTATGCATACATATAAACATGTACTAACAAAATAAATAGTGCATATATATGTATTCGTATGGATCAATGCACGAAGTTGCAAGTAGGTAAATATAGTCATGCGTGTCATGTAAGTACCTATATGTATATGCAGATACATGACGCACGTAATTACATATGTGTTTCATATATACATATATGTATACATAGGTTTCTGAAAAATATATGATTCATACATTATGATATTACACATTGGAGATACTAAAAATTATCGTATAATGCTATTAAAATAATTATGAAGTTATAAATTCCATAACAAATACGTTTATTCGTCAGATGCTGACTAATCGCTAACGGTATTACGAAATAACAGCCAATCCTGTGATAGGTATCTGAATACGGTGCTGCTACCTATCTTTTACAAAACCAAACTACGTTTCTGAAAAAGCATTAACCGACACACAAGTCTAATACCGTCGAACGGAAGAGTTTGGTGGAGCTCCTGTATAATAAACCGATTGTGTAGCAGGTACATTTCTTTAATTTTGTATTGAAGAAATATAATAAATTAAATATTCATTTTCTCGCTTATATGCATTGTTTATAAGTAATTCTTTTTGTTGTGAGAAAGGTTATAGCAGTTCATGGTATACAAATTTCTTATATATTACATATCAGTGCTACATGCACGCTTATCGCCATTTTGTTTATTGTGTCTGCTTTTGGAGGGAAACCGGATCTCAATTTATTTTTATTAACTCATTCTTTTTGAAAACTTGATTTAGTAATACAATTTGATATATTTTTAAGCTAACTTGTAGTAATTAAAAGAAATTTGGTATTTTTATAAAAGAGAATTACACATTGATCTTTTTTCCAGCAGACTTGTAATTTACTTTATTTTTTATTTTTTATTCATGATTTATAATGAATATTAACTAGTTTTGTATTACTTCAAAGTGAACAATGGCACGTACCAAGCAAACAGCACGTAAGTCAACAGGAGGTAAAGCTCCCAGGAAGCAACTTGCAACTAAAGCTGCACGTAAAAGTGCACCATCTACGGGAGGTGTAAAAAAACCACATCGTTACAGGTAAAAAGTGTTCTATGAAATTTTCGCTTGTAATGCCATAATTAACAATGGATTGTAATTCTAATTATGCATTTTATTTACTAGGCCTGGTACTGTAGCTCTCAGAGAAATCAGAAGATATCAGAAATCGACTGAGCTGTTGATCAGAAAATTACCATTTCAACGTTTAGTTCGTGAAATTGCACAGGATTTCAAGACAGATTTGCGATTCCAGAGTGCTGCAATTGGAGCATTGCAAGAAGCTTCTGAAGCATATTTAGTTGGGTTGTTTGAAGACACAAACTTGTGTGCAATTCATGCTAAACGCGTTACGATAATGCCTAAAGATATTCAGTTGGCCAGACGAATTCGCGGTGAACGCGCTTAAATTGTTCACATTTCAGATTCTTCGAAGTCTTTCTTTTTTCAAATTCATATTGTTTTCATATTTGAATGTTCTTAAAATCAAATTCATTGTAGCTTAGTTTCTTTCTTATAAGCCATTATAATAACTATAATTAAATACACTGCCAAGTTCTATAAGCTCTGATATACAGAGATTAAGGATATGTAACCATCATCATATCAAATAGTTTAGTCGAAAACATATATCATTTAAATATAAACGATATACGGAAAGCACAAAGCGGAGTATGTAGCTCGTAACAAATAGTAATAGTACTTTGCATAATTCATATTTTATTATTATATATAACAATAAGTAACGTACGCGATATATAAGCAATATAACAATATGTAGATTTAATGTTTTACAGAAAAAGTCAGTTATATTCGCTACCGTATTTACTTCGTGATTAATATACTTTCTAAACACAATTTTCTATATTGATGTTAAGTTAGATCATAGATTAGATTAAATTTATAATATATAAGATAGTTCGTATGTGCAAGTAAATATACATAGTAACATTTCACGAAGGAAAGTCAAGTGCTATTGGATTATGTATGAGAAGTGTCATGTTATCTACATGTTGTTAATTGTATTTACATGATTGGATTATCAAAATTGATTTGCACGTATATATTTCATTTTTATAAATTAACAAATCTATCACCATAAAATTACATTTCATTATTAATTAGGTTATTATTTTAATAATTATAATGATAGTAATAAAAAAATGCAATTCATAACACTAAATTAATGTAAATGATCTATAAAATTTTTTAATAAACTTAACTTTAATTGTTTTTCTGACAAAGTGAAATCATTATTTTTTAAATATATTTTCCCGATTAGAATTAAAATCTATTTTTAAAACAAATTTGTTTCCTAAAGATTCGTAAACGTAAATCTTGTTATTGCTATTGTTATCAATTATCGAATACATGACATTAGTACGATCGGTAATTATAAGGATTACGTCATCAATGTAAATAAAATTTTATATTTATATCAGTATTTTATTATTTTTTGAAATGAATATTAGTATAACATATGTTTTATAAACGTAGAACGAAGATGCAAAAGATATCAGAAATTCATCGATGTATATCATTAATAACAATTAATATCTGATATTGTGTTTATATTTACAAAATATTTTTGGTACAATGGAAGTGTAATTCAGGTCATGATACCACAAAAAAGTCAAAAAACATTAATATAATTAACTTTAGTACAGTTCAATTTCCGCCGTTAAGTTCAATTGACAAAAGCGCCAAAATTCAATAATTTCGCCAGCTCGACATCGCTCTATATCGCTCGATATCACTCGACATTGTTCGAACATTATTTACGTTTAGACACACAATGGCGTCTATTTTTTCCGAACAGAAAACGTAGAAGAAGCTTCCAATGGCCAGAATAATCACACAACGTCCATTTCAAGAACATGCATCTGGAAAAGCGATAAAAAATTACTATCTTGATAACTACTCTAATATCAAGATGACGTGTCCTTATACGTATCCTCTACAGATTTTCCATATCTTTCTGGAGGTTTCCACGAAATGACTAATTTCATTGTAACTAGAATTACATGACAAAAGTCGCGCAACGACTCTACCCAACTCTATAAATTTCAACTCGGTTTTTGCAATCTATTACAGGGATAACACCTCTCAATACTTTACAATGCTCATGCAAATTCTTCCCTAAAACAAAAAACATATTGATTTACTTAATTTGTACAAAGAATAGGATGACAATTATTATTCGCAAAAACGAGGTTGCTGCTGTGAGTAGTATCATGTATATTACAATTGACAGGGTTCTTCACAGTTCGCACTCTAGGCGTAGGAGGCTGAGCCAATCGCATGTGTTACACTATGAAGCTCAGCTGCTATCCGACATCCGATTGGATGCAGTGCACCGCGGGCTTACGTGCCTCTCGCAATTTAATTTCTAGGGGTAGGGACAAGGGAGTCGTGACTTGGGAGAGCGTCCACTGCCATCGAAGTACAAGGAAACGGATAGTGCTAGCTCTCGCTTCTCGTAGAAGTTTTCCCTTAATTGGTATGTAAATCTGTCGAAAATCCATTTCATTTATGATCGTGTGTGATTACCGGTATCGAGGAGTGTATAGACGTAACAACGTGTTTTAAAAAGGTGTGAAAAGTGTTGGGAAACTCGAGTTATTACCTCCGAACGCGACGTACTGTCGTATTGCCTCCATTTTGCAATTGACGTTCCGTGGAGGGAATCGTTTCACGAGCCTTTCTTACAAGCGACGCTTTCAATTCGCCTCGAGTTCACCAGTGTCATTCGTCTCGTTTTATTTCATAGACTGTGATAATGTTTACCATGAAGATGAATAGGAGATTAGGGAAACAGTTGATTGTTAAGATGATACATTTTTCTGGTTAGCATGGGTTTCAATCGCGTCGGTGCAAGAAGAACGAAAGTTTGTGCATTGCGCAATGCGCAGCGTTCCTCGGTGCGCGGTTCCTCCGCACGAACAGCAACGGAACGTACCCCCACCCTTTCCACCCCACCATCCTTTTAAGTCCCACTCCGAAACTTAAGTTTACTTCAGTTATTATCAAGCGTACCCTTTAACCCTCCAGTTCCCATAGACACCTGCAGGTGCTACTTTTTAGTTATTTTATAACATATGTGAATTGATAATTTGTAGATTCTGATGCATTCTAGTGACTTGTTTAGTATCTATTTTAATATTTTAATTTATAATATAATTGCTTCTTAGCAGTCTCAGAAAAGATGTTTTGTGTTATCACAATGTTAAGGAAAAAGTTTGAATCTATATTATTAAGGTCTGTAAGATCACAAACTAAGATTTGTAACATCTATATAATAGTATTTAGTAATATTTTTCTGATGTTTGCATTTTTATATGTATTTGAAATTTAATAGCACCAGGTGTTATCTTTGAGTATTGTGAATATTTTTTCGTTATTCAATATTTCGTCATTACATATGTCAAAATGAACTTGTAAACAATCAATTGTTTTGTATCGAAAAACATAAGAATTAACAGAATTCCCTTTATTGCATTACAATCTGAGCTATGGGAATTGGAGCGTTGAAATTATTTTTTTCCACTTTTATATATAATCAATTACAACTTTCTGTTTTGGAAAGATTATATGATTAAAACAGTATTTTCAAAATTTCTATTTAAAAGAAATTTTTATTAATCAAGCTTGTATTGTTTTAGAGTAAACAATGGCACGTACCAAGCAGACGGCTCGTAAATCAACAGGAGGTAAAGCTCCTCGTAAACAATTAGCCACAAAAGCAGCACGTAAGAGCGCACCATCTACTGGTGGAGTGAAAAAGCCACATCGATACAGGTACATATTAGACAATATTTTGAGCACACATATAAATACTATATATAATATATGTATATAATAAACTATAATTTTTAGACCTGGTACAGTAGCTCTTCGAGAAATCAGAAGATATCAAAAATCAACTGAATTGTTGATCAGAAAATTACCTTTCCAAAGATTGGTTCGTGAAATTGCACAGGATTTCAAAACTGATCTACGTTTTCAAAGTGCTGCAATTGGAGCTTTGCAGGAAGCATCGGAAGCATACTTGGTTGGTTTATTTGAAGACACAAATTTGTGCGCTATTCACGCGAAACGTGTTACAATCATGCCCAAGGATATTCAGTTGGCTCGACGAATTCGCGGCGAGCGTGCTTAAACAATATGTAATTCCCATACATACCATTTACTACTATTATTATTATCATTCGTAACAGTCGTGAATGAAACATTTTCATTCCAAACTACATATTATGTTGTACTCCATAAGTGTACAAGTTATGATATGATCATCCTTTATAATGTGTATCTAAACTTCAGATTTCTGGAAAACTAGATACAAAGATTGGTATAATCTGTTTTTAATATGTAGGTAGTTTTCATCCTTTGGTATTACTGTACAAACGTAGAAAGTATGTTATTTCTTCGAGAAGTTATCAGTTACAAATCCTTTAATTTCATTCACATCTCTTTTGTCATTTTGCACTTTACAATGTAAGAATACTTATACAAAGAGCGATAAAAAATGTCTAAACCGGAAGGTAAATGATCGTGATAAAAGACAAGTGAAATTGTTAATTCTTCTAAAAGTACTCTTAAGATTAAGTAAGATCGAAAATGTTTAGTTTCTCATTACAGTTTTATTATATTCGTCATCATTATCATTATTGATAAAACACTTAGTGAAATATGCATTAGAGAGTAAGGCAATTTCTTTGTAGGAATTCAATGTAGTGTTTACCATTCTAGAACTCTGGTTGTATGAAAATTACATAAGGTATTTCAATCAGTGAACTATTCATTGTTCGTGTAAAGATAAACGTTTCATAAATAAATCTTCAAAATAATACTAACTTACCTTTTTTTATCTTGTTAAGAAATATGCACTGTTACTTAAGATAGATTAGGTTCTAGGAACATTAATCCTACATCAATTGAGAGATAGTTCACAATATTTTTATTTTACAAATATTTCATTTCATACTTTTACAAATTTATATTACAAATATTGCGTAATTTGTTACAATTTCTCATTCGAAAGTTCACTTCCCAGTTAATTAGCGCAAATTGGTAATATTTGTTGTATTTGAATATAATTTTCCATTTTTCAATTTTTATTTTATATATTAAGCGAAACCTACAAATTAATAATTTTCGATTCACCCGATAGTATAATCGAATGCGTTAAATTTTTAGTTGTGTTAGTATGATTCTACTTCATACAAATATCTTAGAACTTGAAGCTATTTATAATTATACAGTGGCTTAAAGCACACAATTATACAGAAATAAATAATTAAATAGCTTTTACACATTTTAAAGTATAAAATTGAATTATTTTACGACATAAGAGGATATCTTTTTGTTATTAAAAAATAGACATATGTATATAAGTACCTAAATATATATATATATATAAATATCTAACTTCCTATAAAAGCTAAATTTTGCACTAGTGTTACAATATCATTTCTAACATAGCTGAAGTTTTAATTGTGCTAGAAACTATACATTCAAAACTAGAGCTCACGAATTGTTTATTTAAAGGAAGATACCTAGGCAAAATTTGATTGCCAGTTATTTTTCAGATAAAATTTTATAAATATACATCTTTTTTCAATAACTAGAACATTATTTTTATGATAAGGAACAAATTACATTTAAAAAAGTTGCATAATTGGAAAATTTAAATATTTTCATAAAAAACACATATTCAGACATAAGTTGAAGGCATTGGCAAAATACAAATATGTAAACATAATAATACAAAATACATAATATCAAAAATAATGGATCTTCTAAAAATACACAATATACAGAGCAGGTAGCTTCTTCTGGTTACTGTTACAATGAAATGTTAGTAATTCTGACAAAAAGAATTTTTCAAACTAAAATTTCTTATAGTCTGTTTGTGAAGTAATAAAAAAACAAATATAAATTTTACGATATGATAATCTTTTGATAAAAATCTTTTCCAAATTGCAAAATTTTATATGAAAGATAACTGGTGTTCTTCCTTAATATTATTTGTGAATATCTACACAACGTAATGGTAATAATTATCTAGAATTATCACTTATCACAATGATGAATTTTATTAAATTATGATATTAATACTTACAATCTCGAATGTTTATTTACGAATTTCCTCCATAAAATATTACCAAGTATAGTTCTGAATCGTGATGAAAAAGAGACAAGTAATCCTCAAACATTGCAAACTTCATGTAAAAGGCAATTAAATAATTAAATTAAATAGTTTTCTTTGTATCTTATAGAAATTTGTAATAAATTAGCGAGTGAGATTTTTTAAAATTAAAATAACACGAATTAGTAGTCATACGAATATAATGCATAAATTTATTATTGGAATATTTTTATCCGTTGTTTATAATCGAATGTGGTTGCTGTTGCCAGAGGCAAAACCTCGAACTTGCCGTCTAGTCCTAATTACAAAAAATCCAATATACTTTTGTTATCTCTTTACGGTTGGAAACATTGTTTATAAACATTTAAGTATAATAAACAAATACGTTTATTTAAACCAGCATTTCCCAATCTTATTCTAAAAGTATTTCATGCAATATAATACTTAGATACTTTAGAATTATTTCTTTTTTGTTTTAAATTGCATATGTTATACCTAACATTCTTTGATTATTTTGTTTAATAAATTAAATTATACACAACTAGTAGTGAGAGAAGAAGCAGAGCAAATGATTGAGAAATGCTGCACACGTTTATGAATTGTGCATAAACTGTACAACATGCGTATGAAAGATAACTTGAATAATAATTCAATGAGGCTCGCTTTCTTTTTTTCAAGATGTGTCTTATTTACATTAAATATTTGATGTTAATGCATAACTTGAATGAAACAAAGACGAGATGTAAGTTCTATATTGTGCAGACTTAATATAATGTAAGCAGTTTGGTATAAAAAATATTCTGGTCAATTTTATTGTATACAATTTGTGAACATTAATAACAAGAAATACAAGAAAATGGTACATAAATATCATGCAGGGCAACATGTTATGAATGCAAAAATTAATAATGCGATTAATGACGAGTTCCTTCATAGAAAAAGTTTGTTAATTGACATTTTTTTGTTTTACATTACAGAGAATAAATTATAGACATCAATTTAAAAGTTGAACTTTCAAAGAGTACTATTCCAATTCAACATTAAAATTTTAGTAGATTTTAGAGTCATGAATTTTTTTTACATATCACACAATTTTTTTTACTAACACTCTTTTTCAGAAACAAGATATTTTAGTAACAAATTAGTCATTATAATTGATGTTACATACTTTGCATCAGTTCGTCTTATAATCTACAAAAATGTTTTAATTTCATTGCACAAATCATTACTTTTAAGAAGTATATACAGTTACTATATACAACTATATATATACTATGGAATATTTAAGTTTTTAAACTTATTTCCACATTAGTGATATATAAAATTCAGTAATTACTTCTATTAAAATCTAGTAGCTTTTGAAAAGATTTTTTTTCTGAAAGAACTTAATAATATCAGGGATACTTAAATTACGTTTATTTTATAATGTACGAAAAAATTAAAAATAGAAGATCTTCTTTACTAAAACTCACATTCATTTCAATTTACAAAGATAGACTTTAATTTTGGAAGCTAAATTCTGTAATGCAATTAATTCGAAAATCTTGGTCTTTAAAAATTATTTTTGGCATATCTATAACATGTATGTATACAATAGCAAGTGCTTCTATTGATCTTACATATCATACTAATATTCTACATACATTTAATACATACGTGGAACTATTTGAAATAGACATTAATTTGATTGAAGATCTTAATAACCATGTTGAAATTTTTCATAATTTGTTATAAAAAAATACAAGATTAAATAAAGAAGCATACTTTAAATTAACTTAATGTATTTTATAAATACATTACATGTACTTTAAAATGCTCTAAAATTATTTGAAGCTTTTTTTTTTAAATCTGATTATTAAGATCTTAACAGATTACAATAAAAGTATATTGTACTTTTTAAATCACAAAGGAAAGCTAGACAGTTAATTGTAAGCCTGTTATATTAGACATACATTTAAATTAACATATAATAAACGATAATGTTGAGTTATGGAATCAGAAAGAATTATTAAATGATATCAGAGGAAATGAAATTAATATGAAAGTTCTTGAAATTTAGCTTACTTTCTAATATCATATTCATTAATTTTGATCGCTTTATCTGAGGATATTACTAACAATTAGAACATACAGAACGATTTACACATACAGACAAAAAAACAACAAGATGCTCCATATTAATTAGTAGCATAAGCAATAAAACGAGCTGTTCGAAGTGTGATGCAGTCTTCTTAATAATTTGAACATTTATAACAACTAAAAAGCTACAGAACTGGGATCATGAAAAGCTATCATTATCTATAAATTCGTAAATTAAATGTTCACAAGAAGCACTACGTAACTAAAAGTAGACATAAAACTAATAATAAGTACAGTTGATTTAGTACGACTATCATGTATCATTTTAAAGAGTATCATTTTAAATCCCTTCATTAAAGAAAATATTTATACAAAAAACTTATTAACTTTTTTCAACATTCATTCTCGGATGTTTGATACATGATATTTCTTGTTTTGAATACACGCAGTGCATAACATTATAAAAACAATGACATTTTAAAATTATAATATTGTTCTAATGTTACCTGTAAAGATCACGAACAGCTTGATCCTCTCGAGATGGATTTTGACATGTATTTAACTTATTCTCCAACGCCTATATGATCAAACATATTTATTATCGTTATTTATCCTTATTCAAAATATTAAGGACTCTTTAGAGTTGGTGATACTAGTTACATGGAAGACAATTAAAGCAGGAAGCAAGGAACCGTGTGTGATGTGTACAGAAAAAAACATAATAGAAAGCAAAAGAAATCAAATAAAGACCTGTACACATAAAACTTGATCAGCACTTGGTTGATCTAGGTTGTTGCCGTATACAATGAGTAGGTATGTGAACCTGGACGGATGGTAAATCAGTAGGTGTAGTGGAAATTGTTTTTTTCCCACCCGGACAAGTGCACTTTACCCTTCTACAGTCCATGCAGATCCACCTGTCAAGCTACCAAAACACCAGCTACATCACACTACCAGTATCATCAACTGATGATTAAAACGTCTTATAAGTATTTCATGTAAAATAAATCTGATGCTTAGACAAAATCAAAAGGAAAATAAACCATACAAATTAAAACAGTTGCCAATGCAAAACACAATATTTACGGCAACTAAAATATAATGTTTAAAACTCAAAGATACACAAGCCATGCTTCAAGCTATTCTTGTACTCAAAAACGCTTTTGAAACAAAAGCACTGTAATATATATAGAAAATAATGACTATACTTACACCAACTTTTCTCATAAGGTCACCAATCATATTCATTGCTAATATTCTTGTGCATGGTGCCAATGGCGAATTCACGTTATTATTATTATTATTATTATTATTGTTGTTTCCAGTTACACCACCTACAACTCTGTTTCCAACTAATTGCAAACAGGAAAAAAGATACAAATTACTACAGACAATCACTGATAAGATATCAAAATAAGAAGTAAAGATACTATACTACGATAATTCAGTACAAAAAAAAGTATGTATTTGAAGTATAATATTTAAAAACTAAAATAAAGAACAAGTTTGTTAAAATAATTTTTATTTCATTGATAACAATATCATATATATAGATATATATACAGAAAGATGAAATTAATTAAAGCGTATAAAGATATATTAATCAAGCACAAATGTTAGACCAATCTTTTGTTTAGTCAACCTTAAATACCGATAAACAAGCAAATTCAGTTATCATAAAAGAAAAAAATGTCAAGTGGTTACAAAAAATATACATTACATTAAAAAGTTAATTAGATTAAAACTTTTTGTCTGTTATCCATTTAATGTGTTAGAGATAAGTACTTTTTTTGCTGATTATTATCCTTAATAATGATAAGGATCAGCTTTTAGGCCCAAAGCAAAACATGCGCTTAGTTTTACGAAGAGTATTATGGATCTTACTTTTTAATGGCGAAGTTGCTGTATTATTTGGAGGTATAGATTGTGGTACTATTGGGCTACTAGGCGACATATGTGTTTCCAATTCGACTTGAAGTTTATTACTATCAACATGATTACGAACTCTATCAGCTGACTTATCATTGTCTGGTTGATGCCTTTCTTGAACTTGGATTTCCTGTTTTAAATCTGTAATGAATGAATTATTAGAAATGATTTAATCATCAATTATTCAAATCAATCAGTTATTCGACCTCTAATTTCATCCATTAATCTCTGTACTATAACTTTTAGAGCTTCCTTTTCGTCAAGTTCTGATTCTAACAAAGCATTCTTTTCAATGGCAGAATTAAGTTTGGCTTCTATCTCCTCCTCTGTTACCCTATTTATTCTACAAAATTAAGATGGGTAGAATACATATTATATTAAATATTCTACATTTACTTAGCAGATGTAAAAATAACAATCTAATTTTCAATTACCTATGAGCTCTTTCCAAGTCGTCATTTTTTTGTTCTAATTCCCTTATGTATTTTAATAAATGGTCATGTTGAGTCTGTAAGTCCTGAGCTTTCCCTTGAAACATTGCACAGTCTGCTGTTTGTTGATCTAATCTTGTTCTTAATTGTTCAACTTCAGTGGCTAGTCTTGTGTTTCGTTGTCGTAATTCCCTGTTATTCTTTTCTGCTTGTTCTAAAGATGCTTCCAGTTCTTTCTCTAAGAGCTGTGAATTTTCTTGAAATTCCTCCAACTCTCTTTCTATATCTTCTTTCCTGTAATATTACAATAAGATTTACTGAACGCATTGACTAAAGACTAATTACGAGACTAATTTTTTTATAAGATTAATATTTATGAAGAAGTATTTGTGAAGAAGCATACAAGTCTCTGAGAAGTCAAACTAATTTACTGTTTATTAATTGCTTAATAACTGTTTAACTTTTAAAAAACAAATTACTTATCTTCATAAATTTATTTGTTCTAAAAATAATATAAATAATAGTGAATTGTGAGGTAAATAGTAAAAAACGATATTTGTGACATCATCACTTTTTTATACTTTTAAATTCATGGAGTTTTAAATGTATCTTCTGAGCAACTCATCATATATAATACATATAAACATACATACATATAAAATTTTATTCTATAGTTTTCAATGAATATATAATAATACACTACATTTTTAATACACAGAAATGTAAAAATAATTCACCTTCTATGTATCTGGTGAGCAAGTTCCATCCAATATTGAACTTCATCATCTTTAGACACAAACTGTGGTGGATCAATGTCCATCATTTTAACAATATTCTGATTTTGTCCAATATCTTAATTAACCTTGAATGTTAAACACAGCTCTAAATCCTTCTATTTCATTAACGAGACGATAGCATCCTATACAATAAAACAAATTTACATTACACATACATAGGCTTAAAGTACCAAAAATCCATATACAAAAAATATCACAGTCAAAAATACAAATCACAAAATAAATTAAACTTTTGAATAACGTACAAGAATTACAGTGACAATGTCGGTGAAAGTTGCATTCGCTCGAGAAAAAATATTTTATTACTACGCGTATCTCACGTATCTATACACTTCGAACGCGATGTCAAACTAACCTATTATTACCAAGTAGATAACGATCACGAGACGACAAAGAACAGCTATATGCAATTCTACGACGCGCATAATAATCGAAAAAGAGTTCAGAAGATTAAACAGCGGGTCATGTTACGCATAATAAGAACGAGATTGAAATTAATGTGTGAGAAATGGAAAATCGTAGTAGGGACACTTACGTGTATCGTTGGGAGAGGGATAAAGCGAATGAAAATGGTCCAGTCCAGTGTAAATAAAGCTGTGATGCGATCGAATTGAATCTAGTGAACGAGATATTCTCTAAGAAACTGAATGAAAAAATGTACAACCATCGATAATGTGTAGGCGCATTAAATGAAGTTGTCTCAAGATGCATACATATAAATACGGGGACCTTGAGAAAGCGTTTAGCAGGTGTAATGTAGAGTGTATGCCGCGTGTGACACAAATGTCATTACCACAATTATGACTCACAAAGTCGAGACGATAAGGTAGAGAGAAATAATAATTGATCTTGTCACGGTTCTTCGTTGCTCACTGTGAATAGATCGTGTCAAAATCATCTGATAGATCGATCGTTGATCGATCATTAACACTTTAGTCACCATTTACATTTACAACTGAATTTATAGTTCCATTAACTATTTATATTTATGACCGAACTTATGTTTCCAGTGAATCGGAGATTTCTTAAATGAAGAAAACGTGGAAAAGTTTACATCGACAATCGCAAAATGAAGATAGTGGATAGAAAAAGAAACAATTGTGGTTGTGTATCTACTTTCCACCATGGGTTCGATGCGTTCGATTCGTTCGATCACACTCACACGATTACGACGTAGTGAGGTGGCGTTTGCGAGGTAACAGGTTACGAGATACGAATGTATTCGATATAATGGCGCAGAAAAAATATAGAGTGGTAGTTTTTTAAAAAAGTGGTATGTTTTAAATCTAAAATGAGATAAAAAGAAAATTTGAAATTAGTATTTTGTAAAAAATGGTTGGGAAAGAAGAATAGAAATAAAAGAATGAGGAGAAACTCGCTGCACCTATTCTAGAGGTTCTATTTTTGTTTAATATTAAAGTTTATGAAGTCTAAAGTCACACATAAAAACGAATGTTATTTAAAAAATCGTTTTAGATAATAGAAGTTCTTTAAATTTAACTTTTTTACGCGTTCGAATTTATTTTGACTTTTCCAAAAAGAATAATGTACAAATATAAAGCTATTATATATTAAAAAATTAAATTTTATTCAATATTTATAAATGCAGCTCTAATAATTTTTACGAATTACATAATAAAATTACATATACAATAATATTTTATTTAATAACATTTTATTATCCTCCGTACAAAATTTGCATCTTTTTCTATTTCAAATATAGTTACATTTTATTTTGCAAATTCTCGTACGCTTAAGTATTTTAAAAATATTAACGTTTATAATTTAATATGACATAACAATACGAAATTCTCTGAAGAATTGAAGCAATGTTATAAAATAAGTTAGTATTTATGTATTTATTTATTAAAATTCTAGACAACATTCGCATGTGCTTGTAGTGATTTCGCACACTATTTTCTTACTAAATAATTAATTATTAACAATTATTGCATGTAGTGTATGAACAGATGCATCCTCCCATAATTTTTATATTATATTTATCCTTGTCGTATACCATCTCCTTCTTACGATGCAGGTTTTACGTGGTTGCACAATATTGCGTTCTTTGTCTATGGGCACACCATGTATATCTATCTTGTGCTGCAAGTTGCGGTCCTCCCGTCTTCTCTAAGTGGCAGTACATGAATTGTCTATAGACAAGGAACGCAATATTGTGCGACAAAGTCAGATATATTTAGCGTGTGGGACAAGGAAGGAAATAATGCGAATAGCAAAGACGGATATATACATATAAACATGTCGGGGGGTAACGTTGTAAGTCGGGGCGTGTAATGAATCTTTCTGCGAGTTGTCCATCGTTGTTGTATATAAGATGATATTTATTCAAGCGAATATATTGCAAAGGTGAACAAGTGATATCGGTGAGTGAATAATTGAGATATCGGTGACGATGAGTTTAGGTTCGATGAGGAATACACGGTCAACGGGATGAAGATTGCCATTAGGAACTCGATGTACGTGTTCACTGGGCTAATCGAACTTATCGGATTGAGAGTCAGTCCAAGTGGAACTGCCCTTATATACTCCTGTCAATCTTTGTTTTTAAGGAAAGTTATTTAATTACTTTATACCTCTGTTAGGTACACGTCCCTGCCGTGATCGTGGCTACGTTCAGTGACCCGTTATGTCACTTCGAGCCCAAGCCCACTGTCATAAATCTCGGACAATCATAATTGACTTAACTCATAAACAGCTATTTCTCAGTTCCATTGTTTAAGTACAGCTATAATAAGAAGTCTGAACTAAAGTATTGGGGACCTTCCCAAACATTCCGAAAGAAAGGCCCCGGTGTCCTTTCATCTCCGACACGGCCATCCTGACAATCACACGTCCTCGGGTGTATCTAAAATTTTGTATTTCCTCAACATTAGGCTCGATGCAACTGACATTAATTACCATTTAACTAAATGTTAACATAAATACACGACCTCGCTATAATAGCCCTGAAGTGCATCTGAACATGTCACATGACCTCACTATGCTAGCCCTGAAGTGCATGTGAACACGTCCCACGACCTCACTAGGCTTGGTTACCCTTTTGCTCACAGACGTATCCGAACTCCGCGAATCGTGCTAACGATCTTCCGAGATCAGGGTACTCATATCGTCATGATCACTATTATGTCCATCACTGCAGACATCCAATTCAGCAGGAATACAACTATCTGGCATTTTTCTTAATCTATCATGACTGTATTTGTATGATCGTTTACCATCTAATGTTTTTAAAGTATACCTATCTGCCTCCAAAACCTCTGCTATTACAAATAGCAAAACCCTTTGGATCTAATTTAGCTTGATTCCTCCCTTATTTTTCCGTAGTACAAAGTCGCCAAGGTTGAATCTAACTATTTTAGCTTTTGTCTTGTCGAATCGTACCAAATTATACGATCCTTATCGTACTTAGCAGTGCTCTCTATATTTCATACTGCTGTCTTATATTGGAGATATCTATTTTGCTTTCCTCTGTATTTTCGGGTAGCACTAACCCGTAGGGTCTTGCTGTTTTGCCTATTAGTAATTCTAACGGACTCGCTTTAGTCACGCGATTGATGGTGCAATTCAGAGCCAATTGTATTTCGCCAATCGCGTCTTGCCATGACCGTCCGGTCATATCTATTGTTGTAAACATATTTTTTTTAATGTGCCCATAACACGCTCTACCTGCCCATTACCTCTACTAGCACCGGTTCCTATTAAGTGGAGTTTAATGTGTCTACTTTGAAATTCTTGAAATTCTTTACTCGTAAAACATTTCCTTGATCTGATATATGATAAGAACTGCCGAACAAAATATAGCAGACTCAAGCGCTTTGACGGTACTAAAAGAATCTAGTTTACGAGTATGAGACAGGTATATACATTTAGCGAAAATATCCCAAAACAATAACCTATTCTTTTAAATCACTTTTATCACTTAACTTGCGTGTTATATCTACGTGGACTGTATGCCAAGGCATGCTGGTCTTAGGCATAGGATGTAATTCGGTTTGTATTTTACCTGAGTTGGGACGAACTTCTCCATTATGAATTACGTATCCAAGATAAAGCACCGATGTTTTTAGAAAAGAACATTTACAGAAATTAAAAAAAAGAAAATTCGGCGTTTACGAGATTGTTTAAGACAATGTATAATCTTTCTAAAGCTCGGCAATAATGAGGACGTCATCCAGATAGACGACGACGTACGAATAAGCAAGGTCGCCTAAGGACTTGAGAATGGCTCTCTGAAATACGGATGGTGCATTTTTAAACCCAAATGGCATAGTTATATACTCGTATTGCTCGTCGGGGGTAACAAATGCTGTATATTCCGTAGAATTATAATGAATAGGGATTTGGTGAGAGCCGCTGGCCATGTCCAGGCTAATAAAGTTTCTAGCTTTTTGCAATCTTGCGATTTGATCCGCAATAGGAGGTAGAGAATACCGATCCGCGACCATATTTTTATTTAGCCCTCGGAAATCTACACATATTCTATCTGAAGCATCTCTATTCTTCAAGAGTAACCTAAGGCTCGCGAATGATGAATTACTAGGCCTTATGATGTTTGCTTTAATTAATTCGCTTATTCGTTCACATACTATTCTTTGCTCTTCCTCGCTAAGTCTATAAGGACTTCTTTGTACGGTGACGTTACGATCGTATTTCTAACTAGCCTGTATTTACGCGAGTATGTGGGAAACCCGTAATGAATGAATCTCTGGATTTTCAAGAACAGAAATTAATCGATTTTTATTATTACCAATTACATCAGTGTCAACTTTATTAATATCGCTCTCGTTTTCAGCGGTTTTATTACAGACAATTATTTTGTTGTACACATAGCGAGGCTATTTTGTGTAATATTACGTCAAAACCTTGACTTAAAAATTTCGCGACCAATCATGATATCATATTTGAAAGGACATGAAAAATTATCTCCAATGTAAACCCATCAATACAGTGGACAAAATTTGAGATGTACGTTTAATACAAGTTCCTCGCATTACTACTACATCAGTCGTTCTTTTGCCAGAAAATCTCAAGGCTACGGATTCTTTAATTAGTGAACACTCTCGGCTCCAGAATCGTAGTGAAATGGAAACGACTCACCCAGATGACTCGATCTACCAGTTGACGCTTCCACTACGACTCGACGCTTATTATTGAAATTATAGTTTCCTTTCGGTGCACTACATTGTAAAGGATTTTTCTCCATAATCAGTCGTACTAGCGACTGAATTAACTCGTGCATGATGGTCATATGCTCTTGCATTGTTATAACCGGCACTGATCTCACTTCTGATGTCGGGGGTAACGTTGTAAGTCGGGTAACGTGTAATGAATCTTTCTGCGAGTTGTCCATCGTTGTTGTATATAAGATGATATTTATTCAAGCGAATATATTGCAAAGGTGAACAAGTGATATCGGTGAGTGAATAATTGAGATGTCGGTGACGATGAGTTTAGGTTCGATGAGGAATACACGGTCAACGGGATGACGATTGCCATTAGGAACTCGATGTACGTGTGTTCACTGGGCTAGTCGAACTTATTGAATTGAATCTCAGTCCAAGTGGAACGGCCCTTATACACTCCTCCCCGTATCTCTCTGTATCCCTTAGGTCAATCCCTGTTTTTAAGGACAGTTATTTAATTACTTTATACCTCTGTTAGGTACACGTCCCTCCCGTGACCGTGGCTACGTTCAGTGACCCGTTATGTTACTTCGAGCCTAAGCCCACTGTCATAAATCTCGGATAATCATAATTGACAACTCATAAACAGTTATTTCTCAGTTTTATTGTTAAAGTACGGCTATCATAAAAAGTCTAGACTAAAGTATTGGGGACTTTCCCAAACATTCCGAAAGAAAGGCCCCGATGTCCTTTCATCTCCGACAAACATGTGTGTGTGTGTGTGTGTGTGTGAGTGCGCACGCGCGCATTTATGTATGTGTATATACACACACCACTTAGGCAAAGGGGGTGATAATATGCGACAAGGAAGGTGAGACATGGTCAGACGATACGAAAGCCATTTCTTGGGAACAATGCAGAAATAAATCTTTTATGTATATACTACATATTTGATAATTATAATAATTATGTAATTAATATATATTAAATAATTGCAGAAAGTCCTTGACCTTCTTATTGCCTTTGATGAGACGCTGTTGATTAATGCCCTAATAATCCATTCTGCTAATTTTCTTAAGTAATAATTATCCAAACTAATTATCATATGTTAAAGACCAATGGTTAACCAAAAAGTATTCCAAGAATAGTCTCTCTATTGCATCTAAGTGCGTCCTATTCCAACTCAATTAGTTATACTTTACTGGTAACATCTTTAAAAATAAAAGTATCTTTTCATATTGTCATGAATTTTATTAAGAAATTCTTCAATTGAAGTTACGAATAGCTATAAATCTTCTTGTTATTCTGAAATAAAAATAAAGATGAATTTAACAAATTTTAGACAAACTAAAAGTTACTTACATTATAAAAGATAATCATCTTATTTTAAAGTCTTAAAGAATAGCTAATAAGTTTCACTTGAAACATCTTAAAAATTGGTAATAAATAATTATATAATAACAGTATAAATAATAATATAATACTATTTTAAAAGAAAATTTGTAACAATTACTTCAAAGATCATTAACCATAATGGGAAGGGGGAAACAGTTAGCGCTGCTTATTTAGAATAATAATTTATTTTGTTTCATCAAATTTTCATCAAATTACACGAATTTCTTGTCAAAGATAAAAAGACGAAAGACGTGCCGCAAATTGTTTCATATATTTTATACACTCTTAAAATAAATGTTATACATATACATACATATCTCAATATATTATAAAACACATTGTTGGTATTATATTACCATGTAAAAATTAAATATAAAAGAATAAATTAAAGTTTATATAAATAGTTTATAAGGATCAGTTAACAAATATATTGTATTACACAGTTATAACATTAGTTAAGTAAGATAGATAAATAATCGAAGATATTGTTAAATTTTAACTTTCATATAGTATGTATATTATAAAAAGACTTTAATACACGTTCAATGAAAGTTAATCAAGTGATTAATTATTTAATAGCCTGCGCAGCATTTCTAGAACTACCAACTCCAATCCTTTAATGAGGCGTATCGCACGAGGGACTTTAACATAAAATTTGGAAAGGAGAAACTTATAAAATAGTCCTGCCTTAAAAAATAGCCTTAAATTAGTTGTAAGTTTGAATAATTCATCTGCCCTAGTCTCACACTATTTATCTCTCCTATTGTTGTTCATATCATCCGTCCTTGTCGCGCATTGTCACTCGTTCTTACAGTGTCCTCTGTATCGTCTGTATCGTCTGTACAAACATACGAGTATATACCTGTCCTTGTTGCACACTGATGCTTTCCTTATCTACGAACATGTAATGTGTCGCCATCTACTATCCGTTGCGCCAAGTTGCGGTTCCTACTTCTGCCACCAGATGGCGAAAACATACGGGTATATACCTGTCCTTGTTGCACACTAATGCTTTCCTTGTCTACGAACATGTAATGTGTCGCCATCTACTATCCGTTGCGCCAAGTTGCGGTTCCTACCCCTGCCACCAGATGGCGAAAAACATATGGGGTATATACCTGTCCTTGTTGCACATTGATGTCTTCCTTGTTCCACTCACATCCTACTCTGTCCTTCCTTGTACACTGATGCTTTCCTTGTCAACTAACAATTCATGTGCTGCCATCTAGCACGAGTGGTAGGAACCGTAACTTGGTGTATCCGGCAGTAGATGGCGACATATTATGCGTTCGTAGACAAGGAAAGCATTAGTGTGCAACAAGGACAGGTATATACCCGTATGTTTTTCGCTATCTGGTGGCAGAGGTAGGAACCGCAACTTGGCGCAACGGATAGTAGATGGCGACACATTACATGTTCGTAGACAAGGAAAGCAATATTTTGCGACAAGGACAGAGTAAGGCCCGAATAAGGAAGGCATCAATGTACGACAAAGACAAATGATATGAACGACAATAGGAGAGATAGACAGTGTGGGACTAGGACAGATGAATTATTCAAACTTACAATTAATTTAATCTTAAACAGGTATAATAGGTTGCGTTATAGTCCCTCGTGCGATACTCCTCATTAAAAGATTAGTATCGGTAATTCTAGAAATGCTGGGCGGGCTATTAATTAATTAATCACTTGATTAACTTTTATTGAACGTTTATTGAGATCTTTTTATAATATACCAGTAACAAGAGTATTGCGATTCTACAATATTTTCGCAATTACTAACTTTTCTAATTTTCTTAAATGGTTATTATCCAAATGTTAAAGTCCAATAATTAACAAACAAATATCTCATAAACATTATGAACAAACATATTGCTATTAATTGTGTTGCAATCCTATTAGTTGTATATAATCGACGGTATTTTTAAAGATGCAAATAATCTGTATTATGTCATCAAATTTATTAACAAATTTATTAATTAAAGTTGGGAATACTTCCAAATCTTTTTCTTTTCTTATCTAGAGAGGAAGACGCAGCTGAATTAATTAAAAAGTTTTAAAGAAACTAGAAATCATACGTTATAAAAGATTAGGTCATTTTTTTCTTATTTTCAAGGAAAATTGATAAGTTTTACCTATCATATGTCTGAAAAAGAATAGTTAATAATTATATAATAACAGTATAAGTAATAGTAGAACACTATTTTAAAAGATATCGTTTAATAATTAGTTTAGGTATCGTTAACTAAAATAGGAAAAGAAAAGCAGTAAGAGCTGTTGAGCTAAAACAATAATTTACTTTGTAAAGAACTATCTTATCGACTAACTAAGCCTAGTGAACAGATTATTGTATTTGCTGCCTTTAAATAATAATAGCAGCTTATAATATCCATCAAAGTCAGTCAAACAATAGTTAATCGGTGAAAATTAAACAAAATTAGAACATGGAAAAGAAAATGAAAATGATGATAAACAATGTACTCAGTATAATACATTAGTTATATATTGTTATAAATATTTTCGAATTCTATACGTCAAATATTTCAAGGCTGCAGAAATAATGTCAATAATTTTTGGCTTCCTAAAGTTTAACCCTAAGAACAATAGTGAAATGTAGATATAAACACTTTGGTGGTTTTCATTTATTTAATATGATTGAAGTTAGGCATTAACATGATACAACTTGAAAAACTGTAAGATAGTGACAAAAAATATTTCTCAAATACAAATTTCTTTTCCTATGTTCATTATTTCAAAAATTTATTTCTTTATCTATTACTTTTATTGTTTAGCAATATAACGTGTAATTAATTGAGATAAAATATTTGACAATAATTTTGTTTAAAATGAAGCATATATTCTCTTTCTCTTATCTAGTTTCGAATTTGGTACTGTAGTCGATTTCTATTAACTCGAACGTTTGTACGTCAGAAATTTTCAAAGATAAAATATGTTGACTAATTTTCTGTTACATTTGTGATGACATCGTATTAAAGTTTGAAAAGTAGATTCAGTATGTCTTGTAATATTTGTCAAACGAAATTTTCCTTCTTCACAAGAGAAGTAAGTTATCATTTTTGTTAATAGAATCACTTGCAATTTATAGGTTAAGTTGTAGCATAGCATCACATCATTTCTTGCACATAGCTTTTTTAGTTAGCTTAATCTGATTATCAGAAACTAGAATAGCTTTTAAATTTTCTTTCCATTGTGTTTCATTGTTCTGATATTACTTAGGTTGCTTGCCCCGGCTGTGGTTTTTCATGTTGCAGTAAGTGCCTCAAATATAAATGTAATATTCCAGATAGAGGGGTGAAAAAGGTCTGTGGACGTTGCTTTAATAAATATAATTTTACAAGTACCTCAAGCTTTAATAATAATATCGAAATGAATGGCCACGAAGAACCAATGGCTCCAGTGGACATTACAAAAAAGTAATATATTCTTCAAAGATAAGCATGAAAATATTTATAATTACAGTCATCATAGAAAACTTTTATGTATATATTGTATATGTTAGATAAAACATTTTAAAATTCCATTATAATTGTAACAAGACACTACTGTCATGATTATATTGGTCAAACATATATAATTAAATATATAATAAATATATATAACCAATATATATATAAGATGTATAATATATATATTTATAAATTTCTGCAAGTATTCAAATACTTTTGTGAATAATTATAAGTAAAATAATTTAATATGCTTGATTTATATAGATTGGACTTGTTGGAGAACCCTGTGAAGCCTCCTATTGTAATGTACAAACATACAAATCATTGGGATAGATTTAAAACTGGATTAGAACCAGCTGATCAAGAGATAGTTGAAAGATTAAGAAAATTGAAGGAGGAAGACAAAACTACAGCTTTAAGTGTAGATGAGATAAAACGGAGATTAGCATTACTAAAGGATGAAGACCCAGATGTTAGGCAGCGCAGAATAAATGTATGTTAATATATAATAAAAGAATACCATAAAATTATTGTGTTTTAAGTATGATCTAAACAAGTATATTATTCTTTGTAAATGCAGCAAGTAGATACCAGAACAGACCAACAGAAAACAGACGATTTAATACAGGAATATTTGAATCAATTGGAACTATCCTCGGGCAGCGATTCGGTTAGCGAAATTCAAGCAAGGCTAAGATCACTACAAGGCATTAGTGAAAAACCTATAGAAGTATAAAATCAATAATAAGCAATAAGTTTGTACGATGAACAATAGTATAACCAAATTTCTGTTATTTTAGCATTCAGCTAATGATGACAATGATGATGAGAAACACGTAACAAAGAAATTAATTGGGAAAGCTTTGGCAGAAGCAGAATTGGAGAAAAAATATGAGAAAGACTTAGAAGAGAATGAATTGGAAGAAATGGAACTGGAGGTATGTGAAACCGATTTTTATGGATAATTATGTACAGTATTCTGATTAAAATTTAACAAACAGGAGGCAAAACATACTGATGATGAAGATGAAAAACCTAGCTGTGTAATGTGTGAACAAACTGAAGATTTACAGCGATGTTTAGGTTGTCACGGCGATCTATATTGTACTGTATGCTTTGAAGATAATCACGACGACTTGGAGTTGAAAATGCACAAAAGAGAACCAGCAACAAGACGCAATCAATTTTAAATGAAATGGCTAAAAATTTTAGAGAAACGCTTCGCAATGATTCACATACAGTTTCATTGCTAAAAACACTTTCTGTATAATTTTTACGAACAATACTTATAACCAGCATCGCGATTTTGATATCAGAATACTGTCATTTAAATAGAAGCATTCCTTGCAAAGTACACATACACATAAAATAAATAATACATAATTATAGTAAGCTGTAAGTTTAAAGTCAAGATTGTGATTGTATTAATAATGCCTGTCATTAAAAATTATTGTTGCATTATATCTACTTTCATAGTAAATAATTTTGTAACAATCTCAGTTTAACAGATTTAATAACAGATATTCACGCTTTTACTAAGAAACAAATTAATCTTCAAGAACAACAAATTATTTGTTCATATAGCGAACTCTTCCTTTATTAATTTCACCACAAAGTTGTTGAGCAAATAAATACATGGACTTCGATTAAATTTATAGCTTGCTATCGATATTTAAATTCATTAATTCTCAATATTATATATATTAATCGATCTCGATATTTAAAAATGTTTGAACTTTCTATATAGGATAGTAATTCATTCTAGATTGGAATTTGTTTTAGTAGCTTGTTACAATTCTTTCTGCTTATTCTAAGAATATTATCTTTTTGGTTTAAATACCAAAGTGAACTCACCGATCCAGACTAGATGTCAGTAAAGATGCTTACTGACATCCTCACGGGGATTTCCCGAAGGTGGTCTGTGTCGCGGCGCAAAAACCTTTTCTCAAAGTCTAAGCAGGCCTGCTATTTTTAGATGACATGTACGCATCTATCGTGCCAAGATTTCAACCACGTTCGGTTACTAACGAAGAAACCATTTGTTCTTCTTTCCGTCCAGTTTGTTTAACAGTGTAATCTATCTTTAAATATTTTTTCTTCTTTAAATTCTTATTATTTAAAAATTGTCATGAATAATTAATTAAAACGGCTTAATATTTTTAAGTCAAATAAACTTAATTGTATAATTGTAAGAAATTGATATGAACAATGTTTTTTAAAATTTGTATATGTATGCAGCTTTATGAAAATTGGTAATTTTTTGCTATTTGTAATTCATGCCCTTTTTCTATAGTATTGAATACTTCATTCTATTAAAAATAAAAAATGATTTAAAGTATATACCGAGTCTTTTTATATATTATTTTATATTATCTTTTTAAGCGTACTGAAGAATTTTAATAAAAATAAAAGGAAATCATTAAAGTGATCATTTTTTATTCAAGTCATACTTAAATATTGATTTAATAAAGCGACAAATTTGAAAATCCATTTGAGTCATTTTTTAACAAATAAAAAATAACCTAACCTATAATTTTAAATTTCCTAAGTCGTAAAAAGCTATCCCATTTTTTATAACTTCCCTTATTATTTCTTTTATGATTTTCGCAATTATAAAAAGTACTATGTACCAATTTTTCCTGAACAATTTCCCTTGTTAGCTTGCGGCTAAATTGGTTATGGTTGCAATATTTTAAGGAAATTTTACAACTTCAAACAATTCTCAGGAATTTGGCAATGACAAAGCGTATACATGTAGCGGGTGTTGTTGTTAGCAGGTCGTTGGTACCCAGAATTTTCGCTACAAGAGCTGCGTTCTTCGAAAAAAATATCTCATTTTAAATAATTTTTTACCTTTGTTTAGGTTGAGCATATATATTCACATTTTTCAGACACATCGTCATTTTTATATGAGTTTTGTGAATATGTACATATATAGATAGTAAATGACTTCTTTTTATGTAAGAGACAATACGGATTCTTCAATTTAGAATTTCTTTGTCGTCGATTTCGTTGTCCAAGTGAACATTTTATCTTTGCCCCTATATAGTAATAAAAATTGGATTAAAAGCGTTTTAAGTATTCCCAAAATTTTTCGAGAATGATCTTTTACGTAGTGACATCTTTGCTTCGGTTTATTACACTGGACGCAAGCCAAACTCTGTTTCGAATTCAATATTTACCAGTTCTCTTGCAAAACCTTTAGCAAAATCATTTTACAAATCAATATTGTCAACTTACATTTATATTTTAGTTTTTGTTCATTATATCTCTAATTTTTCTCATTAATTCTATTATTTTGTTTGTATTTAATTATTATAATATTAAATATTTTGTTTGGTAACTAAATGATTTATTCGTATTGTAACTATAACAAATTTTCTAAAATTATTTTATACAAACTTTTATAGAGAAACTGGTTTTTCTTTCTTTCTTTAATGGTAGAAGTCCATTTTTTCTTGTATTGAGATACATAATACATATTTAAATATTTCTAAAAGCAAAGCTAAAAAAATTGCATTTGCAATACAAAAGTTAATGTTGTCAATGATATTCTTACTTATAGTAAGTGCTACTGTAGGTAGTAAGTATTAGGTACTAAGTATTTTTTACTTGTAATTACTTGTAATAATCTATTATACATGCATACGTTAAATCTAAAACCATTTATGCAATTTTTTTTTTAACCAATATATTTTTAATAATTTTTGGAAATACTAATATGTCTCTAATTATATACCATTAAAATATAACAGTAGAACACATCAGTCTATCATGAAGCTAATGGTATAATTTACAAGTCAAAATTGGACTTATACCACTTTAAAAAAATAGACTACACAAATGACGTAATTCATGGACGCAGAAGAATTTGGTTATTAACACAGGAGACAGGAACATTTTAATATGATTTAATATGATCTGATGAGGTTAGGATCAATGTATGATTCAAACGAGCAGATTGTATTTTCAATCGAATGCGTTTGTTCATAAAATAGTTACATTTTCGCCGCACTTATACTGATGTTCTACTGATAGTTAGATCATTTATTCATTCACTCTTTCTCACATATCTTTCTTTTGTATAATACATTTATTCTTTCTTATCACACACACACCACACACCACACACGCACGCGCGTGCGCATTTCTCACACGTCAGAAAAAAATACAAAATTTCTGCTTGAAAGCAAGTGATTTCTACAGATTCATATGTACGTAAATATCATACAGAAACAAAAAAAAAAAAAAAAAAAAAAAAAAAAAGAAAAAATGAGAAAAAAGGAAGAATAATGATGAGTATCACCCTGAACAAGGAACCATAGAATAATGCACTTTGTACATTATTGTTATCGACAATTTTTCTTTTTTTCAAGAGATAAGAATCAAGTTTCTTAATATTGTTAAAAATCGAACAATGATTTAAGGTAACTGTGAACGGGCTACATCATTTTTCATAAAACGAACACATACGATCTTAATATGTACATACATGGTTCGTATATCACACACAATGATTTCGTGATAACAAATTTGCACATGGGATTGAAATAAAGTGGCTCAGAAATTCACAGATTTCATACTACACAGTAAATCAAATAAAAAAAACTTAATTGATTTACCTAGAAATTGATTGTTTCAAGTTAAATTGTATATAATTTGATTTTTATACAACATAGATAACTATGTTATGAATTATATATGCTTGGAGTGAAAATGTTGCATAGTAAAAATAATTTTATTATCTTATAAATACTATAAAATTAGTCAATCACTACATTTCATATTAAACTGGCGTTCTTCCTTCTTAGTATATCAAGAAAAAAGCTTACAGAGATATTTCACAACTATGTGAAGCTGTATAAGTTTTTTTGTTCATTCTCTTCGTTATTGAGAATCTATAAATTCCTGAACCATCCTCTTTTAATAATCTATTATATTAGGGGCACGAAAATCGTGCTCGAATCGTTCAGCAGACGCACAATAAATTATAAATAGAAATAATAATAATAATAATAATAATAATAATAATAATAATAATAAAGTTAGTTTTATCATGCTTCAGGCCGTGCGCTGTAATACTAATAGTAAGAAACGGACGCGTTCCATTCTTGAACGTTCGACTCCGACATCCTCAACGCGTTTCCTTGTGGATAATAGTTAACATCTTCATTATACAACACGTTTAAACATTTTCGTAATCGTGTCCAATTCCTCCCACTAATCTTATTATCAATACTGACTACATGCCAGTCTCGATAATATATAGAACACTAAATATCGGTTCCTAAAAAATGCTTTTTCATTCCTTTGCTTTTACTCAGTCATTATCTAGCCAATTAACTAGTCAATCAACGTCTCAATAAAAGAAAAAATATATCTAATAAATAATGTGACTAATTTAAAAAAGAAGAAATAGTAATAATAAAAACAGAGAAAAGAATTGTTCCTAAAAGGAGACCGATATTTCAGTTTCTTCGAGTGCAATCAAACTTTGCACTGAACATTATCAAAACGTGTAATACAATTCCTTGAGTATTCTATGTTCTTTCTCATATGACTTCCCATGAAATCAGCACGGGTGAAGAGTAGAAATCAGGAGGGACAGTTTCGTCCAAATGCAACGCAACAGCGTGACAGCCTTTTTGTGCTGGATATTCGTTGTACGATTCTATATGCTATAAGGTTGTCTGAACATATATACTCTTCTCCTGTTTGAACCTGACTGCAACCACTTGAACGAAGGAGCAACGAAACAGAACAGAAGAACGTTTCCGGCCGGCGTGGTTTCCATGCTGACGATTGTGCGATTTTCACGTCGATCCACGACGTTTCTATCGATCTGGCACGAAGAATGATCGCAAAACAGAAAAGAAATAACGACCATCAAAAGGCTTCTCTTCGCTTGTTCTCCAAAATAATGATATTCTGTTCTGGCGACAACCAACAGAATAACTTGCCCGATGCATCCTTTGGTCCAATTAGAATCGTGACACTTTATGTTTCTTCCTGCCAGCTATTCTAATTTGCACTAGCCTCAGTGTTCTCCGGAGCTGGCAATGGTATAGGTTTATCAGACACTGGAGCAGCCTGTTTCTTTGTCTTCCTTCCTTTTTTTGACCTGGGAGACTGCTTTACCTCACTACTTTCTATCTCCATTTTCTCCTCTGTTTTTTGCTGTTGTTCTTGGCCAGACCGTTTACTATCAGTTTTCTCAGTTTTCTTTTCCTTGGAAGTGTTTTCTACTTTCTTATCCTCAGAAACATTCTCTAATTTTTTTTCTTCTAGAGGATTTACTTCCTTATTCCCCTCAGAGGGAATGTTCTCAGTAGTCTTTTCAGCAGAAATGTCTGTTTCCTTTACTTCAGTAGTGTTTTCCTGTTCCTTTTCTCCGGGAGCGTTCTCTACTTCCTTCTGTTCAGTTACAACAGCTTCGTCTGGAATTTGCTGAACATCCATGGACGTCATTTCCGGCTTCTTCGCTGGAGTCGTTTCAATAGGCACGCTGGAAACCTGCCGAGCATCCTGTTGTTGACTCGTGGCGTAATAAGTATCAGAGTTTTCTATTTTTTCTGTAGAAGGTTCGGTAGCTTTTTCAGATTTATTTGTTGGAGATGATGGTGCAGGAGGCAGTGGGATTGCTTCCTTATTCTGAGACTGATCCTCTTCTTTATGATGCATGCCCAGTGTTCCAGTCTGTTCAGCCTCTTCGGTTACATTAGAAACTTCTTGTTTCTCCTGTCCCTCTGACAATACTTGTTGCGATGGAAGCGGCGCCTTCGACTCCAGTAAACTAATCGTTTCCTGTATAGTCTTTATCGCGTTCTTGCGCGCCTGTCGAACATTGTCTCTACCCTCTGTCTCTATATCGTCCAATTTAATCAGTTCTCTAGTAAGCATTTCATCCAGATAAATATATTCTTTATCTGTCCTCGAGTTACCACTATACTGTTTAACTTGTTCAGCCAGAGAGTCTACTTCTTTCTGTACAAGAGCTACTTTTTCTAAAGGATCCTTTGGAACGGTAGGTTTTGGTGGTTCCTGTTGCTGAGGTTGCTGTTGTTGTTGTTGAGGTGGAGCCTGCTGTTGAGACTTCTGTTGCTTGGATTGTTCATAATGCTGCTGCTGTGGTTGTCTCTCAGTATAATATTGTTGTTGAGGCTGTCTTTCGCAATACTGTTGCTGCTGAGGTTGTCTAGGCTGCTGGAAAGTGTGTGTTTGTTGTTGTCTCCTGGAAGGATGCTCAAAGCCACTTGGTGACTGATAGAAAGATTCCTGAAAGTGTGGAGGCCGTTGATGGGATCTTCCACCAAAGTGCTGACCAAATGTTCTTTGAAAGTGTGGTGGTGCATGAAACTGTGGAGGGGAAGGTTCTCTTCTGAAAGGAGAAGGTGCTCTTCTGAAGGAAGACGGGTCGTCGAAACTTCTTGGTAGCACAGGTTCGTCTCTACCTTCAACAAAAATTGGAATATGCCTAACGTTACTTTGCTGCTGAGGTTTCTGCTGTTGTTGCTGAGTTTGTTGTTGTGGCTGCGACTGTTGCTGCTGTGATTTCTGCTGCTGAGGCTGGTTATGCTGTGGCGTTATATCTATCCTAGAAACGTATCTCTGACCCTGTGGCTGCTGCTGTGGCTGTTGCTCTTGCTGTTGAGGTTGTTGTTGATTAGAAGACTGTCTATTCTCTGGAGGAGCGGACATTGAACGTTGTCCACGATTTCCTCTGTCAAGATTTTCCATGTTGTGATGGTGCTGACCTATATCCACAGTATTACGTAATCCGTATTGCGGAATTTGACTTTTCTTATGAGATTCTTCGAAATTGGAGGATTTATTTTTCTGATTCTGGTTAATGTCCGCTTCACCGTGTGAACTGGATGCACTGATTCCGCTGGCAGCGCTACTTCCGCTTGCTTGACTTCGTGCGTCCTCGTCAGAGTAACCTTGTTGATGATTATTACGATCTCTGTTTCCAGAGTCGCGATTTCGGTTACGGAAAGAGCCGTGGAATGGGATGTCACCCCAAGGTGGGCCTAACAGATGGTCGGCAAATTCTGGGTGGCGGGCTGCTAGATCGTCCAGATGCGCACGAATATCACTGCGTCGTCCGAAATTGTCGTCGTCGAATGGGAACCCCTGGTAACAGGTAATAGAAGTCGAAGTAAGGAATTTGTGTTCTTTTCTTCGGTTTTCTTTAGTAAGTCTAAAGTGCGACTTCTGAGGTCTGTATATGTAGAGTACGGAATTTTATTTTAATTTATTTATGTATTAATCCATTAAAAACCAAGGGAAAAATGACGAGCAAAAATTAAGTAATAAGCAAATATTTTTTTATCAAGCTAAAAGGAATTAGAAATATTCGGAATAATTTAAGGTATTAGAATAATAAATACTTATAATTCTCAAACTTCATAAAATAGCAAGATCTTGATGAAAGAAGAAATATTATCAAAAGTGATATAATCATGAACGAAATATTAAAGTAATGCAACATTGGTTCTTAATGAATTCTTACTATTTCGATATTCAAAGTTCAAATTTTGTTTTTAATATTCGTGAAATGTTTTCATTTTTCTATGGCTATTAGAATATTCTTTTTTAATTTTTTCTTTAAAATTTTAAAAGACCTCAAAAGACGTCTCTACCGACTAATATAACGATGTAAGTTAAAGTTTATTTACTTAAGTTCTGCCGCTTAAGCTGTGAAATAAGCCGTGTTTAAACATTTCTTTGCGCGTTAAAGCGATTTCTTTCTTTGTAAGTCACAGAAAGCTTGATACCGAACACAATATAAAAAATATAACAAATAGGAGGTAGACATTCGAATAAATGGTATTAAAAGAAAAACGAAGCGTAAAGTGCAACGCTTTGGTAAATCTGTATCAAACTTCTAAAAAGATCTATGATTTCAACGAAGTTACAAGATCTCGTAATGATGTATTATTAAAATTAAAAGCCATGCACAAAGAGATTAGAATGTTGTATACATTTACAATATTTTACATATGTGAATATTAGAAAAATACTTAGAAGATTGGTTTTTACGATATCGAAAGAGTAACCATTAACGTTACGACTTGGGGATTAGTAGTATGATAATTGACGCCATTTCGAGAAATGCGTGATTTCGCGTGGATGTTCCACTCGTGACGACATGTATTACGACCTTTACGTCATTGAATAACTATATACAGTGGCTACACACTATATACATGTACACACGTATGTATATACATACGTGGCTGTTGCATTGTATTTCGTAGTTTCACCCACAGAAAATAATTCGGTCAAAGGAAACCGTGACTTCCTTAGCAAATAGGAATGATTGTTTAAACTTTCCTTTTCTTCCTTTAAGAAAGTATATACTTATGTCTAAACGCAAATATATAAGAATCATAGAAAATTATAAAAAATTATTAATATATAATATTTTCTATTATTTGTTTGACTTTAGATTTCTATCTTTTTGTTTGATATTTTTTATTTCAAATATAAAATTACTGACAACTATTATAGGCATTATATACAAATTTCACAACTAAAAGCTACCATTACTACTTTAGCAATTATTTGCTAGTAAAAATTAAAATTTAATGGTAAAAAGTAATGTTTCACAAATATAGATCAATCAAAAGCAGAAGCAGATAGTGCTGTTTAATATTTTTGTTTAATAAACATATATCTAATATCGCCTTGATTTTTAGACGAAAAGCTTTAAAAGTGCAATAATTGGTCACCTGCAGGCGAGCAATTCATCCTACACAAACTATTTCCTTAGAGTCTGAGTGAATTTTTGTTTTGTTTGAGTGACTTCTCAATATGGAAAAATGGTGCTCCGAAATATTAACCAATTCATTTTTTAATAAACAGCAGTCTTTTAATATGTATCATTTTATTCGGTTCTAACAATACCTAGAAAATACCACAAAAAGTATTTTTATTCTTGTGAATTTATGTGCAATTCAAGTCATAGGACCTAAGCTTACATTTCTCTTTCTCGAGTTCATATATTAATTTCCAGTATTCTTTGCATATCTTTGACTAAAATATATAGAAAGTCTTTCATTCGTATGTCGATGCCTTTTAAAGATGCACCACTTGATTCCGCTTATGAATCATGCACACCCGTTAAACGTTAGGTCTATCTGAACTTTTCTTTCACTTCTATCGGTTGCTTCTTTTCTCCATTATCGACTGTAATTTAATTCCTATATATTAAATATTATAAATTAAATAAAAAAAGGAGAATCGAATAAAAATAACTTTTGGATATTTTCTGACCAGCAAAATCCATAAATTAACCTTTATACACAGGTTTCCTCCGTCTATTGTGTGTGATTGAGTGTATTAGAAACACAGAATTCAAAAAAAGATAGACAGATCTACTTATACGTATAAGGGCAATAAAATAGTGACAAAGGGTTGTACATAAACTTTTACAATTTCGTTGTAAAGAGAAGTCTTCAATTTTCAAATTCATAGTAATTTATATCTTTAAAAAATTTATTAAGCTCCATAAAACCGTTTGACTCTGTGAAATTTTCGAAATTTACGCGCGCAGCGTAAACATTAAAAGCGCAAAGGCACGAAATATTTAATCAAAGAACTAGTCTATTGTCTAATTCATTATATTTGCTACATCTGAATCAGCTATCATCTTTTTTCTTTGTGTTTCTTTATTTTTATCTTCAATTCATCATTGTGTGTATAGTTGCTATTTTAGGTTAGACCACAATTAAACTCTGTCATTAATGGCTATTAATAGTCCTTTGAAAATTTATTTTGCCTTAAATGAAATTTCCTAAGCAGAACCATTATACTAATCACCGTTCCAGTTACATTAAGGAAAGTTAATTTTCGAGCAATGTTTTTAACATTAGCAAGCTTAATAATATGAAGTGATATATAATAATAACAATAATACTAAACTATTTTGACAAATTATAATCTTGTAATTGTCTTTCATTTCAGAGATATTTGTACCTAACTCTCTATATTTCATATGTATTCTTAAATTTTTTCTTTCCTTTTTTATTGTATTTTAATAGTGTATGATTATTGTAGTGGGTTAGAATGTATTCGAAAAGAATTTTAATGTTTAAAAATCATTAAAGAAGGTACTAGATCACGTTCATGCAACACTTCCGATCTGAAAATTATGAAACTTGTTAATTATGAGATGCAGTTCCAGGAACTGTGACTGAACTACTCTGCATTGAATATTCATTCGCGTGCTGCATTCCGCGCGTTCCTTGCCTTTTATGCGACTTTTCAGGATTTCATTGTTGTGTTTTTCTTGTGTATATGTATGTGTTCATGCACTGTAAGTGTAAATTACATGTAACTGACTAACAATAACCTAAACTATAACGAAAAATCTATTAAACCAAGTCAATACAAAATTGTTAATTAAATTAATGATCTATCCACTATATTTATTTTACAATTTACATTTTAATAGTTTTAAAATAACAAATATCATTTATATTCTTATATTTATATTATATAAATATAATTATTGTCATTATTATATATATTATAGTAATAATTATTACATAATATAATAAATAATTATAAAATAAATAAATTAATTTCTGATACATTTTTGAGGTTAACTATAATTAAAAAGAAAAATTCGTATATTGTTATAAACAATTTTAAATTATTAAGAAACAATGTATTTTCCATTATAGTATGCTAGAATGGTAATTTTACACACATTTTGTATGAGCAAAACGCATATGTAAGAATACAAGAGAATCAAAGATAAAGAAAAGTTCACGCCGCTATGGTTATCCATAAAACGGCAAACTGGGTGAATGTCAGCGCCGGCTCGATATAAACGAAGAACTGTGTCACGGTTCTTTGAATCAAGCCCACGACAGACGACGATTTATAGTTATTTCCTGATTTCCTCATGGTATTCTTCAGAATATACAGTTCATTTGCTTTTAATTAACATAGAAATATTCTTCAAGAGAAGTAATAGAGAAATAACAATCAAAAGAATAATTATTTTCGTATGATTTATAATTAAAAAGTGAAAGTAGAAAAAAATGCAAGATAAATTATTCTATCTTCTAAATATTTTTATTTTCAGTTTGTATTAGTAAGAAAAAATAATTAAATTGGATTATGTTCTCCTTTGGAGAGAATAAGGAAATTTTGAAAGTCTGGGCGACATTCACTATTAAGATTTTATGATTTTGGAGTAAACAAATTAAAAGCATTCTCGAATCTGGAAAGGTACTGAAAAAGAATGAAGAAGAGTGTTAGAATTTTGGGAAAATCTAATTATAGAAGTCATGAATATTCGCAGCAAAAATGTTTAGTTTCTGAAAAGTAACAAGATGACAGCAACAGTAAAAGAAAAAAGCTTAATTGAAGGAATAAGTTTCTAAGATCATTAACAATACAAAATTATTAAAACTCAAAAATATAATGAGGGAATATAAAAAAGATTTACATTACTTCTTCTCGAGAAATAGAAATTATTAAAATTTGCAATGTAAAAGATCCTAGAAATCTTATACTGCGAAGATTTTTATGAAATACCGGAAATATGTCGTATAATGGATGAGTGAAAGAGAAGGAATACCAATTTGGTTTCACTTCCGTTCTCCAATGGATGGATAACGCCTACGCGACATATGTCAAGGCATCATCATCGATAGTATTAAAAATAATGTTTATCGAAACCGGTTTCTTTTTTACGTGAAAAGGGGCAGCCGGTTAGATCACAGGTAAAAATACTCTGTTATCGTCTTTTCGAGAAGCTAGGTACGCCGTAAATGATATTAAGAAGACAATTTCCTATAATTAATGGCGGAAACGATATAGCGAAGCTCTCGTGCAGTTGACCAATGTGGACAAATATAAACATTATAAATGGCTGATTACAATTCTGCTTTCGTTTTAATAGTTACTGTGGGTTATTTTGTAATAACCTACATATATAAGGTATTTAGAATTAGCAGAATTATTACAATATAAAAATAGCGATAAAAACCATAGATATGTAGAAAAATAAAATATGAAAAATAAAAAAGAAAAATAAAACGCATTTTGCTCTCCATATAGAAATAGGAAATTTTTAAGAAAATGTCTTCATTTCTGTTCTTTAATCTGTAGTTAATGTTAGGTTAGGATTACTTTTAGGTCTTATTCCTCAAAAAATTAGTGTTCGTAAATATATAAATAAACGTTATAAGAATACACAAAAGGTAGATTTGTTCTTTTCAAAGATCAGAAATCAAACTATGAGTATTAAAATACTAAATATTTATACCACAATCTATGATTAAACTACAGCTACAAAAAGCACAGCATGCAGCTATCCAAATAACCGTTATTTTTCCTTTTATTATACCTTTTAATATATGAATTGAACTTTTACTGCACGAGATCTTACAGATCAAGATTCCTAATCTTCCTAAGCAATATTCGCTTCGATTCTAACCTCAAAGATCCTTCCAGTATCATCGGCAGTATACTCCAAACAATTGTGTAATAAACTGAAACAATTAATCTTTGTGCTATTATTTCGATTGAGAAAATTCTTTGGAGAACAATGAACATTATCGATGATCAGAGTTGAATTTCAAGAGAAAAGACCATTTATGGCCGCAAGATATTCAGGCAAGCCTAATACGGCCGAGTGGTCGGACATAAACGAGAGGAAATAAAGCGCGTAGTCAGCGAATGGACCGCGATTATGTTACGTTTTTCGTCTTTTTTTCTTCTTGCTTCTTTCTTTCTCTATCTGATTCCTTTTGGTCGCAGACAGAGCTACGGAGGAGAAACGTCTCCGTTAGTTTATTATTAGCGTCAACACGCTTATGTTTTGGAGGAATAGACCTTGTTCTAGGAGAACACGTTAGAAAGATTCAGGACCGGCTTGAGGCTTGATCAGACAAGAAGACGCCAGTCAAATCGAATATTTGTACGAGTACTATTGCACTGATAACTTCCGGTTGGAATACCATGAAAATGATAATATAATAAAATGATCTGTGAGATGATTTTTCTGGAAGATCTTGATGATGAAAATTTTATCTGAAGACTTAAAGTAGAAGTATAGACTTCAATTTACGGTAAATTCATAGAAAACGAGTAATGGTTCTTATAGCAAACAGATAGTAAAAGAGAAATGACGAAATACATGTATATGATAAAACTATAGCAAAAGTATTACAAACTAATAGTCAAATAATTAGAAGTTATGGAAAAATAATATACTAATAAGTCAGTGTAATAAAGTCATAAAAAGATTTCATATTACATAACATTAAGATTCTATAGAGAGCCTATGGAAATTCCAGTCAAGGTGTCAAAAAACCTATATTTCATTTTAGCAAGTAAACTATAAAAAAATGTATAGGGGTACCTGGAATATATCATTATATGTAGCTAGTTAATGGAAATTTTTATATTATATTTTGTACTTAACTGTACATAATTGAATTATACTGATTTTATAAAGTAAATCAATATTTTTTCATATCTAGTTTTCAGCCGAGTTTTGCAAATGGATATTTATATCTATATATCCCTATATATGTGAATTGTAAATCGTCATTATAAAACTATCATGGCACTTACGAAATAGTTCCAAAATTGCATTTGCTGTCAATTTAGGAAACTCTTGAATAATCGAACAAAAAAGTGTTATAATTTTAAGAATTCTAAATTTCATTTTGACTGAAATCAGTAACGTGAGTACATAAATTGTATTATAGTAACATCAAGTTAGCGAGGAATTTGTTCATCCATCCTGTTCATCCGGAGAAAGTGTGAAATCCACGGGTCGACAAGTCGACGTTTTCGAGACGGTAAAACCTACGTCATTCCTCGCGAATTCTATTTCTAACTTCCACGCGATCCCGCAGAACGCGAGAGAGAAGGTCGAAACCGACGTTAAACGCAAGAATTGAGAACATCGATAGGCGTGCGTATACCTTCCCCACGTTCCCTATCAACTAGACAACTCCCAAATTTCCCATGGGATAGGGTAACATCGATTATACTATCCGTTCAACAAACTCATCAATAAAAAGAAAAATAATACAGATAGTAAAACAATAAAATGTAAAAAAAAAAAATAAATGAATAAAGGTTCATTATATTAAATAGAGGCGAATCATATAATAATTCAAATATGCAAATTATATCGAAAAATCGATGATAACTTATACATGTAGAAAGAAGTAAAACAAATCAAAAGGTGCGCAATACTACTTTAGAACGATCTGGAAAAGTCTTGGCATAAACGTCACGAGTCGACTATATCAACGTTTAGATCGCATGATTCGACATACAGGCTTGGAGCAACGTCATAAGCCGATTAACACAACCTCTTTACATTATTCTTGTCTGATACTTAAGCGTACGTTCGAGTAACGAACGAGTTATATTGTAATATCAAGACATCGAAATATCGACGAATAAAAATAACGTATACCGTCCATTACTCTCAACTGTAACACGTTAAAAAATCGTATATTCGTTCAGGTTGTAAAAGATACATATGTATTATGTACTGCGGAATATACGATGGGAATGGCAAAAAAAAAAAGATGGCACCACTTACGGGAAACGGACGATCCAAATCAATCGGTTCTCCGAATTCGGATGCTTTGTCCACGATGACAGGCGAGTCCATTTTTTGGACCCTTTGATCCGTGCCTGATTTCGAATACGTGGTGTTCCTTTTTTCCTTCTTTTTTCTCAGGAGATGCGATTTTTTTTTTAATATGCTGGTATTTTTTGTCTCACACACTAAGAGGTTAAGTTCGTGCCTCTTTTACCGTTAAGAGCTCGCTCTGCAGGTTAAGTTTTTTTTTATGTATATATTTGTTTATACGTTTTCAAAAGATCAGCCAAGAAGCTCACTAAACAACAGCGACGGCGTGTTAACAAAAAAGGCGAAACGAAAAAATAAACGTTTGGAAAAAACACACTTTCGTTCTCTTTCTCTTTTTGCTTAAAGATCTTGCAAAGTTACCCGAGTCAATTACGTGCGACAGTTGTCTTTAGCCTCTCTCCTTTCAATCTTCTCTAGGTAGCACTCTAGCTTTCTGTCTTCTCTTCCTTTTGCTTTCAGATTATGTAATTGGACCACTATCGGCGTTACTCCATCTATTTTACACTTGTATCACTCACTCGCAAATAAAAGGTTCTGCATTAGAAGAAGGAAATGTTCTCTTGAGAAAATCCTCAAGATGCACGCGTTACAGAACACACTCGTTTCAGGTCAATAGCGAAACTGTCAGCGCGCTCCCGGAGCAACTTAAATATATTTGTTGTGTGGGCTGTATTAAAAGCCACGTGACTGCCACCGAGCACAGCCGAACCCTCACGGAAGTAATCGAACGAACACACCAGACGCTACTAGAACGTTCCTCTCTGGCTCTTTCGAGAAATCATTTGGTTTTCGCGCACTTAAACGGCACGCGACATTCAAAGCGAAGAATGACAGAGAACATTCTTACTGTACTTTCTTCAGACATTCATAGATAAAGATGATTGAAGTTGAGATCGACCTTATCACTGATTGTCTAAAATAAAAAGTACGTTTTGTCAAAAAAAAATATATATTGGAAACATCATAAAATTCGTATTATTTTATGTTCATATATAATCTAGTAAGTTTTTCTTGTTTTGTGGATTTTTTAATTTCTAATAAATAAACAGAGTTTTCAAATTACGTAGAGTGTTAGGATATTCATGATTTCGAAAATATTTATTTTTTTCACGTTGAAATCGGTTTGAAATATTCTTTCAGCATGATTTATCGTCTGTGCCAATTGTGGATTGGTATTGTCAAGTTTTTCCATTTTTCGTTTTACAATCAACCTACCGAGCAAGGCTGTACTCTGGACTTGTTTACCTATATCCTTTTATAGTAAGCATGAATTCCCTTCACATGTTTGTATTCCCATCCGAAAAGTTGGTCAACTCGTTTTCCTTCCTCGCAACCAATAATCGCACTATATAAATAGATCATCATTAATCGAGTAGAATTTTCGATCGTGCTATAGCCTCAAAATTTGACTTATTTTTTTTAATGTAATATTAACCATGAATCACTCGATGTAAGTATAAATAGACCGTGTCTGATTCAAAGGCACTGTTTCAGCGTAAAATATATATAGACTACATATTGTTCCCAATAAGAACTAAATTGGGCGGTTAATAAATAAAACCCATATGTATTAACGAGATATATTTTTAGAACTTATCGAGCTTTAAATAGGATCGTTACTGTAATTCTGATAAGATTCTTCTGACACTATATGTAACGTTAAGAGCCACTAATAATTTTAAATGGTAACTAAAGAACTCTCCATGACCGATGGAGAAATTTCGCCGAAAAATTCCAATGAAAATTTAACACTCACCTCGATCCAATAATTATTTCGTAATTAATGAGAATTCTATACATCGTGTTTGTTGCATAAGCGTTTGAGGGAATGTTTTATCACGTAATGTCAACTGATTATATGTCAACTTGGCTTTACGATTTCAGATGTATTATACCGCTGAAGTACTAAAAGTCAGCCATTGAAAATTAGTCATACGATCGCAGTATTTGGCCCCGATCCAAACCTCTTCTGCTGGACGTGAAAATACGTGTGCAGGTCGTGTGGCCAGGTATCATGTAATATAGGTGCTTTATAATCAAGATATTGCATCGTGACGCAACAACAAACCGAGACCTTGCTCGTCGTGACCTAACTTTATCATCACCTAATGATAAAATTTCATCTTATCTATATTTGCAATAATGTAATAGTATTAGTGAAATAAATGAATTCTATTTGAGTTATGTAATTATAGATTTGTTTAAATTTCAAAATTAATTAAATATATACACATCTTTTTTTTTGAGAATAATCGTTCTATATGGAAGAATTCAAAATAATATTTACATTAAATTGGTATATATAATATTCTAATGTATCTAATGTGCCAGTAAATAATTCAGAAGAATTCTATTTAAAGCTACATGTTTAAAGTACCGTTTTGCATCGTGTTGATCAATATGATAAAATTTGATGATTTATTTTTTTAAATATCCAAGGATGACGATAGAATAATTAATACTATGATTTCAACCGTGAGAACACTATATTTAAAGGCGACTGTAAGTGACATAATAGTACATAGAGTATGTCTATACAGCCGGTTATGCCATTGAGATGTAATTAATGGTATATAGAAACCTTTGAAATGATGCTTGATTGGATAAAGGCCAAACAAAGTAGGGATAAGATTTCATAATCTAATGCGCGATTTTCAATTACCCTTTGGAAACTTCCATAATTCATTAAGTAACTTTATATAAGTTTTTTTTTTTATCTAAAAATTAATGTTTTGTAATTCATATTTATTTAAGATATTTTGTAATTGATATTTATTTAAGACCGAAATAAACAATATCTTAACATTACCTGGAAACGTTTCACGAAAATATTTCTACTTATTTTTATGTCTACTACCGAAAAAAAAGCGTTCACTAGATTAAGCATGATCCATAATAATGTTAGCATGTAATTTATAATATTTAATGGTAACGCGCCAATGCTGCAATCATAAAAAGCAAAGAGGAGATTGACGTAATGATGTAAAAAATGTAAATTCTCGATCTCCATTTATGGAAGAGCGTTATTCTTAGAATAATTATTTATAATAATATAGTGAATTACTTTTGCTACAAATATAATTATTTTTACGAAAAATACTATCTTTTTATCAAAATAATAAAGTTATGCAATCCATTTGGATATCTTTAATTTAAAAAAAAACAATATAAATTAAATTTCATCTTAACAAATTAAATGTGGCTTAAAATATCAACAACAAAGTATCAAAAATGGTTTATTACTTGCGCTATACGTACATTTAATAAAAGCGTGAGCAAGCACGTGGTACAGAGTCGCGAAACATCAAATTATAATTCCTTTACGATCACCAAGGTGCAATTTTGTCCATGCGTTGTGGAAATCGTGGAATCAGCTTCCTGTGGAATATTTTCGAAACGCAGTAGAATCAGATTGAAACTTTCAATAGTGTCGAATGTTTATACCACGCTTGACAATAAGCAGGAAACACAGATCGAATCGTACACTTCGACGAACATGTCGATTTGCACATGCATGAGTACACAACGGCAATTCGCTCGACAGATGACTCACTTCGTGTTCCCCTACAATCTACAAGATAGAGATTATGTAATCGATTGCTTGGCAATACATCAGCGAACTGCCATCTGCGGATTCTGTAGAATTCTATACGCGAATATTGCACTTCGGTGATCTTGCACGCGTGAGACAATAGCAAGAATAAACTGTACATGTGGTAGTCCTCCATGGTTTTCGAACGCTTTATGCTTCCATATACAACTTATTATCACGCACGATCTTCATCTCTGACTTTCAGATGTTTCGAATTATTCGTTTCGAATCACCATTCAAGGATTCTTATAAGATTGCAGATGTGTGATATACATAAATGCCATTGGTATTTCTACCTTTCGAAAACGTGTGTGTGTGTGTGTGTGTGTGTGTGTGTGTGTGTGTGTGTGTGTGTGTGTGTGTGTGTGTGTGTGTGTGTGTGTGTGTGTGTGTGTGTGTGTGTGTGTGTGTGTGTGTGTGTGTGTGTGTGTGTGTGTGTGTGTGTGTGTGTAAATTACGGATATTTATGCAGATCCAAATTTTTATGAATACAACTAAAGAAATAAAACCTAAATAGAGATTTGCTCCATTCTCTATTAACAGATGTTTTACTTTGAATACTTCATATATTTTGGTATGTCATCATGTTATTATGTATATACCTACATTGTGTGCATCTTCGTGCTTTTAAATTTTACAGAATTACATAACAATCCGCAATGTAATTATGGATATGTATCACACGATAAATATTAATATAATTTTATAAAAATGATGTACAAATTTGTTATGAATATAATAAGTACAATTACCAATATAATAAGTACACCGACCAATTAGGATTACAAATCTCTCATTTAATCTTCTAATTTATAATGATAATGATATTGGTGGTAACGAGACGGAATTTCTTTTATGGCGAGAATAATCCACGAATAAACCTATATACACGTCTTGTGTAATATGTGAAACAAATCGTAAAACTGCTGGTTTCACTCATCATGCAGAATGATTGAAAAGATTTATGCCTAATAAGAGACTAGTTTTAAGGTTAGGAGCAGACTTTTAACAGGGATGGACATTGAATAATTTAACGATAAGATCAATGAGAATAATTTTCATATTCTTTTAAATTTGATAATTTACTGTAACTGAACGTAATGAAACTTGGACTTTCTTTGAATATCGATAGTTCAAAGCTGCGTGTCAGAGTCATGGCAATAGAAGGGAATGAAATTTGTTTCGATTCATTAAAACGATGACACGATGTTTAAAAGAGAAGATCATCCTTATATATTCTGTACGAGTCAAGTCAGGAGAGATAAATAAAATTATATATTTAATAGCTCAATTTAAATATTTTTTATGATGATACAAATATCATAAATCATTAGCAAAGGTAAATACCATAACAGGAGTTCTGAAAAATGTTTTATTACTTGTCGTATTTCCGTTACGATCGCAAATTACAAATTAGTACATTCACACTTCGTACAACAATGAATATTAAAATATTTTTATCTGGAATTTTTATTTATACAATATATTATTTATATTATACTCAAAAAATACTTTCATCTATGAAATTGATACACAGTCAAGACCGAAATGGTATACATATATCTTAATAATTTTTGTGAAGAGTGTTGCCATCTAACGGTTCAATAACTAAGTTGTAAATATATAAATTACACCTTTCTTATGATATAAACGATTTTGTAGTTTTTGAAGAAAAAGACGTAAATTGCAATTTGTAATTTGTAAATTGTCACGTGACAAATATGTATGTATTAATGAAATATCATCCAATCAATAATTCCATCTTTTCATCTCTTTACAAAACTCGAACTAGATCAAACGTCTCTCACGGAGACATAAAAGTAAGTATAATCGTTAATATTCAAAATCGATCGAACAAATCGTGGATCATGTTATTCGATATGAGAAATTATTGCAGTCTCGTCTTCGATTTTGTTTCTCGATCTTATTCACGCGTTTCGATCACTCGCACGATCATCGATAATGATGATCGATGATCTACGGTGATCGATGGCGCAGCCAGGAAACTATGAAGCTTGAGGAAGTGCTCGATCGCCATTCCTTAGCAGACTGAAGTTTCGTGACGTCATAGAGATGACCGTAGAGTGTAGAGAAGTAAAGACTGATTTCCTTACGGGCTTACCGATATCAGCATATCTCTACTACATATACTATGGTATACATGCATGCATTCTTTCACGCATTAGGCCCGCGTGTAAACACATACCACATATTTACTTCTAAAATTCTGACTGCGAATTTTTATGCAATTTCATATTGTTATTAACATAACTGAAGAAATGGAACCTATATAAGAATTTATTTCATCCATTAAATCTAAGGTTCTATCATGATACTTACATATATAATTTATTAAATATAAATTTGATAGCATAATCTAAAATCACTGATCTACGAATTTGATTTGAATACGATTACGATCTGTTATGCATTCTTGTATTAAATTATTACTATGAGGAGTGAAAATAAGAATGATCAATGTGTACACTTTCACACGGAACTGCGCCGTGTTTCACGCGCAACAAAGCATGATGTGCACGTGTATCGAACGATCAAAGAGTGAAAGGAAAAGTGGAGATTCCTACTACAGGTCGAACGCATACACTCGTAATGCTCCATTGATGCAACGAGTATACTAGTCTCAACACGTCGGTCAACGCCACGTTCTCTTATTTTTTACTCCGATCTTTGAGATTTTAAAATTGATGTAAGCCGCCATTAAATAATTTTGAATCACTATTTTACCTCACAATCATAATAGTCTCGGTGAAATATTTTGAAATTAGAGGATCGGAAATTTTTACGAACTAGACTAGCAACAGAAATATTTTAAATATATTTCTCCTTTGTTCCATAAATCATAGTGGAGTTCTCGCGAATTTAATTATTAACTTAGTTATTATATTAAGTAGATATTGTATACTGTACAATATATTTAAATATCGTAGCATTATATTTAATGTATACAAAATAATATATATTATATGATGATATTAAATATGTAATGTTTTAGTTATTAATTACTATGTATTAATAATCAGCTGTTTCTTTTTCTCAAATGCTGTATATGCCTTATATGAAATAGTAAACAATGTAAAACTTTTGGACATTGGTATGAAAGATACTAAAAGTTTGTTAATAGATGAGGATCAATATTGTACGTTTGAAATACTTCAGCCAATTGTAATTGATATAGGGCGTGGCGATAAAAGCTAAAAGCTCGCTAAAAGCATCGAAGGTCGAGGACACCATAATACCAATCTTCATGCACAAGGACTATGTAATTTTCGAAGATCTTTGAAAAAACATTAGACATACCTCTTAGGAAGCGTGTAAAGAATTTGATCGTGCAGTAATATTATAGCAGCATTGTCATACTCGATGTATACGAACAGAAATGATCTTCGAGATAAGACACACAACAACCTACTACAATCATGTCTTTACTTTTATTACTTCTTTCTTTGTGTTTGCAATGAGAAAATATCTTCAAGAATGTATTTCGTATAATTCAGAATGTTCTATAAATTCGTTATTTGTTTAAGAACCATATTCTCGGGAATTATTTCAAAATTCAAAATATATCTTGTATTATTCCTGAAACATATAAAATAATATAAAAACCTCCAAAGCTTTTGCGTTATATTTAGTATATAATATGTATAGAAAGAATTTGTGAAATTTTATGTTGTTATAACATGTTTAAGAGATTTGATAGGTTTATTTATTTCCTTAAAAAGTCCATTTCATTTCATCCTATTATTAATAATTATCTACGTATTGAGAATAGGATTCAGAGTTTTTACTCTGCATAATGTCCTAATTTTAATTAGGACATTAAATTAATTTTCTATAACTAGAATTTCTCTACTTATAAGAAAAAATATTGTAACTTTTTCCTTCTGACTATTTTTTAATTTAATTTTAAATTTCAAAATTGATAATTGCTATCAATAAATCCTTTAAATACCAACATTATGATACCAAATACTTTTCTCATGAATAAAGGAAATTTCACGATTATAGAAGGTTAAATAATATGTCAATTCCCAAAATTCGCGGCAGGAAGACACGACATGACCCTTTCCCTTCGAACAATTCGCAGAACTGGCCATAAAGCGGATAGGAATGCCGCTTCATGAATGACGTTCACCAAGGAAAGTAGGAGGGATAATCAAGGGTCCGCGACGTGGTTCTTAGAACGGAGAAAGAGAGCACTTTTCAAGACGTCCCTTTCCACGCACGATGAATCCCAATGACTTCGTGAGTCATCGCATGAAAATTGCAGTGGGTGTAACGAGGTGTCTTATCTTGCAGTTAGCACCAAACTTTGCCTGGTTCAATCGGAGACGAGTCACCATTGATGCATTACCACGAAACATCATGCACTATTACAAGTCATAGAAAAGCTCCACTATTAAAAAATTATAGGAATAGTATCATCTAATTCTGGATTATTACGATGGAATACTACATTCTCCATTTCTTCCATTTTCTTCTTCCTTTTTCAAAATATAAAATTAGAAATTTTTAACATTTAATTGATCGCATTTTCTTAAATCTTTAAGGAGAGAATGGTGTGTTGTAGTATATTATTCTTTTCCTTTACGAATTTAAATACTTGTTTGTCTTATCTTTCTTCTAGTTATCTTTAAGAGAGATCATATAGCGCTTGTTTATAGATGTTACTTCTATTTCAGGACTAGTAATTCTTTATTATCTGTACTTTTTAGTATTTTTCTGGTATGAGGAGACATATCCAGTAACAGATCTGAGTTCTAGCCAGAATCAATAAAATATTCCCTTGATATACTTTTACCCTCTCCAAGCATTTTTGTCTCCATAACATTTTACACGTCAATATCCAGGACGGAGAAGTGAATGGGAACCGCAAAAAAATGAAAGAAAATCGGCCAGTGACGGCAGCAATCTTACTAGAGTAAATATTGATGCAGGGGTCCAGACGGATGACTACGTTCTATACCAGAAATGATCATTTCTATCGCACTTTCAAGACTTCATCTCTAGAAAAGAACTTCATAAAAAAATTTGTATATCTTTTCTGAAGATGGATCAATATCGGCAAAATTATAAAACAGAATACTTTGTCGTTTCTTTAAAAAAGATTATGAAAAAACAGTATTTCTTGTCCAAGTTAGAGGAAATGTTCTTTTAAGAATACAGACTGATATAAAAAAGAAAGTGTATATGTTAAATACACGTAAAGATACTTTTGACCAGCATTTGCTGGCTCTTTCTCGTATGAGAAAGATATTTCTGAAAATAAAAAGTGATATAAAAAATGAAGTAAAAGAAAAAAAAGAAAAGAAAATAAAGATAAAATCTGTAGCTCAAGTTAGATAGAATTATTCTTTTAAAAATAAAAAAATATATTCTCATTGAATTGAGATACTCTTCCTTTTTTTCCAAAGTCGGTATAAAAAGGATTTTGACAACTATGAAGTAATGTTGCTTTTTTTCTCTCGTAAGAGATGCATATCATGAAGCAATGTTCACAATTTTCAAACACCATCGGCATGTTCGAAGACCTAGGAACGTTCTCGACGACGAAGTCGTCGCCGACGCCGGAGCCTCTGAAAATAGCTGCCATTGATTCCCTCTCGCCATTCCAAACCAAGAACCGTTCGATCCAGAATAATCTGTCCATTTGATCCGTGACACTTTCCACACACACGTTAAATTTCTTGCAAACCATCAGAAATTTTACATTTGCAGAATTTTTTAGATTTACTGGAAGATACCATCTTGATCATGCGGCTAAGACATTTATCCTTTCTTCTATCTTGTTTCTTTGTGTTGTTAGTATTAAATATACTTTTATGGTAGTAATTACGAAATTATCTTTCTTCTCTTTTGTCCTCGTTTCTTCTTTGAATTTCCCCCTTTCTGAGAAATTTTGCGTACCATATTTTTATGCACATAACTAAAGAAGTGTAAAAACAGAAAATTGTTCATCCATTCTTCACAAATCTTATAATGAGTTTGGATACTTTATACATTTCTCCTGTAGAATTTTCCTTGAAATTTCCCATAAATAAAATTGAATATCTTGCATTAATTCCATTAATCCTGACTTATCTTCTAATTCCAAAAAAGAAAAAAGATATTTTCAACTCAGTCCTCTATTTTTAAAACATAATATATTTTCCAAATAATTCCAAGTCCACTGAGCTATCAACCGATTGAAGAAGTTCGAAAATCAAGAAAGTCTACCCTAACTAATATTCTTCTATCCAAAGAAGATTGCAACGAAGCAATGCATTCTGGCTTCGTATCATTACTTTAAAAGGAATCCACCCTCCATCAGAACGATCTTATCGATTGATCAATGAAACGTTTTATTGTTGAAAACAGAGAAGGGTCTATGGCGAGGCGAATAAGTGGTAAGTCATCTCCCTGGCGGGCGTTTGGCAACAAACACGTTATTTCTGGGTCCTTTGCCGGAGTCTGTCTGCGCTTCTGAAAAGCCAACGATATCAGCCTGATGTAGAGCGACTGCTCTCGATGGTAGAATTGCGAAACTTACCGCACGTATACCATATTGATCTCATTTCGTACTCGTGTACCGGTACGTCGTCACCCTCTTTCTCTCAGAAGGGACGTTTAATGCAATTGGGGTGGTTTTAATAGCCCACTAGCTTTATATACTTCAATGAATAGAACAGAACCCTCTACAGGGACACGAGTAAGCTCGAGTAGGTCCTTTATAGATAATACACTCTGTGAATTCCTTTGTTGCACACTTGCCAGACTACTGGTTTTGTATTAACATATTAATAACATTTTATTTGTAATTCGTTCCAGTCGATTTACATTGCTCAATTCTGTTTCTTAATATTGAAGTTAAGCAAAGAAAATTACAAGGATCAGCTTAATATTCTTTCGATGATATTTCTTCTTTCATCTTGATTCTACAGTTTGATGAAATTTGGTGAAACTGAAGTATTTATCAATATAATAAATTACTTATTCAGTTCGGTTTCTTAATAATATAGTTGTGAAATTCCAAGGACTTGATTAATATTTTTCGAGTAGTATTACTTCTTTCAGCTTGATATTATAATTTGATGAAATTTGATAACATTGAAGTATTTGTGACAGTATGTTAAACTAATTTCTTTTGAAATTATAAACAGTTTTTGTGTATCTTTGATTTATATAGTGGACTTTTGCAAAGTATTTATTATTTTACAATATTTTTGGTATTTTAAGAAAACAACATATAAGTTACATTTTTTATGTTTCCTAATAATGTGCAACTATTATAATTGGTTCTTAATGGGCTGAAATTATAGTGATTCGTCTTCATAATATTCATAGTATCAAAAAATCTGAGAATTTTTATATTTCTAACCAGTTCTATATAAACAATGTATCATCCAATTTATTGCTCCTTTCTTAAAAAATTTCTTAGATTTTTAAAAATATTTTATTCTCAAATATCTTGTACAATTCCGTTTGAGAACTCGCGAATAGATTAAAACCAGCAATTGTTTACCGCACGTATCTGGTGGGAATCTTTTGCTGTGTTTGTTTATATTTTTCGATAAAGGTATGATTTAGGTGCAATTAAATTTTTCCACAAATACAAAGATATTGTTGTATCGATAAGCAAAATACCAAAATTATATTTTTTATAACAAGAATCATATCACATTTCTTGAAAACCTTATGCTTCTATATTTCTGTATATAAAATCAGAAATTCCATAAAGACGCTTCTATTACGGGCTATTATCGTAACAACGAAGGTTAAATATAACTAGGGAAAAGAAATTGTGTTTTTTGCAAGAAAATTATCATTATATCGTTAATGTATTTCAGAATTGGATAAAGACCCTTTTATGACGACCAGAAACAGCAATTTCCGCCATTCTCATAAATCGACGGTCATTTGAACGCTTTTTCCCCTCAGAAAACGTTTAGATTAATCGATTTTGTTTCGTTCATTATGCACCAAGATGGCGATCGAAGTTGAACGAAACGAGGACATACGAAAAAGGAGGGAAACCCATGGCCTCCGTTTGAATCATCAATCGTTTTCCTTTTACTATAGGAACAATTTTAATTCCATATTCACCCTGCAGTAGCATACTATCTTTTTGGACATGATGCCCGCATATTTAATCTATATAGAAAGTACTAAAAAAAAAAGTTTCTTAAGTAACTTTCAGACATTTAGCTCAGAGCTATAAGATTATATGTTAAAGCAATTTTATATTTGCAATTATTTTACTTAGACTTTTTCAATCGAATGAAAAAATCCCATTTTCAAAAAAAAGCTCTTCATAAATTTGTTGAATTTGAAATAAAATGCAGATGACAGCTGATACTAAGCTACTTGTTTCTTAAAGCTCTCTTTACATTCGCATAGGTAGATCGATATCGACGGTAGATAAGTCTACCTACTGTCTATATGAACCAATTAATGCATTTTTAATCTTTATATATACATACTTTATGTATACATACAAAGTGACACTGAGGTAAAGTAATCGTAACTTTAAAACTATCTTATCATTATATTATGAAGTTATCGTATTATTATATTTCCTTTCTATATATATCGAAATATTAGTTTATTTTCACAACAATACTCTAAAGTTCGTCGATAAAAAAAATAATACAGGTGGATATTTTATTGTGGTATTCATTGGGACGATCTCGATTATCACAAGATTACCGAAATATTTGATCGTTAAATTGTCTTGTTTACATGAGTCTAAGGTCACAGTTCGAATTGTAATATTACAAGGGATACTGTATCCAACGTATTGAAAATTTTTCGTTATTCTTTTTAATAATAATTAAATAATTATTGTAAGGAACATATAATACGTAGTGCGTTGAGACGATCGCGATAAAATAATCGAAAAATTTTCACGGCACCCGATACAGCTGTAACGGTCACGCGACCGCCATGAACTATGACAACTGGCTCGTTGACAACGCGGAACAGGTGATTCGGCATAATGAATACCAAATTTTTGCAACGTTCACATAGCATAGAAGAATAAAATAATAAAATCCTATATATACATATATATATAAACGTATATAAGTACGTATGTAAATATTAAAATATAAATTATATAATACCATTAACCTCATTTTAACGCTACGCTATCAAATTAGTTAAAATGACTGGTATCAGATTTTTTGTTTTTGCAAGTATATTTGGTGATGTCAATATTTACTTTTATTGTAATAGAAACACACACTTATTTGGTTTGATCATTAACTATAAACTATGACATATTTAAGCATAATACATTTAAGTACATAGATATTAAGAGCTAGTAGTTCTTGTGTTAAAACTAAAATACTTGTCATAATTAATTTGTAACAACACGATTTCGACAATACTATACTCAGTGCAAGAAACATCACCCTATATGAAAAATATTGCACTTATGAACCTATCACACGTTTATATATTTTCGAATCTTTATACATCAGGGTACTTGAAAAATACCGATCACCAATAAACACGACAGTTTTTTCACTTTTTGTCTTCTGAAAATATCGGCATTGTGACAAGAATAACCGACAAGCAAAGAAAACTAAATACATGCTGGTGAAACGACGTAGAAATTGGGCCACTCTATAAATAAAGAATTTTCGTACAACACATTCAAATCATGCAAGAAGGAACACATTTTTTCAACATACCAAAGTGACTCTAATGAGGCTATAAAGAGATAATAATTTAAGAAGTTGTTCGACCAAAAATTACCCGTTAACCTTTTGATATTCGGTTTTGAGTTTTGATGTTTTGAGTTTGTATCATTATATGTATAGATGCATATAGTATTTAGTAATATCTTTTTAATATTAAAATTTTTAGTTGCATTTGAAATCTAGTGTTATTGGTGAGTATTTCTGGGCGTATTTCAAACTTAAACTGATAGAGTATTGATATTGCAATTCTACCATGTTGTTACTTATATTATCATTATGTTGAATTAAACTATTTAAACTAAACTAATAGTGAAAATTACTATTTAAATTATTAAATAAAATGAATAAAATATCGTAATTTATAATAAATACATTTTACATGAACTTGAAAAGAAACTTTTGTACCAACAGAAACAAAAATTAACGTTGTTCTATCATAATTTAACACTGAAATATAAAAATCTGAAGGTTAACAAATAAAGTATAATTAACTCTTAAAACCGTGATGAGAAAACAACACTTACGCTTAGACATAAAAATTATTCCAGAAACTTAATTTTAATAATAAATATTATGTTCCACTGATTTGCACGATTTGGTTTTAAACGGAGATTTACGTAAAGAAGAGGCAAACTCACCCTTGAGAAAGTGGAATGTCGTTCAAAGGGATCCCGTTGCGATCTATTTGTAGGCTCGAAGAAAGACTTGCTGTCTTCGTCGAACTGTTGTTTAATCTCTTGCAGAAGTTCGTCGCCGGATTTACCACGTAGTCTGTCGCTGAATTTCGGCCGGTCGCGAAAGTAGAAAGACATAGTTGGGTCTACACGCGCACAACCGTTTCATGCACGATCAGTGAACGTTACACTTGTTGCCTTTTAGCCAACACGCTGTACCAAATTTAACTTGAAATAGTTTCCTTTTTTTCACGATGGTCACGAAACGAGTCCTTCATACAATTCCCCTACGAAGCGTTGCGCGTGACTGAAAGCTCGCGCCGTATCATGGCGAGAATAATCAAAGAGCGCGCATGCTCACACCGGCCTGTGTAATCGTATCTTTTCGGCGCGAAACGTGCGCTTATTGGCCCGTTTTCAATTGTCGGCCAATCACAGCGCGCATATCGTCACCGATTTATCTCGAACTACTCCGATATTCGCGATGCACGTTCTGATGCACACAAACAGTACGCATCTTACGATCTAAATTTAATCGTCAGCTATTTAAGTTTTGCATTTTTTTATTTATAACACCAACGCCGAAATGTCCCGTGTAATACTTTCATTTATCGCAACGTAATCGACCATCACGCTAGAAGAAATTACGTGCCGCCTTATATAACAACCGGTGAATAAACGAAAATCGGAAAATAAATAATACGATCTTTTGCTGTTAATCTTTCTTTAAAAAACTACGATCTGTTGTATTATGTTGTACTATGTAAATAAAAATTTTCGATTTATATCTCAACGGCTTATTGCACAAATATTGCATATCCATTTTTTGTGAAATTTGAGTTTTCATATGCAATAAATAGTTCTAGTTTGCTTTTTTATATGTAAAATAACTTTTATGTATAAAAGTCATATTTGTATCTACTTCATAAATTTGTAAAAAATTATATTTTCTTAATTTTTTTTTAATACATACATATAAAAAGATATGTTCAAGAACCATGATTCACCTTTATCACTTTATGTTCTTAAAAAGGATAAATGCACAATTTGCAACCAATTTTATAATAGCATTGATAAAGATAAATACAACGCAAGAAGTATTTATTTAACTATAAATAAACATTTTTTGTGCAGTAAGCCATCGATTTGTTGATCTATTGTACGGTTTGATATTATATGAAACATAAAATGTTAAGTTTCGTTTGCACTAAAGAAAATTATTAATTTTTTTAATTTAAACATTTTATATCGTATATTATGATAACATTTTACACATTTGCATGTATTTTATTTCACATATTACATGTCGTTATACATATGTAGACACATATATGCTTATATTGACATAGTATCATAGATCTTCACGTGGATGTATGACATTATTGTCCAATAGACAATATCATGTAAAATATAATAAAGTTATTTAATCTTTATATGATCTACATAAAATTTTATTGCGCGATAAGTGTTATGTTCATGTATAATCAAATATTGTGGTCTATAATTCTTTCGATCTCCTTATTGGATATTTATATAACCTCATAAGTACGATCTTTTGAAGGTAAATCTCTAACTGTATTATTTTTTTTTTTTTTTATCTATCGTATTTAGAAATATATGAAATATTGATTTTTATTAATAGGTAGTCAAGAAGATAGATATATTATTCTTAACATTTTATATATTGTTTGCTTTATAAAGATAGAATTGCAATAGTTACAGAATGTCTGTGTTCTACCAATGCATTATTTGTCAGCATCCAAATGCTACTGTCATAGATTTACATAATCATCATATCCAACATCACAATCCAATAGAGTTATCGCAAACTATTATTAATCTTCAAGGCTTCAAAGTTATGAATGATATGAAATGTACAAAAAAAAAATATTTGCAACCTATAAATTTAGGTGATAACAATAACAATGAAAATATATACAATCATGTTTTTATTAAACCTGAACCAAAATATAAGTATAAAAATGAAGCAATTAATTCACCAAAAAAATTCACCCATGATAATTGTTCGATAAACTGTAATCAGTTTATTGCTTGGGAACGTGAATTGTATCAAAGAAAAGAAATAACTGATGAAGAATTTTTTAATATCACTGAAAGTCTTTGCACTGATCTAAATAAGAAGAAGCATAGAGGAAGGAAGAAAAAAGATAAAACAGGCGTAGAAGAGACAAATATAAGAAATATGTTACAGCAAATCAATACAATTATAGGAATAGAGAATACAACTGTGAAACAAGTAAAGACTGAGCCTTGTGAAACAGCAACAACTTCATTTTGGAATAATATAGATTCCACCGTTAATACAACTATTAATGAAGAATTCCTTGTACCAAAGATAACAAATCCAATAGAAAATACTGAAAAAAAACAGTTTACAGCTTTGGAAGTAGTTAGCACTAATACAGATACAGATGTTTTGACATATCATTCATCATGTAATAACTTTCCTTGGAATTCTATTATTACTGTGAATGCTGATGAACAAGAAATGTCTGTTGATGGCAAAAATCTTTACTCTCAGTCAGAGCAAATTGACATTGCAAATTTTCTTTAAACATAATATATGTGTTTTAGTTATATGAAAAATTATAAAGACTGAATGAAGTACAAATAATACAAACAATATCTTTTTATATTATTATGAAATCTGATTAGTTTGTAAGTTTGTTACTTTCCAGATTTATGTTTGTGTGTAATATGAATATAGATAAAAAAATTTTTTTATTTTCTTTTTATTAACAAAAACAATGTTTTATATAAATGAGCATAAACAATTTATATAATAATTTTAATATGTTTCTTTATATGTTAAATACATAAGTATTCATTCATTTTATTCTATATCAGCTGCATAAATAAGCACTGTATGAAAATTTCGTTTTATTTTTATTATTCAAATTCTATGAGAAAAAAGCCTATTATAAATGTTTCTATGTAATATATAAATGTACTTATAATAAAATCTTATTTTTATTATAAAATTTATAACATGATCCTATTTTAACTGTGGTGTGATGTCATAAAATTATAAATTTAAAAGTAATGTAAGAACAAAAGGTGCATACCATACTTATGTAGAAGATTTGAGTTTTTATTTTGTGCAATCTATAAGGCACATTATTCATAATTAATAGCAATCCATTGAATTAACATCTCCTTTTTTGTACATTGTTAATATATCATCCAACGTTGAATCAAAACTAGTGGAGTACGTGGTCAACCATCGCTCTTTCTCTTCAATATATGCAGCGATGTCCATATCAAAAATTGTTTGGAGAAAAACTTGCCTAGTCACACAAGGAATATATTGAAATGTTTTCTCCTCTAATTTTTGTGTTTTACTATCGGCTTCTATTGAATGTTTGTATATAGAAGCAAGTAGATTTGCATCATTAACATCTAGAATTTCTTCTATCACATTATTAGAATTACTGAGCATCTCACAATTGGAACTTGCAACGTTATCCGGTGGTTCGTACTTAACATAAGAGGTATCTAAAGTGGCACTATCTTTGGGTAGAGGTAATGCTGGTAAAGGTTCATTAAGTTTGTACTTCAAAAGGAATGCTTTTAATTTGTTTATTATAGCTGCTGATGTTTTGCATACTTCAAGATCACTGTCTTCTAGAGTAACCAAAAGGACCTAAAATGCAATGTAAGATGTGACTTATTGGTTAAGAATTATGTTATGTAAATCTACTTACTCTCAAGCAATTTTGTTTCGCTAATTCATCTAGTGCTTTATTAAGTCTCCGCTTTATCTCAGTTTCATTTAAAGATACGATTTTCCTGTGTTCTTTTGAAAACGTTACTTTTGGAAAATGACCATCGAGTACACCTTGATCGGACAAATGCGATGTTATAACGTGATTCCAATATTCAAGAGCACTTATCTTTACTTCCCAATGAAGATCAAGCACAGCAGTTTTTGCCATTGTCAATGTCATTGAATCGATAATATTTTTCCTAAAAAATAATTACTCTATCAATGAGATTGATATGACTGACAGCAGTACTGCACAACATTACTCACGGCCATTTACGATGTACATATAATTCCTTCAATAGAATTACTGCTTCCTTTCTGACTATGGCCTCGCTTTCATTGTTGAGTAGCATTATTGCAGTATTCTGAAGTAAAAGAATATAGTTTTATTATCAAATATTAATCGAAAATTATATACTTTTTAACGACACATACAGGTAAATCAAATTGCGATAATTTTTCTTTCCATAATTTATTTATACGAACAGTAGTTGAAAGAAAAACTAAAGCAGATGCTCGAACATAGCTTTCACTGTCTGTTTTGCTAATTTCAACTGCTAGCTGTAGAAACTCATTTGCCAATAAATATTCTTGAAACGCCGGATATTCTGCAAATATTTACGCATATTACATATGAAAATAACATTTTTCATAAATGATTACTTACTGTCTTCTGAAATTATAGCTATAGTATTTAAAACTTCCAGTACACTATCCCTTACTTCCCAGTTGACATCATGTAATCTTTTAAACAATGTTGGCCCAATTTCGTTCATGTGACTATCTGTTTCAGTTAACAATACTAAATCAGGTGGCATAAAATTCTGAATTGCTAACTTACATACTTTTAAAGCTTTCACGCAAATCTGAAAACAAAATTCAAGCATATTTATAATGCACGAATTATAAACCATCTTATAATGAATACATCTAAACTTACTATAGGCAATGTTCCAGGGTGATTTAGAATTTCTTGAGCCAATGACAATAAGCATATGGTTTCTACACATTCTTGCCATTTTAGCTTAAACTTTTCTGTCATGACTGCTAAACCATTTAGAAGCGATGATAATAATGTAGGATGATCAACTATGGGATCCCCTTCTAAGGGAAACTTATATACTTGTTTCCTTGGACTATTTTCCAAATGTGTTGCATTAGTCATACTATCTAAAGTTTTACTACATGCATCTGGCACACAATTTTTTAGGACATGACACATTGCTTGAAAGACAATAACTGCAATATCCTGATATGAGAATACATATATATATATATATACACATATACATATATATAAAATTATTAGATATAACTATAAACAACATATTGGTAATAATTTATAATATTATTATCAAAAATTTTTCTTGTACATACCCTATCCATGATATCCATTATTTCTAAAAGCATGTCAATATCAACTTTGGCAATCTGTGCTATAGGTACATCATTTTTAAGTACAGCATCCCTTACATTGTATCCCAATCTTTGTACAGCTGTACACGTCACATCAAACAGTTTGGTAAGAAACATATCAAAAATATCAGAATCTTTATATGTATGTTTAATGCATAAAGCCAAAGGCATAATCTATAAAAAAAATATTTAAATTATTTACCATTATGAAAGTATAAAAAGTAAAGTACTCACCATTATAGATATAGCTTGATGTTCAAACTTATGTTCCTGACTGAAAGAAAATTCATGCAATGATTGTAACTTCTTCCAAAATATCATTAAAAATTTGTTTGTCTTTACTAATTCTACCACATATGCTTTGGAGAGAAGCATTATAGATATATAATTCAATTCAGTGTAGAACTTCAGTGCTGTTTCAGTTTCTGTTTTTTTCCCTCCTCTAATAAATTGTTTAATTGGAATGAACAAACATAGAATGAATAGCTTATGAATATGTGATAAAAGTTTTGTACTAATACATGCTTCAAACAGTGCTTTTACCCTCATTTCTAAATCAATGAGTTCTTGGCATAATTCAGGTATTGTATTATCCATATTTGCAAACAATGTATTCTCAATGATACTGGTTAACAGATCTAGCGTAGTACACAATAGCTTATTTTCTTCCAAATAATTATCTTGCAGCACTTGACATGTTTGAATGTCGAAATTATTCGTTATCAATGGTGCTGCCATTGCTAAAATAACTTCTTTACAAAAATTAACATTTTGTTGTTCATGTGAGAGCAAAAGCCACAAAAATTTGTGGCTTTCACGAGTAACATATAGCGTGTGATTCCAATGTGCATATTTTACAACATCTTTCCAAGCATCTATAAAATACAAATTTTATCATCTTATAATTCTATATACACATTAAAAAACACATATTACTTACCAGAATCTATAATCCATTGTCTACCACTTCTATGTTTGATTAAATTAGATAACATTGTAATATAAGCCATTTTAATAGATACTGGTAAATCATCTTTACGTAGGTTAAATATGTCACACAATCTGTTGTACACGTCTTTAAACTGCCAATAATGAAATCTTAATTCATTATGTGAAACTAATCCTATGAGTTTTAAAGTAAATATAGTTATAGGTTGGGAGGGAAGGCACTCAGAATTCCATGTGTGCAGTGCTTTTAATACCCATTTTTGAAACAATTCATAATTCTCATAGCTATTTGTGTCACCTGGAATTAAATGATAAAATATATGATGAAATATAAATTATATATGAATACAATGAATAAAAATGGAATACACATAACAAAGATTAAGAAACGAATTCTTTATAATAATTTTACTATGCATTATGATATGATTTATAAAATAGTTTTCTTACACTCTTTAATATCTTCGGAAATGTGTGATAATAGAAGATCAAGATAGGTAGTAGACACAATATTATAATTAGGCAACAGAAATAGCTCCAAAACTTCGGCTAATCTTTTATTACTATTTAGCGATGACATTATGTTTTGATATGAAATTTTTGTATATTTGTGCGATACAAAATGTTTCTTTTTAGTTTCTTTACTTTCTGTTCATGCTTTTTTGTCCGCTGATAATTTCAAAATACGCACATAATATTATCATCCATTGCTTTGAACAGCAAACTACTATTTCTACCACTCACATATTTTCTGCGTTTTATAACTCAAAAATCAGGTATGTAAATAAAAACTTGATTCCTTAATTAAACGATTTACAGATAACTGAACACTTGCATGACCCGAAATAAAGAACTATTTTCAACAAACTTATAGGACAATCATTTAGTGATCTTATTTATTTTTGGCGGGCTTTTCAAATTATCAGTAATTGTATCTCTGATGTATCATAAAATAATATATCTTTTTTTTTTTCAAAGAAACAAAACTATACATAAATTTTAACCATTATAGGAATATATTTTATTTCCTAGGATTATAAAAGTGTATAATTAGAATATATTTCTTTTTCCTTCAATATTTTATTCTACACGTTTCACTTGAAAAATAAAGCTTAGAGTGGCTTGTAAAAATACGTACATAGGTATTCGTATACTTTTTAGGAACACATTACATGTGTTATACTTGGTTATACCAAATATTTTAAAATTTCATTCGCGTCATAATGACACTCAATTATCATAATTATATTGGTAAACTATTAAACAAATGTGAAAGTGTTTGGAAGTTGCAAAATATTTACCCTAAATTAATAATCTTATATTATATATAACCTTATAATAGTATAATCTTATATTTAATAAAAAATTAATATACAGTATGAATAGTCATCATAAGCATATAATAAGTATTAAAATGATCCCACTAAATACTGAAACTTGTTAATATTGTGGATGGTTACCTGTTTAAATATTTTTATGATTTCTGCAAAATATATAATATATAAATGCATCTGTATGCATATGTATGCATATGTATGTATGTGTA